>NC_044034.1:352455914-353055914 GCF_901765095.1 Microcaecilia unicolor
TGTCAACCCCTTTGTAGAATACCAAGTCTAATATGTGATCCTTTTCATGGGTTGGAGAGTTGATCACATATGTGAATCCTAGTGCTGTCATCATGTCCAGGACAACAGCTGTGGTGGTATCTGGGGTTTCGATGTGTAGATTGAAATCTCCAATGATCACCATCCTAGGGTAACTAAGGATCACTTGTGTAATCAGATCAAGGAGTTCTTGCACAGAAGATGCGTTGTTTATGTGGTGCTTGGTATATCATGAGCAACCAGATTGGTTTCATATGCAGAAAAGCCTTTTATCTCCTGTAACATATAACATGAATTTTAACATATTAAATACAAAAAAAGAAAGAAATACGATTTATTGAATTATTTTATTAATTTATATTCCATCTAAAAAAACTAGGCGGATTACAATAAAACATCCATAAAAAGTTTTAAAACATTCATAGCAAAACAGACAAAGAAACGTTCTGAAAAACTGTCTTCACTATGCCTGCACCATACGTCACACCAGTAGATAGGCAACATAAACAAATAAGTCTTTGGCAGTCTCTTAAAGTGAACTACATGCTTAGAAAGTCATAAATATCTGGGCGATTCCACAATGGTCTTGCAATGGAAAAAGCTGTGAATTAAAAGCCACAGCAATTGGATGCGATTCTTGATCAATTTTGTACAATGTTGCTCTTTGCCCTGTAAACTTGATGTCGCACCCCATCATATATGTTACTATAGGGCAACCTTATAAAATCATTTTGGCCTCCAATAAGTCACACAGCAAGGTAAGGAACAGCAGGAAAGCAAAATACTCCACCTACGCCTCCTCAAATTGCCCTCCAAAACCATCATACAACTCCAGATAATTCCAGATGTGGTAAACACAACCCCCTTCCTCTTTCTTCCTGTATAAAGTACTGAACCCTATTCTAGGACCTCTATGATGACAGATAAAACTGGACAGCCTGTCATTCAAGGCCTTAAAGACTGTTTTAGGGATGGAGCAAGAGAAATACTTGATCAAATTAATTCTGTAAAAATGTTGAAGGTATTGCTGTATGTTCTACCTAGCATCGTGATGTCTTTCACCATGGATAAATAAAAAATTAAAAAGCAAATACCAACCAATAGTCCAAATCAATAGGGAGTCATTTACTAATAGCTGACCCATTTTTATATGAAAGGCCCTGTACATTAATTGTTAGTAATAATTGCAACTGGTAACAATATACTCCTCTTACAATTCGACATGTCAAGCGCCTTCGACATGGTTGATCATGGAATCCTACTACACATACTTGAATACTTTGGCATAGGAGGAAATGTCCTGAACTGGTTCAAGGGGTTCTTAACCATGCGCTCGTATCAAGTCACATCAAATTCAACCACGTCCAAAGCATGGACACCTGAATGTGGAGTCCCACAAGGATCGCCTCTATCACCAACTATATTCAACCTAATGATGATCCCTTTAGCCAAACTCCTATCAAACCACAACCTCAACCCATACATATACGCCGACGATGTGACAATATACATCCCATTCAAACAAGATACCAAAGAAATCTCCAACGAAATCAATCAAAGTCTACACATCATGAACACATGGGCAGATGCATTCCGCCTGAAACTAAATGCAGAAAAAACCCAATGCCTGATACTCACCTCCCAATATAACACAAATGAATTCAACGCAATAAACACACCAACCCTAAACCTTCCAGTCTCAGAAACGCTAAAAATCCTTGGAGTCACCATCGACCGCCACTTAACACTCGAAACCCACGCAAACAACACAACCAAGAAGATGTTCTACTGCATGTGGAAACTGAAAAGAATAAGACCATTCTTCCCAAGATACGTCTTCCGCAGCCTAGTGCAATCCCTCGTCCTCAGCCACCTGGACTACTGCAACTCACTATACGCGGGCTGCAAAGAGCAAATACTGAGGAAACTTCAAACAGCCCAAAATACAGCAGCCAGGCTCATCTTCGGAAAACCAAGATATGAAAGGGTACAACCACTACGAGAAAAATTACATTGGCTTCCACTCAAGGAACGCGTTACTTTTAAAGTTTGTACACTAGTCCATAAGATCATCTACGGCGAAGCCCCAGCGTACATGTCTGATCTAATAGACCTACCACCCAGAAACGCTAAAAGATCATCCCGAACACACCTAAACCTCCACTTCCCCACTTGCAAAGGCATGAAATACAAGACGCTGCACGCGTCAACCTTTTCCCACAAGAGCACGCAGGCATGGAATACACTACCGCGTAACCTGAGAAGGATTGACGATCAAGCTTCCTTCCGTAAACTACTAAAGACTCACCTGTTTGAACAAACTTACGGAAAGAGCCAACTCACATAGAGTCCACACTCACTATTCATCAATGCATTTTACACCCACTTTGATCCCTCATCCCCACCCCAATCTATCACGCACTTATCCACGGAACTATGGACACCATATGTCTTTGTCTAACACTACCCTTTAGCTTCCCATTGCCCCCTTCCAATTACTTCTATGTTGATACCCCATTGTCATATTCCAAATCTGACATTTGAATGTCTCTTATACCTTTGCACAATGTAATCCATAACCAAATTGTAACAAATGTATTTCTATTATTCATATCTTATTGTAAGCCACACTGAGCCCGCAAAAAGGTGGGAAAATGTGGGATACAAATGCAATAAATAAATAAATAAATAAATAAATAAATAAATAAACCCCCTTATAATCAAGAAGAGAAATTCAATAATCTACTATAATAAAACTCACCCTCAACATTCTGAAGACAACGTTCTGAAGTCACTCAGTCACTCACTGAAGAGTTCATGGATTCATGGTGGTGAAGCCACAACACTGACCATGTCTCTCTGCCCCGCCCTCGCATGACGGAACAATCAGAAAAAACACCCTCAACATTCTGAAGCACAAAGGACCATCACAACACCGTTCCCAGGCAACACTAGGCAACGTAAGACGGACCAATCAGAGGAAACTACGTGACAATAAGGGAGGAGCATTCCCCAGCAGAATGGCTCATTATCTGTGCAGCACGCACAGAACCACCGCTGGAACAAGAGAAGAATATTCCTGCTGTGGGTATGTGCAAAAATAGACAGGGGGAGGGGGGGGGGGAGAAATTTTTAAATGCCTAATGCCAGTACTGAAGAGTGCCAGAGGGCCTATAGCACAGACTATATTTGGGATCGCTTGACATGGAGTCAGAGGAGCAGGAAAACAACATGCCCATCACCATCTGGGACGTGGGCGAACAGGACAAGCTGCGGCCCAGCTGGATTACCCGCGACCCAGCCAGCAGCAAACAGCGACCAAGGAAGGGGGAGGAGTACTCCTTCCCTGCCTAGGAATCGCTGGAGACTGGATGCCAAACTAACGAAACAACCGCACACTGACGCACCACCTCCATCATTCGAAAGGCATCCACTCTTTCTTCAACAGAAATGCAAACTAATAATACAAAACAAACAAAGAATACATGGTTTCTCAGGCGGCTGCAGGTAACTCCCCACCCCCTTCCTCTTCCCCTTTTGCCGAAGCGGCCAAGGACGTGCCCAACCATCCCCAGCCTCAGGCAAGCTGTCTCCCACCTCAGGGATTCCCCGAGCACCTGGAAAAAGACAGCGCTGATTCCTGCAGTGCATAAATGTTCCAGCATTCCCCTGCAGCCGGCCTGAAATGGACCAAACATACCGGATCACCCCCCGACGGCCCGAGACCGTGCTCTTCTCCCTTCCGCCAACTTAAAACAACCATCCCCATCCTCAGGCAAGTTGTCACCCACCTCCAGGATGCCCAGAACCCCAGCCCAATGGAAAAAGATGGCGCTGCTTCCAACAGCACATTTCTCTTCCAGCATTCCCCTACAGCAGCCCTGAAACGGCCAAAAAATACCGACAGACAAAAAAATGTGCTCCTCTACCTTCCGCCCATCTAAAACAACACTGCTGCCTCAGCACAACACAAAAAAAAACATGGATAAAAAAAACAACACTCAAGAAAGGCTGACCCCCCTACAACCACATTTACATTTCACCAACAGAAAGACTCCCCTCCACAAACCTCCTTGACAGACAAAACCACACACACACAATACAACAGAAACACACCCTCAAAGCCACACACCAATCCAACCCACTTTGCCAGCACAGCACAGCACATCCCCCAACCCTCAAGCAAAAAACAAAACAAAACAAAAAAAAGACACACATCAACAACCTGCACACACACCACACCCTCACACACTCACACACACACACACACACACACACACACACACACACACACACACACACACACACACACACACACAAAAAATAACTCTGTGACACATACACACACACAAAAAAAAACCCACATGCTAGCGCCTGTTTCATTGGTTTCGGAAACGGGCCTTTTTTACTAGTGAAATAAATAAAAACCATGAGGTATTTCAGCCAGGACAGAGTCTTGATTGATTCCATGAGATGATGATCTACAAGGAGAGCTAAGATAAAAAAAAAAAGGATAAATTTGTAAGGGGATAATCTTACCATCAAGCTTAGGTCCCTGTGCTGGTAAAGGATTATCTTTCCCACCCAACCACAACAATATAGTTTTGTCAGCATTTGTTTTACGAGAGTGTTCAGCCATTCATGGAAATATTTTCATGACACAATAACTCAGAAATTTGAATATCTCAGATGACACAGTAGAAAAAGTAATCTGTACATCATCATCATGCATATAAGTGGACAAACCCACAGTTTAAAGTTCCACACCTAATGAACCAAAAACTTAAAATAAACTTAAAAAGAATGGGAGAACCCTGAGGAGCACCACATCCCACAGATCGGGAAGAAGAGATTTCCCCATTTCTAGTAGCTCTATAGCAATAGTATTTTTAGGAATGCTGAAAACCAAGACCACATGTTATTTGTGATCCAAATGCTAGCCAGTTTCCTCAATAAGAAATTGTGATCTACCACATCAAAAGCAGATGATAGATCCAACTACATCAATAACACAGAAGTGGTTACTTAGGAAGCTCTATTCTTGTCTTGGATATCTGAAAAATGCTATTTAGACATCCATATTGCATGGATGTCCAAATCCTAATTATATAAAGCCAGGATATGGACATCTAACACTGCAGTAGGTCCTTATGGCAGGGGGGTATAGCCTGGGCATACCTTGGGCAGGACTAGAGAGGGCCAAAATATGGACATTCAATTCCAATCACAGAAGGGGAAGGGACCTCCATGTCTGGTATTTGGCATGTCCAGGTTACAAAAAGTTGCTCTGATTGAGCAGCAGTCCACTGGAGGGATTAAGACACAACCCCCTCCCCCTGTTTACTAAAGTTTAGCATGAGTTATCTGCAGCAGGGCCCATTTTATTCCTATGGGCCCTGCTGCAGATAACTCGTGCTAAGCTTTAGTAAACAACCCCTAAAATCTCCTTAATCTCCCAGTGGTTGCTGTCCCTCCTCCAGTCCCCTGAATCCCTGAATATGAAACGTGCAAGGACAACCAGGCGCTATGACAGCTGCAGATACTATGGACATCCTTAACAGGGCAGTATGTGGATCTGAAGAGTAGCCTGTTAGTTCAATGGGCTAAAAACCAAGGGACCCAGGTTCAAATCCCACTTCAGCTCTTTGTTTTTAATTGTGAACCCTCCAAGGACAGAAACATGCCTACTGTACTTGAATATATAAGACACTTGCAAGCCTGAAGCCTATTGAAGTGGTGTACATTCAGGTACTGTAGGTATGTGTTTCTCTTCCTGGAGGGCTCACAGTTAAAAAAAAACCCCCAAACAAACCATAAACAGCTGAAGTGGGATTTGAACCTGGGTCACCTGTTTCTCAACCCACTGCTCTAACCATTAGGCTACCCCTCTACAATGCACAGCCATCTGTGTGGCCATTTTATAAGATGGACGTTTGCTCCTATGCTGCCACGTAGACATCCATGCTCCTATACTGGATGTTTCCAGTCCATAGATGTCCATTTCATGTGCACTTTAGAACAGGCTGTATCCTATTCTTAAAATACATGTGAGATGGTCATCCGTTTGTGATGTACTGACTTGGACGCCCATATTCTTTTCCAAAATGCTGCTCACAATGCCCTTTAATCAAAATTAACACAACAATCTAAGTTTCAATACAAGTGACAATAAACAAGTTTCAGTACTCTAAGTCTTTCTGATTCCTGATTGTTTAGGATCCAGAATTACAAACTTATCCAAGTATTCCTGAAGCTGAATGGACACAATTGCTTCACTAACATTTGTTAACAAAATATAATAGAGATTGGACAATAATTGGTACACGAGTCTGATGGTTTGGCAGCATCCTTTAGAACAGGAGTTAGAGAACAGAACTAATAGCTAAAGGAAAACTACCCTGCTCAAAATTCAGATTCATCAAAGAAGATAACCACGGTATTCCTTCCAATGGAAGATGTTTAAGCATAGTCGCCGGACAGGGGGCCAGATTGCAATAACCTTTACCAAACTTGTAACCAACTTTGGAAGGTCTTCAAAATTAACTGGAAGGCAATCAGCAGGCACCCTTATAGGGACTCTTGCTTAAACTCCTCGACTGATGGCTCAGAATTGGATAGAGATTGCAATTGTGACCTAATTGATTGAATTTTCTGGTTAAAATAATCTACAGGCTCTGAAACAGAAGGGCCTACAATTTCAGCATCAGAAGATGTTGTCTGAAAAACAGATTTTACAACCTGAAATAAGTCGTGAGTCTCATTATCACTTTGTCTAATCATCTTAAGAGTAAAAAGACTTCTTAGCTAAGAGGATCTTGCTTTTGTAATTGGTAATGGTAATGGTAATGATGTTTGTAGGCTGTCAACTCACAATCTTAATAGTTTCTCTCCATTTCAATTTATCGCTCATAAGGTTAGAGAGGTTTTAAGTTTCCTATTGCTCAATTCTGTGGTATACCAAAGGGAAAGGGTAGTTCTTTATTTAGCTACAGAATCCCTCATTCTTTGCTGAAACAACCTCTTGATGGGAGATAGATAACAGGGTAGAAATGGTATACCTCAAAAAGCAAGATATTAGAATAGAACTGCAGTAAGCGATACTTCTGGAATATTGGTGAGTGAGGAGGATTTCAAGAGGACTGTAGAATGAAGAAAACAAAGATGTTTAATGAACATGGAGAATTTATAAACAGTTGGAATTCAATTCACAACAAATGTTCATTGGACAATTATTTTGCTCATAGAAACATAAAAAAAAGAGTAGAGAAAACAAAAATAGAAATTGATCATGGACTTACTACTCTGAAGGAACAAATCAATTAGCGACACTTGACAATTTAACAAAAGATTAGAGGTGTTTAAGAAAGTACAAAAAATTAAATATGAAATGTTCAAAAGGGATGAACATGACTATAAGAAACAGCATGCCTATAAATTTGGGAAGTTGGGGCAATTTTGGTGGTGGTGAGTGAGACAATTGTGGTCGGATAGCTCTCTCTCTCTCTCCGGTTTATGTAAGCCACATTGAGCCTGCATGTCTGTGGGGATAATGTGGGGTATAAATAAATAAATAAATAGGTTGTTTTTTTGGGGGGGAGGGCAGATTGTAGGGTACTGAGGCAGTTTCTGGGGTAGTTTTTGTGGGTGGAGCAGATGTAGAAGATTAGTTTTGGGGAGCGGGACAGTTTACAGGGTGCTGGGGCAGTCATGGGCGGGTGGTTTTAGGGTGCGAGACTGGTGGTTTTAGGGTGTGAGACCGTTTGCAGGCTAGTAGGGTAGTTGTGAGGTGGTGGGGTGTTCAATTCATACTACAAATTAATGTCTTTTAATTGTAATGTGGAGATGAGTGGGACTACCAAGGACAAGGTAGATGGTGAAAGTTACTTTGTGCCACCAATAATCATGGGATCGTCCTGAGGTTGCTGCCCACCAGAGAATGGTAATGCTTCCTTCAGAACCTTCTTACCTTTTCTTATCAATTCTTACACAAAGGATGATCAGAATTCTAGGCTCCACAAAGGGTCTACCAATGCCAAGTAATTCTTTATGTGGCTTGCAAGACCCCCTCTAAAGTAAACTTGAAACCCTGCTTTACTCCAATCGAGATTAGTGGTTCAGCAGAGAAACTTGACATCATACTCTACCACTGTTTGTTTGCTTTAGCGGAAAAGTGTAAAATTTCTGTCTGCTAATTGGACCTAGTCTGGTTCCCAGAAGGCCTAAGAGATGGCAGCTATTAGTTGATCCACATGGACTGGGATAGAACTATTTTTCTACAACAGTGGGGTGGCCTTTGCCAAATTTTTGGAAGTGAGGGCAATTTGCAGACTGGTGGGGTAGTTGCAGGGTGTGAAGCAGTTTGTGGGGTGGGACAGCTGCAGAGAGTAGTTTTTTGGTGTGGAGCAGTTTGTGGGGTGGATAGTTTTAGGGTGTAGGCGTAGTTTGCCAGTGATGGGGCTTTTAGGAGAGTAGTTTTTAGGGCTGCAGCAGTTTGTGGGATGGTTGGACAATTGTGGATAGATAGATTTTGGGTGTGGGGGTACTTTGCCAGGCGATAGGGCATTTAGGAAAGTAGTGGATATGGTTGGGGCAGTTTATGGTGGGGTGGGAAAAACTTGTTTGTAAGTAGGCTGATAATAAATCAGGGAAAGTGTCTGTGTTATAGGTGTGTGGACCTAATCAGAACTAGAGTTTATTCTTTCCAATTCAACAGAAGTTAGAAAGACTTATACAAAAGGGGTTGAGAATGTCTGTCTGTCTGTCAGAGGGCAAAATAATGCTCAGAAAATGTAACAGAATGGGTATGTGGGAAAACTAGTAAAAAGACACAACAGGTTTGAAAATGGGCCAAATAGGAGAAATAAGCATCTCCCCCCGCCCACAAAAATGGCTCAATATATTTCAATGGAAGATGTTCCAGATTCTGTAGCATAGCAACTTACATACCGTGAAACACAGCAGTAAAGAAACTGCTCCTTCAAAACTGCCTCTCCATATTCTCTACTCTCCCAACCCCCATATTGACCTACACTTTAAAAACTACCTCCCAAACTGTCCCTCCACCCCACAAAGAGCCTCACTCCCAAAAACTACCCTCCCAAATTTCTAACCTTTCTGCAAACTGCTCACACACACAAAAATTATACAATTGCATCTGTCCAACCACACGCAAACTATCCCACCTCCTACAACTAACGCTTGCAACTTCCCACAACCTCACAAACTGTTCCACCCCAAAACTACCCCTACAACTGCTCCACCACCCCACAAACTGACCCAGGTACCCAGCAAACTGCTCTAACTATCTAAAAAACTACCTCTTACAACTGTCCCACCACCCCATAAACTACTCCAGCCCCAAATAACTACTCTCTGAAATGCCCCACCACTTGGCAAACTTCTCCCACGCCCAAAACCTATCCACCTGTAATTGCCCCTCTACCCTGCAAACTGCCTCCCCTCCAAAAACTACCTCTTGGCAACTGCTTTGCCATCTTACAAACAGCATCAACCCAAGAAACTATGTAGCTGCAATTGTCTTGTCATCCTACAAACTGCCTCCATCCCCAAATATACCCCCCACAACTGTTTTGCCACATCACATACTGATCCAATCCTCCAAAACTACTCCCGAAACTACCCCATCGCTCTGCTACCTACCTCCACCCCAAAACTATTCCCTGCAAGTCTCCCGGCACCCCTCATCCCACAAATTGACTCTCTACAATTGCTTTACCACCCTGGAAACTATCACTAACCCTAAAATGGCACCTAATGCTCCACTACCCCACAACTACCCCACAGCCCCCCAAACTGTCTTACCCCTCCAATCTACCTTCCTACAACTGCTGTACTACCCTGCAAACTGCCTCACTCCCAAAATCTATTTTGCTGCAACCACCTTGCTATCCTGAAAACACTATCTCCCAAAATGCCTCACCCCAAGAACGACCCCTGCAAACTCCCTACCACCTTGCAATCTGTCCCACCCCCAAAACTATCCAACCACAACTGTCCTGCCACCCCCCAAATTGACCCAACCCTCCAAAGCAATGCCCTGCAACTTCCCCAACTCCAAAATCTAACGTGTCACCTTGCAGATTGTCCCACCCCTAAAAACTGCCCTGTCATTCTGTAATCTATCCTATGCCTAAATATGACCCTTACAACTAGCCCACCAGCATGCATAATGCCTCATCCCAACATCCTAATCCCAACTCTCCCATCATCCCACAAACTGCCCTATCTCCAAAAACTACAACCCACACACATTGCCCCACTCCTAAACACTATCTCCTGCAACTGCTCCCACCCCCACCTTCTCTCAATAGGTACTACATATACAGGGCACATATAGCATACAACAAACACAAAACACACAGGCAAAACAGATGGGTGTGTGCACACGCAGAAATAAGCATAAGACACAGGGCATAGGAAGTAGTATTTGGCTCACATTTCCCCAGTGATAGTTCAAGGCAAGGTATACTCAGGTACTGTATGTATTTCATTGTCTTCATAGGACTTGCAATATAAGCTTGTAGCTGAGGCAATGGGGGGGGGGGGGGGGGGGGGGGGGGTTAAATGACGTACCTAAGGCCTCAAGGAGTGTTAGTGGGACTTGAAACCTGATCTTCATGGTTCACAATCTGATAATTTAACCATTAAGTTACTCCTCCACAAGCACAGGAGGTGTAAAAAATTGAATGAGCCATGCTTTGAATGCTTCCCCCCTTTGTACAATCAATTGTTTTGGAACTGGCATTTCAGGATCCACAAATAGGTGGAAAGATGGGTAAGACAGGTCAACTTGGCTCAGGTTAGGACCTTGTAGGGAATCAACCCTTTTAGGAAGAGTATGGATCTAAGCCTTAATTGTTTGAATAGCATTTATTAAGTCTTTTAGAATATCAGAAGTCCTAGACTAGCTTCTAATTTTGGGTTAGTTCAATCTGTCAGTGCACATCCAAACACTGATAAGAGGTACAGACAGGAAAAGCATACTTGTAAAATCTGGATGGCTAGAAGAACCTGGATTGATGTGGAAGATATCAAGATATGGAGCCAGACCACAGAAGCAGGACTGCAGAGCAAGCTATGGATCAGGAACAGGGAGCAGGACATGGATTAGGAACCAGATGTGAAGGAGAATGAAGGAGAGTCTAGTACATAAACAACTTATATCATTCATTTCCCAAACCAACATTTTACACCCTAACCAAACAGGCTTCCGCCAGCACCACAGTACTAAAACATCTTTACTAGCAGTTCTAAATTCTATCCACTACTATCTAGATAAATCTAGAACTGTTTTACTATTGTTCCTCAACCTCTCGGTTGCTTTTGACGGTTGACCTCATAGATCACACCATCATGCTTTCCTGCTTGCAATCTATTGGAATCTCTGATACAACCTACGACTGGGTCATATTCTATTTCACTAGCAGACAATACACAGTACGCTCAGCCGATTCACAATCTGTCAACCAGTGTCCTTCAAGGTTCAATTTTCTCTCCTTTACTTTTTAATATCTTTCTTGCTCTGCTACTCACCTTGGCTCAATCAATTGATCTAACTATGTGTGCATATGCTAATGGCATTCAAATTCTTTGCCCCATACTCTTAACTCATGACTGAATTCCATTACATCGTGGCTAACAGATAATTGTTTGGTCCTTAATGCAGATAAATCTAAAGCGCTCATATTCTCTTCATCTGGGCAAACTTCTTTAGCCTCCCCTATTCTTCTTAATAGCACCCAAGTAACTAGTTCATTCCACCTGCATCCTAGGTTTCATCTTTGATTCCTCCCTATCCTTCCACAATCAGATTTCTAAAGTAGTTCAAACAGCTTTTTACAAATTATGCCTCATATGATCCATTCAACCACTGCTTAACCCCTGCACAATCAATATTTTAATTCATTCTTTGATCATCTCATGGTTAGATTAGTGTAATTCTCTGTATTTAGGCCACAGAATTAAGGATCATTAACGTCTACAGCTGGTTCAAATAACTGCTATCAGAATCCTCTTTCATCTTAAAACAATTGATCATATCACTGTCAGGCATCTTAAGACTTAATATCTCTAAAGCCTTAATATCCTGGAGTATAACCTTGGCACACCAAACCTGAAGCCTCTTTATTTTCTGAAATTTCCTTTATTGAATAAATATAGATAGTTTACTCACAGTCAGATGTTCAGAAGTATTGCCCCATGGCAACAGCGACTCCATAATTCTGAGAGCTGAATCAGTGGTTGGAGGTAGAAATCTGAAGAAAGGCAGCTTTATTTCAGAGGTGAGAAAATACTTAAATAGATGCCGTAATTCAGAGCTGGGTGGCTGGGACGTGCAATATCTCATTAGAGAGATATATTACAAGGTAAAAAATGAGTTTGTTCCAAGGAGTTATAGCAGGACGTGCTGTCTGAAGCAAGATGGAGAATGCCTCATGGAGAAAGAGAGGCCAAGAAGGGGCTCACACAGGCCGAGGGAGGAGAAGGGAAAGGGACCAATAGGGACCAATAGTTAGCAGGGGTGGTCCCAGAGGGCAGCCCTCGATTGGAGGGAAAGGCTATACCTGGCTGATCTCTCAGGACAGAGATAGTAATAATGACGAGGAAATGGTAGCAGGTAGACAAAGGAGCCAAGCTTGGCTGAGAAAGAGAAGAGGTCTTTGCAGCAGAATAAACCAATAGTAACAGTCCTTATACAGACAGGCAGGTGTGGCTGCATTACATGTGAGACTACATTACATACAATGCATTGCTCATATATCTTTGCAGTGAGGACTGCAGCAGTAAAAATCCTTAGACGTGAGAATAACAGTAAAGGCATTAAACACATTTTAGGGTCACACTATAAACTTGTGCAAGGCTGTCAAAGGATAGAACAATCACTGCCTTTCTCAGATCCTCTCACTGGTTTCCTGTTTCCCACCATATTACCTATAAAGTTCTTCTCCTAGTCTTCAAAACTCTCACGACCTCGGAACCCTCCTATCTCTTAAGGTAGCTCACCCCCTACACTCAATCTCGCCCTCTGAGATCATCACAACTCAATTTCCTGGCAGTTCCAACTCACCGCGCAATCGTTCATGACCACAGTAGACACACCATGTTTTCCTATCAAAGTCTGAAACTATGGAGCACTCTACCATCACATCTTAGACAAATCTCCTCCCTCCCTCACTTCAAAGTGGAGCTAAAGACCTTTCTTTTTAAAGAATGCCTTCACTTAATCCTCCTTGATGCTACACGATATCAGCTAAACAGTTATCCCCTCCTAATGTTTTGCCCTCTCTCCCCCTCTTTCCTATCTGAATTGTAGTTCCCCCCTCATTCCTATTGTATTTATGTCTATTATGTATGTCTTCTCTCCTTTTATTCTCTCTCATTTTTAGATTGTACGCCACCCATATGGCTTGTTCTGTTGGGTGGGATAGAAAATCTTCAATAAACTTGGAACTTGAAGGCCAGATGAGCAAAGGTTCTACAGGACATATCCCAGTAGTCTGTTATACCAGCAAAGGTGTATCTGTGTTATACTTCTTGCATTCTATCACCAATCAGGGTCTTCCAATGGTACCTAACTCTCTGTCTACCAAACAGTAAATACCTCCTAGCCTTTCCTTGGTTATACTAGTCTTTACTCTCTTGGGTTGCATATTCAAGCCACATCAACTCCTAACATTTTGATTGTTAGGTAACTCAGTGTATGTGACAGAGCTATTAATTCTTTTTTATGAGATTGTAAGTGCAGGCTTAATAAGTTTGTGATGAGATTTAATTATAACTGTTAATTTTTTTAATGACAGAGAATTTTACAGCTAGAATGACTAATGTGCGCAAATGCCATTAATGTATGCTATTTTTCCACATGTCCCATTTCATGCTAAGGAACCAAGTTAATTTATTTGCACATTTCTAGCCCACTTATTAACTAGGCAGGTTACAATTAAATCATACATACTAACAACATGTGTTAATGGTGGTACCACATATTAGTAACTCTTGATGCTGGCATTTTATTAATGATTAGACAATATTTAGAAAATATTCATCGATTTTTATCCAACATGGCAACTGGTAAGTCTTCAACAGAACCAGTTCTAACACTTGCCACCAGTAAGAGTTTAGCCACCCTTTGGTCAATATTCAAAAGCAGAGTGGCAGCAGGTATACTGAAAAATGCCCTCTTCATCAGATTTTAGTAGCATTATTCAGATAGAGCTGAGGTGGAACAAGGGTGGAAAGTGGGCACTATGCTTATTTCTATGGATAGCTGGCAAAATTCAGTCACAGTTTGTAAAGCTACGTGGATAAATAAATTTAGGCCAACATAAGTACATAAGTATTGCCATACTGGGTAAGACCAAAGGTCCATCAAGCCCAGCATCCTGTTTCCAACAGTGGCCAATCCAGGTCACAAATACCTGGCAAGATCCCAAAAAAGTACAAAACATTTTATACTGCTTATCCCAGAAATAGTGGATTTTCCCCAAGTCCATTTAATAATGACTTTTCCTTTAGGAAGTCGACCAAACCTTTTTTAAACTCTGCTAAGCTAACTGCCTTTACCACAGTCTCCGGCAACGAATTCCAGAGTTTAATTACACGTTGAATGAAGAAAAATTTTTTCCGATTCGTTTTAAATTTACTACATTGTATCTTCATCGCATGCCCCCTAGTCCTAGTATTTTTGGAAAGCATGAACAGACGCTTCACATCTACCCGTTCCACTCCACTCATTATTTTATAGACCTCTATCATATCTCCCCTCAGCCGCCTTTTCTCCAAGCTGAAGAGCCCTAGCCGCTTTAGCCTTTCCTCATAGGGAAGTCGTCCCATCCCCTTTATCATTTTCATCGCCCTTCTCTGCACCTTTTCAACAAAAAAGCTGTCTTCAATAAAATGCTGATGCCACAACTAAGCTGACTATGGGGGCCCTTTAACTAAGTCACTTAGGCACGTATGCGCATCCTATGTGTATCAATTTTGAATTATTGCCTGGCTACCGTGTGGCCCAGGTGGTAATTTCATTTTTTATGAGCTGGAATATTTTCCGGCATGTGGCGCTAACTGGGCAGTAATCGGCATTGTATGTACACCGACAATTACCACCCAGTTGATGCGTGAGACCTTACCGCTAAGTCAATGGGTGGCGGTAAGATCTCAAGCCCAAAATGGACGCATGCCATTTTCATTTTGCCGCACGTCTTTTTTCGTCCCAAAAAATTGCACCTTTTTTGCAAGTGCGCTGAAAAATGGACCTGCGCATGTTCAATACACACGTCTACACCAGTGCAGGCCATTTTTCGGCGCACCTTAGTAAAAGGACTTCTTTGAGTTTTAGAGCTGTTTGACGAGCTGGTTTCAGAAGTAGTTTGAATGAGACCTGGTGCAGTATTGTGCTGATAAGTGAGCTTGGAAATGCATCCCAAGTTTCATCTGCAGATAAGTGGCACTTTTAAGCTTCAATTTCATGAAACTTTCTAGAGCATTTTGCTGACAATTGATGACAAAATTATTTGTACAATTTGCTGTTGACAGAGCAATTGAAGGCATATTTTGTTGATGGTACTATTATGGAGCACAGTGGACTTTTTAGTCTGGCAAGAAGACATCTGCAATGCACATTATTATTTTGTTACATTTGTACCCTGCGCTTTCCCACTCATGGCAGGCTCAATGCGGCTTATATGGGGCAATGGAGGGTTAAGTGACTTGCCCAGAGTCACAAGGAGCTGCCTGTGCCTGAAGTAGGAATTGAACTCAGTTTCTCAGGACCAAAGTCCACCACCCTAACCACTAGGCCACTCCTCCACTGTTGCTACTATTTGAGATTCTACATGGAATGTTGCTATTCCACTAGCAACATTCCATGTAGAAGTCGGCCCTTGCAGATCACCAATGTGGCCGCGCAGGCTTCTGCTTCTGTGAGTCTGACGTCCTGCACGTACGTGCAGGACGTCAGACTCACAGAAACAGAAGCCTGCGCAGCCTTCTACATGGAATGTTGCTAGTGGATTGGCCACTGTTAGAAACGGGACCTTCAGTCTGTCCCAGTGCACTCTTCACTATCTGACCCTGACGTTTCATCTATCTCAACTCCTGTGTCATACTCTATCTTATTCTGTGTCTCTGTTCCACCTCTGCATGTCCCCTTCATATCTATTATGATGTTTTAATGTGTATCATATTAAAATTAAGTATCATGCCCCTAATTATATAAATGTTTTACTATGTTGCTTTAACATGCCCTGTGCTGACGCTGTACCATATTATTGCTACTACTATGATTTAATTTGCCTATTTCCATGTTTTCACCTTGCTGATATCTGAGTGTTTTATTAAGGTCATGCTGTCATCATGATTGTTTATTACCCATGCCCAGTTGCTCTTACTGTGTACTGCCTTGGGTGAATTTCTTTAAAAAGGCAGTACATAAATCTTAATAAATAAACAGAAATAAAGCACAAACCACAAATACAGGGCACCTAAGTCCCTCTCACTCTCTACTGCCTCTTCCCTGAGATGACTCTTCTCTGAGAAATAATAGGCAGAGTCCAGTGATTCAGCACTTCCTGAAATTCTTACTGGATAGCTGTGTATGCCCTCCTGCACTATTTTCTCCAGGACTACTGTGGTTTTATGTTTCAGGTTTCTCTCTTCTTCCTGAACCATCTGGAAGGGCACATACACTCCGTCACGTACACAGAACTGGGGAAACTTTTAAACAAACTTCATCCATGAAGTTTTGACCTACAGAGTTTGTATCAGTTTTCAAAGGAAAAACATTCCCTATTTGAAAACTAGTTTGTAATAACTAAGTATGGGCAGCTCTTTTTCCATGATAACTTACATAGTGGTTAGGGTGGTGGACTTTGGTCCTGGGGAACTGAGGAACTGAGTTCGATTCCTACTTCAGGCACAGGCAGCTCCAAGTGACTCTGGGCAAGTCACTTAACCCTCCATTGCCCCAGGTACAAATAAGTACCTGTATACAATATGTAAGCCGCATTGAGCCTGCCATGAGTGGGAAAGCGCGGGGTACAAATGTAACAAAAATAAAAATAATTCCGGAATCTGAAAGTATATGTGTAACTGCATTTTCTGCCTAAATGTGCCCCCAGGAATGCCTCTCTGGTATGTGTATACAATTTTGCATAGAGAGGGTAATTTTATAAAGTCGTGCCTAGTTAACCTGTGTTTTCACGCACCTACTTTACAATTTTGCCCGCTCTCCTCTAGATTCTATATAGCGAGCCTAGAGATCCATGCCGAAATCCAAGCATATTCTGTATCAGTGCACATAAGTTAATTGACTTAACAAGCCAATCAGCATTGTTAACAGCACTTAACGAGCAATAATGAACACTAATTGTCAATAATTAGAATTTAGACGCACAACTCCCTAAGCGTATTCTATAACACACTGCACCTAAATTCTAAGGGGCGTGGTTATGGGTGGGGGAATAGGCATTCCATGGCCATTCTGAAATTTACACACATAGTTATAGAATATGGCCCAGGGTGCATAAATCTATGCACTGGGATTCACGCCACATTTTCATTGGTGTAACTGGAGGCTCATAGTTTTAAGTGCTGTAATAGCAACTAAGCATATTCTATATACCGTGCCTATATCTAGGTACCGCTTATAGAATACGCTTAGTTGGCACTGTGCTGATTTTTTAGGCGCCATATATAGAATCTGCCTCTCTATGCCTGACATAAATATTACCATATATATGCATAAATTAAGGAATTTTGTAGTCTACCCATGTAAGTTCGATTCCTGCTCTAGCTCTGCCCCTGTGCATTCCCACAGTGAAAGTACATGCCATTAAACCTTTGTGTATACTTTCATACTAGTTGGTATTTTATAAGAGATTATGTATGCATGCAAGTGGCCACCTATGTGCGTAAATGACTACAATACTGGTATTGCTGCATGTTCTTAGTCCCAAAGTAGGTGCTTCCTAATAATATTACCCCCATGTTGGCTATGTACACAGTGGACAATTTTCAAAAGCTCCGTTTTTGCTGATAAAACTCTGTTGTATATGCTTGGAAAAGCTTTTCAAAAATTGACTTCAACATTTTATATAATGGATAGGGCAGATCGTAAATGGAGGTTCTACAAGGGATTCCAGGCCCTTCAATGTTTGTTTGGATATCTGGGTTCCTTCTCTCTCTCCTCTGGTTTCTGATAAAAACTTTCGAAAAGCTGGTCGGTTGCTAAGTAACTGCTTGTCTGCAATGCACCACAGTATTGGATGTTTTAAATGCCTTTAGTGGCATGTATTGTTTGAAATGCTTCGATGCTTTCTGTTTATATGGTTCAATAAAGTTTAAGTTACAAAAATGGGGGGTAATGAATGTGTGGATAATGGGTTGCTCATGGCTTATTATGCAGTCTTGTCATGAATGTGATAATATGCTAAATTTCTTTGCTACATCTTGCCATGATTTGTAGATAGACATACAGTGGGGGAAATAAGTATTTGATCCCTTGCTGATTTTGTAAGTTTGCCCACTGACAAAGACATGAGCAGCCCATAATTGAAGGGTAGGTTATTGGTAACAGTGAGAGATAGCACATCACAAATTAAATCCGGAAAATCACATTGTGGAAAGTATATGAATTTATTTGCATTCTGCAGAGGGAAATAAGTATTTAATCCCTTTGGCAAACAAGACCTAATACTTGGTGGCAAAACCCTTGTTGGCAAGCACAGCGGTCAGACGTCTTCTGTAGTTGATGATGAGGTTTGCACACATGTCAGGAGGAATTTTGGTCCACTCCTCTTTGCAGATCATCTCTAAATCATTAAGAGTTCTGGGCTGTCGCTTGGCAACTCGCATCTTCAGCTCCCTCCATAAGTTTTCAATGGGATTAAGGTCTGGTGACTGGCTAGGCCACTCCATGACCCTAATGTGCTTCTTCCTGAGCCACTCCTTTGTTGCCTTGGCTGTATGTTTTGGGTCATTGTCGTGCTGGAAGACCCAGCCACGACCCATTTTTAAGGCCCTGGCGGAGGGAAGGAGGTTGTCACTCAGAATTGTACGGTACATGGCCCCATCCATTCTCCCATTGATGCGGTGAAGTAGTCCTGTGCCCTTAGCAGAGAAACACCCCCAAAACATAACATTTCCACCTCCATGCTTGACAGTGGGGACGGTGTTCTTTGGGTCATAGGCAGCATTTCTCTTCCTCCAAACACGGCGAGTTGAGTTCATGCCAAAGAGCTCAATTTTTGTCTCATCTGACCACAGCACCTTCTCCCAATCACTCTCGGCATCATCCAGGTGTTCACTGGCAAACTTCAGACGGGCCGTCACATGTGCCTTCCGGAGCAGGGGGACCTTGCGGGCACTGCAGGATTGCAATCCGTTATGTCGTAATGTGTTACCAATGGTTTTCGTGGTGACAGTGGTCCCAGCTGCCTTGAGATCATTGACAAGTTCCCCCCTTGTAGTTGTAGGCTGATTTCTAACCTTCCTCATGATCAAGGATACCCCACGAGGTGAGATTTTGCGTGGAGCCCCAGATCTTTGTCGATTGACAGTCATTTTGTACTTCTTCCATTTTCTTACTATGGCACCAACAGTTGTCTCCTTCTCGCCCAGCGTCTTACTGATGGTTTTGTAGCCCATTCCAGCCTTGTGCAGGTGTATGATCTTGTCCCTGACATCCTTAGACAGCTCCTTGCTCTTGGCCATTTTGTAGAGGTTAGAGTCTGACTGATTCACTGAGTCTGTGGACAGGTGTCTTTCATACAGGTGACCATTGCCGACAGCTGTCTGTCATGCAGGTAACGAGTTGATTTGGAGCATCTACCTGGTCTGTAGGGGCCAGATCTCTTACTGGTTGGTGGGGGATCAAATACTTATTTCCCTCTGCAGAATGCAAATAAATTCATATACTTTCCACAATGTGATTTTCCGGATTTAATTTGTGATGTGCTATCTCTCACTGTTACCAATAACCTACCCTTCAATTATGGGCTGCTCATGTCTTTGTCAGTGGGCAAACTTACAAAATCAGCAAGGGATCAAATACTTATTTCCCCCACTGTAGGTGAAACTAGCAGTCTCAAGTTGATGTGGAATATTGGCAGAGGCTTCATCTATTCCACTACAAAGCAGGAACAGAGCCAGCGTTGTCAGCATCCCCCCTGCTGCTATATGTTGGTGCTACTCTCGGGCCCTCCTGCTACCGTTGGTGCAATTGCTTGTGCTGTTGCCCCCTTTCCCCAGATCTGCTGCCACCACTGCAATGCTGATGGAGGCCTTCCTCCACAGACCTGCGCTTCAGCTCTGCCCTGTCCTGCCCCCTCTGATGACTTCTTGCAATGGAGCACAGACTTGGCATGCTGGTACGTCAGGTAAGCATGACATCTTCTAAATATTGGACTCCTCCTGATATGCTTACCTGGCAGAGAAGATCAAGAGGAGGATGATGAGTGTCGTCTGTGGCTTTATGAATGACAAGAGACCTAGTGCCTAGCTGGATGCCTGTGGAATTTGTTTCTTCATCAAATCAAATCAGGTCTTATATACCGCTAATATCACCTTTCTAGGGTTCAGTGCAGTTTACATCAATTGGCTACATGAGGATATACAACTTGGGATGAGTGACTATTTAGATGATGAGGAGTAGGTTAGCATAGGTAGGTAGGGCATAAGCGTATTCAGTACAGAGATGGTAACTCATGTATAGGTCAATGGGAATAGGAGGGTTTTAGTATCTACCTCAGCTTCAGGAAAAGGCTATCAGACCTTATAGTGATAGGAAGGGGATTCCATAGTGAGGTTCCTAGTACAGGGAATAGCGAGTTAAAGGTCTTTTGAAGTATGATGCCCTTTCTAGGCTGAGATGACAGGAACAGTTGATCTTTCGGTCTGTTGGATCATGCCAGGCATAATGAGGATATATCGGTAAGTAGTGGTGAAATGAAGCCGTGTTAGGATTTGAAAAATTTTGCAGGCTGCTTTGAACTTGACTCGTTCAGGAATGGGGAGCCAGCATAGTTTTGCCAGGTGCGAGGAGATACTGCTGTATCTCTTTAATTTGAAAATCAGTCTGCATGTGTTTGAATACTAGTTTTGTATCTTTTCTTGATTGCTTGTGTGGATTCCATGTGAATGTGAATGCTACTGGGGATATGCCTATCCACATGGGGAAAAACATTCATCATAAGGGGATCCTACTCATGCCACTCCTGTAATGTTGTACATACTATTCAATGCAAAAAATGTGGTGAAGTATGTTCCCCCTGATAGTCCACTGGTGGCAGGTAGTGCAGTTAGCTGCTGCCGTCGGCGTCGCTGACCCCAGATATTCAGTGCCAGGCCATATTCAACAACCGGCATTGAATATCCAGTTTCAGTTTTGGCTGCGGCAACTTAACCAGTTAAGCAAATATTCAACTCTAGCTGGTTAAGGGGCCCTTTTACTAAGCCGCGTAGACGCATAGGCGCGTCCTGCGCACATCAGCAGTAATTTTGTTTTTTACACGCATCCACTATGTGCTCCAGACAATAAGTTTTATTTTCCTGCGCGAGTTGGAAACCAGGCGGTAATCATCATTCTATGCGCATAGAGGATTACCGCATGGTTACCAAGTGAGACCTTACCGCAAGTCAATGAGTGGCGGTAAGGTCTCAGACCCAAAATGGGAGTGTACCAATTTTTATTTTGCCGCATGTCCATTTTTGGCAAAACTTTAAAAAAAAGCCTTTTTTACAGGTGCGCTGAAAAATAGATCTGTGCGTGCCCAAAACAAACGCCTACACTAGTGCAGCCCATTTTTCAGCACACCTTAGTAAAAGGACCCCTAAGTTAATAGCCGTTAAACAGCAGGCCTATCTAAATCGCTCAACTTAGCCAGTTTAGTGCTGAATATTTACGTGTAGCTGGCTAAGTCATTTGACATCGCTAATATTCAGTGGAGATAACCGGCTATCTGGTGCTGAATATTAACACTTAGTTGGCTGCTGTGGAAGCTGTTCCTGGCCAGTTAAATAGTGTTGCCATATGTTAAAGAGAAGAATCAATTCACATCAAAATCACATCAGACGCCACACACATACATACACTGGCTTAGGAGTGAGGTTCACTACCATCATGGTATGCACAAAATTAATCCATTTGGAGACATCACCCTAAGACAAACTTCTTTATTTGTAATATTTGTTATACCACCTATCACTGGTTATATCAAGGTGGTGTAAGTGAAACGGATTACATAAAACAATATATATCAGACACGGACTTTGAAAAGAATGTAGCCAAAAGATATTTTCCTGGTACATACAAAAGCAAAGGCTAATGTATAGCACAACAATTTTAACCTGAGGACAATTATATTATATTATTATTTATTTATTAGGATTTATTAACCACCTTTTGAAGAAATTCACTCAAGGTGGTGTACAATAAGAAGAAATCAAACATGAGCAGTAGACAATTACAGCAGTAAAAATATTCAAATAACAATACAAAGTACGGCATAGTATACTACTTACAATGTCAACACAATATGTAATAGAACATTTTAATTGACAGTGAAGGGTATAAGCAAAGATGGAACATGTGGAGGGGCATACTTGAAAGGGGTGCCCAAGTTTTCCTGAGGATGTCCTTGCAGGATGTCCCAGCGAAGGGGCGGGGAAACCCATATTATCGAAACAAGATGGGCGTCTGTCTTTCGTTTTGATAATACGGGCAGGGACATCCAAATTGCGAAATTTAGGTCAACCTTAGAGATGGTCGTCCCCGATTTTCAGTCATAATGGAAACCGAGGACACCCATCTAAGAAACAACCAAATGCAAGCCATTTGGTCATGGGAGGAGCCAGCATTCGTAGTGCACTGGTCCCCCTGACATGCCAGGACACCAGCCGGGCACCCTAGGGGGCACTGCAGTGGACTTCACAAATTGCTCCCAGGTGTATAACTCCCTTGTCTTGTGTGCTGAGCCCCCCCCAAAACCCCCAAACCCACTCCCCACAACTACCATAGCCCTAAGGGATGAAGTGGGGCACCTACATGTGGGCACAGTGGGTTTCGGGTGGGTTTTGAAGGCTCACATTTACCACCACAAGTGTAACAGGTGGGGGGGGGGGGGGGGCCTGGGTCCGCCTGCCTGAAATGCACTGCACCCACTAAAACTGCTTCAGGGACCTGCATACTGCTGTGATGGAGCTGGGTTTGACATTTGAGGCTGGCATAGAGGAAAGCAAAAAATATTTAAAAAGTTTTCTTTTTGAGAGCGGGAGGGGGTTAGTAACCACTGGGGGAGTAAGAGGAGGTCATCCCCGATTCTCTCTAGTGGTCATCTGGTCAGTTCGGGCACCTTTTTGAGGCTTGGTCATAAAAAATAATGGACCAAGTAAAGTCGCCCAAGTGCTCGTAAGGGACACCCTTCTTTTTTTCCATTATCAGTCAAGGACACCCATGTGTTAGGCACGCCCCAGTCCCGCCTTCGCTATGCTTCCAACACGCCCCCATGAACTTTGGTCATCCCCGAGACGGAAAGCAGTTGAGGATGCCCAAAATCGGCTTTTGATTATGCCGATTTGGGTGACCCTGGGATAAGGACGCCCATCTCCCGATTTGTGTCAAAAGATGGGCGCCCTTCTCTTTTGAAAATAAGCCTGATAGGGGCCCTTTTACAAAGGCACGCTGAAAAGTGGCCTGTGCTGGTGTAGGCGTGTGTTTTGGATGTGCGCTGGTCCATTTCCTAAGCATGCCTGAATAAAAGGGGATTTTTAATGTGCCAGAAAATGGATGTGTAGCAAAATGAAAGCCATTGTGCATCCATTTTCGGCTTGAGATGTTACCACCATCCACTGACTTAGCAGTAAGGTCTCACACGCTAACTGGGCGGTAAGAGTGCAGCGTGCACCAACTGCCAATTACCGCTGGGAAAGAGGCCCGCAGTACAAAATAGAAAATATTTTCTACCATGTGTTTTGGGCACTGCCAAAAATGGAATTACCGCCTGGTGCATGCTGTAGCTGGGCGGTAGTGCCAATCTGCCACGTGTTGAACACGCGTAGGCACCTACATGCCTTTGTAAAAGGGCCCCATAGATAGGCAAAAGATGAAGAAGAGTTAGAAAATAAGGTGACTAATTTAAAGAAAGTTGCACATGAATATTGTTGAACAATTAAGGAGGATTTTGAAAAAAAGAGAAAAAGTAGTGTAAGTCATTTGCTACTGCCTGCTTAATTAAAAAATTGGTCAAATAATCAGATCTCAAGGCCTGCCATTAATTTCTTATTCGAGACTTCCTGTCTCAATTCCATTGGGAGTGGGTTCTACAGAGAGGGTGCAACACAGCTAAATGCTGTACGATGCAAGCTGTCTAATCATATTATCTTATGTGATGGCACAGACAGATAATTTGCTTGTGAGTAAAGTAAGGTACAATTTGGTTGGTAGGTCAGTAATAATGAATGTAAATACACTGGAGTTTGTTTTGTATAGAGCTCTATGGGCAAGAATCAGAATCAAACTTTAATCTGGTAACACTGGTAGCCAATTTTGCTCTTCCAGTAGTGGTGTAGCATGATCCGATGGTTTGGCATTATATAGTAACTTTAATGCAACATTTTGTATCAGTTGGAGATTTTTAGTCTGATATAATGGGGATCCAATCAATAAAGGATTACAACAATCAATCTTACACATTACTAATGAATGAAATAGAATCTTTGTTGCCCTTTGTCCCATAAGTCAATCTCCTTCTTCATTGTGATGACTTGCTGATGAATCATTGAGATACATGATGGGGGTCTCTGATTTAGAGACCCATATTGCCTTGCAGTTTTGAGGAGTTTAAAAATAGGTTGTGGTCATCTAACCAGTCCTTTATTGGATCTAGTTTCCAGTTTAAAGCATCTTGAAATAAAGGATTCAAAGAGTCATTCACTATCACTAACTGAATATCATCTTTATTTATTTTAGTATTAATATATCACCTAGACCTAAGTGATTTACCATTTTCTTTTTCAAGTGCTGGTACTGTCCCTAATGGGCTCACAGCTGTGTAAAAATGTGCCCAAATTCCAAGATCTTGAATAAAAAGCACCAAGGGGGTGATAAAAATATTAAACAAGATCAGTGCCAAACCTGAGCCCTGTGGCACTCCAAAAAATAATGGCAATGTGGAAGAAAGTTGGCCATAGCTAATAGTGTGTCAGTACCAAGTGATTATTCTGTGCATCGTGTGCAGAGGGAGACCAGGAAAATGTGTCAGAAAGATAATGATATATTTCCAGATGTACTGGGTACCACGGCATTGATCAACAGCAATTTTGAAACACATTTTGAAAGGTTGCCTGTATGTATTACATCCTATAAACTCCAGAAGGAAGCTCTGTTTGGCACAATACAAGTACTATGCTGAATGTTAGCAGTAAACTTGAGAGACTGAGATCATATTGCATATACTCTGGCGTAAGAGTCAGGTTCATCACTCTCATGGTTTGTGCAAAATGAACACTTAATAACTAGAAGTGGCTGAAAACTAAATCCACACAATGCCTGAAAAATATATAACCAAAAGTGGATAGGGAGGTTCACAAACAAGTCAATCAAATAATCAATACTTTATAGCAGGAGGAAAAAGACCTCAGAAGTTGCAAAGAGTTTTTACCTATCCATATATCATGGATTGAGATAACTGTCTTTCAGCGAAGAATCAATCATAAGTCAAAAAACCTTCTTCTTGCCTTAAATTTATACCTACAGGTTAAATCCAATATTATATTTAAATAACCAATTATTTTTCTATCTTATTTTATGTAAAGAAATAAAGCAGATATATAGATAATTCATCAGTGGTGACACTTATCTTAGGTGGATGGATTCTGACAGGTGCCCATTTCACTAAGGTTTCATTGTGGGATCAAGACATGTACACGTGGGGAGGCAGCATATAAACATGGGGCTGCTTGTGTGCATAAATCAGAATATCGCCATTCACGTGGATAAGTGTATACTTACAAGCATGGGTGGACACAGGGGCAGACTGAGGGTGGTCCGGGCTCCCTGCCTGGCCACTGCCCAACACCCCCCTGCCGCCCCTACCACCACAGCTGCCGCCTCCGTTGCCCCGGTTTTACCTGAGGGGTCCTGGTAGTCTGGTGGCCTTTGCAGGAGGCATATTCTTTCCTACCCGCTATACTGCCATTATTCCCCTGCCTGCCGGCACCACCGTGTTTTCAAAATGGTGGCTGAGACTTCCCGATGTAGTTTCACGAGTATCAGGAGTCTCGGCCACCATTTTTAAAATACGGTGGTGCTGAGCAGGGGGGAATAGCGGCAGCCCAGCGGGCTGGGCAGGAAAGAACATGTGTTCCCCCCCCCCCCCCCCCCCACTGAGGCCACTAGATCACCAGCGGCGCACCAGGCATCTGGGCAGAGCCTCTGGGTGGGGCCTTAGGCAATGCCCGGTTGCCTGAATGGTCAGTCTGCCCCTGGGTGGACATGGGTAGTGTACAGGTAAGGTGCCCCCTTTTGTGCATAACTTACAGAATAATGTAAGTTACATATGCTAACGTTTACAGCCGCCATGGACCTGGTGTAAATGTTGACACGTACATTCAGGTGTGCCACTGTTGACTCATATGTAGGTGTTCTTATAGAATAGGTACACTGCAGAAATATGGCACCTAAACTGTGGCACCCACTTTGAGAGTGTATTTATTTAATCTGATTATTTGTCATACCAACAGTCACGGAGGCATCAAAGTGGTTTACATTAGCTGTGGTTAATACAAATAGGTAAGACAGGCAGTCAAGGGAGGGGAACTGTGAATAGCACTTCAATCAAAACTGGTATTACAAAAAAAACCCTGGTATTTAAAAAAAAACCCAATAGTAGGCCCAATATTCAAAAGAATTATGCTCCTAACTTTGGAGCCCTTTTACAAAGCTGCAGTAGGGT
The DNA here is from genome assembly GCF_901765095.1 of Microcaecilia unicolor. Lineage (NCBI taxonomy): Eukaryota > Metazoa > Chordata > Amphibia > Gymnophiona > Siphonopidae > Microcaecilia > Microcaecilia unicolor. The sequence goes on from NC_044034.1 coordinate 352,482,902, forward strand.
TACCGTAGCAACGGTGCACGGCAAATCAGCCCTACTGATGGGCTACTGCAGGAGTCCGGTGGTAGTGTCTGTGTGTGCCACGCACCATTTCCGACACTCAGAATTTTAAAAATTTGTTTAGTGTCAGGGGGTTACTCAGCGATAATCGCTGCCTGGTTAGTGCGTGAGCCCTTACCGCCTCCTAAATAGCTCCCTCAGGAAATGGCCACCTGGCAAGTGTTTAACTTACTACATGGCATTTCCTTTTTTTTTTTTTAAAACAAAAAAGCCTTTTACCCACTGCGGCAAAAGGGGGCCTCAGCACATGGCAAATCCATACGCCAATGCTACCACAGAGCCCCTTTTACCGCAGCTTGGTAAAATAGGCCCTTTGACAGTTAGGCTTATAAATTGACCTCTTTGAAAATTTACTAGGGCCGAGTGCATATTTTACTCAAAATTTCAGTAAACTCTTAGATTTAGGAGCATATAATGTGGTTGGTAACAGGGGTAGATTTAGGGCGGGGAAAAGCACTGATTTTCAGTACTAGTCTCAAAAATTAGGCTCATAAATCTAGGCAAACGAATGGAAGGCCTAAATTTATGAGCATAACTTTTAAGCTCCTAAATTAAGATGTATTTTCACCTGAAATGTTAGGAGGCAACTTGGGAGCATAAATTCAGGTCAGCTTTTTTTTTTTTTTTTTTTTAATATCAGGCCCAGTGAATCCAGAAGGCAGAAAGTGAAAGTAGAAATCTTTCATGTAGCATGTTGATAGTGGCTAAAGAGAAAGAATAAAGATTACATAGAAGATAAGACTAGGCCAGTGGTTCTCAAACTTTTTTGGTTCAAGGCACCCTTAGTGTCCAAGAACATTTTTGAAGCACCCCCACCCCCGACACACAGATCTCCACCGTGCCCCCCCGCTACATATCATATCCAGTATTGCTCCCTCTCTCCCCCATGCACCATCTTTCCCTTCCCTCCATCCCTATGTCTAACATTTCTCCCCTCTCTATGCAGCATCAAACCCTCCCCTTGACCCCCATATACACGATTTCACCCCTTCTTCTCCCTCCAACTCATGTCCAACACTTTTGCCCCTCATTCCTCCTGCAGCATCTCTCCTTCCCTCCGAGGCTGCAATCTAATTCATGTTTAATGTGGGATAAAATGCCATAATAAGTAAATAAATAGATAGATAGATTGAAACTATGAATGTTGAGCATCTGATTCTCATTAGATGATGTCTATTTTAGTGGCCCTTTACCAGGAGAAAAAAAAATCTCTGCACATATATAACACGTGCTAGGGTGTCCCTATAACCAGCCCCTCCAAATAACACTGATTACGATTTATAACAAATTACTACTCTACCTATAAAAAAAGTTATACTGTATGCTGCACAAGCTGACTGGCATGTTTGAAAATATAAATGAGATTCTCCGAGGACAAGCAGGCTGCTTGTTCTCACTGATGGGTGACGTCCACGGCAGCCCCTCCAATCGGAATCTTCACTAGCAAAGTCCTTTGCTAGCTCTCGCGCGCCCGCGCGCACCGCGCATGCGCGGCCGTCTTCCCGCCCGAAACTGGCTCGAGCCGGCCAGTCTTCTTTCGTCCGCACTCGGTACGGCTGTGTTTTTGCCGTGTTGAGCCCCGGAGAGTCGACCTCGCGCGTCCGTTATTTAATCGACGTGTTTTTTCTTCGGAAAAGTTTCTTTTCGTTCGGAAAGTGCTCCGGAAACCCCCTTGGGTTTCGTTTGCCCCTTCCCGTATTTCCAGTTTTTGCCCCGGTAAGTTTTCTTTCGTTGTCGGGGTAGGCCTCTTTTCGGCCTCGGTCGAGATTTTTCTCCCTTAAAGTTTTGGTGCTCCAAATTCGTCATTTCGGATTTTGACTTCGCCGGCGTGATTTTTCCGCCCATGACATCGAAGCCTTCCAGCGGCTTCAAGAAGTGCACCCAGTGCGCCCGGGTAATCTCGCTCACTGATAGGCACTCTTCGTGTCTTCAGTGTCTGGGGGCCGAGCACCGTCCCCAGAACTGTAGTCTGTGTTCCCTCTTACAAAGGCGGACTCAAGTAGCGAGATTGGCCCAGTGGAACGTTTTGTTCTCGGGCTCTTCGTCGGCATCGGCACCGGGGTCATCGTGTGCATCGACGTCATCAGCGTCCAGACCTTCTTCCTTGGCTGCCAGTGCATCGAGTGCATCGAGGCATCGGCCCTCTGCATCGGCGCCGAGACATCGGATAGCTGCATCGACGTCGGTGGTACCGGGACCTCGTCTCCTGATGTCGTCGGACGGTGGTGCATCGAGTGGAGTGCAGGTGAGGGCTGTCCATTCCCCTGCTGGTGGCGGTGAGCCCTCGGGTGGGTCTCCTCCTACCCTGAGGGCTCCTGCGGTACAGCCCCCCCGAGACCGACCTCCTTCGGCCTCGGCCCCGAGGAAGCGACGGCTGGATTCTACGTCCTCCTCGTCGGTGCCGGGGAGCTCCGGTGACATGCTTCGGAAGAAGTCGAAGAAGCATCGACACCGGTCCCCTCCTCGCGTCGGCACCGAGAGCTCTGGGTCGCCGAGGGAGTCGGCACCCAGCAGGCATCGGCACCGAGAGGACCGTTCACCCTCTGTTCAGGAGGTGTCGATGCGCTCCACTCTGGACAGCCCGGAACAGCCTCCACGCCCGGAACAGGTTCTGACGTCGACGCCTGCATCGACCTTCATGCCTTTCTCTGCAGCCGCTCTGAACGAGAGCCTCCGGGCCGTTCTCCCAGAGATTCTGGGAGAGCTGTTGCGCCCTACCCCTCCGGTACCGGCGGTGCTTGCGCCTCCGGTACCGTCGAGCGTGATGTAATTCAGTGATGTAATTTTATGATATGTTGAAACCCTCTGCTCAGTGTGCAGCAGTGGCTAAAAAAGCAAATAGAATATTAGGAATTATTAGGAAAATAGAAACTAAACTGAGAATGATATAATGCTTTTGTATTGCTCCATGGTGCGACCACACCTCGAATACTGTGTGCAGTTCTGGTCATCGCAAATCAAAAAAGATATAGCGGAATTAGGAAAGCTACAGAGAAGGGCAATGAAAATGATAAAGGGGATGGGATGACTATGAGGAAAGACTAAGGGGCCCTTTTACTAAGCCGCATAGTTGTCTACACGCGCCCAACACGTGCCAATTCAGAACTACCGCCTGGCTACCGTGTGGCCCGGGCAGTAATTTCATTTATGTGTGTCCACTACGTGTGCCTGAAAATATATTTTATTTTACGGCATGCAGCACTAATTGGGCGGTAATCAGCAGGGTACACATGCTGATGATTAACCGCTCGGTTAACGCATGAGATATTACCATTAAGTCAATGGGTGGCGGTAAGGTCTCAGGCCCAAAATGGACACACGCCAATTTTTATTTTTCCTCATGTCCATATTTGGCCAAAAAAGGGCCTTTTTTGCAGGTGCACTTACAAATGGACATGTGAGCGTCCAATACACGTCTACACCAGCGCAGGCCATTTTCAGCGCACCTTAATAAAAGGACCCCTAAAGCGGCTAGGGCTCTTCAGCTTGGAGAAGAGACAGCTGAGGGGAGATAGAGGTTTATAAAATACTGGCTTCCAATCAAAGAACGTATTACCTTCAAAATCTGCACCCTGATCCACAAAATCATCTACAGCCAAGCCCCAGGATACATGACAGACCTCATAGACCTACTAATCAGAAACATAACCAGATCATCTCGAACATATTTAAACCTCCACTACCCAAATTGCAAAGGACTGAAATACAAAGCAACCTACGCATCCAGCTTCTCCTACATAAGTACACAACTATGGAACGTATTGCCCAAAACTTTGAAAACAATCTACGACCACCTAAACTTCAGGAAATCACTAAAAACCAAACTTTTCAAAAAGGCATACACCACAGACTCAACATAAATACCCTGTTTCCCCGAAAATAAGACATCCCCTGAAAATAAGACCTAGTAGAGGTTTTGCTGAATTGCTAAATATAAGGCCTCCCCCGAAAGTAAGACCTAGCAAAGTTTTTGTTTGGCCCCGATGGGTGCCCACTCTCTCCCACCAGAAGCTCACTATTTGGCAACTAGCTACCCAGCCCAGTTCCCATTAGTGTGAAGGTAGTGATGGCGATATGGTACTGTGTTGTGGTTTATTAGGGGAGGTTGTTTGATTTTTTTGTGTCCTTGTGAGAGCCGGATGTCTATAACACAAAGCAACGCATTCTTTTCCTCATTCTTCCTCTATCAGGGGCCATCGTTGGGATTTTTTTTTGTATGTGTAATCGTTTGGTCCTCTAGTGTGGTGCATTTGGGTATGGCTTGTACCATGTTTCGCCGAAAATAAGACATCCCCTGAAAATAAGACCTAGTGCATCTTTGGAGCAAAAATTAATATAAGACACTGTCTTGTTTTCGGGGAAACACGGTACCTAAACTCTGCAACACAGCATAACCAAAGCTCGTAATGGACACCACATAACCTTTCCTCTCCTCGTTCCCCATCATCCCTGAAACACATGTACCTTTAATTGACCACAATATCACCTTGTATATGTTTCTCTACCGGACATGGCGAATGCCTTTACGGTACTATGTAAGACACATTGGGCCTGCAAATAGGTGGGAAAATGTGGGATACAAATGCAACAAATAAATAAATATCAGTAGATGTGAATTGCTTGTTTACTCTTTCCAAAAATAATAGGACTAGGGGGCACGCAAAGAAACTACTAAGTAGTAAATTTAAAATGAATCAGAGAAAATATTTCTTCATGCAATGAGTAATTAAACTCTGGAATTCTTTGCCAGAGAATGTGTTAAAAGCAGTTAGCTTAGCAGGGTTTTAAGGTTTGGATAATTTCCTAAAAGAAAAGTCCATAAACTATTAATAAGATGGTCTTGGGTAAATCTATTGCACATTATAGGATAAGCAGCATAATATCTGTTCTGTGTTCTGGGATTTTGCCGGGCACTTTTGACCTGGATTGGCCACTGTTGGAAACAGGATACTAGGTTTGATGGACCTTCGATCTGTCTCAGTATGGCAATGCTTATTCTCTTATGTTCTTAAAATGGCATTTTATATATGAAATTTGTTCCTAAAGTTACCTCTTTATTATTTTTTTATTTGCAATTTTGAAATATACATATTTCCTCATAAACAGAGGAAATAAGAATAGAAACCTAACATTATACCTCTACTAAAATTACTTGTTTAGTCCCTGTCATGTGGTTGAACTGTGTTACAAATTGGATAGGCACTGGAGAAAGGAAGTCCAAAAGCCCCTCTGGGAAGAAGTTAGCTTATCTGTGGCTGACAAGAGTACACTACTGTTATTAATATGATCATCTGTATAATGCTATTTGGTGTCCACCAATAGAATTTCCATTAGTGAGAATGCAGGCTCCTTGTTTTTCAGGTGCAGTTCTGGTCATCTGGAACAAACTTCTTGTGGCTTTGAAAGACATATGTGATTATGGGACTGAAAGCAATTGAAAATTTGATTTTTAAAGATTGCTATTGTATATTAATAATGCAAGTATGGTTTTTGAATTGGGCATATAAGCTTGAGTAACTATTGTTAGTAATATGTAATTTATCCTTAAAATCAAGCATGGTACTGGAAGATTGGAGGGTGGCCAATGTAACGCTGGTTTTTAAAAAAGGTACCAGGGGAGATCCAGGAAATTATAGACCGGAGAGTCTGACGTCGGTGCTGGGCAAAATGGTAGAGACTATTATAAAGAACAAAATTACAGAGCATATTCAAAAGCATGGGTTAATGAGACAAAGTCAACATGGATTTAGTGAAGGGAAATCTTGCCTCTGAGGAAAGGGGGAGTAGGAGGAGTAGGCTCTTGAACAACACCAGTAGGCGACGTAGGTTAGGAACAATCTCTTTATTTAAATATACACTCGCCTCACCAATCTATTACATTTCTGTGAAGAGGTGAAACAGCACTTACTAAAGTCTCCAATGATCTATTCCTGGCTAAATCCAAAGGGCTCTATTCTATCCTCCTCCTTCTCGATCTTTCTGCTGCCTTTGATACTGTTGATCACAGCCTACTCCTTGACACGCTGTCCTCACTTGGATTTCGGAATTCTGCTCTCTCCTGGTTCTCTTCTTATCTCTCACAGCGTACTTTTAGTGTATACTCTGGTGGTTCCTCCTCTTCCTCTATCCCACTGTCAGTGGGTGTACCTCAAGGATCTGTTCTAGGACTTCTCCTTTTCTCCATCTATACTTCCTCCCTTGGTGCTTTGATCTCATCACACGGCTTTCAGTATCACCTTTACGCTGATGACTCCCAGATCTACCTCTCCACACCAGTAATCTTGGCAGAAATCCAGTCCAAGGTATCTGCCTACCTCTCTGACATTGCTACCTGGATGTTTCACCGCCACCTGAAACTCAATATGTCCAAAACTGAACTCCTTCCCTCCTAAACCAACCTCTCTCCTTCCCCCATTCTCTATTTCTGTCCACAACAAGCTCATTCTTCCTGTCTCGTCTGCTCGCAACCTTGGGGTCATCTTCGACTCCTCCCTCTCCTTCTCTGCCCATATTCAACAGATTGCTAAAACCTGTCGTTTCTTCCTTTATAACATCATCAGAATTCGCCCTTTCCTTTCTCAACATGCTATCAGAACCCTAATCCACACTCTCATCACCTCTCGCTTAGACTACTGCAACTTGCTTCTCTCAGGTCTTCCACTCAGCCATCTCTCTCCTCTTCAATCTGGTCAAAACTCTGCCACACAACTATTATTTCGCCAAAGTCGTTATGCCCATATCAGCCCTCTCCTGAAATCACTTCACTGGCTCCCTATCCATTTCCGTATACAATTCAAGCTCCTCTTGTTAACCTGTAAGTGCATTCACTCTGCAGCCCCTCACTATCTCTCCACCCTCATCTCTCCCTACACTCCTTCCCTAGAACTTTGTTCACTAGGCAAATCTCTCCTAATTGCACCCTTCTCCTCCATCGCTAACTCCAGAGTCCGCTCCTTCTATCTTGCCGCACCTTATGCCTGGAATAGGCTTCCTGAGCCATTACGTCTAGCTCCATCCCTGGCTGCCTTCAAATCCGGGCTAAAGACTCCTGACTTGTAACTTTTATCTTATCCTTATGTGTCCTTCTGTCAGTCCTTCCCTTCTCCTTTTTGGTCCTGTCTGTTTGTCCTGATTTAGATTATAAGCTCTTTTGAGCAGGGACTGTCTTCTTCATGTTCAATTGTGAAGTGCTGCGTACAACTGGTAGCGCTATAGAAGTGATTTATAGTAGTAGTAGGGTGAACAAACATGTGGATAAAGGTGAGCCGGTTGATATTGTGTAATTGGATTTTCAGAAGGTGCTTGACAAAGTACTTCATTGACTTAGCGGTAAGGTCTCACGCATTAACTGGGTGGTAATTGTCGGTGTACATACAATGCTGATTACTGCCCAGTTAGCGCCACATGCCGGAAAATATTCCAGAACATAAAAAATGAAATTACCACCTGGGCCACACAGTAGCCAGGCGATAATTCAAAATTGATACACATAGATGCGTATACGTGCCTAAGCGACTTAGTAAAAGGGCCCCATAGTCAGCTTAGTTGTGGCATCAGCATTTAATTGAAGACAGCTTTTTTGTTGAAAAGGTGCAGAGAAGGGTGATGAAAATGATAAAGGGGATGGGACGACTTCCCTATGAGGAAAGGCTAAAGCGGCTATGGCTCTTCAGCTTGGAGAAAAGGCGGCTGAGGGGAGATATGAGAGAGGTCTATAAAATAATGAGTGGAGTGGAACGGGTAGATGTGAAGCGTCTGTTCATGCTTTCCAAAAATACTAGGACTAGGGGGGCATGCGATGAAGCTACAATGTAATCAATTTAAAACGATCAGAGAAAATATTTCTTCACTCAATGTGTAATTAAACTCTAGAATTCATTGCCAGAGAATGTGAAAGGCGGTTAGCTTAGCGGAGTTTAAAAAAGGTTTGGTCGGCTTCCTAAAGAAAAAGTCCATAGACCATTATTAAATTGACTTGGGGAGAATCCACTATTTCTGAGATTAGCAGTATAGAATGTTTTGTACTTTTTTTGGACCTTGCCAGGTACTTGTGACCTGGATTGGCCACCGTTGGAAACAGGATGCTGGGCTTGATGGACCTTTGGTCTTTCCCAGTATGGCAATGCTTATGTACATGCTAATTGTTAGTGTCCCTTAGTAAAAGAACCCCACAGTAACTACTAATCATTTCTGTAGCGCTACTAGTTGTTTGCAGTGCTGTGCACATTATATGCAGGTACTTTCTCTGTCCCTAGAGGGCTCACAATCAAAGTTTTGTACCTGGGCTAATGGAGGGTTAAGTGATTTCCCCAAGGTCAGAAGAGCTGCAGTTGGAATTGAACCCAGGTTGCGAGGATCAAAGCCTGCTGCACTAACCATTAGGCCACTCCTCCCCATAGTAACACTATATGATGGCAGAGAAAGACCTGCACGGTTCACCCATCTGCCCAGCATGTGAGAAAGAGGGGACATTATTTGTGTCATTTCAGATAAGGCAACATGACTGGGATTGGATGAATTTTGTAAAAGCCCCAAAGCCGCAAATCAACAGAAAACAATTTGCTTTCACTTCAAAGAAGGCTTTGATGGTAATTGAAACTGAATGCTTTAAAGACTAGTCTTTTCCATGTAAGTTGTTATGAACTTGATATTCAAAATAATTTCCTGCTTACGACTTACTGTATAATAATCTAATTTAATCTCATTCAACTGATGACACCAGATTGTGCTGTAGTTTAGACACTATTCATAGGTGTCTAACTTCATTTACAGCAAACACAATTTGACCTAAAAATTCACCAAGACCTGCTGCTACAAATACCCTTTCCCTGGCCTTCAACATATTGACATTATGAGTAAGACCTTGATAACTAAATACCAATCCAGTATACTGCAATATACATAATATACATAATAGCAAATGATGAACAGGATGTATATAGCCCATTTTGATGAAATGGTCATTTGTCTTTGTCATAAAGTATACGGGGGCAAATTTAAACATCTAAACATATAAACATATATCTTGGAAGAAAGGCTGAATGGGACAATATGATACATTTCGATACCTCCAAGGTGTAAATGAACAGGAGGCAATCCTCTTTCAGTGGAAAGGAACATAAGAACATAAAGATAAGAGTAGCCATACTGGGTCAGACCAATGGTCCATCTAGCCCAGTATCCTGTTTCCAACAGTGGCCAAGCCAGGTCAAAAGTACTTGGCAGAAACCCAAATTGTGGCAAAATTCCATGCTACCGATCCCAGGGCAAGCAGTTGCTTCTCCACTTCCGTCTCAATAGCAGACTATGGACTTTTCCTCCAGGAACTTAACTTGTCCAAACCTTTTTTAAGCCAGATGCAATAAGCGCTGTTACCACATCCTCCGGCAAAGAGTTCCAGAGCTTAACTATTTGTTGAGTGAAAAAATATTTCCTCCAATTTGATTTAAAAGTATTTCCATTAACTTCATTGAGTGTCCCCTAGTCTTTGTACTTTATGAAAGAGTAAAGAAATCGATTTACTTCTACTCGTTCTACACTACTCAGGATTTTGTAGACCTCAATCATATCTCCCTTTAGCTGAAGAGCCCTATCCTCTTTAGCCTTTTCTCATATGAGAGAAGCTCCATCCCCTTTATCATCGTGGTCGCTCTTCTTTAAACCTTTTCTAATTCTGCTATATCTGTTTTGAGATACAGTGACCAGTTCTGAACGCGATACTCAAGGTGAGGTCGCACCATGGAGTGATAGTCATTATAGTATTCTTGGTCTTAGTCACCATTCCTTTCCTAATAATTCCTAGCATCCTGTTTGCTTTTTTTTTTGCTACCACCGCACATTGAGCAGAAGATTTCAGCTCATTATCTATAACACCTAGATCTTTTTCTTGGTTGCTGACCCCCAAGGTAGACCCTAGCATCAGGTAACTATGATTCGAATTATTCTTTTCAATGTGAATCACCTTGCATTTGTCCACATTAAATTTCATCTGCTATTTGGATGCTCAGCCTTGAAAATTTTTGTGTCATCTGCAAATTTTATTCACCTCACTCGTCATTCCAATTTCCATATCATTTATAAATATGTTAAATAGCACCAGTCCCAGTACCGATCCCTGTGGCACTCCACCCTCCTCCATTGAGAGAAATGACCATTTAACAGTGGTGTACCGAGGGTGGCGCGGTGGGGGCAGTCCGCCCCAGGTGTATGCTGCAGGTGGGGTTCAGGGAGCAGCCGTATAGCTGTTGGCTCCGCTGGTTCCCTGCTGCCTCTGCTGTTACTTCCTGTTCTTGGGCAGAGGCAGCAGGGAACCGGCTGAGCCGACAACCGCACAGCTGCTCCCAGCACCCCAGCAGGTAAGAAGAATGCACATGGTGGGGGGGGGGGGGGCGCTTGAAGGGGATGCGCTGGGGGGGGATGCTGCACCCTGGGGGGTGTCGTGCTGCACCCAGGGGTGTCAGATGATGCTGCACCAGAGGAATGACGCTGCACCTGAGGGAGGGGGTACACAGCGGCAAACCGCCCCGGGTGGCAGTCGACCAAGAAATGCCACTGCCATTTAACACTACCCTCTGTTTTCTGTCCAATAACCAATTTCGAATCCACACCAGAACATTGCCTCCTATCCCATGACTCATTTATTTTCTCAGAAGTCTCTCATGAGGAACTTTATCAAAAGCTTTCTGAAAATCTAGCTACACTACATCAACTGCCTCACTTTTATCCACATGTCTATTCACGCCTTCAAGGAAATGAAGTAAATTGGTGAGGCAAGACTTCCCTTGGGTGAACTCATGCTGACTCTGAGGGGCATTTTTGATATGATGTCTAAGTCTGACTTTGGATATTTTACACAAAAGTCCAAAATCTGAATAGGAAATAAAGTCATTTCAAAAATACTGTTTCGAACAAGGTTTTGTGCTTTGGACGTTTAGTTTTTTTGTCCATTAAAAAACCCCCCCTCAAATAAGTGCAAAACAAATAAGCATTGATGATAGAAAACTAGTCAGATATCAAGAGAGCTTGGGACAAGTACGTAGGATCTCTAAGGGAGTGATACAGAGAGTAGATGGCATCAATGGGCAGACTGGATAGGCCATATGGGGGGTACTGGGGGGTAACCTTTGATTCCCTCCAGTGGTCATCTGGTCATTTAGGGCACCTTTTGTGCCTTATTCATTCTGAAAACAGGTCTAGACTAAAATGTCTTGGTTTTAGTCCTGAACGTTTGTTTTGCTCCATTATGGCTGTAAAATGTCCAAGTGTTAGGCACATGCTAATCCCAACTTAGAAACACCCCAACATGCCCCCTTGTGATTTGGGAACACTACAGATAAATTGTATAGACAAATGTCTACAAAATAGGTTTTGAAAATATCGATTTGGATGTTTTGAGTAGCTCAAACTTGATCATGTTATGATCACTGTTTCCCAGGGGACCCAACACTGCCACCTCTTGCACTATGCCATGCATGCCACCGAGGACCAGATCCAAAATGTCAATTCCTGGATCAGTTGCTCCATGAGGCAGTCTTTTATTACATCTAGAAATTTTATCTCCCTGATGTAGAAGGAGTAAAGGGTACTGTGACAGTAAGCATTGTTGATGATATCACTAGTCAGATTTCAAGAGAGCTTGGGACAAATATGTAGGATCTCTGAGAGCAGATGGCATCAATGGGCAGACTGGATAGGTCATATGATCTTTATCTGCCTACATTTTTATCTGTATCTCTGTTTCTATAACATACTGGTTGGTATTTAATCACACATTTACATGGAAATTTTAAAAAGAATAATGCTCCCAACTTTAATAGATCAGATTTTAATAAAGAAAAGCTTTCCTCCACCTTAGGTTTCCCTTGAAATATCAGGAAATATGTTTATCTTCAAGGTCAAGAAAGACTTGTTTCAGTGTTTGAAAAATAATCTAAGAAACCATTCTTTATCTGATATTAAAGCAAAGGTAACTAACATAGCTGCAGGGGTAACCATTTCAGACTCAGAATGTTCCAGAATATCCGATACATCTAAAGTGTCCATCTAAACAGGAATTCCAGCTTTCACTGGCTCATTTTGCTTCTTTTCAGATGGCAAATAATATACAGAAACAATAGGTGGCATTAAATTAATTTAAATTTACAGTGGACTAGAGTGAAAATGTGAGATATATTTTCTAAATTTTTAGAGAATTTTTTTTCTTCTTTCATTAGTTCTTTTACATTTTCATTTTCTGTACAATATGTATTCTTGAATAGATGTTGTAATATTATAAACAATAATAATTAAAAAAGAGTAATGGTACTGGAGGTGAGAGGAGGAACAGTATGGGTGGAAAGGGACAGGGAAGGTATGAGAAGTGAGTCTGTAAGACTTTTTTGTAGCAGGAGTAGGGCTGGAATTTTTAAAATTAATTGAAATATCAAATTTTCATTCCAATGAAAGTACATCCATATTATTTTCAAGGGAAAAAGTACTTCTTAAGTAAAGTGGTGTACATCTCCGTGGATATGTTTTTCTGGAGCAGTTTTCAAAGACAGAGGGGCATTTTTGATATGACATCTACATCCGAATTTGCCTGTTTTGCTGAACATGTCCAAAAAATCAAGTGGTAAACGTGGCCATTTTCGAACCTGAAAAATGTTTTTTTGTTTCAAAAATGGCCATTTCTTAGACATTTTCTAGGTGTTTTGTGCTTAGTGCATCTATCTGTTTGGACCATTTTTGGAAAAAAAAGTCCAACTGAAAAATGCACAAAATCAAGCTATTGGGATGTAGGAGGAGCCAGAATTCTTAGCAACCTGGCCACACAGACATCCCAGCAGAGTAGTGGGGCACCCTAGGGAGCACTACTACTACTAATAGCATTTATATAGCGCTACCAGACACACGCAGCGCTGAACACTTGACATAGAGAGACAGTCCCTGAGCACTACAGTACATTTCACCTTAAAGATCCTAGTACACATCTCACCCTTACCCCCTTATACTGTATGGTGAGCACTCCAAAACCCAGTTTAAAAAAAAAACTTACTGTACCCAACTATACACCACTAGAATAGCTCTTATGGCTGCAGGTGTCACCTATATGTAGGTATAGTAGGTTTTTGGTGGGTTTTGGGGGGATGACACTTTCCACCACAAATGTAACAGGTAGAATGAATTATGGGCCAGGATCTCCTTCTCCAAAGTGCACTGCACTGACCACAACGCTACTCAAGGGCAGTGGTGTAGGAAGGGGGGGGGCGGTGGGGCGGTCCGCCCCGGGTGCACGCCGCTGGGGGGTGTCGGCGCCTCGCTGGTTCCTTGCTCTCTCTGCCCCGGAACAGGTTACTTCCTGTTCCGGGGCAGAGAAAGTAAGGAACCAGCGAGGCGCCAACACCCCCCAGCGGCTTGCACTTGCTGGATTGGCCCTCCCCTCACCGCCTTCCAGGTATGTTCTCGCGGGTGGGGGGGGGGTTGCGCTATGGAGGGGGAGGGTGCGTCACGCTGCACCCGGGGGGGGGGGGGGTGCGCAGCGGCGACCCGCCCTGGGTGTCAGCTGCCCTCACGACGCCACTGCTCCAGGGTCTTGCTTGCTGCTCTAATAGGACTGGCCATAATATCTGATGCTGTCATAGGGGCTGGTATGTGCTGTTTCATTTACATCTTTTGGGGGGGGGGGGGGGTTGGGAGGGGGTCAGTGACCACTGGGGGAGTAAGGTCTGTAATTCCTTTATTCATTCAGTGGTCATCTGGTCATTTAGGGCACTCTTTTGTGGCTTAGTTATTAAAACAGGTATAGATCAAAATGTCCAACTTTTAGTCCGGGACGTGTTTGTTTTCTTCCATTATGGCAAAATAACATCCAAGTGTTAGGAACACCCAAATCTTGCCATTAACATGCCCCTGACACAGTCCCTCATGATTTGGATGCACTGCAGATGAACAGCATAGAAAAACATCTAAAAATGGGTTTTGAAAATAACGATTTGGATGTTTTTGCGAGAAAAGCATCCATCCGCCAGTTTATGCCACTTTTTGGATGTTTTTTTTCTCTTTTGAAAATGAGCCTCAAAGTATACTGGTACATAGTCTGTGGGTAAACGTATCCATGAATTTTGCATCTATGTGGGCATCTTTAAAAATTGCTTCTTCAGTGTGCTATGCCTGAATTTAATAATGCATTACATATGCTATAAATCTAATTTACACCAAGTTACATAATTTAAATTTTTATTATGTGAAATTTTCAGAACAGTCATCATTCCTATACTATTCAGCATCAGCAATTTCTATACCTTGTTAACTAAATACACTCACCTTTGGGCAGTGGTGTACCAAGGAGGGGCGGTGGGGGCGGCACCCCCCCAGCAGGTAAAAATGCACCCGGGGGGGGGGGGGGGGGGGGTAATTTCACTTGTGTGGGGGGGGGGTAATTTCGCTGGTGGGGGGGGGGGCGCGCATCGGCGATCCGCCCCACGTGTCAGGCAGCCTAGGAAAGCCACTGCCTTTGGGCATGCTGAATGTATTCACAGCAATGAGGTAGAAGGCTACTGCTAAGGTCCAGCTGGCCATCTATTCTGCCCAGTTACTCTCTTCTATACATAAGAGTTAGTTCTATAAAGGTCAACCAAAGTTATGCACTAGGATGATGTGCACCAAGGGCACCTTTTACAAAGGCACACTAGCATTTTTAGCACACACTAAAAATAAGCATGCGTTAAAATGTTAGAGACGCCCATATATTCCTATGGATGTCTCTAGCGTTTAATGTGCGTTAATCATTAGCGCATGTTACAAATGCTAGCGCGCAGAAGTGGAGCCAGGTTGATGGTGCGGGGAGAGCAAAAGCAGTGTGAGAGCGGACTTCTGCTGGCGCCAACGCACATTTTCTATGCAACACGATAGGCGCCGGCAGAACTCCGTTTGGGGGCAGCCGCTCCCCTGGCGCCCCACCTAGCTACGCCACTGCTAGCGCGCCTTTGTAAAAGACCCTCTAAGTGTGAATTCTACATCAGCAATTGCGTGTTAATTCTTATTATAGAATACTACATAAGTTGATATTTACCTGTGTAACTTTGGTGTCCTTTTACCAAGCAACAATAAAAAGGACCCTGCGGTAATGGCAGGGGCCATTTTCCCATGTGCTACGGCCCTTTTTACTGCAGTGGGTAAAATGCCCCCCCCCCCTGAAAAAATGCCCCTGTGGTAAGATTACTCTTACCACAGGGCCATGTGGTGGAGAGCACTTGCCGCCACCTACTGAGGTGGCGGTAAAGCCTCCAGCAATAATCAGTGCCAATTACTGCTGGCTTAGCACCGTGGTAAAAATTCCCAGAAATGGTACGCGCTTGAGCTACAACTACTGTCGATGGCCGCATTGGGCCGGCAGTAGTTCCGGGTTGCCACATGGCAACCCTTTTATAAAAGGGCCCCTTTAGGCGTAAGCATTTATGCCACATTAAAAGGTCTATGATGTTTGCAGTATGTCTTCTTTCTAAACATTTTAAAAAATATTTTTGAATATCGGAACACGTTTATTTATTTTTTTTGTTCATTAGATCCTGAGGTTTTTAAACGTTTTTCCGGTAAACCATTTTTTATGCCATTTGGACGTCATATTGAATATGCCCCTTATAGGCACCTATGTGTCTTGTAAAGCTCCCAGCCATGGACAAGCGTGATAGGGCCCCCTCACAGCCTGTGTCCTGCCCTGCTCGATCTCTGCACTTTTACAGTCTGGAAGTTTTCTTTTTACCCTCCGCGTTCTGGGGTTTGGAATTCCACAAGGTCTTTTGCAATCCACCAGACCACAGGGAGAGCTATGTTGTAATCCACAGTCAGGGCTATCTCGCTCAACCTCTTCGCTTTTACAGTCTGGAGGTTTTCCCTCTTAGCTGCCACCTGCTTGGGACTAAGACTCCTAGGTAGGTGTGGCCCCCCAGTGCATCCCGGATTCCGCCACCATGGCCCCCACTCAGCTCCAAACGCCCTCTGAAACAATCCCTTCCCCTTTCCAACAGAAGGGAAGGACAGTCTTTGTGCGCTCCCTTCTAGCCCCCTTTTCTCTCAGGTTCCATCAACTTTCCTGATTAAGGAGAGAGTCAGTGTTGCAGCACAAACCCCAATTTAAACAGTTCATTTTTCCGCTTCAACCTTTTTCCCCCCTGTCCCCCTATTACCGGTCCAGGGGAATGTAAGGATCCCACTCTTTCCTTGTCAGCACCAACTCCTGACAACCTCCTACTTGACCCAGGTTGAAACATTCATTCCTTAATCCCACCTCTGACGCAGCCACCTTTTGCCTCCCTGCATCAAGCCAGAGAACCAGGCTGCCATCTGCCCTCTTAACTCTCTACCTTTTGCTTTGGCAAGAGCTGAGATATCCATTGGTTCCTCTTCCAGGTTCTCCTCTCTCTCTTTCTCCCCACCATCCCCTGATTGCCAATCCATGGGTTCTTCTAACCTGCCCCCTCCCAGCTGCTCTTCATTCCCCTGATTGAATTTACTCAGAGTCTCCTCCTTCCCCTTAGCCCTCTGGGACCGGTAGTGTGAATAATTCTTACTTGCTCTACTCTGTGTCTCCCTCAGGGGCTGCTGGAAATTGTAGTCCCTGGTTCTACTTGGTGTCTCCTTCAGGGGCTGCTGGGAAGGGTATTCCCTGGCTCTACTCTGTGTCTCCCTCAGGGGCTGCTGGGAATTATAATCTTTGGCTCTCACTATTTCCTCTGAGGAAGGTGACCAACTGCTGTCCCTAACATGCTGGATCCTTGGGGACCGGAATCTACGGCGACCACCCCTACGGGCGGACTCAGGCCACCCAGAAGGAGCCCTTCTCTCCCCTTCCCTGGCCATTTCCCTCTCCATGTCATCGTACTCTTCACAGTCTTTATAAAATACACAGAAAATAACTGCTTTCTTGCCCTATTAGCCTAGGCTCCCTGTTATAAAATTACCCTCATGAGGGGAATTTTCAAATGTACATGAGTACTTTTCAGGCAACATCTACCTTTACAAAAAGCAGATACAAGGACAACAGTGGAGTGGCCTAGTGGTTAGGGTGCTGGACTTTGGTCCTGAGGAACTGAGTTCAATTCCCACTTCAGGCACAGGCAGCTCCTTGTGACTCTGGGCAAATCACTTAACCCTCCATTGCCCCATGTAAGCCACATTGAGCCTGCCATGAGTGGGAAAGCACGGGGTACAAATGTAGCAAAAAAAACCCACATACTTTTTATCTGCTGCAATTTTTAAAATGAAGGTCTGTGTGTATGTTCCCTTTGAGAACTGTGCAAAGCCTCAGGGTTAAAAGGATGAATGATCTTTGACGTGGTATGAATAGTCTTAGAATTACTAGCCTTTCTTAATGTACATTTTTTCTGTGCTCTTGCTGTGTTCAATATGTAGAGAAACCTAGTAGTATAAAAAATGAAGATGCATTTACTTGATATTGAATACCTTTTCAGTATTGATTAGTGGAATAATGCCCCTCCTATACCATGGCCACATAAAAGAAGAACCCTTCACAAATAAATTGCAGTGAGTTAGTGGTTTGAAGTTCAAACACAGATGCATGAAAGATGCACTTTAGTAACCTGGTTATTTCTTTCAAAGAAAAATATTCAAGTGTATGGTTTTCAAAATGCCACTTAAAAACCTCCTTCACTGCTGGTTAATTATGTAGTGCTCCTGAGCTCAATAGAAGATACAAGACTAGCTCATATGAGGAAAAGTTAAAGAGGTTAGGGCTCTTCAGCTTGGAAAGGAGATGGCTGAGGGGAGATATGAGTGAGGTGTACAAAATCCTAAGTGGTGTAGAATAAGAAGAAGTGAAACATTTTTTTATTCTTTCAAAAAGTACAAAGACTAGAGAACACTCAATGAAGTTACATGGAAATACTTTTAAAGCAAATAGGAGGAAATATTTTTTCACTCAATAAATAGTTCAACTCTGGAACTTGTTGCTGGAGGATGTGGTAACAGCGGTTAGTGTATCTGGGTTTAAAAAGGGTTGGGCAAGTCTATTCAAATAGACAAGGGTAAGCCACTGCTTGGATTGGTAGCATGGAATATTACTATTTGGGTGTCTGTCACATACTTGTGACCTGGATTCGCCACTGTTGGAAACAGGATACAGGGCTAGATGAACCATTGGTCTGACCCAGTACGGCTATTCTTACGTTCTTATATGAATGAACTACATGGAACGTCAGCATTGGTAGTGCTTGGATACTGGTCAAATGTGTTACTGGTGGGAATCACTCTGACTCTGTATTGAAATGATGTTTATAGCAGACCCAATGAAGTATTGTCCAAGCCACACTTATTTCTAAGAGCTCTAACAAGCTCAATTTTTATTTTATTTACTTCATTTTATTTAAAAATTTATATCCTGCTCCATCTAATAATCTAAGGGGCCCTTTTACTAAGCAGCGTAGGCGCCTACATGCACCCAACGCATGTCAATTTGGATTTATTGTCTGGTTACCGTGCGGCTCGGGTGGTAATTTTATTTTTTACGCATGTCCGCTATGCATGCCAGAAAATAATTTTTATTTTCCTGTGTGCGGTGAAAACCGGCCGGTAATTGTCATTCTATGCATGTAGAGGATTACCACATGATTACCATGTGAGACCTTACCACTAAGTCAATTGCAAGGTCTCAGACCCAAAATGGACGCGCCAATTTTTACTTTGCCACACGTCCAATTTTGGCAAAAATAAAAAAGGCCCTTTGTACAAGTGCGCTGAAAAATGGATCTGCAAATAAATACAAAATTAAAATTAACCATATTTCAAAACATATAAAACATATCATCCAAATCATATAATTCATTAATAAACCATGGACAATTAACAAGTTAACTAAGAGGTGCACTAGCACTTTTAGCTTCCAGATTAGCTCTATTTTTCATATATATTATTTTACAAGACATGCATTTTTCTAATATATAGATATTCCTAAATCTCTATCACTGTTGAAGAGCTGCAGCATCTATGCACTTCCAATGAGCTGCAATCTCTCATCTTGCTGCAATGAGCTATTGAGTTACTAACTTCTCCTTCTTTACCTTTACGTTTTCAGGGAGTACCCTGAGTAAAAATACCTTTGGATGACATTATGAGGACAATTTTATAACAGGTCACCATGGGTGGACACCTAAAGAAGCACCTACTTAGGTGCTATTTAATGAAGACAAGTAGGCACCTACTTGTCTTAATAAAGTACCATTGAATGTGGCAGAATGTAGGTGCTATCACATCTGGTTGAGAACTTGTGTAAATGGTGGCACACACACAGGTGTGTAGATTAAGGTATTTTATATCTACTAAAGTCATTTGTACTCCACTCCTGTGCATATCCATCAGCAAAGTCCATGCCATCATCTCATGGCATGTACTTTTACGCCATTGATATTTTAGAAGCGATCATTCATGAACGTATACTGCAAAATATGGAAAAAAGTATCTTCAGCTTTCAAACATGATAGAGACAGGTGACACCTATTAAGACTAAACAATTTATTGAGGTATGAGCTTTTGAGGACCAGAGTCCACTTTGTCAGCTTCATAGCCTCTCCAGCAGAAACTCGTGCGTGGAAAAATCTTACTTAATTTGTTTGAGGTTAGATACCAACAATAAAAAAATCTTTCTTTCAATATTGAACATACAGACGAGTGACCTATTTTATTATACATGCCTTCCCACTCTTCTGCAGACAGCTTCTCCCTAATATTCTCCTCCCAAGCCTGCACATATTTGAACTTTTTAAAGTCATCATTTCTTTATATATATTTTTTGTGGCCCCCTTAGATTGCTGTTGAATTACCCACAATTTTTCAAATGGTGCATAGCCTGTCTCCTAAAGCTATTCCACTCTATTTTTCAAAGATAATATTAGCGTACGGCCATTTACCGCCCATTAAAAAAGGCCTTTTTATCTGATGCAGTAAAAAAATGGCCCAGAGTGCACCAATTTCATGTGCCCACACCAGCGCATGCCACTTTTTTACCACAGCTTAGTAAAAGGACCCCTAAATTCTGTCTGGATTTCTATAATAGTATGTACATTTTCTTCATTGGGGAAGTCAAGCCCCGCTGTTCCCATCTCCAAGCGATTTAGCTACTCATGCTGTTACCTTGTACTTTCAGACTCTTACATTTTTTTGACAACTACTGTTTTCCATTTAGTGCGTCAGTTTCATGTATGCACATTTTTTAAAAGACCTTCTTGCTTTTTCCACCCAGTGATTTTTTCTTAACACTCATTGCCAGACTCCTGAGGAAGGCACATCACATGCCAAAACATGATGCCATGTCAAGTCCTGAGTATTGACATTACTTTTAATGTACATTACTGAATTTTTAGTATATTTTTATTGTGTTTTGTTTTGTATACATTGTTTCTTTCAGTATTGATTTTATGTCACTTTTATACACATTTTAAGTAATAAATTTCAATTGAATTGTTCCTGTGGTTTGTCTAGCCTTCCTCTGTTACCAGTTCCCTGTATCCCATCTCCAACAATCCCATCATCTCCATCAGGATTAAATCACACTGGTACCAATAAGGAAAAATCCCACTTTGATATCTCTCACATCCTCACTTGTTCCCACAGCTGCACAATGTGCCATAAAAGCACTCATGACCTACAAGATAAATAATGAATATAAATTCACCAATAGATTACAATATTTTATCTTTTGATCTATGTGTGAGTGAGTTTTTCTGTTTTCTTATTCTGAATTTCTTATTGATTTTTTTTTAATTCTACACCACTGGGTTCTATTTTAAGTTAAGCAGTATAACAAATGTAATAAACTATAAGCAAACTATTGGAACCCACCTTTTACCCAGCACTCCTATTTGTTACGGTTTTGTGGTTTGTACAATTTTTTTGTGTATCTTTTTAACAAGCTTTTTAACAAGGCTTTTAATTTTTTTATGTATTTATTGTTTTAGTGGTGAATAAATTGGACGTTTTTTTGAACTTTATTTCTACGATCTACTGTTTTTGTCTAATTCTGAGGGGATTCATGAGGTTGTGGCTGCATGCATGCTTGATAAAGCTTTCAAAGACAGCCAGTCTATGGTGGTGCCTTCAGATGAAGTCAAACTCTTGTGTGTCTGATTACTACTACTTATCATTTCTATAGCGCTGCTAGACGTACGCAACGCTGTACACTTGAACATGAAGAGACAGTCCCTGCATGACAGAGCTTACAATCTAATTAGGACAGACAAACAGGACAAACAAGAGATAAGGAATACTAAAGTGAGGGTGATAAAATAAGGGCTCTAAACAAGTGAATAAGGGTTAGGATTTAAAAGCAGCATCAAAAAGGTGGGCTTTTAGCTTAGATTTGAAGACGGCCAGAGATGGAGCTTGACGTACCGGCTCAGGAAGTCTATTCCAGGCATATGGTGCAGCAAGATAAAAGGAAAGGAGTCTGGAGTTAGCAGTGGAGGAGAAGGGTGCAGATAAGAGAGATTTACCCAGTGAACGGAGTTCCCGGGGAGGAATGTAGGGAGAGATGAGAGTGGAGAGGTACTGAGGAGCTGCAGAGTGAATGCACTTATAGGTCAATAAGAGGAGTTTGAACTGTATGCGGAAATGGATAGGAAGCCAGTGAAGTGACTTGAGGAGAGGGCTGATATGAGCATAATGACACTGGCAGAATATTAGTCGTGCAGCAGAATTTTGAACAGATTGAAGAGGAGAGAGATGGCTAAGTGGGAGACCTGTGAGATGCAAGTTGCAATAGTCTAAGCGAGAGGTGATAAGAGTGTGGATGAGGGTTCTGGTACTGTGCTCAGAAAGGAAAGGGCGAATTTTGGTGATATTATAGACAAAGAAACGACAGGTTTTAGCAGTCTGCTGAATATGTGCAGAGAAGGAGAGGGACCCCAAGGTTACGAGCTGATGAGACAGGAAGGATGAGAGTGTTATCCACAGAAATAGAGAATGGGGGAGGAGGAGAGGTCTGCAGAGAAGTTCCTTTATTGGAAAGCAACCCCACTTTACCTTTGCAATACAGCTGAGATAAATTTAACTCACCTTTGGAAATACTACAGTAATAAGAAATGGGTTATTACCATGACATATTCATATTTCTGAAGCTGTACCAATATGGTAGAATAAGTTGCCTCAGGCTGAATCTCAAGAAAAAGATTATTTGAACTTTCAAAAGGAAGAGAAAGCTTGATTGCAGAATCAGGCTTCTAAATGAGATAGTGGGGAAGAAGGAGAAAGGATCATCAGTAAAGATATGTATTAGCAAAGGGGAGCTTTTTGAGCTTATATATTTTTGTATTGCTGTAAAATGATCAGTATGTTTGTTTTATTGTAGTATGTTATGAATCACCTTGAGTTTTATGATAGAAGCAATAAATACATTGACACAATAAATACATATTTAAATTGCCAACCTCTATACAATAAAATAATTGCTTTATATTTATTGCAGCCATATTGTGGGGGGGGGGGGGGGGGGGGGTCCAACAACCTTTCTAGCAATATTACTGGACAGTCTAAACAATGCTGTGTGAAGGATTAATGTGTAGTTAGAAAAAACTTAATAATGCAGTAGGGATTAGGGGGAAGTTATCAACAACGTAAGCCGTATTGTTGAACCTCTTTAGCCTCATATCTATGTTAGTTGAATGTTCTAATGCATGCTTATTAGGTGTATCATTAGTATTGTGCTAACATTGTATTATATCTCTGTTATTTGAATTCCAGTGCTGTTAAATGAGTATATTTTTTATATTATTAGGTTTCAATTTACTGTTTTCAAGTTTATCTCATTTATTGTATTTATGTTTATTCTTGGTTATTTTACTATTGTTATGCTATTAACAAAATTGTAAGTTTTATATTAAACTGTACATGCTGTACATCGCCTTAGGTGAATCTCTTCATGAAGGCGGTTAATAAATCCCAATAAATAAATAAACAAACATGGACTACCTTTAAGAGATATTATTTTACTGTTAACCCCAGTTATTAGTAACCAGGGCTCATTTTATAAAACAGGACATATGCTAAAATAGCCTGAGTTAATGGTAAAATACCCACATTGGTAACTGTGTCCCTTAATAACATGCAATGCTGTAAATTACAAGTCTTTCCATCTTCTTCTCTAGTTGGTTATTAATGAATATAACAGCTTAAATTTATTTACTTATCCCAGGGCAGCACAATGTCTTTTTGCCTTGGAGGAAGGGGCATACAAACCAAGCTATGTCTCTACCTCCCCATCTCCCTGGATGCTGATATTGTGTGGGGTAAAAAATCGGTATGGTTATGGCACACTCTGTTCCACTGCTTCTGACTTATCCTAACCATTTCTACTGGACAGCAAGAAGGACCAGGGAATCCATAACAGGTGTACTCCTCTGGGTTTGTTAAAAAATCATTAAATTAGGAGCTGACAGTAGGAGAGAGGTATAGAAATGCTGGACCTGAGGGGGAGGGAGGGAGATGGAGAAATGCTGGAGCTGCCGGGAAAGAGGGAGACAAGAGGAGAGAGAGAGAGAGAGAGAGAGAGAGAGAGATGCTGGACCCAGGGAGGGGGACAGGAGGGAAGAGACAGAAGACCTGGGTTGGGGGTTGTGGAAAGAAGGAAAGAGAGAGAGAGAGAGAGAGAGAGAGAGAGAGAGAGGAGGAGCAGGGCACAGAGAAGAAATGTTGGGCATGGAGTAAGTATAGGGACAGGGACATAGAGAGGCAATGCTAGAAATGAGGTGGGATAGGAACACAGAGGAACAATGCTGGAAAAGGAGTGTGATAGGGACACAGAGGGGTGATGCTGATCACAGGGGGAAGGATAGGGGCACAGAGGGGTGATGCTGGACAGGGCAAGATAGGGACACAGAGAGGAGATGCTGAATATAAGTAGAGGACAGGAATACTATTATTTATTTATTTATTTATTCAATGCTTGTTATACTGTCTTAGCTAACAAGTAGGACAAAGTGGTGTACAATGCTCGTAAAATACATAAAGGAAAAGGAACTTCAATGAAGCATAGGAAGGAAAGTGGTGGAGATGAAAACAGTATTCGAATTCAAGAGAGCTTGAGACAAGTACATAGGATCTCTAAGAGAGTGATATGGAGAATAGATGTCATGGATGAGCAGACTAGATAGGTCATATGGCCTTTATCTGCCTACATTTTTCTATGTTTATGTTTAAAAACAGCATACACTCACTATGGCCACAATTCAAAAAATGGCAAAAAATCAGCACTGATAAAATTTCATGCTAAGCGCTATTCTATAAATAGTGCTCACAGTTGGACACCATTTATAGAATAGCATTTGGCACTGAGATCCATGCCCAATTTTAGGCATGACGATGTGAACTAAGTAAAACTTGGTGCAAATTCTCACCCCTAAATTATAAACGGCTCTTTTGTATTCTATAAAATTGTGCACAAATTCCAGGAACACCCTCAATCTGCCCAACCCCCCTCCCTTTTCAGATCTGTACGTAAGATCCCAGCACCTAAAAAAGTGCATGCAAAATTTAATTAATGCCAATTAGTGCCGATAATTGATTAATAGTGCCTAATTATCGGCACAAATTGGCTTATTATTTAATTAAATTGTGGGCGGAAATTGGGCACGTGCCCAAATTTCCCCATGCAATTTTAAACATCATAAATAGAATTAGGCCATAAGATGGCAGATGCTCACTTTTACTACCAGGGCTAAGCATAATGTGTCTCTGGTTAGCTGTTTTAGTTTTGTACTCCTGAATGTGGCCACGTTGAGTCTGTTCTAATAAAGAGTCTTTGGATCTGATAGTGTCTGCTCTGGTTCTTGAATTGCTGTGTTGCAAGACACCTACAGGCTTATTTTTGAAAGAGATGGGCGTCCTTCTCTCAGGGTCGCTCAAATCGGCATAATTGAAAGCCGATTTTGGGCGTCCTCAACTGCTTCCCGTTGCGGGGACGACCGAAGTTCACGGGGGCGTGTCGGCAACGTAGCGAAGGCGGGGCTGGGGCGTGATTAAGAGATGGGCATCCTCGGCCAATAATGGAAAAAAAGAAGGGGGTCCCTGATGAGCACTTGGCCAACTTTACTTGGTCCATTTTTTCTTGCGACTAAGCCGTGAAAAGGTGCCCAAACTGACCAGATGACCACTAGAGGGTATTGGGAATGATCTCCCCTTACTCTCCCAGTGGTCACCAACTCCCCTTCCACCCTAAAAAAACTTTTTAAATATTTTTTGCCAGCCTCAAATGTCATACCCAGCTCCATGACAGCAGTATGCAGGTCCCTGGAGCAGTTTTAGTGGGTGCAGTGCACTTCAGGCAGGCGGACCCAGGCCCATCCCCCCCACCTGTTACACTTCTGGTGGTAAATGTGAGCCCTCCAAAACCCACCCAAAACCCACTGTACCCACATGTAGGCGCCTCCCTTCACCCCTTAGGGCTATGGTAGTGGTGTACAGTTGTGGGGAGTGGGTTTTGGGGGGCTCAGCACCGAAGGTAAGGGAGCTATGCACCTGGGAGCAATTTGTGAAGTCCACTGCAGTGCCCCCTAGGGTGCCCGGTTGGTGTCCTGGCATGTGAGGGGGACCAGTGCACTACGAATGCTGGCTCCTCCCATGACTAAATGCCTTGGATTTGGTCATTTTTGAGATGAGCATCCTCGGTTTCCATTATGGCTGAAAACCGTGGATGACCATCTCTAGGGTCAACTATCTCAACATTTAGGTCGACCATATCTAAGGTTGACCTAAATGTTGAGATTTGGGCGTCCCCGACCGTATTCACCCATCTTGTTTTGATAATTTGGGTTTCCCCGCCCCTTCGCAGGGCCGTCCTGCGAGGACGCCCTCATGAAAATTTGGGTGCCCCGTTAGATTATGCCCCTCCTAGTGCCTCTCCTTGATTCATCAACAGTTGAGTTTGACATATAGCAACATATTCCAAGTAAATGATGAATTATTTGGTCCATGGTCAACAGCTTTCTTTGTTGAGAAAAAGGAGGCTAACAGATATGAGTTACTGTAGCATCTTCAGAAGAAAATTCAGTAACAATATACCGGCAAGAAAAATGGAATCCTCCAAATTAGTAAATACACCAACACAACTTGGCTCAAACTGAAGTTCCTTCAGTTACAATAGCATAAACGCAAAACACAATCAGAACTTCTTCAATTCCATATAATATATGATTTCAGTTATTTTTTTATCAGGAAAAAAGTACCTCAGACAGCGCTGAATGACAAAACTGTCATCATACTTGCGGCTACTCTTGTCATCCTGAGTGAAACATCAATCATAGGTCCAAAAACCTTGCTACTTTATTTCACTTTATTCTCTTTTTATATTAAAATTCCTGAAGTTTTATATTTGTCTTAATTTTCTTACTTAAAATGGAAGCTGTATTAACATGCAACTTATCTTAACAGAAATCCTGGTCAAGACTAGACAGAGCTTCTTTAAGTTATCTAAGGAAGAATTCCCAAATTGTCATCAAAAGAGCAGACAAGGGAGGAGCGGTGGTAGAGCAAGACAAGACAAAATACATTGAAGAAGTAATGTCACAATTGAATGACAGAATGTCCAACACAGACATTACAACAAAGAATTAGTACATTGGTTAATGAAAGTTTGCAAGAAGGTTTGTTAACCAGTCGTGAAGCTCGGTATTTGAAAGTATTGTTTCCAATCACTCCAGTTTTGTATACTTTACTTAATATTTACAAGCAATTAGTAAATCCACCGAGTAGACCTATTATTTTCTCCAAAGGCTCTATTTTAGAACGCGTGAAAAGGGGCATAATCGAACGGAAACGTCTATCTGCCTGTGCCTGAAGTGGGAATCGAACTCACTTCCTCAGTTCCCCAGGACCAAAGTCTGGTATAGTATAGGGGGTGAAATTGAAAAAACAATTGCTCTTAGCCCCACCTTTCTACAAGGGAATCCGATTTCAGAAGATCTTTTACTCACTTTTCCCAGTTTCAGGAACCTCTTTATGGAACTCACTCCCCCTGGTTTTGAGATCAGAGATTAACTACCTTAGCTTCTGGAAGAGACTAAAAAACCTACCTTTTCCCAAAGCCTGCTACTTAACAATCTTTACTCCTCTTACTCCTGATAGACTATTGAACTACTAAATGAAACACCTACCACCCTCACACCTGATAATGTTATAATGATAGGCAGAAAACATTATATTTAACCAATAAGATTGTATTCACCCAATGTCCTACTTACATTATTGTACCAATTGTATCTAGCCAACAAGATCATATTCACCCATCATCCTACCTATAATTTTGTACCAACTTCTGCTCCACTGATGATGTAAGCCACACTGAACCCTAAAAAAAGGATATTAGTGGTATATAAGATCTGAATCGAATTGAATTGTACTTCTGTGTATGAAAGAAGAGTGAGACGGGGGTGATTGTGTCTGATGATCTCAAGGTGGCTAAACAGGTAGAAAAGGTAACAGTCAAAGCCAGAAAGATGCTCGGGTACATAGGGAGAGGAATAGCCAACAGGAAAAAAGAGGTGATAGTGCCCTTGTATAAGTCTCTGGTGAGGCCCATTTACAATACTATGTAGAATTCTGGAGATCGCACTTACGAAAAGATATAAACAAGATAGAGTCAGTCCAGAGGGTGGCTATAAAATTGGTCAGTGGTCTCTTTCATAAAAAGTATGGGGACAGACTTAAGGCTCTCAATATTGACCTACCACCAAGAAATGCTAAGAAATCATCCCGCACCTATCTCAACCTACACTTCCCCAGCTGCACAGGTCTAAAATACAAATTAACTCACTCGACCAGCTTCTCCTACTTGAGCACGCAGCTATAGAATTCACTCCCAATTCACCTGAGAAAGATCAACGAATTAACTAACTTCCGCACAGCCTTGAAGACTTACCTCTTTAACAAAGCCTACCACGAGAACCCTTAACTAGCTATAATACAACACCTTTACAACTTTACTCAGAATATACTTTCCTACTAATGCTTGAACAAATCCTTTTGCTTTCTTTAACTTCTTGTAACACCAATTGTATGATGTAACCTGCATGGCTGTGCCATGACAGTGCTCTGTAAGCCACATTGAACCTGCAACTAGGTGGGAAAATGTGGGATACAAGTGCAATAAATAAATAAAAAAATAAAAAAATAAATAAAATGTATACTTTGGAAGAAATGCGGGAGAGAGAGGATATGATAGAGATGTTTAAATACCTCTGTGGCATTAATGCACAGGAGGTGAGCCTCTTTCAAATGAAGGAAAACTGTACAATGAGAGTGCATAGGATGAAGGTAAGAGGTATAGACTCAGGAGTAATCTAAGGAAATACTTTTTCATGGAAAGGGTGATGGATGCATGGAATCGCCTCCCAGTGGAGATGGTGGAGAGGAGGACTGTGTCTAAATTTAAGAAAGTGTGGGACAGGCATGTGGGATCTCTTAGGGAAAGGAGGAGATAGTGGTTGCTTTGGATGGGCAGACTGGATGGGCCATTTGGCTCTTATCTGCCATCATGTTTCTATGTTTCGAAAGAAATATAAAGCACTATGCCAAGCTGATTCTAGCCAGGCAACTGAAAGACTAGAAATAACTAAATGGTGATTGTTAAGAGAATGAAGAATATGGGCAGGAACATATGGAATTATTAAGGGCTCCATTTACAAAGCCACGTTATTGATTCCAGTGTGGCAAATGTAACAAAGCTCATTCAATTCCTATGGGCTTTGTTGTATTTGCCGCACTGGAATCACTAACACGGCTTTGTAAAAGGAGCTCTGTTGAGTAGGAGGGAGTTCCATTGTGAAGTGCCTTGAAAGTTAAAATAGCAATCTTGAACTTAATACAAAAGGCCACTTATAACCAATGTAGACAAATCAGTTGTGGAGTGACATAATCAAGCTTTTTGCATTGCACAGAAGATGTGCAACTGTATCTTGAAGAGCTGGTAATTTTTTAAAATTAATTTAAGAGATGCCTGCATAAATAATATTGCAATAGCCTAAACGTGATGTCAGCAATGCAAATACAAGGGTACGTACGGTAGAAAAATCAAAATTTTAAAATGGATTTTAATTGGCGATGAATGAAAAATACCTGATCTCATTATGTTTGAAACTTATTGAGTAAAGGAAAGATGTGAATCAATAATAACCCTAAAATATTGAAATGACCAATGGGACTGGAACATTAGAAAGATTAGGAACAATGTGAGGAGAAAGGGCGGACCAGTTATCCAAAATACTGTGGATTTAGGTGGATTGAGTACTAAATGATTCTCTGATAACCATATTGAAACAGCATCCAGACATTTTTGTAATGGTATCAGATCAGGCGGGTCAGATAGGGGCAGGTGAAGGTGAAAGGGGACAGAGGAATAACTTCAGGAAATACTTCTTCATGGAAAAAGGTGATGAATTCATGAAATGGCCTCCTAGTGGAGGTGGTGGAGACAAAGACTATCTGAATTTAAGTAAGTGTGGAACAAGTATACAGGATCTCTAAGGGAAAGGAAGGGATAGTTGATGATGTATATAGGCAGACTGTATAGGCCATATGGTCTTTTTCTGCCTTCATTTTCTATGTTTCTACGGATGGGGAAAGGTAAGCAGCTTGCAGTTACCTATGTTGTGCTCGTACAACATCTCCACCTCCTCAGCCCTTAGTTTGCTGCCGTACCAAAAAGCAGTACATGAAGACAAAGATGAGCAGTTCTGTAGTGATTGCAGTGAAAGTTGATTGGCAACTGGTGTGATGAGTACCCTGGGAGTACTGCCTAATTGAACCCTACTGTGCTTGAACTCTTGCTGGGTTAGGCTGCTTGTTGGTCTCTGCTGTGGAGTATAATTCCTGAACTTCCTGCTAGGAGCTCCACACACCTTCCAGTTGACTACACCGACCTTTGGTTGGATAGCTTATGGTATTTCCTCATGTATACAGTGCAAGTGCTACATATGCTTATTTATGCAAGTATACACACAGCTAATTATAATGAGTTTGATAAATAGGCATTAATACCAGCACTCAGCAATAAAATGTGCTGGGCACCAGATCTAGCAATCATTTATTCTTATCCATATTGCATAGTGCTTGTGCTGTTATTATGCGTTGTCTCAATTAATATTTCTGTGTATGCAATTCAAAATTACACTGGCTACCATTAAAAGATCGAATTACATTCAACATCTGTACCCTGGTCCACAAAATTATTCATGGTGAGGCCCCAACATATATGTTTGACCTCGTCGATTTACCAGCAAGGAATACAAAAAGTCCATTATCCCAATTGCAGAGGATTTAAATTTAAATCAATATATACATCTAGTTTCTCCTACATTTGTACGCAACGTTGGAATGCACTGCCGAATGCCATAAAAACAACACACGATTTGGCAGCCTTCCGGAAACTATTAAAGACTAACATGTTCAGAGAGACTTATCAAAAGGACCCTTCTTAAAAAACAGGACATCAGAACTGTACCAGAATTAGTTAACATTGAATTATTCTTATTTTGGATACTTTATCACATTGTCATTATTGAACGCTTTTCACTACCCTTGATTTCAGCACCTGACATGTATTGATTACCGATTTTATTCTAGTTTACTGTGTATATACTCCGATTGGAACAAATGTCTGTATTTCTTATTCTGGAAATGGCGATCGCCACTATGGTATTTGTAAGCCACATTGAGCATGCAAAGAGGTGGGAAAATGTGGGATATAAATGCAGAAAATAAATAAATAAATTCAATATTCCACTGTCGAGTTATCAGAGTAATCCTAGGTTTGATCAATCAGGACTTTTTTTTTCAGCAGAAGGGAAAAAAGCCCTTACCTGTACAATTACTTTAAAAACATTTTTCTTCCTCCTTCTACATCTGTCTTCTATTTACTTAATTAAAAGACCAAGAAATAACAAGGGATACCATCAAATAAATGATGTATATTAAATGACTTGGCATCACACGTGCTTGAAATGGCACAGCTCCCAAGTGAAACACAAATGAGTGCATTCAGCGTCTGACAAAACCTCTGTCTCTCTTCCTTTGTTCTAATCCAAATAATAGAGGAAAGAAGAGACGAAGGGGCTCATTTTCGAAAAATGTTTGCTTCCCAAAACGTCCAAATCTCTATTTTCTAAATGTTTTTCTATGCTGTTTATCTACAGTGTGTTCAAATCACAAGGGGGCATGTTGGGGGCGTGTCAAGGGTGGGATTTGGGTATTTCTAACAGTTGCATGTTTTTCTGTAATAATGGAACAAAACAAAAACATCCAGGACTAAAACTAAGATGTCTTGAACTAGACCTGTTTTTAATAACAACTGAAACAGATCACAAGGATCTTGCCTTCATCATTGGCCAAAAAAAGCTTTTAACAGTATAGTGCTTTCTGCAGTATTGATAGTATCTTAATCACTTTGCTATTTTAAATATAATTATATTTTCACATGCTGAATAGCAATGTTGGTACCAGCACTTTTCTTTTAAAGGTGGTACTCTTGGACCGCGTTGCCCAAACAGGTGCTGTGCTGTCTTCACCTTCTGTGCCCCCGAGCCGACGATGGCCAGCGTTTCGCAATGCTGCTTCAGGGTCTTGGTGCCTCGTTGGAACAAGCATAGTTCGACTCCACAACGCTCTCTTTGAGCTCTTTGAGGCCTTTTTTCCTGCAAGAGACATACTGTTTTGCATACAGTTAATAATATAGTCATATCTTAAGTAGCGGATTATTTCGTGATTTTGTTCTAGGATACTAGTATATCCACACCCCATGAGTAATACAATTATAGTTAATAACAACTGAGCCACAAAAAAGTGCCCTAAATGACACTGGAGGAATAAAGGACTGACCCCCCCCCCCCCCCCCTTACTCACTCAGTCTTAATAGAGCAGAAAGCAGGTCTCTGGAGTAGCCTAGTGGTTGGTGCAGTGCACTATGGAGAAGAGGACCCAGGCCCATAATCCTCTCTAACTGTTACACTTTAGTGGAAAGTGTCGCCCCCCCCCCAAATCCTCCTGTACCCACATATAGGTGATGGTGTACAGTTGGATACAGAATGTTTTTGTGGGTGTTTTGGAGGGCTCTCCATACAATATAAGGGGGTAACGGTGAGATAAGTACCAGGGACCTTTTATGTGAAGTCCACTGCAGTGCCCCCTAGGGTGCTCTGCTGGGATGTCTGCGTGGACAGTCTACTAAGAATGCCAGCTCCTCCTATATCCCAATGGTTTGATTTTGTCTGTTTTTCACTTGGACGTTTATTTTTCAAAAATGGTCCAAAAAGATAAATTCACTGAGTACAGCGATGTCTAGAAAAAGGCCATTTTCATAACGAAAAGATAAATGTTTTGCTGTTTTGAAACTCACTGTGTTCACCGCATGAATTTTGAACATTTTGAGCAAAATGTCCAAAGTCTGATTTAAATGACATATCAAAAATGGCCCTCCTAATCAATGACCTAACCAATACTCTTCTTGTATAAAATTTCCTCAGGAAGTAAAAACTGTTCATGCATGTGTGTCACATGAAATTTCATGAAGCAGATGGGAGGAAAAAGCCTCAGAACTCCGTCAACTTAAATATAAAAGAGATTCACAGCTTTATGGGTAATGACATCATAAAAAAACTCCCACATGCGAAACTTCACACAATTCAGTGTCAAAAAACAAACATTAAATTAAACATACTTGAAAATAGTGCAGTAAGCAGATGGTCCCACCAACAGTGGCCAGTGTTTCGCTTCAGTGCTGAGTCAGGGTGTTTGACTAATTTTTCTGTGAACAAATCAAAACATCAAACCCAAGATTAATGAAAAACAGTCTCACTATTTCAAAATCAACATGTATGGACTTAAAATGCACCCAACTAGTATGGCGTCAAAAAACGGCCGTGAGACACTTTCCGATTTTAAATAACCATCATTTCCTTATTTCATGACATCAGAGCCTGAGCTATGCGGTGAGGACATATCCTTAATCAGAACCTTGTCACCAGAAACCATTTCCATTTAATTTTTGATTCAACCCATCTGGTTCCTCAGTATATAAGGTATAAATCCAGCACTTTTTTTGCTTAAATAACACATTTCTTAAGTCAACCTCCATGTCCAGTACATAATCAATCATGTAGCAACATAAAGATGAATATTCATCAGCCCATTCTAAACCTTGTTGTACAACATAGGGGACCCTTTACTAAAGTATGCTAATGATTAGCATGTACTAAATAAGTCGCCCATTATATTTCTATGAGTGTCCTATCAGTGTGTGCTAATTTTATTTATTTATTTATTATTACATTTGTACCCCACGCTTTCCCACACATGGCAGGCTCAATGCGGCTTACATAGCAACAATATAAATAATTACAAATCATCAGCATGCGCTAAATCTGTTAGCACACCTTAATAAAAGGAGCCCATAATCTGCTACGTTCATGAGAACACAGAAGGCAAAAGTAGAGACTAATAGACGATTCACCACTGGAGACGTGAGTCCAACAGTCTTTATTATATCAGAGATAACGACCCGACACAGGCCTTGTTTCGAAACTAAAAAGCGTCTGCATCAGGGGTCAATAAATACACCAAGTAATGAATGCAAAACGAAGAGTCCTACTTGTATATGTGTTGTCAACTCACTGATCACGTAGCACCAAACAGAATATGCTGGATACAAACTATCAGAGTGGTGAATCGTCTATTAGTCTCTACTTTTGCCTTCTGTGATTCGTCATCGTAGAGAACTTTTTCTGTTCTATATTTTGGACGTTCATGAGAACTACAGCTCCTCCTTTATCAGCCCGACAGATAATGATCTCAGAATCGTTACATAAAGATTGCATCGCTGTTATTTTTTCCACCGCATAGTTCAAAGGCTGATGAATCTTGGTCTGAGAGAATCTCTTTACATCTCTCAAAGATCATGTTTGATCTATTCTTACTATACACCGCCTTGAGTGAATTCCTTCAAAAAGGTGGTAAATAAATCCAAATAAATAAATAAATTACACAAGAACTTATTATGCTACATTAGGCGCTAATGTAGACCTAATGCGGCTTAAAATAGTGCACTGCAGGACATGCTCAGGCATCATGTGCTAACTGTCAAATGTGCATGCGTAACCACACACTAAAAATATTTTACATTTTTTCAGCGGGCATATCAGGGGGCAGAGAGTAGGCGTTCCTGCATTAATCAACAGAGCTACATTACTGTGCACTAAGGGGTCCTTTTACTAAGCCACGGTAAAAAGTGGAATGCGACAGTGCGAGAACATCTTTTGGACACACACTTGGCCATTTTTTACCGCGTCCAGGAAAAGGGCCTTTTTTTTTTATAAAGGACTGGAAAATGGACGTGCGCTAAATTGAAACCAGCACGTGTCTATTTTCGGACACCCGTATGGTAAGCATGCAGTCGCACCAACTGCTGTTTACCACCGAGTAAGCGGCCCACAGTAAAAAATAGAAAATTATTTTCTACAGTGGGATTTGGCCTGCACCAAATTCAGAATTACTGCCCGGAACATGTGCTAGCCGGGCAGTAGTGCCGATTTGGCACGCACTGTACATATGTAGGCCCTTACGTAGCTTAGTAAAAGGGCCACTAACTGATTATCACATGGATAGCACATGAGCCCCTACCACCTATAAAATGGGTGACAGAAAGCACTCATGCAGTACATTTTTTAAAATGGCCACATGCTAATGCCAACATTATCGCATGCCCATTAAAACAAACAATACAAAAAGGCCATTTTTATGGCTGCTGTAAAAATGGCCTTAGCATATGAGAAAAACTCATGTCAGGGTGCGCTATAGACACTTTTTTTTTCACAAGATTAGTAAAGGGATCCCCTGAATCTTTTGACTTTGACCATTTTGCCCTTTTCCATCCTTCTCAAATCACTTGAGAATGACATAGTTCAGGACATACTAATTTAGCTGTAAGATGTCCGTCAACTCTCCATTCTGTAAACAGCAAGGATAAAACCATGCTTTATGCTTTTTATTACAAAATGTCATGCACTTTGAAGGTACAATAAGAACTGCTGGTGAAGTATATTAGTTTATCTTTGCATGTTATGATTATCACGTCCTAAGATGAATAGCTAATTATTAGATTCCCTGAACCCAGAACTTGCTTTCAGGTACCAATCTGATGGATTTCCTAGTGTAGCTGTAGCAGCTGATTTTATCAGTATAATTGGTTGATAACCAGCAATAACTTCTCATGTGTTCTCTAATAAGAAAATGTATCATTCAATCTGTATGAAAGTAATCTGCATAATTATTTATGGGCAATTTCCAAACTGTCTACGTTGGGGCTGAGTCTGAGGACACTTACCCAGGGTCTTTGCACCAACTTTCCAAGAAAAAGTATGAATGCACTTTTTTTTAAAAACTTTGCATGGTATAGAATAGCCGTGGAGGGGCATAATTGAACAAAAACGTCTATCTCCATGGGCGTTTATCTCCGAGAACGGGTCCGTGAAGGGGCGGACCGAACCGTATTTTCAAAAAAAATAGATGTCCATGTTTTATTCGACAATTTGTGAGCTGGGCGTTTTTGTTTTTCAGTGATAATGGAAAATGAAAGCGCCCAGCTCAAAAACGAATAAATCCAAGGCATTTGTTCGTGGGAGGGGCCAGGAGTCGTAGTGCACTGGTCCCCCTCACATGCCAGGACACCAACCGGGCACCCTAGGGGGCACTTTTACAAAAACAAAAAAAAGGTAAAAGAGCTCCCAGGTGCATAGCACCCTTCCCTTAGGTGTTGAGCCCCCCCAAATCCCCCTCAAAACCCACCGCCCACAAGTCTACACCATTACTATAGCCCTAAGGGGTGAAGGGGGGCACCTACATGTGGGTACAGTGGGTTTGGGGGGCGGTTTGGAGGGCTCCCATTTACCAGCACAAGTGTAACAGGTGGGGGGGGGGGGATGGGCCTGGGTCCACCTGCCTGAAGTCCACTGCACCCCCTAATAACTGCTCCAGTGACCTGCATACTGCTGCCAGGGAGGTGGGTATGACATTTGAGGGTGAAAATAAAAAGTTGTGAAACGGCATATTTTGTGGTGGGAGGGGGTTTGTGACCACTGGGGGAGTCAGGGGAGGTCATCCCCGATTCCCTCCAGTGGTCATCTGGTCATTTAGGGCACTTTTTGGGGCCTTATTCGTGGAAAAACAGGGTCCAGGAAAAGTGCCCTAAATTCTCGCTAAAAATGCATATTTTTCTTCCATTATCGGCGAAAGGCGCCCATCTCTGATCGGCCGATAACCACGCCCCAGTTCCGCCTTCACCATGCCTTCGACACGCCCCCATCGACTTTGTCTGCATCCGCGACGGAGTGCAGTTGAAAACGTCCAAATTCGGCTTTCGATTATACCGCTTTATTCGTTTTTGTGAGATAAACGTCTATCTCCCGATTTGGGTCGCAATATAGGCGTTTTTCTTTTTCAATTATAAGCTGGATAGACTTCTACACTTGCTTTATTGTGTGGAAGATATTTTTCAGGGAAGGTGACCCTATAGATTGGAAAACTCATGTCCTTTTAGCCATACTGATTGAGGAACATTTTAGAGAACCAATTTACCTGCTTTGAAAATTACCCTCCAATGTAAATATAGGTATTTAGAATCAGAATGTGGTTCTTATCTACAAATTGTAATGGCCTGGTATTTTTCTCCTCTTTCTTTATACTTCTAATTCATTTGTAAGATCTGGTGTCATGAGCCTTTATTTGCATTTCCCTGGGAATTTTCCCTGTAAATTATGTCTCCCGCCAACATAATAAGGGGCCCTTTTACTAAGCTGTAGTAAAAAGTAGCCTCGGTGCCTGCTTACGTGAGTCATTCCCGTGTGCTAAGGCCATTTTTACTGCCTGGATAAAATGTCCGATTTTCTATTTCAGCAATAACGGCCACACAATAATTTTCCCATTAGCGTGTGGCCATTAAGAAACACACACACACAGAGTAAGTGATGGCAGATAAAGACCTACACTGTCTATCCATTCTGCCCAACAAGGTGGTCAGAGCCACGCTCAGCCACCCATGCTTAAATGCTAGTAGTTAAGTCTTCACTATGCCAACCATATAGGCAGCCAAACATGATGAGGATGATATGTGGTTATAACCAAGACTCCAACTATTACTGACAGTATTCAACTTACCAGTCAAGATATCTTCTCCATTGAGGTGGCAGTAAGGGCTCCCGTGGTGCTGCCTGATTACCGCCGGGTAAGCACCGGTGCTACAAAAAATAGAAACACTTTTTATAGCACTGGAAATGGTGCATGCTGGAGGTGGGAAATACCGCAGGGCTCCTGTGGTAACCCGGTGGTAGTTCTGGATTGGTGCGCAGCAAGCCTATTGCTCCTCCCCAATCCTTTAGTAAAAGGGCTCCTAACTGATTAGTGCAGAACATGCCTATTCTCTGCCCCTGACCTACCCCCAGTACTAAAAAGTAAAGTTTATTTTTTAGAACATGCACATGCAAAAGTTACCACGGAATGCCTGAGCGTGCCCTGTGTTAAGCACTTTTTTGCTGTGGTAAGCATGTGTTAGTACTTACTACAGTTTAGTAAAAAGCACTGCAGTGCTAGTTCTGGCCAAGGGCCATATACCAGGACTTCTGGGACCCTGCAGTCATGGACTCTGAACCTGGCTACTAGGTGTCATCTTTGAACAATGATCATGATCCCCTTGCCTGCAGCCAACTTGAGGAAGGAAGGTCCAGTGTGAAGATCAAACAAAGGGTCTTCTGCTTGATGGTTCCTGTACTTTTTAAAGGAGCATTTAGTAATGCAAAATATGAGTTTGACTAATTAACTACTGCTCTGTGTACTATAAAAAGATATATTTTTTAAATCACATCCATTTACTTAAAATTTCTTGATCTTTATTTCTTGTGATCTGAAAACTCAGAGATTTTCTCTTTTTTACTGCAGTAAGTTTTGTTTTCAAGGAAACATTCCAGAGACATGCAATCCAGAGAAAAGGAATCAGGCCAAGATGCATCAACCAAACGTAAAAGAATGTAAAACGTAAAAGTTCTTACCGAATTTGAAAAAACGAAGAATGCACTAAAAAAACACCTCAGAAATGTTCGGTGCGGTATTCAAAAGTCGGATGCATGAATACCTTCGGTAAAGTGTCAGTACGTTAAAAAAAAAAAAGTGCCTATGGATGTCCATTATGGATGTCCTTTAAGGACGGCCTTCGCCCCCCCCCCGCCCGAGGTCGCCGCTGCTCCCCGCTCCCCCCTGCATTAAAAAAATCGTGATTTTAGGTAGCCCCGGCCCCCTCCCTCCCTTCCTTCTTTCCTCTCTCTCTTTCTAAACAGCTCCTGCCATCCTCCGCCCCGTGCCCCGCCCCCGCTGCCCCCCTGAGGTTGTCGCCGCCGCTCTCCCCCCTCCACCGGGCCCCCCTCCGTCTTACCAGGCCCTCGCTGTGCCTATCACCTCTGTGTGAAGGCACTGCGAGGGCAAGAACAGTTGATCCTCTTCGTTGAAGAGTCTTCGGACGTCCCTCCTTTCGTCCAGGGCCCGCCCTCGTCTGACATAAGTAACCTACGTA
This sequence comes from Microcaecilia unicolor, assembly GCF_901765095.1. Taxonomy (NCBI): domain Eukaryota; kingdom Metazoa; phylum Chordata; class Amphibia; order Gymnophiona; family Siphonopidae; genus Microcaecilia; species Microcaecilia unicolor. Next base: position 352,521,540 of record NC_044034.1, read on the forward strand.
GGAGGGTGGGCTCACCAGGGAGTGGGTCCTTTAACATCATTGTGTGAAGAGTCCCTTTTAGTCTCCTGAAGCTTTTTCAAAAAGTAACTGCACCTCTTGAGCAAACAAACTTATGCATACAGATGGACAGGCACTGAAGGATCAACCGTCTCCAACAGGCACTTTTGCTACAGTGAAACATGCCTAATAATAATAATAAAGATGTGTTGGCTTTCTCAAGGAAGATTTATATTCTGCACTGCTGAATGGATGACAGACAGGCAAAGCTCATTAGTATTTGTACTCTCAATATTCAGTCTGTGTTGATCAGTGTCTTTGGCAGCACTAACCACCAGGGGCAGAATTTGGACCAGATATTCAAGTCCTAAAACTGTGTTTTGGGCTTATATATCCACCATAGAGAGGGGTACCTCACCCTCCTCCTCTTCTGTGGTCACTTTCTCCTGAGAGTCAAGGAACATAGGGAGTCTTTTACTAAGGCGCACTCATGTTTTTTAGCACGCGCTAAACATTAGAGACACCAATGTATTCCTATGGGTGTCTCTAATGTTTAGCACGTGCCTATTTTTAGTGCTCGCTAAAAACGTGAGCGTGCCTTAGTAAAAGACCCCTATAGGAACCACAGCTTGCTCACTCTCATAGATGCCACCAGCACTACAAACACCCACCACCAGCAATGGCATAAGCAGATACCCACAAGCACACACACATAAACAGTGGTGCAGGGCGACACCCTTAAACACAAGAGGGTATTGTAAAAGAGAAGGTGCTAGAGAGAAAGGGCTAGAGGAAAGCCAAGAGGGTAGGAATGAAGCTTCAGAGGGCTCAAGGAGGGTAAATGAGGCCAGAGGAGAAGATTATTTGAAGAGAAATGAGAACTGACCATGCACTGATATGTCAAACAGCAGCACCAAGCACCAACCAACACTTCAGGTCAAAAAAGACCTCTTCCTTCCATTCTGGTCAGTAGATATAAACGTTGGTACCAACTTTGGATGATGGTACACACATAGTAACATAGTAAAGTGGAGGGGCATAATCGAGCGGGGCCGCCCATCTATAAGGGTGGCCATCTTTAAGGCCGGCCCCTTAAAGCGGCGTCCCCAACCGTATTATCGAAACAAGATTGCCAGCCATCTTTCGTTTTGATAATACGGTCGGGGCCGGCCAAATCTCAACATTTGGGCTGGCCTTAGAGATGGCCGATAATGGTTTTCGCCGATAATGGAAACTAATAGTGGCGATCTCAAACCCGGCCAAATCCAAGGCATTTGGTCATGGGAGGAGCCAGCATTTGTAGTGCACTGGTCCCCCTCACATGCCAGGACATCAACCGGGCACCCTAGGGGGCACTGCAGTGGACTTCACAAATTGCTCCCAGGTGCATAGCTCCTTGTGTGCTGAGTCCCCCAACACCCCCCCCAAAACAAAACCCACTCCCCACAACTGTACACCATTACCATAGCCATTAAAGGGTAACGGGGGGCACCTAGATGTGGGTACAGTGGGTTTCGGGTGGGTTTTGGAGGGCTCCCATTTACCACCACAAGTGTAACAGGTAGGGGGAGATGGGCTTGGGTCCGCCTGCCTGAAGTGCACTGCACCCACTAAAAACTGCTCCAGGGACCTGCATACTGCTGTCATGGAGCTGGGTATGACATTTGCGGCTGGCATAGAAGCTGGCAAAAAAAGTTTTTATTTTTTATTTTTGGGTGGGAGGGGGTTGGTGACCACTGGGGGAGTAGGGGGAGGTGACCCCCGATTCCCTCCGGTGGTCATCTGGTCAGTTTGGGCACCTTTTCAAGGCTTAGTTGTGAACAAAAAGGAACCAAGTAAAGTTGGCCAAATGCTCGTCAGGACCAGCTTTCTTTTTTCCATTATCGGCTGAAGCTGGCCATCTCTTAACCACGCCCCCGTATCGCCGATGGAAAGCAGTTGAAGCCTGCCAAAATCAGCTTTCGATTATACCGATTTGGCCGGCTTTAGGAGAAGGCCGGCCATCTCCCGATTTGTGTCGGAAGATGGTCAGCCTTCTCCTTCGAAAATAACTACTACTACTACTTAACATTTCTAGAGCGCTACTAGGGTTACGCAGCGCTTTACAGTTTAACAAAAAAGGACAGTCCTTCTCAAAGGAGCTTACAATCTAACGGATGAAATGTCAAGTTGGGGCAGTCTAGAATAAATAAGCAGGATAGTAACATAGTAGATGACGGCAGAAAAAAATCTGCACGGTCCATCCAGTCTGCCCAACAAGATAAACTCATATGTGCATACCTGAAACTTGCTAATTATCAAAGAGTAACCATGCAGAAACTATGTGAATAAAAACCAACTACATAGCTTTCAACATGCAGACTGTTTGAAAATTGTCCCTGAAATAATTACTTGCCAATCATTTCACCTGTATACCAGTAGACCATTTTTTCAGAATTCCAATAATAATCAGCTGGCCTTCTCTCACTGCAATTGCTTTTAAATCTCATGAGATTTTCACATAATCTAAAACAGATTCAGCTTGTAGCTCTATGGAGCCATATATAAGTTTCCAAATAGTCAATTTGATATGGGGGTCCACACACACTATTCTTCAACTTGATTCTGGATTACATGTAATTTGACAGCTATAAATAAAAGTCACAAGACATAAATCAAGATCTCTGCTTGTCAAAACAGCTCTGCTCTGTCGGCATTTTGGAAAGTGATAGAAGAGAGAGAACTCTGATTACCATATTTCTGTTTTCCTCTTCATGCAGTGTAGACGATAGGTCCCGGAGAAAACAGGAATCAGATAAAGGAGTCTATGTAAAAATGCATGCACTGCTACATCCTTCTATCTGATCTTTTAAATGAGATAGTCACCGCTAAAATAAAAGACTGTAATGGAAGCCTTTGAGCTTATCAGCAAATAAAGCAAGGATGTTCTTATGGAGGGTACATAAGTACATAAGTAATGCCACACTGGGAAAAGACCAAGGGTCCATCGAGCCCAGGATCCTGTCCACGACAGCGGCCAATCCAGGCCAAGGGCACCTGGCGAGCTTCCCAAACGTACAAACATTCTATACAATCAAGCCATTGTGACATCACTAATGAGGTTGGCTCTTATTGGTGGAATGAGCTACTATGACATCACAATAGGTTAAATCACTGCTCTATGTAATAAAAGTGAGCCAAGTAGAGGACATAAGTACATAAGTAATGCCACACTGGGAAAAGACCAAGGGTCCATTGAGCCCAGCATCCTGTCCACGACAGCGGCCAATCCAGGCCAAGGGCACCTGGCGAGCTTCCCAAACGTACAAACATTCTATACAATCAAGCCATTGTGACATCACTAATGAGGTTGGCTCTTATTGGTGGAATGAGCCACTATGACATCACAATAGGTTAAATCACTGCTCTATGTAATAAAAGTGAGCCAAGTAGAGGACATAAGTACATAAGTAATGCCACACTGGGAAAAGACCAAGGGTCCATCGAGCCCAGCATCCTGTCCACGACAGCGGCCAATCCAGGCCAAGGGCACCTGGCAAGCTTCCCAAACGTACAAACATTCTATACATGTTATTCCCGGATTTGTGGATTTTTCCCAAGTCCATTTAGTAGCGGTTTATGATAAGTACATAAGTAATAACAGGACACTGACTGTAGTCCCTGGTTATGGTGCTTATTTTAAGCCCGCTCTATAGCAAGCACCTACTTTTCATTAAAGATTACTAATGCAAGTGGCAGAGGATTGCACAGATATCTACCCAGGGGCCGATAGACTGTGGGAGGCAGTCCGGTTAACTCCCGTGGTCGGCGGTGAGACTGGATATCGAATGCCGGGCTGTCTCTGGTGACTGGCATTGAATATCCAGTTTATTTTTGGCTGGTGTGAATTTAACTGGCCAATTCGATATTCAGCACTGGCCAGTTAAGTTTAAACCGGCCAAAGATAGGCCTGTTACTTCGGCGGTCCGATTTGGCTGGCAAACTTAGCTGGCGATAGGTTGAATATTAGCGGATAGCTGGTAATATTGAATGATATAACCAGTTAGCCACTAAGGGGGGATTCTATATATGGCACCTAAAAAATTTGCGTAGAAAACATTTTCGCTTAAGCACATTCTATAAGTGGCGTCTAGATTTAGGTGCGGTATATAGAATACACTTAGTGGCTATCCTAGTGCCTAAAACTATGCACATCCATTTACACCAACGAGAATGTGGGGTAAATCCAGGTGCATAGATTTACACGAACTAGGCCATATTCTGTAACAACACTCATAAATTTTGGAACGTCCTCGAAATGCCCATTTCCACGCCCATAACCATGCTTCTTTTTGCCTGTGAGCATTAAAACTTAGGTGCAGTACTTGTTAAATGCTAACAATGCTGATTGGCTTGTTAAACCAATTAAGTTACGCAAGTTGTTACAAAATACACTTGGATTTCAGCGTGGAATGCTAAGCGCGCTATATAGGATCCGGGGTAAGCGCTGACTGACAATATTCAGTGAGGGATAATCGGATATCTCCCGCTGAATATTCCTAGATATCTGGTTAAGCGGTTAAGCGCTATTTAACCAGCCAGGACTGTTCTTGGCTGGTTAAATAGAACTGAATATCGGGAAGACAATATCTAGAAAAACAGGGACCCCTTACATAGATTCAAAATTGTTTAAACATTTAGGGGCCCTTTTACTAAGGCGCGTAGGCACCTACACATGTCCAACGTGAATCAAATTGGAACTACCATCTGACTACCATGTACCTCGGGCAGTAATTCCATTTTTGACATGCATCCAAAGCATGTGGTAGAAAATATTTTCTATTTTCTACCGCTTGGTGCTTACTGAGTGGTAATTGACAGTTTACGTGTGATGACGCTTACCGCCAGGTTAGTGCTTGAGACCTTACTGCTAAGTCGATGGGTGGCGGTAAGGTCTCAGGCCAAAAATGGACGTGCGCTGGTTTTAATTTTGCCACACGTCCATTTTCTAAAAAGACCTTTTATCCAGGCGCACTAATGATCACTTCCTGCATGAAGTAATTTTGAAAACAAGGATCATCTAGTTTTTACTGCATCTTGCAGTAACACCGTCAATAATAGTAATAATCTCTCTATATAAAACGCACCTCCAACGTTCTAATGAAGCCTCACCTCCAAGCCGGAAACGTCTCTCTTTGTGGCGGTGCAGATATTCGGTTTGCCCATGAGTGTCTGCCCCGCCCTCGCGTCACAAAGTGATGACGTCGAGGGCGGAGCACTGACACTCGCCGAAAGCTTCATTACAACGCAGGAGGTGCGAGGAGGAGTGGCAAAATGGACAAGGCACAGGTGCAGAGGCAGAGCTACACACAAAAAAGAGCATCGCGACCAATAAAACAACACGGGTACGGGCACGGGCACAGGCGGAGGCGTAGCTTCAAACAAAAACAGAGTGTTGCGAACAATAGAAGAACCCGGGTAACAGTGTTTCACTGAAACTCGGAGGAAGCGAGGGAGAAAAGCAGCCTGAACATGGGAGGAAGGGAGGGAGGGAGGCAGGCAGGCAGGCAGCCTGAACATCAGAGGGTGGGAGGGAGGGAGCCAGCCAGCCAGCCTGAACGTGGGAGGGAGGGAGCCAGCCTGAACGTGGGTGTGAGGGAGGGAGCCTGACCTTGGGAGTGGGAGGGAGGGAACCTGAACGTGGGTGGGAGGGAGGGAGGGGGCCACGGCCCTGACAGGCTGAGGGAGGGGGGCCACGACCCTGAAGCTGGGAGGGGGGAGGGGAGGAAAAACGGGAGGGGGAGGGGAAGGGGGAGGGAGACGGAGGGGGGGGGCCCATGCCACACACTCTCATTCTTTCTCACACACACACTCTCATTCTCACACACACACTCTCACACACACAGTCACACACACACACACACACACACACACACACACACTCTGTCTCTCTCTCTCACACAGTCACTCTCACAGACACTCTCTCAAACATACACACTCCGAGGCACACCTTGCTAGCGCCCGTTCTCACACAGACAGCCTCACTCTATGTCACACACACACACACTCGCACATTCACTCTGTCTCTCTCTCTCACACAATCACTCTCACACACACTCTCTCAAGCATACACACTCCGATGAACACCTTGCTAGCGCCCGTTTCATTGGTCTCAGAAACGGGCCTTTTTTACTAGTATATTAATAATAGTATATTTCTTATTGAGTTATTTGGAAAAATGTTGGGGGTCCTGTTTTTTCTGGTGCAGCCACTTACAGCATCCTATAGCTGGGGTAAATGCCCACGTGTAGATATGTGCGTGAAACTGTGCGCATCATGGCATTCTATAATTTTACATACTTACATACGAGCTTTGCCTACGCTGTGCGCACACTCTGCTCATGCCCAGTATGTGCCATCAAAGCATGGTGTGTATTTTTCTGTTAGTCAGTATTATATAAGAGGTCATTTAGACACATAGGAACCCTTTTACAGTGCGGCGGTAAGCCTAATACAGGCTTACCGCTCACTCTTCTGGGACTACCGCCAGCCCAACATGGTTGCCTGTGGTACTCCCGCCCTGAGTGTGTGCCATTTCTGGGGGAAAAAGAAACCCTCAGAAATGGCTTGTGCATCAGTAACCCAGCGGTAATCGGGCATCACCATGCGCTGCCCGTTTACCAATGGGTTACCGTAGGAGCCATTATCGCCACCTCAATGGGTGATAGTAATGGTTCTTTGTCGCATGGCCACAGGGTAAGAGTTCTCTTACCGCTTGGTCATGTGTGTCTGGGGGTTTTTTACCCACTGCGGTAAAAAGGGTCCTGGTGTGCAGGAAAAACGGCCCCGCCACTAGCGCAGGGCCCTTTTCCCCACAGCTTGGTAAAAGGACCCCATAAATAACTAAAATAACTCTATTTATGTGCCTTCTTACTGCCTAAAGCTAGATGTCTCATAAAAATTACCCCCGTTGATTTCTGCTTTAAGGTTTTTCCCCCAAATTCTATATATAGTACTTGCGCACACAAATTGGAGCATGTGCCCAACTTGCGCGCACAATTTAATTGAATTAGAAGCCAATTAGCACTGATAATTGGGCCCTAACAATCAATTATTGGTGCTACTTGGAATTCATTTGGATTTATACATGCAATGTTAGGTGCTGGGACACATGAGAGTCCAAAAAGAGGAGGGCGCAGCCATGGGAGGGTCATGGGTGGATCAGGGCATTCTTTTAACTTACACAGTTTTTCATAGACTAAGGGGGATCTGCGCCAGAATTGGGCGCAAGGATTTACACCAGGGTTCGGTTGGTGTAAATCTTCATGAGTAAAGATAGTCGCGGATCCCGGCATAAACGCTAGTCTATAAATGGCACCTAACTTTGACACCATTTATGGAAAAACACTTTTTTCAGCAAAGATTTTTCAGCACTGTTTAAAGAATTTAGTCTTTTCTGTGTTTTAAAAATTTGCTTTGCACACTGCCTTGAATGAGTGCAGTTGGAGGACAGCAGGTGGGTTATAAATGATTAAGGGGCCTGTTTACTAAGCTGCTTTAGATTTTTTTTTTGTTACATTTGTACCCCGCGCTTTCCCACTCATGGCAGGCTCAATGCGGTAGGCAATGGAGGGTTGAGTGACTTGCCCAGAGTCACAAGGAGCTGCCTGTGCCGGGAATCGAACTCAGTTCCTCAGTTCCCCAGGACCAAAGTCCACCACCCGGCTGGTTGGGGACCCCAACCCCCACCAGCTAAGGTCCTCTTCTTCCGGCGCAAGGCTTCGTTCTGTTTCTGTGAGTCTGACATCCTGCATGTACAACGTGCAAGACGTCAGACTCACAGAAACAGAATGAAGCCTTGCAGATCAGCCAGCGGCCGCATTGCTGGCTGATCTGCAAGGCTTCGTTCTGTTTCTGTGAGTGTGACATCCTGCATGTACATGTGCAGGACGTCAGACTCACAGAAATAGAACGAAGCCTTGCGCCGGAAGAAGAGGACCTTGGCTGGTGGGGGTTGGGGTCCCCCGCCAGCAAAGGTAGCCGACGGCGACGGTGGGGGAGGGTTGTCGGCGGGAGGGGGGGGGTCGAGAGGGTTGTCAGCAGGGGGGGTCAAAGTTGTTGGTGGTGGCGGTGGCGGGGGGGGGGGGGGGGGTCAAAATGGCAGGGGGGGGGGGCTAAAATGTGCCCCCTCACCTCAGGCTCTGGACCCCCCTCCCGCCGAAGTCTGGCTACGCCCTGCTATAAAGTAAAGTAGATACATATTTTCCTTTATAACATACTACTGCAGCAGGTCAAATATATGCTTATATTTTAGGTCTGAGCACGTCTACCTGCCATAGAGCTGCTGGAAATGTTCCCATCTAGCTTGAAAAAAAGCAGAATTAAATGATACTATTCTATAATTTACACAGTTGTGTTCCTAAGTCGGCTGCCACCCAGGGTGGATTGCCACTGTGCAACCCCTGGCGTACATGACAGACCTCATTGACCTGCCAACCAGAAACACTACAAAATCAGCATGATCATACCTAAACCTCCACTACCCAAGCAGCAAAGGACTCAAATACAAATCTATTTATGCATCCAGCTTTTCCTACTTAAGCGCACAACTATGGAACGCACTGCCAAAAGTAGTAAAAACTAGGCTTGACCACCTAAATTTCCGGAAAGCACTAAAAACAAACCTGTTCAGAAAGGCATACCCCACCGACCCAACATAAAAAACCTGGCCACCTGCAGCATAACATAACCAAAGACCGTAATGGACATATCCTAACTCTTCCTCTTCCTCTCTAAGTTCTCCTAATGTATTTACCATACATGAACCTCATTCTACCATAATATCGCATTGTATTTGTTTATACCGGAACTGGCTAACGCTGTTACGGTACTATGTAAGCCACATTGAGCCTGCAAATAGGTGGGAAAATGTGGGATACAAATGTAACAAATAAATAAATAAATAAAAATTCCATACTACAAATCCCGGGGCAAACAGTTGCTTCCCCATGTCTGTCTCAATAGCAGACTATGGACTTTTCCTCCAGGAATTTGTCCAAACCTTTTTTAAACCCAGATACGCTAACCATTGTTACCACATCCTCCAGCAAAGAGTTCCAGAGCTTAACTATTCGTTGAGTGAAAAAATATTTCCTCCTATTTGTTTTAAAAGTATTTCCATGTAACTTCCTCGAGTGTCCCCTAGTCTTTGTACTTTTGGAACGAGTAAAAAATTGATTTACTTCTACTCATTCTACACCACTCAGGATTTTGTAGACCTCAATCATATCTCCCCCCATCCGTCTCTTTTCCAAGCAGAAGAGCCCTAACCTCTTGAGCCTTTCCTCATACGAGAGGATTTCCATCCCCTTAATCATTTTGGTTGCTCTTCTTTGAACCTTTTCTAATTCTGCTGTATCATTTTTGAGACACGGTGACCACAACTGAACGCAACACTCAAGATGCAGTTGCACCATGGAGTGATACAAAGGCATTATAGTATTTTCGGTCTTATTCACCATCCCTTTCATAATAATTCCTAGCATCTTGTTTGCTTTTTTGGCCACCGCCGCACATTGAGCAGAAGATTTCAGTGTATTATCTACAACGACACCTATATCGTTTTCTTGATTGCTGACCCCCAACGTGGATTCTAGCATCAGGTAACTATGATTCAGATTATTCTTTCCAATGTACATCACCTTGCATTTATCCACATTAAATTTCATCAGCCATTTGGATACATGGAGGGGCATAATTGAACGAAAACGTCTATCTCCATGGGCGTTTATCTCCGAGAACGTGTCCGTGAAGGGGCGGACCGAACCGTATTTTCGGAAAAAATAGACGTCCATGTTTTATTCGACAATTTGTGAGCTGGGTGTTTTTGTTTTTCAGCGATAACGGAAAAGGAAAGCGCCCAGCTCAAAAACGAATAAATCCAAGGCATTTGTTCGTGGGAGGGGCCAGGATTCGTAGTGCACTGGTCCCCCTCACATGCCAGGACATCAACCGGGCACCCTAGGGGGCACTTTTACAAACCAAAAAAACAGGTAAAAGAGCTCCCAGGTGCATAGCACCCTTCCCTTGTGTGTTGAGCCCCCCAAATCCCCCTCAAAACCCACTGCCCACAAGTCTACACCATTACTATAGCCCTAAGGGGTGAAGGGGGGCACCTACAAGTGGGTACAGTGGGTTTGGGGGGGGGGTTGGACGACTAATAAGCATTAAGCAGCACAATTGTAACAGGTAGGGGGGATGGGCCTGGGTCCACCTGCCTGAAGTCCACTGCACCCCCTAACAACTCCTCCAGTGAGCTGCATACTGCTGCCAGGGAGCTGGGTATGACATTTGAGGGTGAAAATAAAAAGTTGTGAAACATCATTTTTTTGTGGTGGGAGGGGGTTAGTGACCACTGGGGGAGTCAGGGGAGGTCATCCCCGATTCCCTCCAGTGGTCATCTGGTCATTTAGGGCACTTTTTGGGACCTTATTCGTGAAAAAACAGGGTCCAGGAAAAGTGTCCTAAATTCTAGCTACAAACGCATACTTTTTTCCCATTATCGGTGAAATGCGCCCATCTTTGTTCGGCAGATAACCACGCCCCAGTTCCGCCTTCGCCACACCTCTGACACGCCCCCATCAACTTTGTCCGCATCCGCGACGGAGTGCAGTTGAAAACGTCCAAAAATCGGCTTTCGATTATACCGCTTTATTCGTTTTTGTGAGATAAACGTCCATCTCCCGATTTGGGTCGCAATATAGGCGTTTTTCTTTTTCAATTATAAGCAGGCCAGTCTTCCAATTTCCTAAGGTCTTCCTGCAGTATTTCAGTCCGCACGTGTTTCAACAACCTTGAATAATTTTGTATCATCTGCAAATTTAACCACCTCACTCATCTTTCCGATTCCCTATCATTTATAAATACGTTAAACAGCACTGGTCCCAATACAGATCCCTGCAGCACTCCACTGTTCACCCTTCTCCGTTGAGAGAAATGACCGTTTAACCCTACCCTCTGTTTTCTGTCCAATAACCAATTCCTAATCCACACCAGAACCTTGCCTCCTATGCCATGAGTCTTTCATTTTCTCAGGAGTCTCTCATGAGGAACTTTATCAAAAGCTTTCTGAAAATCTAAATACACTACATCAACCGGCTCACCTTTATCCACATGTTTATTCACGCCTTCAAAGAAATGGAGCAAATTGGTGAGGCAAAACTTCCCTCGGCTGAACCCATGCTGACTCTGTCCCATTAAACCATGTTTGTCTACATGTTCTGTAATTTTATTCTTTATAATAGTTTCCACTATTTTGCCCGGCATCGACGTCAGACTTACCGGTCTGTAATTTCCAGGATCACCCCCCAGAACCCTTTTAAAAATCGGCGTCACATTGGCTACATTCCAGCCTTAAAGTACTAAGGATGATTTTAACAACAGGTTACTTATTACTAACAGCAGATCAGCAATTTCATGCTTGAGTTCTTTGAGTACCCTTGGATGTATGCCATCCGGTCCAGGTGATTTACTACTCCTTAATTTGTCAATTTAGCTCAGTACATCTTCCAGGTTCACCAAGATTTCTTTCAGTTCCTCTGCATCATCATCCTTGAAAACCATTTCCAGTACAGGCAGATCTCTTACATCTTTTTCCATAAAGACAGAAGCAAAGAATTAATTCAGTTTCTCCGCTATGACTTTGTCTTCCCTGAGCGCCCCTAATGCTCCTTCGTGATCTAATGGTCCCACCGATTCCCTCATGAGTTTTCTGCTTGTGATGTACCTGAAAATTTTGTTACTATGACTTTTAGCATCTGCGGTAAGTTTCTCTTCATATTCTCTTTTAGCCCTCTATATTAATGCATTGCATCTCAGTTGCTAGTGCTTATGTTGCTTCTTATTTTCTTCATTTGGATCCCTTTTCCATTCTTTGAAGGACAATCTTTTGGCTGTAATAGCCTCTTTTACTTTACCTTTTAACCATGCTGACTGTCATTTTCTCTTCATTCCACTTTTGCAAATATGCAGAATGCATCTGGACTGGGCTTCCACGATGGTATTTTTGAATAACGTCCACACCTGATGTGGAGGGGCATAATCGAACGAAAACGCCTATCTCCATGGGCGTTTATCTCCGAGAACGGGTCCGTGAAGGGGCGGACCGAACCGTATTTCCGAAAAACATGGACGTTTATCTTTTTTTGAGCTGGGCGTTTTTGTTTTTCAGCGATAATGAAAACCGAAAGCGCCCAGCTCAAAAACGAATAACTCCAAGACATTTATTCGTGGGAGGGGCCAGGATTCGTACTGCACTGGTCCCCCTCACATGCCAGGACACCAACTGGGCACCCTAGGGGGCACTTTAAAAAAAAAAAAAAAAAGGTAAAACAGCTCCCAGCTGCATAGCACCCTTCCCCTGGGTGTTGAGCCCCCCAAATCCCCCTCAAAACCCACTGCCCACAAGTCTACACCATTACTATAGCCCTAAGGGGTGAAGGGGGGCACCTACATGTGGGTACAGTGGGTTTCGAGGGGCCATTTACCAGCACAAGTGTAACAGGTGGGGGGGGATGGGCCTGGGTCCACCTGCCTGAAGTCCACTGCACCCCCTAATAACTGCTCCAGTGACCTGCATACTGCTGCCAGCGAGGTGGGTATGACATTTGAGGGTGAAAATAAAAAGTTGTGAAACGGCATATTTTGTGGTGGGAGGGGGTTTGTGACCACTGGGGGAGTCAGGGGAGGTCATCCCCGATTCCCTTCAGTGGTCATCTGGTCATTTAGGGCACTTTTTGGGGCCTTATTCGTGGAAAAACAGGGTCCAGGAAAAGTGCCCTAAATTCTCGCTAAAAACGCATATTTTTTTTCCATTATCGGCGAAAGGCGCCCATCTCTGATCGGCCGATAAGCACGCCCCAGTTCCGCCTTCACCATGCCTTCGACACGCCCCCATCAACTTTGTCCGCATCCGCGACGGAGTGCAGTTGAAAACGTCCAAATTCGGCTTTCGATTATATCGCTTTATTCGTTTTTGTGAGATAAACGTCTATCTCCCGATTTGGGTCACAATATAGGCGTTTTCCTCTTTTGATTATAAGCAGGTTAGTGTCCTAACCTAGCAGCCGATCCTTTTAGTTTCTTTTTGTACACGGAACTGGACCTACGTGATCCTCTACTCTAATGTTAGAACCCAGGAGAAAGGCAGCACATAGTAGACATGAATTTGAATTAGGTTTAAAAAATATTTCCCCCCCCCTTTCCATGTTATCCCCTTTTTGATGCTATTTTTATAGCAAGTTACAAAAAACACAATTTTAAATTTGCATGGTTCTCAAGTACATTTACAGTGTACAGCACTGCATACATCTAGTAGATCTCTGAAAATATAAAAGACACATAAATTCATTATACCAACATAAAACAATATGTAGAGATGATGTCAAACATGAGATTGCAAGACCATGCAAGATAAAGAAGGGATCAGTGTTGTGACAATAGCTCATGTATGACACCATCTTTGGCTATTTCTTGGTGCATTAAAACATATCATAACCTGCAATGGTTTTCAAAGGACCAGTACAACTACTACTTTGTCCTGCTTGTATAGTAGAATTAAAATCAAATGATATGAAAACTACATTACAATAGCTAATTGCAGTTCTAATATTTCTTTATTGCCTGATGAATCATGTACAATTTTACTTGCTTCCCTCCGTAATATAATCTCAATGCCACTAATCCGATAAGGCTTTCATATTACTATGAAAGAAAGGCTAATCTTATGTGACAGAACATTTTGGTGATGGCTGAAGATTGATGCTCAGCACAAATGGATCCTTGAGAAAAATCAAATTGATTTCCTCCATAGTTTTGCAACCACTTGTAGCCTTCCTGAGAAAAATGCGTTTGGGGGAAGATACTTTTATATTTGCAGTTTAATTCATTTTAAGACAAAAAACATAGATACACCACATCAGCACAAAACAGTGGAGGAGACCAAAGAAGACCTCACATCAAAGATGTTCAAAGGTACTTTATTAGGATCTTCACCAAGGCCTGACACGACTCGTGTTTCAGCCTAAATGGCCTACATCAGGAGTCTAGAAGATCTGGTTCAAAAAATAGCTGTGCCTTCAATAAACTTATCAGAATCCCCATAAAAATGTTTTCTAAAATGCGTTTGAGTACTGAGTCAGCAGGGCAGCGCTCTCGTAAAAGAAGGACAAAGCAGAAACATCCAGACTTGTTTCAATCACGACTAAGGCATGACCCCCTTACTCCCCTAGTGGTCACTAACCTCCTACCACCTCCTAAATATGTAAAAGAAATAGTACATACCAGTCTCTATGACAGCTTCAGATGTTATGGTCAGTCCTATTAGAGCAGCAAGCAGGTCCCTGGAGTAGCCTAGTGGTCTGTGCAGTGCATGGTAGAGAAGGGGACCCAATCCCATATCCCACTCTAACTGGTACACTAGTGGTGGAATGTGTGAGTCCTCCAAAACTCACCAGAAAACTACTGTACCTACATATAGGTGACACTTGCAGCCATAAGGGCTATTGTAGTGGTGTACAGTTGGGTACAGTAGGTTTTTGGTAGGTTTTGGAGGGCTTATCATAGAATATAAGGGGTAATGGTGAGATCTGTACCTGGGAGCTTTTATATGAAGTCCACTGCAATGCCCCCTTGGGTGCCCCACTGCTCTGCTGGGATGTCTGTGTGGCCAGTCTACTAAGAATGCTGCCCTTCCCCTACACCATACATCCTAATCGCCTTGTTTTTGTGTGTTTTTCCCTTAGAAGTTTTTTTTAATGGTCCTAAAAGATAAATTCACTGAGCCCAAAACATCTAGCAAATGGCCATTTTCGAAACAAAAAGTTAGACATTTTTGTGGTTTGAAAATGGCCATGTTCACTACTGGATTTTTGGACGTTTTCTGCAAAATATCCAAAATAGGATTTAGACGTCATATCGAAAATGCCCCTCCACATCTCTTTGAATATTGACCCCTTTGAGTAAAATGTTATGCACTCAGCCCTATTCAATTTTCAGAGAGGCCAAAGTTAGGGGCATAAATCCTTTGAATGTTGGAACTATAGAATGCTAGCTGTTATATGGTTAAATGTACACATAGGACTTGATTCAGCAAATGATGCTGAAAATTAGGCACAGGCAAAAATCAGTAGTGAGTACTATTCTATAAAGGGCGCTCCGGGATGAATGCTTTTTGGGGCCCTTTTACTAAGCTGTGGTAAAAAGGGCCCTGCGCTAGTGGCAGGGGCCATTGCTGTCGCGTGATGAGGCCCTTTTTACTGCAGTGGGTAAAAAGGCCAAAAAAAGACATGGTCATGCAGTAAGATTGTTCTTACCATGTGGCCATGTGGTGGGGAGCACTTACTGCCACTCACTGATGTAACGGTAAGAGCTCCCGCACTAACCCAGTGTCACGGTTGTGACTGTATCCCATGCCTACACTCACCTCACCTCCTGGTGGACTGTCTTCTTCCTGTTTTCCAAACGTGTTCCAGAGTTCATTCCAGTCCTATTCTGATGTTCCAGCATTCCAGACTTGCTTTGGGGTTCCTGCAGCCAAGCCTCACTTTGGTGCTCTTGCAACCAAGCCGTGCTCTGGTGTTTTTGCTGCCAAGCCTCACCCTTATTTGTGACCTCATCTGTAATTGCCTTTATTAAGCACCTGGGAACTTTCAGGCTTGCCTTTGCAACAGAGGTCTTCAGATGAGTTTTCGTCTGTGTGTGTTTGTTGCAGTTCCAGCCCTGCTAGTTCTTCTCTTGCCAGTCTTCAACTTCTACTCCAACCCTGTTTGTTCCAGCCCTGCAAGCCTTCAGCTTCAGTTCTAATCCTGCTTGTGTCTGCCATGCCCTGTTTGTCTTCAGCTTCAGTTCTTCCACTGTTTGTTCCAACCCTGTCTGCTTTCAGCTTCCATTCCAGCCAAGCCTGTTTGAGAATCCTGAACCCTGTTCCAGCCAAGCCCGTTCCAGAATCCGGTTCCAGCCAAGCCAAGTCCGTTCTGGAATCTGGTTTCAGCCAAGCAAAGCCCGTTCCAGAATCCGGTTTCAGCCAAGCCAAGCCCGTTCCAGAATCCGGTTCCAGCCAAGGCAAGCCAAGCCCGTTCCAGAATCCGGTTCCAGCCAAGGCAAGCCAAGCCCGTTCCAGAATCCAGTTCCAACCAAGCCAAGCCAAGTCTGTTCCAGCATCCAGTTCCAGCCAAGCCAAGCCCATTCCAGAATCCGGTTCCAGCCAAGGCAAGCCAAGCCCGTTCCAGAATCCGGTTGTTCCAGTCCTGCTTATTACAGCCCTGCTAATCTACTGCTTCAGTTCCCATCTTGCTAGTTCCGGTCCTGCTTGTACCAGCCTGTCTGTGTTCAGCCTTGTTTCCTGTTTGGGTGGTTCACCGGCTGCTGCCGGTCACTGGCAGTAGCACAAGGGCTCACTACTCTGGACTCTGTGACAATTGTGACACCCAGCAGTAACTGTGTAGTGTGCGGCGCTGCCCAATTACCACCAGGTAACCCCCTACGGAAATATCTTTTGAATATTTCTGCTAGTGTCATAAATGCCGCGCACTGGGGGTAGAACTATCACTAGTGCCCACGTTGGGCCGGCGGTAGCTCCAGATTGGTGTGTGGTAAGTCCACAGTGGGCTTACTGCCATTTAGTAAAAGGTCCTCTTTATAAAATATTGCTTAGCGGGGATTTCCAGCCAAAATCCTGTGAATATCCTGGTGTGTAAGTTGGGTGCAGATTCCTGGAATGCTGAAACACTGCATCTTTTGAGAATGACCTGACTCTCCCATGCCCCTCCTATGGCCATGCCCTCTTTTAGTTGCACGCTATGGTATTTGGGCACCCGGGATTATAGAATTATGCACAGCTAGATGCTCGCACAACCCCTAACTGGTGTCAATTAACATTAGTGATTGTTAGCATCCAATTATTGATGTTAATTGGCTCATTAATTAACTAGGTTGTGCGTGCTTCTCTGGATTAGGCACGAATACTTGGGCACCCTTTATAGATTCTGGGGTTTAATGTGTGAAAGTGTTTACATACTCAGTGCTGTTCTATAAATGACACGTCAAAATGCAAAGGGGTGTGAACAAGGGTAGAGCATGGGTTGAACAAGGAAACACAATTGGGGGAGATCAATGTAATTCCAACCAGGGGAAACAATTTATTGATAATACTAAAAATATATAAGATACAAAGGCTAATAAGTCCAAAATATCAAGGAGATTGAATGGACTCAATGCAGACCTGCGTTTCAACGTGGCAAACGCCTACCTCAGGAGTCAGAGATATTCCAATCTAGTTGACAATGCAAAATTGTAATTGTTTGGACTTCATGAGTTCTCTCCAGTTTTGTTCCTTCATTATAGTTTATTTATTTATATTTATTCATACTTGTATCCCACATCTATCCAAAAATGAGTTTCAGTTCAGTGTGGCTTGCATTTAACAGAGATTACATCGATTCAATTACATTTAAAAGGTTGTATGATGCTGTGTTTTACAGTGGTTGGCAAGATAATTAATGCGTACGGAATACTCATTGGGTTTCTTGAGAAAAGTATGTCTTAGTTCTTTTCTTAAATGAAAAGACATGCCTCTAACTACAGTTGATGGTTTACACAAATGCAGTGGTTCTTAAGTGTTTATATTTAAATGTTAAGGGCATATATAACTGTATTAAAATAAATAAAATACTATCTTATATATCAAAAGTTTCTCCTGATCAAGTGCTGTTAGAAGAGAGTCATCTATCTTCAAATGAGTCTACCAAAGTACTACAACTACTACAAATCATTTCTACAGCGCTACCAGTCGTACGCAGTGCTTCACAATTGTCGCTGGGCCTTACCACTTTATTATTCTCCTGCAGCTGGAAAAAAGAATGGCGTCCTAGTTTTAGTACGCAAGAGGCCTGATATTCAAGGCCTGTCTCATACAACTGATACTCACGGTTGATGGCTAAAACTCTTTCTAAATGTCAATCATACTAACTTGACACGATTAAATCTCTATGCACCAAACACAGGCTTTACTGCTTTTTTTGATCAGATTGCTGACAGAATTGCATCAGAGGGTGACTCACCCTGTATCATTGGAGGAGACCTTAACTTGCTCATTAATCCAGAAATTGATAGAAGATCAAAGGTTTCTTATAAAAAAAACAGGTCTTGGAACAAATGACAGGATATTATGAATCATCTAAATCTAATTGATCCGTGGAGACTACTACATCCAAAGGAGAGACAATTCACCTTCTTCTCTCCTCCACACTTCTTTTATATGCATATTGATTACTGCCTAATCTTCAATCGTCTGCTAAAGTCTGTCAATGATGCTGCTATTCAAGCCATTTCTATACCTGATTATGCATATTTTTCTCTCCAACTGAATGGCGTTCTTAAGTGTAATAAGAAAAGTACCTGCTGCTTTAATTTGTCACTTTTAACTGAGGAAGATTTCTCTCAACACATAACTATTGCCATTACTGACTTCTTTGAATTTAATAAGATTGAAGATGCAGGATGGATTTGCCTATGAGACTCATATAAAAGGAGTGATAATTTCCTACTCAACCAATCTTAACAAAAACCTAAATCAGGAAATCCATGAGCTGGAAGCTAAAATTAAACATCTGAAAACTTTGCACCAAAACAGCGCACACGATATAACTATGCACGATCAGCTATGTAAAACCAGATTCTCCTACACTAATATTCTTAACAAAAGGGCCAGTAAAGACATTTTTCATCAGGCAGCAACATATTCTTCTGAACAAGATAAGTCTGGTCATCTTACCCTAGATTGCCATGTGAAGAATGTTACTAAGAAAATGTTTTTTGCAATGTGGAAGCTGAAAAGAGTGAAACCTTTTTTTCCCAAGGGAAGTATTCAGCAAACTGGTGCAATCACTAGTACTAAGCCATCTGGATTACTGTAACTCCATTTACGCAGGATGCAAAGAAAAAACCATTAAGAAACTCCAGACTGCCCAAAATACTGCAGCTAGACACATATTTGGAAAGGCGAAATATGAGAGTGCTAAACTCCCTCAGAGAAAAATTACATTGGCTTCCACTAAAAGACTGAATTGTATTCAAAATCTGTACCTTAACTCATAAAATCATCCATGGAGAGGCCCCATCATACCTGTCAGACCTAATTGACTTACCAGCACGAAATATCAAAAGTTCGTCACGTACCTTCCTAAACCTCCACTACCCTAATTGCAGAGGACTTAAATACAAATCAATACACGCATCTACCTTCACATACCTCTGTACAAAATCATGGAATAAACTACCGAATACTACATGACTTAACAGCTTTCCAGAAGTTACTGAAGACGCACCTGTTCGAAGAGACTTACAATAAGAATCCTCCTTATTGACTTGATTCCAATCTATATCTGAACCAACTAATATCGATCCCTTCTAATCTGATTGTTAATCATATTATCATTACTGATCATTATATCTTACCTGTTATTACTTTTATGTTATGTATATCATTCTACTGACCCTATTTACCTAATTTCTTACACAGTAATATGTAAAATTAGGCCAAACCTCTTACACTGTTTATGATAATGCCTTTGCAACATAATGTAAGCCACATTGAGCCTGCAAATAGGTGGGAAAATGTGGGATACAAATGCAGCAAATAAAATAAATAAATCTCTTGTCTAATTACTTGAAAACCAAGACTGAAAGACTGAATGTAACTGCTATCTGGTTCCTTAGTTACTGAAGACGCAGCTATCCCTGACTGTTTCTATGCTTACTACAACTTGTATACTTCGCAAACTGCAGAGGATCAGCCAGCATCTACATTTATGCACAATCTTCCTCATCCCACCGTAGATACGCAAGATAATGTGGATTTTACTCGTCCCATCACTGAGGAAGAAGTGTCTGAATCTCTTTCCCACATGGCCAAATGCAACTCTCCTGGGCCAGATGGCGATCCAGTGGAATTTTACGTTGCATTTAAATCTTTACTAGTGCCCAAACTGACTGCCTTTTTCACACATCTAATTTAAACTAATTCTGAGGCTGGTTCTTTCACTGAAGTGACAACCATTGTGCTGACCAAGCCAGGCAAAGACCCTCAACAGGTTCAGAGCTACTGGCTGTTCTCCATGATTAATATGGATGCCAAAATCTTTGCTAAACTCCTTGTGAACTGATTACAATCTATATTGCCAAAAATAATACCTAACGACCAAAGCTGATTCATTAATGGCAGATCTTCTGACAACACCAGGCTTCTCATCAACATTATACTAACTACAACCTCCTTGTCATCACCCTTTGTTGCAATAGGATTGGATGGCCCTTCCTCTTTTACACCTTTAGATGGTTTGGTTTCAACCAAACTGCTATAAATATTATTAAAGTCCTGTACCAAGCACCAACAACCGCAAATCAAATTAATAACTAACTCTCCAACTTCTTCCACTCATCAAGAGGCACTCAGCAAGGCTGTCCCCTCTTGCCTTCAATATTGCAGTGGAACCCTTACTACTAGGATTACGAAACAATCCATTAATCCAGGGGGTCCCTTGTGGCAAGACTTCTACAAAATTCTCTGCATACGCAGATGACATTCTTGTTTACAACACTCTCTAATCAATACCTCACTCAGGTCAATACCTACTACGCAGAATCCTCTGGCTATAAACTTAACCAAACTAAGACTGAAATCATGCCTTTAAAGTGCCCAGAGATACAAGCTGACATAACTAAACATAAATTCATATGGGCTCCCTTCAAACTTAAGTATCTTGGGGGCTGATATTCAACTGCAGAAGGGATCCTGGCTAACTCCAGCGGTCGGTGGTCAGCCCAGATATTTAATGCCAGGCCATTTCCGGTGACCGGCATTGAATATCCTGTTTATTTTTAGCCGGTTTAAAGTTAACTGGCTAAGTTGATATTCAAAGATAGCTATTGTTATTCCTAGAAGAGCTTGTATTTGAACTTAAACAAGAACTCCCCATAACAGCTATCATTACACAATTTGCCCCTCCTGCTTTTATAGTGCATACCAAAGCACTATACTGGAGCCAGCTCCGCCTACATATGGAAACCAGCACTAAGTGCTATTCTATAAAGGGCGTGTGCTTTTATTAAATAGCACTTAGAGCCACTTCCAGAGCCCATTTTTGAGCGCTGTTTATAGAATTGATCCCTTAACCCACTATGGGCATTGGACACACTCTAATGGACTACTACCATTCACTGGAGCCTCTGTTACTATGTCCTGCCATTTTGGTGGTTCCCAAAGTACCCCAGAGGCCAGCCTCAGCTCCAACAACTCCCTTCCAAAACCAAGGGTTCGGGTTTACAAAGTTATAATAAGAACTGTTACAGAATCTTCATGAAAACAACCCCAGGAGAGGGTTGCTCTCTGGTGCTGTGGAGAGCAAATTGCAGGAGCCAGATGAATTGTCTCATGTTGCTCCCCCCAGTCCCCCCAACTAAAAGGAAGCACAATCCCTGTTTTGCTCCTGACTATCCTTCTCACACCACTGTCCCTATCTAAACAGCAGCCTTGAATATTGTGTTCAATTCTGGTCGCCGCATCTCAAAAAAGTTATAGTGGAATTAGAAAAGGTACAAAGAAGGGTGACAAAAATGATAAAGGGGATGGGACGACTTCCCTATGACGAAAGGCTAAAGCGGCTAGGGCTCTTCAGGTTGGAGAAAAGGCGGCTGAGGGGAGATATGATAGAGCTCCTTAAAATAATGAGTGGAGTAGAACGGGTGGATGTGAATCGCTTGTTTACGCTTTCCAAAAATACTAAGATTAGGGGGCATGCAATTAAGCTAGAAAGTAGTAAATTTATAACAAATTGGAGAAAATATTTCTTCACTCAATGTGTAATTAAACTCTGGAATTCATTACCAAAGAATGTAGTAAAACTGGTTAGCTTAGCGGGATTTAAAAAAAGGTTTGCATGGCTTTCTAAAGGAAAAGTCCATAGACCATTATTAAAATGGACTTGTGGAAAATCCACTGCTTATTTCTAGAATAAGTAGCATAAAATGTACTGTACTGTTTTGGGATCTAGCCAGGTACTTGTGACCTGGATTGGCCACAGTTGGAAACAGGATGCTGGGCTTGATGGACCATCTCACAATGAAAGGGAAAGGGAAATGGGACTTGATATACTGCCTTTTTGTGGTATTTTGTAACTACATTCAAAGCAGTTCACATATATACAGGTATTTATTTTGTACCTGGAGCAATGGAGGGTTAAGTGATTTGCCCACAGTCACAAGGAGCTGCAGTGGGAATTGAACCCAGTTCCCCAGGATCAAAGTCCGCTGCACTAACCACTAGGCTACTTTGCATCTACACTAATTGTGAATAGTCTTCTTGTGTGGTAAAGAACTTTCCTGTATGGTAGCTGTCAGGGACATGCTGGGCACACCTCAGGGGTGTCGAGAGACAGAGCCGGGCCTGGAGCAGGTCTGCCACAGCTGCCACCCCACCCTCCCCCAATCAGGATGCAGCCACCACCCTCCTACTCGGGAGAGAGCTGCCACCAACGCCTCTTACTCACTCAGGCCGCCACCACACCCTGCCCTGTATCTTCCTGCATCAGTGCATCTGCTCTTCCCTGGCCTCCAAGGGAGGCCCGGCGCAGGGGTCTGTCTCTCTCCTGCTCCTGTGTTCCAGGACTGGGTTATTGCATTAAAGCAATCACCTGGGCCCTGACAGGAGCAGGAGACAGACAGACCCCGGTGCCGGGCCTCCCTTGGAGTCCGGGCCCAGGGAATTCTCCCCCCCCCCCTTTTGGTGGCCCTGCCCCCAACACTTACTGCACAGCCCTTTCACTTTTCACTAATATTTGCTGTTAAAGTGTAGTAAGTGCACAAACTGACCACACTTTAGTAAAAGGGCCCCTGTGTGGAGTAAGTGTGGTCTCTTTGTTTGCTGCTGTCAGTTCTGAGGCTGGGCAGTGCCTCGCTTTGCAGTGTGATGGTTTTCTTGGATGGTGTCCTCATGATGTAAACTTTGGAAGACAGAAGAGTGCTATAAATCTTAAACTCTCTTGTGGATGTGTTCGTCCTGTTACTCAGTGCCAAACTTCTGTACAGCTTAATGGATTCCAATTAATAGGCTCAACTGTCTGAGAAGCAGCAGCATGAGAGAGAAGATAGATGGATTCCGGATGAGCTTCAGAACCAGTTTTCTCACTGATATAAACGCTGGCTTTGTTTTTTTGCTGAAATGATTGATCACACCATCCGGAAAGCAAAGAATGTACACGGGATTAGCATTCCAGAAATTGCTGGGGGTGTTAGCCAATGTATTATTAGATTTGCAATAAGTTATCTGTCTAAAACAAAGGCTTAGTCTTATCTAAATTCTGAATTAAAAGCTTTCTGCTATTTTTTTCTGGAGGAGTCCAAGAGCTTAGAACCAAGGTCCTGGAAGTTCATCTTCTGAAGATATCACTTTTTTCCCAGCTATCTTTTGGCAATGTGTTTATTCAAAGACACCAGTGACTATAGTTTATATACAGGAGCGAATAACTTTTAAAATTTGCACCCTAGTCCGTAAGATCCTCTACGGAGAAGCTCCAGCTTATATGGATGCCCTTCAAGCTCATTTTCAAAGCACTTAGCCTCCCAAAGTTCCATAGAAACCTATGGAACTTAGCCTCCCAAAGTGCTTTGAAAATATGCCTCCTTGTCAACTTGCCACCAAGGAATTCACTTAGATCTTCTCGTTCATACTTAAACCTCCATTACCCTGCGTGTTCTGGTCTCAAGTATAAAACCGCATACGCTTTCAACCTTTTCCTACATCAGCACTCATTTGTGGAATGCATTGCCTAAATGGTTCAAGATCATCTGACTTTCAGGAAGTCTCTCAAGACCTACTTATTTGGGCAAGCTTACCCTAAAGATCCAGTCCTGCATTCGTGATTCCTGCACTACAAATCCTATAAAGAACTCAATTACTTTACCTTACCCCTGTAACTTTACGCCATCCATATCACTTTCACTTTATTGTACTTTACTGTTTGTTTCTTAAATGTTGTAAGCCACAGTGAGCCTGCCAGTAGTGGGAAAATGTGGGGTATAAATAATATAAAATAAATAAATAAATAATACGCATGCTGCTTACTCGGAGCATGATCAGGCTTGTTGTAAAAAGAAAAAACTACTATGGAATTTCCTTTTGAAAATTTGGCTACTTTGTGCCAGCATTATATAGAAACATAGCAAATGATGGCAGATAAAAACCCTATGACCTATACAGTCTGCCTATCCATACCAACTGCTAATCTCTTCCTCTCTCTTAGACATCTTCTGTGCCTGTCCCTCTGCTTTTGTGTATTGAGATACAGTCTTTGTCTTCACCATCTCCACTGGAAGGCTGATCCACACATCCATCAAAAACAAAAGAAGAACCAAACTCCACACAAGAACAATGCAAAACAAAACAGTACAGATGACCAGAAGCAACCAATGATGTAAAGCTGAATTTATTAGATGCTTTCTAAAATGACTCGACATGGGCCGTGTTTCGGCTTGTAAGGCCTGCCTCAGGAGTCTATTAAATAAACACATGAAAAACAATTAAAAATAAGAATAAAACAATAAAAATATGTCAATAGTAACAAAAGAACCTACAAAGCAAATAATATGTACCAATAAAAGAATACATCACAATGCTTCATGATAATTCTTAACACATGAATAGTCAAAAAACATAAAAGCCCAATGATAATTAAGAAAATGCCATTCACAGAATCTATAGGTCATATATTACAATTTTTCAAAAATATGAATTGCTTATTTTGGCTTAACATTGGAATATACCTGCATACATGTACATATCTGCCTAACAAGAAACACCTTGATAGTCTTGTAGGTCATCATTTATCATCATTTATCATTTATTCATTTTATATATACCGTTTCTTATTGCTGGTGCAAAACAGAACGGTTTACATAAAAAAAAAATACAACCCATGCATACAAACAAATAAGAACTCCAATCATTGATAGAAAAGCACAGCAACCCAAAATGACAAAGAAAGACATACCTAGTAAAATCTACAAATTAAATACAGTTAAGCCAAGCCTAACCTATGACAGTACAAGCAAACGGTCCATATGAGAAGGAAGAACATTTATTACATTATAGGGCCGATATTCAGAACGTGGGAGTTAGACTGGTTAACTCCCGCAGTTTCCAGCAACCAGCATTGAATATCTGGTTTATTTTTGGCTGGTTTAAAGATAACTGGCTAAGTTGATATTCAGCTGGTTATCTTTAAACAGGCCAAACATATCCCATGTTTTCACGCGGCCAAATATGGCCACTAAACCAGCGATAAAAATAGGCAGATAACCAGTTATATTGGGCAATATGATCAGCTATCTGCTAGCCACTAGCTGGGGATATTCGGTGGGCGATAGCTGGTCATCCCCCACTGAATATTAGCGGATAGCTGGTCAGCAGCAGTTCTGGCCAGTTAAATAGCACTGAATTATGAGGGGGTATGTAGACATAAAACCAGATGCAAGAAGGGAGCCAGTTTGAAAATGTTATAGCTTAAGAAAGAGAAAAAGAGAGGGTAATAAAAAAAAAAGGGAGACTTAAACTGACACGAATTGTGGTATGTGAGAAAGGGACCTGAACATAAAATGAAGAGTAAAAATACAATGCTAAATCCTTTTAAAGAGTCAATCTCACATGTGTCTCCAAAAATGAATTTAAAAGAGAATGCTAGCTTATGTTCCACACATCCACCACCCTTTCCATAAAAAAGTATTTTCTTCAGGACTGGATTTATGCATATTGTAGTCTCTAAAGTGTACCATTTAAAATTAAGTAGGAATTACATTTTAAGTTTTATAGTTTTCCACGCTAGTGAAGTGTGAAGACCCTCATAATGGGAATCCATAAACTGTAGCTTGTCTGGTTTATATGTAAAATCCAGTCCTGATATCCTGGGATTATGCCTGAGTCTATCCCCTTTCCAGAGCGCCCTTTTTCAATTGAAAGTGGCCTGCCTCTTATGTATTTATATTATGGAGGGATTTAATGTCTCTATCATTTAAGTAGATGCAAAGTATGTATGGAAATCTCTCTATATAAAACGCACCTCCAACGTTCTAATGAAGCCTCAGAAATTTCTTCCCAACGTTCTAAAGTTGAAGCTGTAAGATCACAGTCTGTCTGCCCCGCCCTCACGTCAGAACGTGATGTTGTCGAGGGCGGAGCAGACACTGAACGAATCGGAACACACGCATCACGGACCTATCAAAAATACCTGCTCCACCCTCCACCCCCGCCCCCAAGTCGCACCAGCAAAGTACACGGTCCGCATAGCCAACATAAGTTTATGAAGAGAAACTGAACTACAGAAGCAGACCCCTCCGATACACAACCCCGCCCCCCCATACCCTCCTCCATACGCCATGGGGGGGGGGGTTAACCCTTCCTGTGCCTTGCAGTCTCTGCTTTTCCTCCCTCCCTAAGGCGGAGAGCTGCCTAGCAGGCTCAATTGTTCCTCCCTCCTCCCCTCTGTGCTAATCAGGCTCTCTCTCTTGCACTGGGCTGGCCTATATCCCATCTGAGACCAGAACTGCTGGCAGCAATGCACCTCCGTTAACCAGGGAAGAAATCTCACTCTTTCTGCCTCACTTCCCCCTTCTCCGTTTCCTCTGGGAACTCGGTGACAGCAAAGTATAACCTAACAGCAGAGGTTCACCTCTAAGGGGCATGAAAGTGGAAAGAGGCAGAGGGGAGAAGGGCCTGTCCACACTCTTCTGACCGTGTCAGACCCGCTCTCAATTAGATGCAGCGCTCGGCTCCCCTTTTGCTTCTACACACACTCCCACCTCAGTGAAAGAAAAACAAACAAACAAACAAACAAACAAACACAGCCACTGAATTAACAAGTTAAATGTCAGGTGCAAGGAAATGGAAGGGGAGACTAAAATGAAAGGAAATGGAGGAAGGCTGTCACAAAAACAAAAACAAAAAAACACACTGTTGCTGCCTGCCACGCTCTCTCAATCTTTCAAAAACACACAATTACACTCAATCTCAGAGGTCCAGAGACAAGAGGGGGGGAAGGGGGGCCCCCAAGACCAGAGAGGGGAGAAGGGGGGTCCCTAAGAACACAGAGAGGGAGGGAAGGGGGGTCCTCAGACCACAGGGGAGGGGGTCCTGAGACCTGAGAGGGGGGGGAGAGGGGAGGGCAATCACTGTCTCACATACGCACTCGCACACACTCATTCTCAAATACACACACTCTCTCACAGACACACTCGCACCCACTTCCACTCTGTCAAACACACACACTTGCACATTCACACTCTCTCTCTCACACAGTCACTCTCAAAGACACTCTCTCAAACATACACACTCCGCGGAAAACCTTGCTAGCGCCCATTTCATTTGTTACGGAAGCGGGCCTTTTTTACTAGTTATGTATAATTGATTATACAGTCTCCCTGTGTAATTTCCTGCCTTGCCCTATTTCTATACCCTTCCCCTTTTGTTGGCAGGTATTAGTATGCATCCTGTGAATACATGCATGCTTTTACTGAGGTGCAGTGGGAGAGGGGGGGGGGGGGGTGGGGAATGGCAACAATAACCATTCCACAATTTTGCATGGGTAAACACGAGTTCAACTGTACGATCTACTTTCATTATTGCCCACTCAGTCTGCAAATTTCACAAAATGCTTTGGTCATTTTTAGGTTTTTCTAGGAAATAATCCAAACTTTTAGCACAAACAATATTTTTTATGAAAAAAAAAATATCGTACTTTGCTGCTGTAGAAGATAACAATAGAACATATTAACATATAGGGCTGGCAGTGAGAAAGATAATGTATATTAAAACACAGTAGGTGTGACCAGATAAATAAGGAGACCTGGTTCCAAACAAGATTATGGTTCTTTTGTAAACGGAGGGTCAAAAGACTACTCCACACATTATGAATTATAAATGATAAATTTACGCGGGATGCAAAGCACAACTCACAAAAAACCTCCAGACCGCCCAAAATACAGCAGCCAGACTGATATATGGCAAAACACGATTCGAAAGCGCCAAACCCCTACGAGAAAAACTGCACTGGCTCCCAATCAAAGAAAGGACCATCTTCAAAATCTGCACCTTGGTACACAAAATCATCTACGGCGTAGTACCAGGTTACATGATAGACCTAATAGATCTGCCAACCAGAAACAGAATCAAATCATCAAGATCATACCTAAACCTACATTATCCAATCTGTAAAAGACTAAAATACAAAACAACTTACGCATCCAACTTCTCCTACATAAGCGCACAACTATGGAACGGACTCCCAAGTACAGTGAGAACAATCCATGACCACCTAAATTTCAGAAAATCACTCAAGACTCACCTTTTCAAAAAGGCCTATCCCAACGATCCAACATAAAATCCCAGCACCCAGCGACACAACATAACTAATGATCGTACTGGACAATTTATAATCTTCACCTCTTTTGACCCCTTGATACTTGATCCAAACCTACCTCATCTGTTCACAACATGACTATAGAGGCTTATTTTCAAAGCACTTAGCCTCCCAAAGTTCCATAGAAACATATGGAACTTAGTCTCCCAAAGTGCTTTGAAAATATGCCTCTTTGTATCTGTTACCAACCGAACTGGCAACAGCCTATACGGTACCATGTAAGCCACATTGAGCCTGCAAATAGGTGGGGAAATGTAGGTTATAAATGTAACAAATAAATAAATAAATCTACATTTTGTGTCCAACAATAGATTCCTTTGCTATATGTCCGACAGATAAAAGTCCAAAGATTCGATATGAGCCATGATTTGGCAGAATTGCCTGGAATCAGGATTCACAGAATCTGATGGTAAGTATGAATCAAAACAGCAAGGAATTACCAATGATAAAAGCACATTCGACCAATGTTGTGTCTCTACTTCATGCCCTGAGCTGTGCTTGTGAAAGTGAGAAAGATAAGACAGAGACAAGAATACACATTTTTGTGTACACTCCATACCTTTGTAGAATATTTTAAGAGTGTGCAGCCAAGAACCAATTAAATGAAGCCGATTAAATAAGAAAACAAAACAAAACAAAAAAGCAAGAGAGAGAGAGAAGAAAACCCTGAGACTTCAACCATGACAGGAGGGCAATTTTCAAAGCCATGTACTTCCTGCCCCCAAGTCTGGCTAAAGCATTCATGGGGTTGCAGAGAATATGTGCTTTTAATTGAACTGGTGGTGGGGAAGATATATTCAGGTATACGTTTTGAGCAGGTTCTGAAAACAGCAAAGTTAAACAGGAAGGGAGTAATTCTATAAAAAAGGTGATAACATTTATGGAACAAATATTTATTTATTTATTACATTTGTATCCCACATTTTCCCACCTATTTGCGGGCTCAGTGTGGCTTACAGTACATTGTATTGATGGAAGTACAATATGTTACAGCTCGATTGTGGTTACATTGTGAGGCATTGAGGTTAAAACAAAGTCTACGTATCGTTAAGAGAATAGTACAATGGAACAGAACAATGGAACAAAGGAAGAACAACAGATACTAATAGGACTATAGAACAATAGCGCAAAAACATTCGGGTATGGCAGTTTTACCTGAAGATTAAGGTTTAAGTGTGTTAAAATGAGAGTAAAGATGAGAATGTATTGATGTATTACTAACAGTGTGTGTGGACTTCATGTGTTTTGATCCTTTCGATAGATTTTTTCGAAGAGATGAGTCTTCAATAGTTTGCGGAAGTCGGTCAGCTCGTAGGTAGCTTTCAGGTTATGTGGAAGTTTGTTCCAGAATTGCGTGCTCATATAAGAAAAGGTTGATGCGTGCATCACTTTGTATTTTATGCCTTTGCAATTAGGGAAGTGGAGGTTAAGGAAAGTTCGGGATGATCTTTTAGCGTTTCTGAGAATATATACAGAGAATATATACAGAGTGGAAAATAGAGAACAGTAGGTGCAAGGAAGCTGATAAGGTTCCGGAAAAGAGAATACAACTCTGGGACGAATACATAGTAGCATATAGAGAGAAGTAATCCCAATGCGGCTGATAAGTCTTTGGGGATGGAACTACAGCTTCTAGTGAGAAATAAAGAGTAGGATAAGGGTAGAAGTACACTTAATTATAACTGGAGTGGTAAAATTCGTAGAGTTTGAAGTAATAGGATTATGTGGAAGGGGTATTGTTCATTTCTTAGAGCGAAAGATGTAATGCATTGTAAATGAATTAGTTCGGGTCTGCTGGGTAGGCTTTCTGGAAGAGGTGAGTCTTGAGGTCTTTTTGAAATTTTAGATGGGTGTTCACAGTTCTAATGTTTCTAGGTAAAGCGTTCCAGAGCTGGGTGCAAATGTAGGAAAAGCTGGATGCATATGTTGATTTGTATTTTAGTTCTTTACAGTTTGGGTAATGCAGGTTTAGAAACGTTCTTGATGATTCGATGATGTTTCTAGTTGGTAAGTCGATAAGTTCAGTCATGTAGGTTGGGGCCAGACCATGGATTATTTTGTGGATAAGAGTGCAAATTTTGAAGGCTATTCGTTCCTTGATTGGTAGCCAGTGCAGTATTTCGCGAAGATATGTGTATAAATGATAGAAATACTAGCATATATGTGTCTATAAACATAAGAAGAGCCATAATGGATTAGACCAATGGTCCACCTAGCCCAGGATCCTCCTTCCAACAGTGACCGATCCAGATCACAAGGACCTGGAAGAATCCCAAAGAGTAGCAACATTCCAGAATCCTAAAGTCAATAACAGACTATGGACTTTTCCTCTAGGAACTTATGCAAACCTTTTCTAAACACAGATAGTCTAACTACTGTTACCATGTCTTCTGGCAATGAGTTCCAGAGCTTAACTATTCGATGAGTGAAACAATATTTCTTCCTATTTGTTTTAAAAGTATTATAATATAACTTCATTGAGTGTCCCCTAGTCTTAGTACTTTTTAAGCTCGATTCACCTTTACCCGTTCTACACCACTCAGGATTTTGTAGACCTCTATCACATCCCTCCTCAGCCATCGCCTTTCCAAGTTAGCCTCTTAAGCCTTTTTCTCATATGAAAGGTGTTCCATTTTCATAATCATTTTGGTTGCTTTTCTTTGAACCTTTTCTAAATCTGCTATATTTTTTATGAGATACGGTAACCAGAGTAGACCACAATACTCAAGTTGAGGTTGCACCATTGAGCAATACAGAGGCATTAGAGTATTCTTGGTCTTCTTTACCATCCCTTTCCTAATAATTGCTGGCTTCCTGTTTGTATTTTTTGTGCTGCCTCCTCACACTGGGCAGCGAAGGGCGACTAAAATGATAGCGGGGATGGGACGACTTCCCTATGAAGAAAGACTAAGGAGGCTAGGGCTTTTCAGCTTGGAGAAGAGACGGCTGAGGGGAGACATGATAGAGGTATATAAAATAATGAGTGGAGTGGAACAGGTGGATGTGAAGCGTCTGTTCACGCGTTCCAAAAATACTAGGACTAGGGGGCATGCCATGAAACTACAGTGTAGTAAATTTCAAATGAATCAGAGAAAATATTTCTTCACTCAATGTGTAATTAAACTCTGGAATTCGTTGCCAGAGAATTAGTAAAAGCAGTTAGCTTAGCGGAGTTTAAAAAGGTTTGGCTAGCTTCCTAAAAGAAGTCTACAAGCCACTGTTAAAATGGACTTGGGGAAAATCCACTGCTTATTTCTAGGGTAATCAGCATAAAATGTATTGTACTGCTTTGGGATCTTGGCAGGTACTTGTGACCTGGATTGGCCACTGTTAGAAATGGGATGCTGGGCTTGATGTACTGCAGACCTTGCCTGTCCCTCAACATTGAACATGTGATAGAGAAAAAGCATCCCCCACTGGCAGGACTGTAGGTGGAGGATTCCCGTTCGGGTTAGTGCTTATAAGCCAGTATTCTAATCATTTACACATGTATTCTGTGCATAAATCTTAACACTCACTTTATAGCATTACTCTCTTAGGGGGGTCTTCTACTAAGCCATGGTAATGTTTTTAGCTCACGGTAGAAATCATCTGGCGGTAAACGCCGAGACGCCCATAGGAATATTTATTTATTTATTTGCACATTTATACCCTACGTTTTTCCCACAGTTTTGCAGGCTCAAAGCGGCTTACAATGTAATGATAGGCTATCGCCAGATCAGCGGTGATACGGTTACAATTAAATTTGATAGAATAGAAGAAACAGGGAAAGGAGAAGAGAGTCTAAAATGGTCTGCAGACACGTTGTTAGGAAGGACTTCAGGTTATATAATGAATCCTTGGAGTAGGCTGAACCTCTGTCGGCTGGAAGCGATGTAAATGGACCGGACACACCAAGATGATCTTGCATGATGGAAATGGAGTTGAAATCCGCTCCTTTATCCGTCCACTTGTTGGCAGCCAACAAGTCTGCCAGAATGAGAGAGCTCTTCGGCTGTTGGTCCACTGCACAAGGGGAGTTAACTGTCCGGCGAATGGACAAATTGGTAGGTCCGGGAGGCAGGCTGAATCAGGGCCAATTCGTCGTAGTTGGATGGCGGTTGGGGCGTGGAAACGTCAAAGACGAGCAAATCCAGCTGTTTTTCAATGATTTGCACTTCGGATCACCTCGGCCAGTTAAAGATCAAGCAAAGACGGGCCAATTCAGGACTGAGTGACTGTCCTACTAGGGTCTCAAAACGGGCGGGATAGTAGGTTGCCTGGAGTAAAGGCAACACTAACGGGTCAGGCCGCGGTTGGTCGGCAGTTGATCCGCAGAAATGTCGGTGACAAACAGATCTGACCAGCCGGTCGACAGCCCGACAGGTTCCCCTTGGCACCTCAGACCCAGATAAGCACTGGTCCAGCGAAAACGAGCCGAATCGCGACCAATAATGGACATCTCGGCGTTACCACCAGCTGATTTCTACTGTGAGCTAAAAACACTACCATGGCTTATTAAAAGACCCCCTTAGTGACTCGTAGGACCATGCATGTACAAGGTAGAAGCATAGCATTCATACTTCATTGCTTCTCTCCTGTGTGGGCCCTCTTTTTGCTCCGCAGCCCTTTGACAGGCTTCCCTTCAGCATGGCTTATCTTATATTCTTATTCAGGTTAGGAAAATTGTAAAAATGTCAATAATCCTTTGAAGCTCTTGTGTCTGTGAAGTACACCTTGCCACCTACAGTGCATCCAATCCAACCAATAGGTTTCAAAACAAATCTAACTCTTTTTCATCTCCAGGGTATTATTTTCCTTAGAACTAGTTTGGGTTATTGGAGTTGAAAATACAGAGCAAACCTTTCTGTATGTTGCACTTTGGTACCATGTGGTGGCTGAGATTCTGTTCATTAGAACAATTCAGTCATTCACTTGGAATACTATCACAAATGTGCTGATTTGCGGCGCTCTGATGTAGCTCAAACAACACCACTTGGATTCTCTGCAAATGGGTAAGAAAATCAATGCTGAAGCAAATAAGTGACATCTTTCTACCAGGATCAATGATTCTAGTCTTTTCTGGAATTCTGCAGATATAGAATTTGCTCATTAGCATAGTAATAGAGATGGCCCAATCCAACTTCACTGAAAAATAAAATCAGGATCTGACAGTCAGTAGGATAATTAATGTTTGAGAGAGTGACTCTAGGATTGGGCTATTCTGTATGTTGTGATGCAGATGCTGAGGTAGTATACATCACTTTTTATGGAATATTTTACAATTAATACCATGATCCACTTAAAATAAGAAAACAGAACATGCTTCTGATTTAATCAAATACATCTATCGATGCTGAAGCAAACTTCTGCGAGTGGAACCAACAGTAGGGGAGGAGTAACCTGTTGGTTAGAACAGCAGGCTGAGAACCACAGAATCCTGGTTTCAAATCCCACTGCAGCTCCTTGTTGTCTCAGGTAAGTCACTTAGGCCCAGATGATCAAAAGCCCTGCGCTGTTCCAAACAGCACCCTAAAAATAGCGCCGGGACAGCGCAGGGCTTTTCTGCATCGATGATCAAAGATAATGCATGCAAATCTAAGCAGCGCTATTATCTTTGATTATCATGTTTAAAGTGCGGGAGAATTGTGCCGAGCATGCGCTCAGCACAATCCTCCCGCACTTGTTTGACAGGTCTGGGCTGTCAAAAGCCCAAACCTGTCAAACAACCTGCCCCGAGGCCCGAACAACGTGGCCCCCCCGAAACTCCCAGAAAACGTCGTGGCCGCCGGCGGCCAAACCCTCTCCCACCCTCCCACCCAGCGACGGGGGTGGGGGGGGGTGGGGGCTGGAGGTCCGGTGGGTCTCCAGCCCCCGAAACCCCCAGAAATCATTGCTCCATCGACGGGGGGGGGGGGGGGCTGGAGGTCCGATTCCCTTACATGGTCTGTAGCCCTGCCCAGTGCATCCCAGGATGCAGTGGGTGGTGCTGGGCGCCGCCATTTTGGGCTTCAACTGACTGGAAGAGGAGGGAGGCAGGCATGCTGCGTCCCTCCTCCAACACAAGGTAGGGGGCCGGGAGGGGGCTGGGAGGGGCCGGGAGGGGGCCAGGGGGGTGTCACGACACCACGGAGCACCAGGGAATTTAAGGAGAATGCTGGGGGGAGGATGGAGCAATGATTTCTGGGGGTTTCGGGGACTGGAGACCCACCGGACCTCCAGCCCCCCGTTCGCGTTTGCCTTGGGGGGGAAGGGGGGCCTGCCAGCATGCAACTGCATGCTGGACAGGGCTCACCATTCCTCCCCAATGATCCGCAAAATCTAACGCCAGCTCGGAGCTGGCATTGATTTTGCTGCGGCCAGCGACCCAATCTTTGGCGCGCTGGTCGCTGATCATTGCGGATGAATGCGTTAAGCGCCAATTAGCATGCATTTGCAAGCTAATTGCGCTAGAAGCCCTGTTTAGCATGCATTTGCATGCTACTTGCGCTGAAAGCCCTCGGATGCGCTGTTTCAGGCGCTCGAGGGCTCTGATCATGGGTCGGCTGCAAACTCTGGCGCTAGTATGGCGTTAACAGCCTCTAGCGCCAGAGTTTGCTTTTGATCATGAGGGCCTTAGAGGGTCCTTTAACCAAGCCACGCTAAAAAGTGGCCAGTGCTGGTGTCAGTGCACAGGTTTTCCATGTGTTCTGGCCATTCTTAGTATGGCGGTAAAATAGCCACCTTGCCATATTTTCTTGTAATGGCCAAGCACTAATTTCCCCATTAGCACATGGCCAATACCATGGGACCCCTTACCGCCCCCTATTTAGGAGGTGGTAAGGGCTCCTGTGCTACTCTCATGCTAATCAGGAAGTGTGCTGTAATGTGCCTGTGCTATCTGATTAGCCCTGCCGCCGCCCCCCCACCGCTGCCGCCCCCCCCCATCGCTCCCCCCGCCGCTGCAGTCCGCGGTCTCACCTGCCTGCCTCCAGAGCTCCGGGCCCCCTTCATTCAAAGCGGCAGTCGCACATCGCGTCTCTTCCCTCCCTGTGTCCCGCCCTCGTCTGATGTAACTTCCGGTTTCCCTGAGGGCGGGGCACAGGGAGGGAAGGACAGAAGAGACGCGAATGAAGGGGGCCCAGAGCCATGGAGGCAGGCAGGTGAGACCGGGGACTGCAGCGCCGGCGGCCTGACCCCGGTGCCGGGCCCCCCTTGGAGGCCCAGGCCCGGGGAATTTTGCCCCCCCTGCCCCCTCTATCAGCAGCCCTGCCTACCGCACTGGAAAAGAAAAAAATATTTTCCAGTGTGGGATTAGCGCACACTGCATGGGAAACTACTGTGGGATGCCTCAGCACGTCCCATGGTGGTGCCCTTTTAGCACACGTTAGGCCTACTGTGCCTTAGTAAAAGGAACCCGTGAATGCCTCAGGTACAAACAGGGCCATGTTTACTAAGCCACGCTGTAGGTACACTAGCATTTTTAGCGCATACTAAAAATTAGCGCACACTTACGCTAGAGACACCCAAAGAATATATGGATGTCTCTAGCATTAGCGCACATTAAATTATAGCGTGCGCTAAAACGCTAGCACATCTTAGTAAACAGGGACCTTAGATTGTGAGTTGTCCAAGGACAGACAAATACCTATTGTGCCTAGATATAAACTACTTTAATAACTTTTAGTCTTTCAGGAGGTATCTGAAATTAAGGGGCTCTTTTACTAAGCTGCTTTAGACACTAACATGTGCCTCATGCAGCAAAAAATGCAGTACTATGGGACACGCTGAGGCATAAGAAGATAAGAATAACCATACTGGGTCAGACCAATGGTCTAGTCCAGTATCCTGCTTCCAGCAGTGGCCAATCCAGGTCACAAGTACCTGGCAGAAACCCAAATCATGACAACACTCCATACTTCAAATCCCAGGGCAAGCAGTTGCTTCCCCATGTCTGTCTCAATAGCAGACTATGGACTTTTCCTCCAGGAATCTGTCAAAACCTTTTTTAAACCCAGATATGCTAACCACTGTTACCACATCCTCTGGCAAAGAGATCCAGAGCTCAACTATTCGTTGAGTGAAAAAATATTTCCTCCTATTTGTTTTGCAAGTATTTCCATGTAACTTCCTTGAGTGTCCCCAAGTCTTTGTACTTTTGGAAGGAGTAAAAAATCGATTTACTTCTACTTGTTCTACACCACTCTGGATTTTGTAGACCTCGATCATATTTCCCTTCATCTGTCTCTTTTCCAAATTGGAAGCATTGGATTCTGCTATTTTGTAAGACAATAAATACTTTGATTCACGGAAAATTGGAAGCTCTTGAAAATCTATCTTGATCAAGAATTCATAGATTTATCAACTTTCCAAAGCAAAACGGAATATCCTTGAGGGGAATGCTGGAGCGTTATCTCAAGGAGATTTTGAAATTAACAATTTTACCATCTATATTAAAGATTTACTATGTTCTGTTAATGGCAGTGCAGGAAGAGCAAAACGATGCGTGACTGGATTTATCTGACAGTCTAAATAGTTCTGTCTCTAATGTTAGACAATTGAATATTTTATGTATTTGTTACATTTGTATCTCACATTTTCCCACCTATTTGTAGGCTCAATATGATCATAAAAGTAGCTACTTTGATAGCAGATGGAGATCTGGTTTTGAGAAGATTTTTCAGACATAGCCAGGAATTATTTTGTAATGTGAAATTATGAGTTTGTCTGGATGTGGCTTGTGCCACACAAGATCAGAGAAGATAGTTTCTCTTATTGAGGCCAAATGTTGTTCAGTTTGGTGCTCAGTTTAATTTAAAGTTTCCTTGTGAATGTATTGTTTGTTACAGAATGTAAAATATGTGTGTGTGTGAGTTTTTAGTATGTTCAATTGACTTTTTTTTATCTTTCAAATAAGATTCTACTTCCTGATGGAGAACTGTCTTAATGCCTGCCTAAGGGGGTCTTTTGCTAAGCTGCAGTAGCATTTTTAGCTTACGGTAGAAATAAGCTGGCGGTATATGCCGAGACGCCCATTATATTCCTACGGGTGTCTCGGCATTTGCCGCTAGCTGATTTCTACCACCAGCTAAAAATGCTACCACAGCTTAGTAAAAGATCCCTTAATTTAGAGTTGTTTAATAAATCAGTGCTCCTTTTTTAATGTTTTTTGATATTTGTCTATTTTCATGCCATGTAGCTTAGCCCTCTGATTTTGTGGACTATAATAATGGAAAGATGTTTAGTTTCAGTTATTTTTTTTTTTTTTACTTTTTGTAATAGAAGGTTATATTCTTCCATTCTTCTTTCCATTTCGCTTGATGTTTGAATACTTGGTTGTATAATGTGAAATTTCACAAATACTTTTTTTTTTAAAACAAAGGAAGTTTGGGATAAAAAAGGACTGGTGCAAAGACTGGGTGTCTTTACGATTGAGAATTGTTCTGATGTAAGACTAGTACTTGGGAAAGAAAAGGACTGGCAGTGATTTGCCCCCTGGGCCTTCTGGTTCCATACACAGAATTTTTCCTTATTCTGTATTGAAAGTATAGCTAATTGATTATTTTCCACAAATTAGATTAGTAGGGTGTTTTTTGTTTTTTTTTACAATAGTGGCTTTCTTTCTATACATTGAGTATTTTGCATTAAACCGATGATAATACTTGAGTCTCCTATTGAAAGGGGTGGAGAAAGTGTATGTCTTTGGGAGCTTTGAAGTATCATTTTTTACAGATTTGTTTTGGATTTGTGATGGATCTTAAGGCAGGTTTCAGATGGTGAGGCCACTTTTTGGAATCGAGTTGGGAAATTAAAATCACCCATTTATAGTGTTGCCCAATTCGCAAGCTTTCCTAATTTCTGGAAACACTTCTTCATCTGTCTGTTCATTCTATCCTGGCAGATGGTAGTACAACCCTACCAGTATACCCTTTCCATACACACATGGAATTTCTATCCATATGGATTCCATGCTGCTATCTATTTCATGTGGAATGTTTATTTTGTTTGATTCAATTCCCTGTTTAACATATAGTGCAATCCCCCTTTCAATTTGATCTACTCTGTCATTGTGATATAAATTGTACCTTGATAACACAGAGTCCCATTGATTGTCCTCCTCCACCAGGTCTCTGAGATGCCTATTATATTTACCTCTTCATTTAGTGCTATATACTCTAACTCTCCCATCTTATTTTTAGGCTTTTAGCATTTGTATAGAGACACTTCAAATTGTGTTTTTAACTTGCATCTACAAGCTGCTTAGAAATTGATTGGGATAATTTGCATCCTTTACTCTGCTCTCCCCTTAAACATTCCTGACTCTCTTTCACCAGAATTGAAACCACTCTATTGGGATTCCTTAAATGTCCTGTTTCAATAGTATCCTTCAAGAATACTCCACACTGAGTCATGCACTCCTGGGTGACTGTTGGCTCCCCCCCCCCCCCCCCCCACACACACACACCATTTTAGTTTAAAAGCTGCTCTATCTCCTTTTTAAATGTTAGTGCTAGCAGCCTGGTTCCATACTGGTTAAGGTGGAGTCCATCCTTTCACAATAAGCTACCCCTTTCCCACAATGTTACCCAGTTCCTAACAAATCTAAATCCCTCAGCCCTTCATCATTGTCTCAACCATGTATTAAGACTTCGAAGCTCTGCCTGCCTCATCGGTCCTGTACGAGGAATGGGGAGCATTTCCGAAAATGCTACCCTAAGAGCCTAAATTGGGCTTCCAGAACCTCCCATCCACATTTTCCTATGTCATTGGCCCACATGTACCAAGACAGCTGGCTCCTCCCTAGCACTATTTAAAATCCTATCTAGGTGACGTGTGAGGTCCACCACCTTTGCACCAGGCAGGCCAGTGACCAGGCGATCCTCATGTTCACCAGCCACCCAGCTATCTATATGCCTAATGGTTGAATCACCAACTACAACAGCTGTCCTAACCCTTTCCTCCTGGACAGAAGCCCCTGGAGACACGTTTTTGGTGTGAGAGGATATTGCAAGAAAAGCCATGTTGAATTAGATCAAGATCCATCAAGGTCTCTGATAATAGTCAGTTCATGTTGTAATTACCTGGCAGAGCCCCCAAAATAGGTCTATTTCTCATAGTTAATTTCTGGGGATGAAAAATGGCTCTCTCAACTCTACCTGGCACATAATTTTTTGTTCCTTTCTCAGGAACTTGTCCAAACATCTTTTAAATCCTACTAGGCTGACCACTTTGATCATATCCTCTGGCAACGGGTTCTACAGCTTGATTGTGCACTGTGTTTACAAATCTTTTAACAATTTGTATTCAGATTACTGGTTATTAATTTCATTGGTTTCCTCTTGTCTTTGTGTTGTTTGACAGGTTAAACTGTTCACTATTTATCCATTCCACATTACTCATAATTTTATAAACGTCTATCATATCTTCTCAGCCATGTCTTCTCCAAGCTGAAAAGCCCTAACCTTTTTAGCCTCTCTTCAGAAGAGAGTTCCACTCACTTTATTATTTTTGTTACTGTTCTCTGAAGTTTTTCTAGTTGCATTATATCCTTTTTGAGATGTGCTAGCCAAAACTGCACACAATATTCGAGGACTTATAGAGAGGCACAATGATATTCTCAATATTGTTCCTCATCTCTTTTGGATAATCCCTAACATAGAAACAGAGAGAATGACGGCAGATAAAGATCATATTGCCTATCAAATCTGCCTATTCATACCATCTATCTTTGTCCATCAATAACATCTACTATCTCATCCTCTCCCTAAGAGATCCTTTGTACTTGTCCCATGCTATCTTGAATTCAGATACAATCTTTGTCTCCACCATCTCCACTGGGAGACTGTTCCACACATCTACCACCCTTTGTGTAAGGCATTCTATTTATTTTTCAGCAGCCACAGTACACTGGGACAAACATTTCAACTTATTATCTGCAATGACTCTAAGATCTTTTTTTGGGTGGTGACTCCTAACTCTGAGCCCAGCAATGTGTAACTGGGATTATCTGTCCACATTTGTCTCACTTTGCCCTTGTCCAAGTTAAATTCCATCTACCGTTTAAATGTCAGTCTCACAAGATCCTTTGACCAAATCTCACAATCCTCAGCCATTTTAACAACTTTGAATAATTTGTGTCATACTCAGATTTGATCACCTCACTCATCACTCCTATGTGAAAATCATTTATGAATGTGTTAAAAAGCACAGGTCCTAGCACAGACCCTTATGGCATTCCACTATTGATTCTTTTCTATGTGGATAATTGGCCAGTCAGTCCTACTCTGTTTTCTGACTTTTGACCAGTATGCAATCCACAAAAGGGCATGGTCTCCTATTCCATGACTCTTTGATTTCCTAAGGGATGGAAACCCCAGTGCACTTTTCAAGTGTGAGTATTTTTCATCACTAATGGCTGAAATTCTGTTAAGTCAATGGTTCACCTCTTAGCTCATTTAAGCTACCTGGCTAAGAACACAACATATTATTTAGGTTTCTCCAGGCCTGGATAGACACCTTCTTTCTCATCCACAAAGCAAGGACAAGTGAAGAAAAGATAGAAAGGAAGTACATGTTCCGTGGACCATCATCTTATCCATACATCTCATCAGCTCTGTCCACATATGGAATCTGTCCCAGTATGGCAACACTTATGTACTTATGATTCTTGAGAATGCTATCCTAGAGGTTCTAGATGTCAACCTTTTATCTAAAAGCCTAAATTTGGCTTACAGAACCTATCTTACATGGGGAAAATTATGCATTTATGTAGTTCATTCTTCCTTTTTAAATTGTTGATGTTGGGGTAACTGGTTAATGGAAGGAGACAGAGGGTAGTGGTAAATGGAGCTTGCTCTGAGGAAAGGGATGTTATCAGTGGTGTACTGCAGGGGTCGGTCCTTGGGTCGGCTCGTTTTAACATCTTTGTGAGTGATATTTTGCTAAAGGGATGTCTGGTAAGGTTTGTCTCTTTGTGGATGATACCAAACTCTGTAATAGGGTGGACACCACAGAGAGTGTGGATGGCATGAGGAAGGATCTAACGAAGCTTGGAGAATGGTCCAATAATTGGCAACTAAGATTTAATGCTAAGAAATCCAGGGTCATGCACTTGGGTTACAAGAATCCAGGGGAGCGGTACAATATAGGGGGTGAAGGGCTTCTGTGTACGAAAGAAGAGCGGGACTTGTGGATGATTGTGTCTGATGATCTTAAGGTCTCCAAACAAGTAGAAAAAGCGAAGCCAGAAGAATGCTTAGCTGCATAAGGAGACGGATGACCAGCAGGAAAAAAAAGAGGTATTAGTGCCATTATATAAATCTCTGGTGAAGCCCCATTTAGAGTACTATGTGCAATTTTGGAGACTGCACCTACAGAAGGATATAATCAGGATGGAGTCAGTCCAGATGGTGGCTACAAAATTGGTAAGCAGTCTCAGTCATAAAACATATAGGGACAGGCTTAAGAACCCCAACAGGTATACACTGAAAGAGGCGGGAGAAAAGGGATATGATAGAGATATTTAAATACCTCAGTGGTGTTAATATACAGGAGGTGAGCCTTTTACAAATGAAGGAAAACTCTGGAACGAGGGGGCATATGATGAAGTTAAGAGGAAATAGACTTAGGAGGAATCTAAGAAAATATTCTTTAATGGAATGGGTGGTGGATGCATGGAATGGCTCCCGGTGGAGGTCATGGAGATGAGGTCTGTGTCAGAATTTAAGAAAGCATGGGACAGGCATATGGGATCCCTTAGGAAAAGGAGGAGTTAGTGGTTACTGAGGATGGGCAGACTGGATGGGCCACTTGGCCCTTATCTGCCATCATGTTTCTATGAAATCTGTTGTTGTCTTTTGAGGATTTTTGGTCAGTTATTCAGCCTTTCGTGCTTTCATGTATTGATTATTGGAATGCTCTTTATCTTGGTCTTTGTGTTTCTACAATCATAGTAAATGATGGCAGATAAACACCTGAATGGTCCAACAGTCACACTCATTATCAGTTCATGATTAAAACAACAATAAATGTGATCTAAAATACTTGATCCCTTTAACTTGTGCAGAATGAGTAGGGTGAAGACAACATATTACTCCAGTCTTGCAGGACTTAACACTGGTTGCCTACCTTCTTTTTTTATATCT
The DNA here is from genome assembly GCF_901765095.1 of Microcaecilia unicolor. Lineage (NCBI taxonomy): Eukaryota > Metazoa > Chordata > Amphibia > Gymnophiona > Siphonopidae > Microcaecilia > Microcaecilia unicolor. The sequence goes on from NC_044034.1 coordinate 352,564,138, forward strand.
GTTTCAAAATCTTTGTGTTGATACATCAGGTCTTCAGTCAGCTGCCCTGTGCTATGTCATAAAGATGCTGAAAAGCTATAGACCCTCCAGGCATGTTAGATACAAGGGCTTTCAGAGGCTGTCTACTCCAGCAGCTAAAAAGGTTCCTTTCTCTCAGATGCATGAGTGACCCAGTTGCGAGTCATGGCAGACACTGTAAATTGTAAAAATAGTTGAAAGCTCTCTTGTTTACCAAGGCTTTTGCTCTTAATACATGACCCATACAGTTTTTAGAATTTTGCTCCATGTAGTGATGATATAGTGGCAACAGTGTTTTGGTGTTGGCATCAGGTCAGTTGGCATTCTTTTAGTCTTGTCTTAGCTCATAGAGCTACTGACTCTGTACCATGCATCTTGTTCCCATCATATATCTGCTCTTGGTCCCTCAGCTATATGGTAAGCTGTATTGTAGAAACTATTTAGCATCATATTAGGGAGTAGAAATCCACAGGAGACGTATGTGTTAGGCGGGGAGAGTCTGATAGGTACAGATGGGGAGAGGGATCTTGGGGTGATAGTATCTGTTAAGGATGTAAAAAGAATTGAAGCGGTGCAAAGAAATGCCACCCAATCTCGTGAAAATAAAAGGACCAAGTAAACCTGGCGAAATACTGCTTATCGCCGGGTTTTATTTTTCCATTATCCGCGAAAGCCGGCCATCTGGTAGCCACGGCCAAGCCTGCCCATGTCCTGCCTTCGCTTCGCCGCCAACACGCCCCTTTGAACTTTCACCGGCGAGGCGAAGGGAAAGCGGTGATGCTATCACAAATGTAGCTTTCGATTATACGCTTTTCGCCGCTTTTGCAAAATCACCGGCCATATCCCGATTTGTGTCGGGAAATAACCGGCGATTACTTTCGATTATAAGCTGGTTGGTCCTTTTATTTTCACGACCAAGCCTCAAAAAGGTGCCCCAACTGACCAGATGACCACCGGAGGGAATGGGGGATGACCTCCCCTTACTCCCCCAGTGGTCGCCAACCCCCTCCCACACTAAAATTATTAAAATACAAACCTTTTTTGCCAGCCTGTATGCCAGCCTCAAATGTCATACCCAGCTCCCTCACAGCAGTATGCAGGTCCCTGGAACAGTTGTTGTTGGTTGCAGTGGACTGCAGAAAGGCAGAGCCAGGCCCATTCCCCCCCCCCCCCTACCTGTTCCACTTGTGGTGGGTAATGTTGAGCCCTCCCAAACCCCCCAAAACCCACTGTACCCACATGTAGGTGCCCCCCTTCAGCCCTTAGGGCTAGGGTAATGGTGCACACTTGTGGGCAGTGGGTTTTGGGGGGGATTTGGGGGACTCAGCACACAAGGGAAGGGTGCTATGCACCTGGAAGCTAATTTGGTTGTTTATAAAAGATGTTTGAAGTGCCCCCTAGGGTGCCCGGTTGGTGTCCTGGCATGTGAGGGGGACCATTGCACTACAAATGCTGGCTCCTCCCACGGCCAAATGCCTTGGATTTTGCCGGGTTTGAGATCGCTGGCAGTTTTTTCCATTATTGTGGAAAAACAAAACTGGCGATCTCAAACCCGGCAAAATCCAAGGCATTTCGCCGTCCCACACCGTATTATTGAAAAAAAAGATGGCCGGCCATCTTTTTTGAAAATACGGTTTCGGCCAGCTGTTGCGTCGCCGCCAAAATAGATCGCCGGCGACCTATTTCGCTGGCGACGTTCGATTATTCCCCTCCACGTTACTATATTAGTTGAATTTTAATGCATGCTTGTTAGGTGTATCATTAGTATTATGCTAACATTGAATTATGGTATATCTCTTGTATTTGAATTCCAGTGCTGTTAAATGTGTATATTTTTGATACTGTTTCACAGTAGTTCTATTATTAGGTTTCAATTTATTGTTTTCAAGTTTACCTCATTTATTGTATTTACTAGTAAAAAAAAGCCTGTTTCTCATTGAAATGAAACGGGCGCTAGCAAGGTAATGGCCTTCTGCCATTAATTATTCTTCTCCCCTTCCGTACTCTCCACTTGCCTCCTCCTTTGATGTTTGTACCTTGGAGTTCATTTTCAGGGAGTGGAAGAGAGAGATACACTTGGAGGGGCATAATCGAACGGCGGCGGCCATATATATGGCCGGCGCCGCAAAGAGCGGTCCCAAACCGTATTATTGAAAAAGATGGCTGGCCATCTTTCATTTTGATAATACGGTTGGGGCCGGCCAAATGTCAGAGATGGCCAGCATCGGTTTTCGCCGATAATGGAAACCGATGCCGGCCATCTCAAACCCGGCCAAATCCAAGGCATTTGGTCTTGGTAGGGGCTAGCATTTGTTGTGCACTGTCCGTACCTCGGAGTTCAACTTTCTTGAACGTGAGAGTCCTGTCAGGCGGTTTGTGTGCTTCCCGCCACCGTGGTCCTCTGTTCTCTGCTCGTGGCGTTACTATGCAGCCTTCCCTTCCCTCTGAGGGTGGGGCAGCGAGACCGAGTGCGATTGCCTGTGGTTGGTCCCTTCTCCTTCTGACATCGCGTTACCATGCAGCCTTCCCTGCCCTCGGAGAGCGGGGCACTGACAGCGATTACAATTGCCTGTGGTTGGTCCCTTCTGCTTCTGACGTCGCGTTTCTTTCCCTGGCAACTATACAGAGTTCCCTCGAGGGCGGGACAGTGATCAGAAGTGCGATTACGAACCCTACGAACACTACACGGCTTCACTGCCACACTGTCACGGAGTCAGCTTCAGAATGTTGGCGGTGCGAATTATTATATTAGATGTTTATTCTTGGTTATTTTAGTATTGTTATGCTGTTAACAAAATTGTAAGTTTTATGTTAAACTGTACCTGCTGTACACCACTTGAGGTGAATCTCTTCATAAAGGTGGTTAATAAATCCCAGTAAATAAGTATTTTGTAGTTTTTTTTGGTGTTTGATCATTATTGCTGCTGTCATGTCACTATGGTGTCCTTTTACTAAGGCACATTAATGAATAGTGTGTGCTAAATGCCATGTAGCCCATAGGAATGTAATAATCTGCATGGCATTTAGCATGCATTAATCATTAGCACACGCTAAATCCATTAGTGTGCCTTAGTAAAAGAACCTCTATGTACTTGATTGTATTTTAGGTCAGATATTATGCATATTTTGTTGTTATCCGCATAACTTATATGCGGAATACAATGGAGTAAATAAATAAACATTTTATAAAGTATACAAGTATTCATTTAAATTATTTTGTGGCAAGAGACCAGTGGAGGGGAAGAACCCTGCTGTGACCTATTCCATGCTGCCTCACGCAGCACCATCCAAGTGTTCCAGATTTGCATTTCAAAAAGATTGAAGTTAACCGGATTGGCGATTGCCTTTACGGTCTGATGTCAGCCACATTGAGCCTGCCAGTGGGTGGGAAAATGTGGGGTATAAATGTTATAAATAAATAATCAGGCAATTTTTGTATAGTCAAGAGCAGGTATAAACATTTGTTTCTGAACATTCACCAGTATCTGGTTAAAAAATGCATATGACTGCTATTTACAGATGCACTGAGTTATGAAATTACCCCCTTGGTTGTTAGCATAGTAGAAAGGGAAAGAGGAAATAAAAGAGAGAGGGATTTCACATCACCCTCCTTTTTTCAAATAGCCTACGCAGAATAAGATATTTCGGAATCCATTTATCTCTGTGATTCTCCAACTGGCAAACAATATGTAGATACTGCTAATAGCTACAAACATATCAATAATAGGGTTGGAATACTTAATTTCTCGGTGTAGGCATAACACTCTGACTTGTTGGTATTTTATAGCTGCTCCTCTGGATTGCCCTGGTATTTTAAATGAAATTATATCTTGGCTAGCTGGACTGCTTCTGAAGTTAAGATAATTGGAGTGCTGAGATATATGATCACATTTTGCTGACTATATATCTCCATAATTTAGCAACAAGTACCAGAAGAAAGAAGCTACTGCAATTACACATTAATCTGCTGAGAATCTCCTGTTTAGTTAGGATAATTAGAGGACTGAGATGTATGCTACTAAAATATCTTTATAATTTAGTGACCACTGTAAAATACTTAAGCAATTAACTTAATTTTGCACAACTATACTAGGAATATTTACCAATTTTCTATTAGAATTCTTGAGTAGAGAGGTGTGGTAGCTGTGTTAGTCCACTTTTAAAGGTAATCATCAATAGAAATAAAACAAAATAAAACATGGAAAAGAAAATAAGATGATACCTTTTTTTTTATTGGGCATAGCAATACATTTCAGATCGGAAATAAGCAAATGTGGTAGATGACAGTATATATAAGTGAAACATCAAAGCATTTCAGTGACAGTCTAATAGGGTGGGGATGCATAGGAGATATGCATGGGAACATCAAAGCATTTTAGGATGGGGGTGGATAGGTGAGAGGAGGGTGACAAACAAAGCAATACAACTTTATGGTTTATAATGGGCTAGAAAACCCAGATCTTTGTTAAGTCCTGTCTGTTGGGTGTCAAAATATTCAATCATTCTGACTTCAAAGGTCTTACGTTCCTGTATTGTTTTAAAGTTACCTTTCAGGATTCTTACTATGAAATCACTGGTACAGTGTTCTGGTTTTGTAAAGTGCTGCCCCACAGGGGTGGAATCCTGGCTGGTACTGGCATTCTTCATGTGATGTCTATGTAAATTAAATCTTGTCTTTTGTGTCTGGCTTGTTTCTCTATTATAGCATCCTTTGTTACATTTTTTACACTGAATGATGTATACCACATTGGAAGATGAGCATATAAACGATTCATTTATGTTAAATATTTTTCCTTTGTGAATGACTGTGGGTTCCTGTGAAATGTTTTGGCATAGCTTGCAGCTGGATATATTGCAAGGATGTGTGCCATTCTCTTGTTTTTGAGTCTATGTTGGGAGTTTACTTCTGATTAGCTTGTGTTTTAAGTTGGGTGGCTGTCGGAAAGCAAGCACTGGTGGGGATGGGAATATCTCTTTCAGTAACTCATCCTCTTGGAGTAGAGGCTGAAGATCTTTTATGATTTTTCTTAAATTTTCCAGCTCTGGTTTGTATGTCACTATAAGGGGGATTTTGTCTGTGGCTTTGTTTTTCTTTGTACTGTAGCAGATTTTCCCTGGGTGTTTTGAGGGAGGAGGCAATATTTTTGGAGCTTATTTTGGGGTTGTAGCCTTCTGGTAAAACTTAAATTTTTTGCTTGCAAAAATCTGCTGCTTCCTGGGCCAACGCGGACGTCGACCCACATGTGAGAACAATCAGCCTGCTGTCCTCGGAGAATACGTGCTACCGGTAAGTATCTTCGCTTTCTCCAAGGACAACAGGACGATTATTCTCACGTACTATCCCATCTCCCCTAGGAGTTGAATTTAGTTATAGGGGTTTTCTTTTTGCTTTTTTTACCTGACTGGAGGACTCATGCTCACACATCAGGTGGGAAGGCACCAGTGCATCCACGATGGGAAACTGCTACAATTTTCTACTGTACTCGCTAGTCAGCATCCATACTGGGCTCTGTTGGATGATGTCACCCAGATGTGAGAATAATCAGCCTGATGTCCTCAGAGAACACCAGCTACAGGTAAGTATTTTTGTTTTATTCAAACATTTACATGGGTAATTGGCATGTACATGTTAGGTGCTCATTTTTTAGAGTTACCCCCTTAAGTACATTTGCACCTCCTTTTAAGCTGGTATAAATGTTACCATTGGTGCTTGTGCTATTGGGCTCGATCTGGAAGCCTATTTTATCACAGTGGAATAGTGCATATGTTGCCTTTTTGGACTTCTTACATTGCCTGTACTTTTATTCAGTTTGCATATAGGATTTACGTTTCAAGCTCCCATGAAGGTTAATAAAGCCCTAAGTGATAAGGCACAGATATTGTTCTCCTTCAGAGCAAGGAAAATGCTTATGAAAAAATACAACGGCTTCCTTTTAAATCAAGCAACAGATTGTGATGGTAATAAAGAGGAGTCTGAGTGATGTTTTCATTGAAATTAAAAAATCCCATCTTTGATTTCAGTGCCATTTTTAGAGAGCTATTAATCTTTCTTGAGTTCTACCAGCTTTTCACTAAACATGAAAAAATTTACATGTCCCTCAAAAATATACTTATTGTACAGTTTATTAAAGCGGTTCGCAAAAATAAAAATGGCCAGCTAGTCAAAAAGAAAATTATTTTTTACAATAACCAGAGAGAGAAGAGAAAAAGAAAGCAGAGAGAAACAAAGAAGCAGGATCATTTCTAGGCCCCAAAGGAGTTGAGTGGAGGAGTAGCCTAGTGGACTTTGATCCTAGGGAACTGAGTTCAATTCCCAATACAGCTCCTTGTGACTCTGGGCAAGTCACTTAACCCTCCATTGCCCCTGGTACAAAATAAGTACCTGAATATATGTAAACTGCTTTGAATGTAGTTGCAAAAACCTTAGAAAGGTGGTATATCAAGTCCCATTTCCCTTTCCCTATTTGAGATTCTAGATGGAATGTTGCTACTATTGGAGATTCTAGATGGAATGTTGCTACTATTGAGATTCTGTTGCTACTATTTGAGATTCTATATGGGCTGCTGCTAGTGGAGGAGTAGCCCAGTGGTTAGTGCAGTAGACTTTGATCCTGGGGAACTGAGTTCAATTCCCACTGCAGCTCCCTGTGACTCTGGGCAAGTCACTTAACCCTCCATTGCTCCTGGTACAAAATAAGTACCTGAATACATGTAAACCGCTTTGAATGTAGTTGCAAAATCCTTGGTGGTATATCAAGTCCCCTTTCCCTAACTGAAACAATCTGACTTTGATGGCCTTTTTGAACTTAAAGAAAGAGTCTCTTTTTCTGAATTGAGAGAGGAAGAGTTCAGTAAAGGGCCTAAGTAAGAAAAGGAGGGGTCATGTGAAATATTCAAGCATAGCTGGGAAGTAAAAGGAAGTGACAGCAGTGAGGCCTGGGAGGAACAAAGAGAGCAAGAGGATAGGTGGAGGTGTATTTTCAAAGCACTAAGGGGCCCTTTTACTAAGCTGTGTAAGTGTCTACGAGTGCCCAATGTGCACCAAAATGGAGTTACCGCCCGGTTACCGCCTGGATCTTGCAGTAATTTCACATTTGACATGCGTCCAATACGTGCGGCTGAAAAATAATTTTTCTTTTCGGACGTGCGTATCGGATGCGTGCTAAGTGGCATTTGATGTGCGTAGGTCATTACTGACCGGTTACCGCTTGAGGCTTTACCACTAGGTCAATGGCTGGCGGTAAGGTCGAAGACCCAAAATGGACACGCAGCAATTTTGATTTTGCCCAATGTCCATTTTTGGCAACATTTTTTAAAAAGGCCTTTTTTACAGGTGCACTGAAAAATGGATAGGTGTGCGCCCAAAACCCACGCCTACACTACCACAAGCCATTTTTCAGTGCACCTTAGTAAAAGGACCCCTTAGACTTACAAAGTTACATAGAGGCACATTGGAAAGAATAATCTGAATCACAGTTACCTGATGCTAGGGTCCACCTTGGGGGTCAGTGCTCAAGAAAAAGATCTGGGTGTCATTGTAGATAATATGCTGAAATCTTCTGCTACTACTACTACTACTACTAGTAGTCTGACGTCGGTGCCGGGGAAAATGGTAGAGGCTATTATTAAAAACAAAATTACAGAGCACATCCGAGGACATGGATTACTGAGACCGAGTCAGCACGGCTTTTGTGTGGGGAAATCTTGCCTGACCAATTTACTTCAATTCTTTGAAGGAGTAAACAAACATGTGGACAAAGGGGAGCCGGTTGATATTGTGTATCTGGATTTTCAAAAGGCGTTTGACAAGGTACCTCATGAAAGGCTACAGAGGAAATTGGAGGGTCATGGGATAGGAGGAAATGTCCTATTGTGGATTAAAAACTGGTTGAAGGATAGGAAACAGAGTGGGGTTAAATGGGCAGTATTCACAATGGAGAAGGGTAGTTAGTGGGGTTCCTCAGGGGTCTGTGTTAGGACTGCTGCTTTTCAATATATTTATAAATGATTTAGAGATGGGAGTAACTAGCGAGGTAATTAAATTTGCTGATGACACAAAGTTATTCAAAGTCGTTAACGCGACAGGATTGTGAAAAATTACAAGAGGACCTTACGAGACTGGGAGACTGGGCGGCTAAATGGCAGATGACGTTTAATGTGAGCAAGTGCAAGGTGATGCATGTGGGAAAAAAGAACCCGAATTATAGCTATGTCATGCAAGGTTCCACGTTAGGAGTTACGGACCAAGAAAGGGATCTGGGTGTCGTCGTCGATAACACACTGAAACCTTCTGCTCAGTGTGCTGCTGCAGCTAGGAAAGCGAATAGAATGTTGGGTATTATTAGGAAAGGTATGGAAAACAGGTGTGAGGATGTTATAATGCCGTTGTATCGCTCCATGGTGCGACCGCACCTTGAGTATTGTGTTCAATTCTGGTCGCCGCATCTCAAGAAAGATATAGTAGAATTGGAAAAGGTGCAGCGAAGGGCGACTAAAATGATAGCGGGGATGGGACGACTTCCCTATGAAGAAAGACTAAGGAGGCTAGGGCTATTCAGCTTGGAGAAGAGACGGCTGAGGGGAGACATGATAGAGGTATATAAAATAATGAGTGGAGTGGAACAGGTGGATGTGAAGCGTCTGTTCATGCTTTCCAAAAATACTAGGACTAGGGGGCATGCGATTAAACTACAGTATAGTAAATTTAAAACAAATCGGAGAAAATTTTTCTTCACCCAACGTGTAATTAAACTCTGGAATTCATTGCCGGAAAATATGGTGAAGGCGGTTAGCTTAGCAGAGTTTAAAAAGAGGTTGGACGGTTTCCTAAAGGACAAGTCCATAAACCGCTACTAAACGGACTTGGAAAAATCCAAAATCCCAGGAATAACATGTATAAAATGTTTGTACGTTTGGGAAGCTTGCCAGGTGACCTTGGCCTGGATTGGCTGCTGTCGTGGACAAGATGCTGGGCTCGATGGACCCTTGGTCTTTTCCCAGTATGGCATTACTTATGTACTTATGTACTATTTAGCATTTCTATAGCGCTACAAGGCGTACGCAGCGCTGCACAAACATAGAAGAAAGACAGTCCCTGCTCAAAGAGCTTACAATCTAATGGACAAAAAATAAATAAAGTAAGCAAATCAAATCAATTAATGTGAACGGGAAGGAAGAGAGGAGGGTAGGTGGAGGCGAGTGGTTACAAGTGGTTACGAGTCAAAAGCAATGTTAAAGAGGTGGGCTTTCAGTCTAGATTTAAAGGTGGCCAAGGATGGGGCAAGACATACAGTAGGGGCTCAGGAAGTTTATTCCAGGCGTAGGGTGCAGCGAGACAGAAGGTGCGAAGTCTGGAGTTGGCAGTAGTGGAGAAGGGAACAGATAAGAAGGATTTATCCATGGAGTGGAGTGCACGGGAAGGGGTGTAGGGAAGGACGAGTGTGGAGAGATACTGGGGAGCAGCAGAATGAGTACATTTATAGGTTAGTAGAAGAAGTTTGAACAGGATGCGAAAACGGATAGGAAGCCAGTGAAGGGTCTTGAGGAGAGGGGTAGTATGAGTAAAGCGACCCTGGCGGAAGACAAGACGGGCAGCAGAGTTTTGAACCGACTGGAGAGGGGAGAGGTGACTAAGTGGGAGGCCAGCAAGAAGCAGATTGCAGTAGTCTAAACGAGAGGTGACAAGGGTGTGGATGAGGGTTTTGGTAGAGTGCTCGGAAAGAAAGGGGCGGATTTTACGGATGTTGTAAAGAAAGAAATGACAGGTCTTGGCAATCTGCTGGATATGAGCAGAGAAGGAGGGAGAAGAGTCAAAGATGACCCCAAGGTTTCGAGCTGAGGAGACAGGGAGAATGAGAGAGCCATCAACAGAAATAGAAAACGGGGGGAGCGGGGAGGTGGGTTTGGGGGGGGAAAATGAGAAGCTCGGTTTTGGTCATATTTAATTTCAGGTGGCGTTGAGACATCCAGACAGCAATGTCAGACAAGCACGCTGAAACTTTGGTTTGGATGCAAGGTGAGATATCAGGGGTAGAAAGGTAGATTTGGGAGTCATCAGCATAGAGATGGTAGGAAAAGCCATGGGATGAGATTAATGAACCAAGGGAAGAAGTGTAGATAGAAAAGAGGAGGGGACCAAGAACAGAACCCTGAGGTACGCCGACAGGCAGAGGGATAGAAGTAGAAGAAGATCCACCAGAGTGAACACTAAAGGTGCGGAGGGAGAGGTAGGAAGAGAACCAGGAAAGGACAGAGCCCTGGAATCCAAGTGAAGACAGGGTATCGAGAAGTATGCTGTGATCGACAGTGTCAAAAGCAGCGGAAAGATCAAGAAGAATGAGGATGGAATATTGACCTCTGGATTTAGCCAGTAATAGGTCATTGGAGACTTTAGTAAGCGCAGTTTCGGTTGAGTGGAGAGGGCAAAAACCAGATTGTAGTGGCAGCCAAAAAGCAAACAGGATAGGAATATTAGGAAAGGGATGGTGAATAAGACCGAAAATAATATAGTGCCTTTGTATCATTCCACGGTGCATCCACACCTTGAGTATTGCATTCAGTTCTGGTCACCGTATCTCAAAAAAGATATAGCGGAATTAGAAAAGGTTCAAAGAAGAGCAACTACAGTATAATGATAAAGGAGATTGAACTCCTCTTGTATGAGGAAAGGCTAAAGAGGTTAGGGCTCTTCAGCTTGAAAAAGAGACAGATGAGGGGAGATATGATTGACGTCTACAAATCCTGAGTGGTGTAGAACGAGTAGAAGTATATTTCTTTTTTACTCGTTTCAAAAGTACAAAGACTAGGGGATACTAAAGGAAGTTACATGGAAATACTTTTAAAACAAATAGGAGGAAATATTTTTTCACTCAATGAATAGTTAAGCTCTGGAACTCTTTGCCAGAGGAGGTGGTAACAGTGGTTAGTGTATCTGGGTTTAAAAAAGGTTTGGACAAATTCCTGGAGGAAACGTCCATAGTCTGCTTTTGAGAAAGACATGGGAAGCAACTGCTTGCCCTGGGATTTGTAGTATAGAGTGTTGCCACAGTTTGGGTTTCTGCCAGGTACATGTGACCTGGCTTGGCCACTGTTTGGAAAACAGGATACTGGGCTAGATTGACCAATAGCCTGACCCAATATAGCTACTCTTATGTTCTTATGAGGCATACTTTCAAAGCACTTAGACTTACAAAGTCAGAGTGCAGAGCTTGATGGACCAGAGTAAGGACCTGAAATTTGATACTTGCTGAATCTGGGAACCAGTGTTGTGATTGAAGCAGAAGGAAAATATGGTCATATCAGTGGGCTCCCGGGAGAAGCTTTAGTGCTGTGGACTGGATAAGTTGAAGACATTTGAGGGAAGATTGAGGAAGTCCATATTAGAGGGAGTTACAGTAGTCAAAGTACGCTATGACCCATTAAAGGCTTAAACTGGTCAACAGAGACAAAAGGCTTAATGGACCTAATTCTATGTAGCATAACTAACAGAGTCTATTTGGGGTTTAAAGGAAAGAGACGAGTCTGATATGACTCCCAGTATGCAGTTGTACTCTTGAAAAGGAAGCGGGAGTCGCTCATGAAAGGAAGTGTCGGGGTGAGAGAATAAGAGTTTGGAAAAGAATGGCCTCAAACCTTGGAGGTGCTGAGCAAGAGGTTGTCATTCCTCAGCCACTTATTGGCTGCATGAAGGCAGGACTGGTGGGGAGAGATGTAACCAGATAATATGAGTGCCTAATTTATAGAGTTGCCCTTGATGTGAGGGGGTGGAGGGCAGGGGGGGGGGGGGCAGGGTGCATTTTAAAATGAGCTTGACTTTGTCAGCTTCTTCAGATGTTTTTTTTTGTATTTTTATTTTTCATTTTTCTGTCTGTCAATGTTCTACAGCCTTTATCTCCCAATCGTGATAATTTGGGAGGGTCAAATATAGACCCAATGCTTCTGATTTTTGAACTTGTCCAAAATATTGCCATCTTTTTTTTTCCAGCAAGCCAAATTTCATTTGTTTGGGTATCTTTTAATTGAAAGAAAGCTCTGAGACAAGGAAGGTGAAAGGGGATAAATATATTTTCATAGAAAGAGTAGTGCAGGTGGTGGAATTAAGAACAGAATCTGAATTCTAAAAGCATGGGACAAGAACGGAGGTTCTCTAAGAGAGAAGAAAGAATTGTAGAGCTTAGAAGTTGGTGTGGGTTGGAAGACTGGATAGGCCATATGGTCTTTATCTGTCATAATGTTTCAAGAGCTATTTTGTTCCCAAATGGACTAACAGACACAGATTTCATCCAAATGTCCATATCTTGGAGAGCATAAAACTAGCTGATCTTAATATACCTGAGATTTTCCTTTTATTTAATGGAATAAAAAACTTGCTATTAAAGGAAGAAACATTAGCCTGCTGCTAGGCCAGTGAAGAACAAATCCTCCTTAAGAAATGCCCTGATCAGGGGTGAAAAATCTTTTTTGAGAGTCCCCTCATTAGGCACTATAGAAAGCAATTTGTAAACAATAAACAAAAACCATGCATTGTATGTGTGCTACAGCTTTTTTAAATTATGCAAATCAATTGTACTCATACATATATGCACACACTTTAAGTTTTTAGGCACCCCAACAAATCAAATGCATGCTCATGAATGCACACTCCTAATGAGGATGGAGCCTGGGTGGGAGGCAGTGGTTGCCTCATCAATCTACTACATTTCTTTGAAGGGATGAATAAACGTGGATAAAGGTGAGCCAGTTGATATTGAGGGGCATAATCGAACGCGAACGCCCATCTCCATGGGTGTCTGAGAACGGGTATGGGAAGGGGTAGGACAGACCGTATTTTTGAAAAAAATGGGCGTCCATCTTCCGCTTCGAAAATACGGTTTGTAGGGGCCAAAATGCCATGGATTTAGTCATTTCCGAGCTGGGCGTTTGTTTTTTTTTTTTTAGTGATAATGGAAACTAAAAATGCCCAGCTCAAAAACGTCCCAATCCAAGCCATTTGGTCGTGAGAGGGGCCAGGATTCGTAGTACACTCGCCCCCCTGACATGCCAGGACACCAACTGGACACCCTAGAGGTCAGTGCGGTGGATTTCAGACAACGCTCCCACATGCATAGGTCCCTTACCACGGGTGCTGAGCCCCCAACCCCCTCCCCCATAACCCACTACCCACAAATGTACACCACTACCATAGCTCTTAGAGGTAAAGGGGGCACCTACATGTGGGTACAGTGGGTTTTGGAGGCCTCCCATTTACCAGCACAAGTGTTACAGGTAGGGGGGATGGGCCTGGGTCCGCCTGCCTGAAGTGCACTGCGGTACCTACTAAAAGTGCTCCAGGGACCTGCATACACGCAGGTCTCTAGGACTTGTTGCTGCTGTATAATCTTGGCACACCAGTTGACACCTCAAGACTAATGTCTCAGAAAACGTCCTTTATTGGAATAAGCACGTTTACTCACAATTAACTGCAGATCAGAGGTTGTGCCCCACTGGCAAAGAGTCTCCCTGGTACTGAGATTAGCAGTAGGTCAGAGCTGGCAGAATGGTGTACAATGCCCTCTTTCAGCAACATTCAAGGTAAGAACTAAGTTCTGTAACATGGCTAACACATGAAAGGGATCTAAAAGTGTCTTACACAAATGGCCACTACCTCATGGACTACCGGAAACAAAACAGGGCACACTTTGACTCAGTAAGCAGAGGGAAAAGCACCATGGGAGTAGAGCCTAACAACTACCAACCTCGTGAGCATGTAACACAAGCTAGTGGAATCACAGAGCCCAATACCCTACACCCACCACAATGCATTGCTGATGTGACTCTGCAGTGCCCTTAACAGAAAAGGTGTCACACTCACCCGAGACCCACATCAGAACCAGGGAAAGGCTGTCAGAGGATAGAACACATTCTGCTGTCATGGAGGTGGGTACGGCATTTGAGGCTGGCATACAGACTGGGAAAAAAGTGTGTAAAGTGGGTTTTTGTTGGTGGGAGGGGGTTAGTGACCACTGGGGGAGTCAGGGGAGGTGATCCCTGATTCCCTCCGGAGGTCATCTGGTCAGTTGGGGCACTTTTTTGGGACTTGGACCTGAAAAAAAAGGGTCCAAATAAAGCAGACCAAATTCTCGTTAAAAACGGCCTTCTTGTTTCGATTATCAGCTAAAGACGTCCATCTCCCGATTTGGGTCGAAATATGGGCGTCTTTCTCTTTTGAAAATAAGCTGGATAGTGTATCTGGATTTTCAAAAGGCATTTGACAAAATACCTCATGAAAGACTCTTGAGGAAATTAGAAAGTCATGGGATAAGTAATGTCCTATTGTGGAATAAAAACTGGTTAAAAGATTAAACAAAAACACCAGAGAGTAGGGTTAAATGGTCAGTACTCTCAATGGAGAAGGGTAGTTATTGGGGTTCCCCAGGGGTCTGTGCTGGGGCTGCTGCTTTTTAACATATTTATAAATGATCTAGAGATGAAAATAACTAACGAGGTAATTAAATTTGACAATGGCACAAAGTTATTCAAATTGTCAAATTGCAAAAGGATTGTGAAAAATTGCAAGAGGACCTTCGAGACTGGGCAACTGGGCATCCAAATGGTGGATGATGTTTAATATGAGCAAGTGCAAAGAGATGCATGTGGGAAAGAGGAACCCAAACTATAGTTATATGATGCGAGGTTCCACATTAGGAGTCACTGCCCAGGAAAAGGATCTAGGTGTCATCATTGATGTGTTGAAACACTGCTCAGTGTGCAACAGCGGCATCTAAGCAAGAAAATAGAATGTTAGGAATTATTAGGAAAGGAATGGAAGACAAAAATGAGAATCTTATAATGCCTTTGTATTGCTCCAAGGTGCAACCGCACCTCAAATACTGTGTGCAATTCTGGTCACCTCATTAAAAAATATATATATATATAGCGGAATTAGAAAAGGTACAGAGAAGGGTGACAAAAATGATAAAGGGTATGGGGCGACTTCCCTCTGAGAAAAGGCTAAAGCGGCTATGGCTCTTCAGCTTGAAGAAGAGACAGCTGAAGGGAGATATGATAGAGGTCCATAAAATACTGAGTGGAGTGGAATGGGTAGACGTGAATCACTTGTTTGCCCTTTCTAAAAATACTAGGACTAGAGGGCATGCAATAAAGCTACTAAGTAGTGAATTTAAAACAAACTGGAGAAAATATTTCTTCACTCAATGTGTAATTAAACTCTGGAATTCATTGCCACAAAATGTGGAAAAAGCAGTTAGCTTCTCAGGGTTTAAAAAAAGGTTTGGCTAATTTCCTAAAAGAAAAGTCTATATGCCATTATTAAGATGGACTTGGGAAAATCCACTGCTTATTTCTAAGATAAGCAGCATAAAATCTGTTTTACTGTTCTGGGATCTTGCCAGGTACTTGTGACCTGGATTAGTCACTGGGCTTGATGGATCTTTGGTCTGTCCCAGTATGGCAACACTTTTGCTCTTATGTAGTGACTGACCGGATCTTTTTTCTTTGGCTGTCACAGACCATATAATTGGAGAAAGTTTGGCGATAGCAGTATTGGCTGGGCCAGTGGTATTTTCTTTTTTATTCAACCAGCATTGGCTGTACAAAGAAGGAAGGGAGACAGCAGCTATAGCAGTTGCAGGCGGTGGGTCTTTTTTTTCCAGCCGGCATAGATTGTGTATGGAAGGGATGGGCATAGTAGGTAGTGGAAGCCAGTGCCACTTCTTTCTTTGTGAGCCAGATACAAGAGAAGAAGCGGGGAGAGGCCTGATGACTGTATGCTGCCCCCAAATTTGAGCTGTCTAGCCACCACATATTTTGCTTAATGGGAATGCTAGCCTTGATGCCCATAGATTGCACAACGTGCCATAAAATGAAGAGTTTCAAAAACTGAATAGCCTGGCAGTGAATGCAAATCTCTCTCATGAATATTCATTGTGGCTATCCTGAAAACCTGACTGGCTGAGGATCACCCAGGCCAAGTTTGGGAACCACTGGGGCTCTAAATTATCAGAAAATCTTGACTCACAATTTTTTTTATTGTACATTGAGTATGTTCCTTGGAGCATCGCTGCCTATGGGGATAAATTGCAAGAGATTTATCCAAGCACTTGTTTGCAAACAGGGGCATAGCTGCTATGGGGCCACGGGGGCCTGGGCCCCCTTAGATTTGGGCCTGGACCCCCTGCCGGCGACCCTCTCAACCCCCCCTCCCGCCGCCAACCCTCCGCCTGCTACCTTTGCTGGCGGGGGACCCCAACCCCCGCCAGCTGGTCTTCTTCCTTCGTTTGGTTTCTTCTGACTGAGTCTGATGTCCTGCACGTACAACGTGCAGGATGTCAGACTCACAGAAACAGAACGAAGCCCTGCAGATTGCAAGATTTTGTTCTGTTTCTGTGAGTCTGAGACTCAGTCAGAAACCAAACAAAGGAAGAAGACTTTGGCTGGCAGGGGTTGGGGTCCCCCGTCAGCAAAGGTAGGCAACGGCGGGCGGGGGATCGAGTGGGTCATCGGCAGGGGGGGGGGGGGTCAAAGTTGTTGGAGGTGTCGGCAATGGCAGGCGGGCGGGTGGGGGGAGGTGTCGGCAATGGGGGGGGGGGGTCGGTGTCGGCAATGGGGGGGTCGGTAGCGCCGGGGGGGGGGCTAAAATGTGCCCCCTCACCTCTGGACCCCCCCTACCGTTGAAGTCTGGCTACGCCCCTGTTTGCAAATGTTATTTATGTAAACCTGAAGGTTCCTTAAATGTCCCTGATTAAAGGAAAGTATGCATGTGCTGCAGAATGGCAGTCTGTATCAGCTATTCAAGCAAAGTCTTTTATATATATGATGAAATGGTCTGCAAGGCTCTTTTGCCATACACGAAATCATTATAAAAGGTGTTAAGCCGAATGATATGATTAGCTTTGCCTGTATCCAGGACTGAGTGCAGCTCCACAGTCTATAATAGAATATACTTATACAATTCTCATTATTCTGAAAGCTAAACAGTCATGAAATGAATAGAGGAAAGAACTGGTAATAAGACTGCAAGACACTGCATTGTGCTTATACCAAAGTATAAACCTATTCTCATTATTCTAAAAATGATATCAGATTCTGAGTTTTCTCTTCATCAGTGTTAACACTTGACTCAGCAATGTTCTCATTACATTTCCCTTCTCTATTTCGTGGTAGAGAATCTATGGCATAAAATGACAGACAATTATTTCATTCCTATATCAATCTGTATATTCTGTAACGAAAAGAGAAACTGGCATAAATACAAAGCCATTCCTGTCACAGGCTCAGGTATCATCTGGTTGACAGAAAATGTTTCCTGCAAGCTAAAGTCGTTCCTTCAAACATCCCTTTCAAGCTACTTTCAAGGAGTCTCCTAGGCTTTGAGACTGTTCTCTAGTATTTGATTAAGACTCACGAATTCTCCTCAACTACTAGAACCACTTTGGATGCACAGGGCAGGTGTGGCTCTGCCCTTGACATAGCTAAGTTCCTTCTGTCTCTTAAGGCTCTTCACTGAAATTTCTCTGGCTTCCAACAGTCACTGTCTTGGGAGCAGAACCTTATCAGATGGAAATACACAGTCTATAAAGCGCGTTATAATCCTGGGTCTCTCTTTTCTTAAATGATCTGATCAGCAAATCATGCTGGACAAAGAAATGTGGAAGGTATTGTGTTTCACTAGCAGTTCCACACAGATTCCTGCCCAGAGTCCCTTGAAGCTGCTCAATGCACACTCTCATTAGAGATCTAGGGATTCTGACCTTGAGTTCCAGCTCCCACCACTGGAGGGAGCACAGAACTTTCTTGAGCTTCGTTATATTCATTCTTTTTCAACTTTAAGCACCACCCACTGGGGTGTGTCTAACACTGACGCCTCTAATGACCTTATAGCTATGTGCTCAAGGAGAAGCATATGCTTCTTCCTTAGATAAACTATGGATGCAGATAGGTATAAGCCCCTTCCTACTCCTGGATCTGTTCATGAACATGAATGCCTTCTCCTTAATGGTCCTTAATGAACCTTATATCATGGTAGGGATGAAAAAATGAGGGTTCTTTCCTATTATGATACCCTACCAAATTCCTAGTTCTTACTGATCCATTCCATTCATAACTTGCCAAAGAATTTGTTATAGATCACAGTGGCGTAGCAAAGGGTGGACCTGGGTGGGCCCAGGCCCACCCACTTTGGGCTCAGGCCCATCCAGTAGCACCACACCTATAATGTGGCTGGTAGGGATCCCCAAGCACCACCAGCCAAAAACTCCCAACAACTGTCCCTCGTACATACCTTGTAAATAGCAGATCTTCGCCTGCAGCGAGCAGCGACTGATACATACTGCTTGCACCAGCCCCACAGCCTTCCCTCTGATGTATTCCCACCTATGCAGAAGCAAGAAGTTGCATCAGAGGGAAGGCTGTAGGGCCAGCATGAGCAGTGTATATCAGTTGCTGCTCGTTGATGGTGAAAATCTGCTATTTAAAAGGTATGCAGGGAAGGGGGGATGTTTGAGAGACCATATGGCATGCAGGCAAGAGAGGGAGAGACCAAATCACTTGTGGGACGTGGCGGGGTTCTTCTGGCCACCCATCTTGGGCCCAGACACCAGTATTGGGTGTCTGGCTATGCCCCTGATAGATCAATGTAAGTTCCCACTAGAACAGAACATGAAAATTCTAGGGATTACAATAGATCAACATCTTTCATTTCATCTGCAAGTATCTCTAGTGATAAAGAAAGTCTTTAAAACTTTATGGAGGTTGAAAAGAATTAGACTCCCTTTCTCAAACACATTTTTCAGAAACTTAGCCCAAACCCTAGTACTATACCAATTTGATTATTGTAATACAGTGTATGCAGGATGTAAGGACAAGGTCATAAAGAAACTACAAACTGCCCAAAACACTACAACAAGACTTGTATGTAACGTCTTACGATTTAACAAGGCATCACCACTTCTTTACTCATTACATAGGCTTCCAATCAAAGCCAGGGTTGCCTTCAAATTATGTGTCTTTGCATTCCAAATTATCTATGATATGGCCCCTGACTATATGCTCCTTTTGATTGACCTCCCTATGCGTAATTCCATCCCTGGATCCAGAGAATTCCTAATTCTCCATCATCCTAATTGTAAAAAGATTGTTTAACAAAACTGTCCTCTAGTCTGGCTTTTCCTATCAATGCACTAATTGGCGGAATCTACTGCCAAGGGCTGTTAGATTTGCACGTGATTACAGTTGCTTTCAGAAATTATTAAAAACGTTTCTTTTCAAAAAGTTCCTGCGACAAGATAATGGAAGACAGGAATAACCACTTCAATGCAAAATGCTGTTTCAAACTTAATCCTGTATAACTGCTTATAATTTGATGTTTGTTACAACCTTGCAATAATTCATAAATTAATTTTTGTAAAGTTTCATATGACTCAACATTTTCTTTTAGCAGAAGATTTATAACTATAACATGTATGTACTAAATTGTCTGGTTTATAAGCCACATTGAACCTGAACTCTTGTTTGGGATAATACGGGATACAAATGTCATTATAAATAAATAAATACTGCATTGAGCTTTGCTGTTTCTTTTATTTTAATATGTTGTAAACTGCAATATTTCCAAGGAATATAGGCCTAGATCCTATATATATGCCCCCGGATTCTATATATCGCTTTGAGATTTCTGTGCCGAAATTGAAGCAAATTTTTTTTTTTTAATTTGTACCCTGTGCTTTCCCACTCATGGCAGGCTCAATGCGGCTTACATGGGGCAATGGAGGGTTAAGTGACTTGCCCAGAGTCACAAGGAGCTGCCTGTGCCTGAAGTGGGAATCGAACTCAGTTCCTCAGGACCAAAGTCCACCACCCTAACCACTAGGCCACTCCTCAAGAATGTGCATAAGTTAATTAGTTAACAAGCGAATCAGTGCTGTTAATTGGATGTTAACAAGCAATTATCTCTATCTATCTACTTATCATTTCTATAGCGCCACAAAGCATACGCAGCGCTGTACACCATACATAGAAGACAGTCCCTGCTCAAAGAGCTTACAATCTAGATAAGACGGGTAAACAGACAGAACAATTAAAGGTAAGGGAATAAAGGGGTGATGATAAAGGATAGGGTATGTGAGGTAGGAGTCAAAAGCAGTGGTAAAGAGGTGGGATTTGAGTTTGGACTTGAAAACGGCTAAAGACGGGGCTAGATGTACAGACTCGGGAAGTCTATTCCAGGCATGAGGTGCAGCGAGACAAAAGGAATGGAGTCTTGAATTAGCAGTAGAGGAGAAAGGGACGGATAAGAGAGATTCATCTACAGAACGGAGTACTCGGGGGGGGGGGGGGACGTAGGGGGAGACAAGAGTGGAGTGGAGTGGAGAGGCTCAGTCTCTGGCTGTCTTGAAGTCTAGGCTTAAAGCCACCTCTTTGCTACTGCTTTCGACTCCTAACCATGACTCTCTTACTCAACACCCTCACTTATCACCCCTACCACTGCAATTTCCCCACCCCTAGCTGTCTGTTCGTCTGTCCAATTTAGATTGTAAGCTCTGTTGAGCAGGGACTGTCTTTTTCATGTTAATTTGTACAGCGCTGCGTAAGTCTATAGAAATGTTTAATAGTAGTAGTACTAGTAGTAGTAGGTACTGGGGAGTGGCAGAGTGAATGCACTTATACTGTAGGTCAATAGGAGAAGTTTAAATTGAATACGGAAACGGATATAAGTACTAACTGGCATTAATTGAGATTTACTCGCTCAACTCACTAAAGGCCCTGTTTACTAAGCCACACTGTAGGCACGTAAATTTTTTAGTGCGTGCTAAAAGCACATGCTAACAATAGAGACACCCATAGGAATATAATGAGTGTCTATTGTTAGTGCACGCAAATTTTTAGTATGCGCTAAAAAGTTAGAATGCCTACAGGGCCCCAGTGTATTTTGTACCATGGTGCGCCTAAATTCTAAGTCATAAGGTTGAAAAGGAGGCATGGCCATGGGCGGGGCATGGGCATTTCTACAATCTATGGGCATTATTAGAGAATACACTCATTCTGCACCTAATTTAGGCTTCAAGATTAATGCCGAGTAAAACATGGCCTAAATGAATGTGACTAAAGTTGGTCGCATGGAGAGCTGCTTGTCGTATTCTATAAACTGTGTGGAAATTTAAGCCGATTCTATAAAAATTAAGCGTGCTTTAGAGAACACGCCTAGGCGTATTTGTTTTCTGTGCAGAATTTTCAGGCACCATATATAGAATCTTGCCCATGGGGTCTAAACATTTGGTGCTGAAAAAAAATTGCTTATGCAGTATTCTATAAGCTATGCCTAAAGTTCAGCATGGTTTATAGAATAAATACTTAAGCAGAGAGGTCATGTGTAAATTTAGGCAAACAGAAAACATGGTGCAAATGCCCTGCACCTAAATTTACGTGCGGAGACCCCATACTCTGTAATTATGCACAATAATTCAAAACCACTCTCCCGATCGTGTCCCAAAACACCAATGACCTTCCCATTTCTGTGCCCCCTTTTTCAGGCCATGCGTAATTTGACATGCACATCCCAATTAAATCTAATTAGTGTCAATAATTGATTGTTAAGCCAATTATTGGCACTAATTGGCTTGTTATTCTATTAAATTGTGCTTGGAAATTGGGAATGTACCTAAGTTTGCGTTCAAAATTTTTGGCAACTTTTATAGAATCAGGAGGATAGTACATAAAGATAGGCAATAAACAAGAGGTTGCTATTGAAAAGGGTTTAACTGGGAGGGAGAGGCTCCTGCCTGGCTAAACCCCACTGAATTTGTCATCTGGCAATATTCAGTGGCACTTAAGCAGGAAGTGACCGCCGAGGCATTGGCTGGTTAATGCTGGGGAGCAGTGCAGGGGGTAACTTAGGTGGAGACAGCACTTAACCAGTTATCTGAAATATTCAGAGGGGCATAATTGAACGAAAACGCCTATCTCCATGGGCGTTTATCTCCAAGAACGGGTCCGTGAAGGGGCGGACCGAACCGTATTTTGGGAAAAAATAGACGCCCATGTTTTATTCAACAATGTGTGAGCTGGGCGTTTTTGTTTTTCAGCGATAATGGAAAATGAAAGCGCCCAGCTCAAAAACGAATAAATCCAAGGCATTTGTTCGTGGGAGGGGCCAGGATTCGTAGTGCACTGGTCCCCCTCACATGCCAGGACACCAACCGGGCACCCTAGGGGGCACTTTTACAAAAACAAAAAAACAGGTAAAAGAGCTCCTAGGTGCATAGCACCCTTCCCTTGTGTGTTAAGCCCCCCAAATCCCCCTCAAAACCCACTGCCCACAAGTCTACACCATTACTATAGCCCTAAGGGGTGAAGGGGGGCACCTACATGTGTGTACAGTGGGTTTGGGGGGGTTGGACGACTAATAAGCATTAAGCAGCACAATTGTAACAGGTAGGGGGGATGGGCCTGGGTCCACCTGCCTGAAGTCCACTGCACCCCCTAACAACTCCTCCAGTGACCTGCATACTGCTGTCAGGGAGCTGGGTATGACATTTGAGGGTGAAAATAAAAAGTTGAGAAACTTCATTTTTTGTGCTGGGAGGGGGTTAGTGACCACTGGGGGAGTCAGGGGAGGTCATCTCCGATTCCCTCCAGTGGTCATCTGGTCATTTAGGGCACTTTTTGGGGCCTTATTCGTGAAAAAACAGGGTCCAGGAAAAGTGTCCTAAATTCTAGCTAAAAACGCATACTTTTTTCCCATTATCGGTGAAATGCGCCCATCTCTGTTCGGCAGATAACCACGCCCCAGTTCCGCCTTCGCCACACCTCTGACACGCCCCCATCAACTTTGTCCGCATCCGCGACGGATTGCAGTTGAAAACGTCCAAAAATCGGCTTTCGATTATACCGCTTTATTCGTTTTTGTGAGATAAACGTCCATCTCCCGATTTAGGTCGGAACTTGGGCGTTTTTCTCATTCGATTATAAGCAGGTCAGTCTGCTAACCAGTTAAGTAAGCACATGAAGCTAGGACAGCAAAAAGACTGTCCCAACTTTGTCTGTCAAGTTAACCGAGCACTGGTCTAAATATCAACCGGTGCCTGGTTAATACCAGAGGCCAGACAAGACACAGTGATGAGTGCCTGGTGTTAAAAACCACTGACTGCTGCAGGCTAGGTATCAAGCTCTAAATAATTTTAAATGGAAGGGAAGGGAAAGAGAAGGGATTATATCTTATCCTGCTCTTACTTATATGTAATGTATTATTTATTTATTTACCCTAATTTACCTGATATTCTTCGCACCTTAATTGTAACAATATGCCTAACTTCTTATTCTGTTAATGGTGATCGCCATTGCGACATAATGTAAGCCACATTGAGCCTGCAAATAGGTGGGAAAGTGTGGGATACAAATGTGGGATACAAATGCAGCAAAATAAATAAATAAATAAATTATGTATTTCGCTCACACCTGTTTCAGTAGTAGATCGCAGCAAGTTACATTCAGGTACAGGAAAGAGATTTATTCACCTTTCATAAAATTAAAAGAGGAAACTTTAGTTCCATGGGGCTGTGGGGTGAAAATTAAATTTAAACACATTCTTTAGCATAAGAGTACCACAAATTCCAAGATGCACAAAGGATTCCTGTGTATTTATGAATCATGTAAGGTATTGGGAAGGAATCAATTTAGAGATGATATGAAGGAGTTAACAGAATTGATTTAGAATCATAGAAACAGAGAAACATGACAGCAGATAAAGGCCAAATGGCCCATCCAGTCTGCCCATCCAATGTATCTCCTAACTCTTCCTTTTCCTAAGCGATCCCATATGCTTATCCCATGCCTTTTCAAATTCTCACACAGTCCTCGACTCCACAACCTCCACCTAGAGGCCAGTCCACGTTTCCACCACCCTTTCTGTGAAATAATACTTCCTTAGATTACTCCAAAGCCTATTCCCTCTTAACTTCATCGTATGCCCCCTCGTTCCAGAGCAGTTGAAAAAGACTCACTTCCTGTACATTAATGCCCTTGAAATATTTAAATGTTTCTATTATAGCTCCTTTCTGAACCTAAACTATGACTATTCCCCTAAATTCTAGAAATAGTGCCTTAAGTTGTATGTACTTAATTGGCTGCATGGCCAAATTGCATGTACAGCTTAGTCGCTTAACCAGGCAAATCAGCACCGATAATTGGTACTTAACAACCGATTAATGGTACTAATTGGCTTTAATTAGAATTTACATGCACAACTTTCTAGGTGTATTCTATAATGCGGTGCTCATAAATTCTAATGCACGCAGTGAAAAAGGGGGGCATGGCCATGGGCGTGGAATAGGCGGGCGGGTATTTCAAAAAATTATGCACACTATTATGGAATACACCCGATCTGTGCCTAAGTTAGGCACAGATATTTAGGGTTGGTTTTAGGTGGCCTAAATGGATGAGCCTAAATTTTACTCACAAGAACGGTGCATGCGAATATTCTATAAAGTATGCATAACTTTAGGTGTAGTTTATAGAATCATGCTAACCGCGTGGTTTTTCAGCACCGATTTTGAAGGCGCCATTTACAGGAATTTGGCCCATTGGGAACTGAAAGGAGAGCTGAGGCCAACTTTTGAAGAATAATCAGGAAAGAACACATCATGGGGAGAATTCCTTAAGGAGTGGTAGATGAAAAGAATGCATGTAACTGGAGGTATTCTAATCATTTATGTTTCTAAGCAACCACTTATACTCAGATTCTATAAAGGTTGCCCACATTTGGGTGCACAGGGCAGATGCATGTGCTAGAAATCAATAACTGGAGTTAATTGGCATAAATTTGGATTTGCATGCACTAGTCACTATTCTATAACATACATAGTAACATAGTAGATGACGGCAGAAAAAGACCTGCACGGTCCATCCAGTCTGCCCAACAAGATAAACTCACATGTGCTACTTTTTGTGTATACCTTACCTTCATTTGTACCTGTCCTTTTCCTGGCACAGACCATATAAGTCTGCCCAGCACTATCCCTGCCTCCCAACCACCAGCCCCGCCTCCCACCACCGGTTCTGGCACAGACCGTATAAGTCTGCCCAGCGCTATCCCTGCCTCCAAACCACCAGTCCCGCCTCCCACCACCGGCTCTGGCACAGACCGTATAAGTCTGCCCAGCACCATCTCCGTCTCCCGCCACCGGCTTTGCTACCCAATCTCGTCTAAGCTCCTTAGGATCCATTCCTTCTGAGCAGGATTCCTTTATGTTTATCCCACGCATGTTTGAATTCCGTTACCGTTTTCGTTTCCACCACCTCCCGCGGGAGGGCATTCCAAGCATCCACTACATCTGTGACTAAATTTCATAGTGCGCAACTCAAAAGGGGTGTGGCTATGGGAGGGGCATGGGCAGGTTAGGGGTGTTCTCAGAAATTATTTATTTATTATTATATATGTACCCAGCGCTTCCCACTCAAAGCAGGTTCAATGCGGCTTACATAGTAATAGGGATTACAAAGTATTAATAGAGAAAATATAAGTTAAGTATAACAAAATAATAACATAGATAGGTAGATAGAGACGCGCAAGGGTGAAGGGAGTAGGATAGTTATGAGCAAGGGTAGGTGAGCATTGGAGGAGGGGTAGAAGAGGCAGGAGGGGGATGTCCCACACATGTTTGAATTCCATTACTGTTTTCATCTCCACCACTTCCCGCGGGAGGGCATTCCATGTATCCATCACCCTGTCCGTGAAAAAATACTTCCTGACATTACTCCTGAGTCTGCCTCCCTTTCAACCTCAATTCATGTCCCATATGCAATTCATGCAATTCGTGTGCCCATATGCAAACCATTGTGCAGCAACACACTATCAAGAAAGAGTATGTACTCCTTGCAATTTCTTGGCGCCCTAAAGCTGCAGGAGGGCTAACGCGCAGGTAGAGCGAGCCAAATTGGAACTACTTCCGGGGTAGTGCATGTGCCTGGCAGTAATGTCGAGTTTGGTTAAATCCCGTGGTAGAAAATAGTTTTCTATTTTCCACTATGGGGTGTATTCCTGGCAGTAATTGGCAGCGCAGCCACACTGGCGCACGCTGCATGGTTACCATGCGGATAGCGCACGAGCCTTTAGGGCTAGGCCAATGGCTGGCGGTAAGGGCTCAAGCCATAAATAGGAGTGCACTAGTTTTCATTTTTTTCACATGCCCATTTCCTGGGTCATTTTAAAATGGCCTTTTTCCTAGCTGCGGTAAAAAGTGGCCCAGCGCATACCCAAAAGAGGTGCCCACATTTTCGCAGGCCACTTTTTACTGTGGCTTTGTTAAAGGACCCCTGCACGCACGATTTACAGCCGGGCCACACTTTTAATGACATTGCCCACGAGAAAATGGAGACTAATGAAAACAACATAGGTGTAGCTCAATGGATCAGATTCACTTTTCAATTAGTTGTAAAACAAAACATACCATGAATCAAAAACACACTGGTAGACCACCGCAAACGTATTTGTCAAAATGAGAGGAAAAGCCTCATATTACCGTGGCTCAACACACTACTTTGACTGGACTTGTTGCTTAACAACAAAAAAATTAGAGCCCCTCGGTGAAAAAGTAATCATAGGCTCAAAAACCTCTCGTAAATTCTTATTCAATGACAAAAAGTCATTGGCAATGTTTCAAATAGGCACGATGTTATAGAATACTTGGATTTCTGTGCCCAATTGCCATTGGTTGGGCCAGTGGCCATCCTAGGTCAGCTGCCACCCGGGGCAGATCGCCACTGCACACCCACCCCCCCTCGAGTGCAGTGGTGTCTGGCCCCCCAGGGTGCAGCACGACACCCCCCCCCAGCGCAATGACACCCCCCTCCCCGGTGCATCAAGCCCCCCCCCCCCCCCAGGGTTCATTCTTGGCTGCTGGAGGGTGCAGAGAGGAGCCGCGCCCCTGTCGGCTCCACTGGCTCCCTGCTCTCTCTGCCCCAGAACAGAAAGTAACCTGTTCCGGGGCAGAGGGAGCAGGGAACCATCGGAGCTGACAGGTGCGCGGCTGCTCTCTGCACCCTCCAGCAGCGTGCACCAAGAGTGGACTGCCCTCACTGCCCCGCCCTTGCTACGCCACTGGGTTGGGCATAGGGATTTACACTACATTGCAGCAGGTGTAAGCAGTAGCGGCCCTAACATTAGGCCAACTGAGGCGGGGGCCTCAGGTGGCACTCTCCCCTTCCCTCCTCAACCTTCTTCCCACGTTTATCTTATTTTTTTCTTTTCCCAAAGTTGGCAGTGGAGGAGGCAGTGGGAGCGATTCCCACATAGTAGATGACAGCAGATAAAGACCTGTACGGTCCATCCAGTCTGCCCAACAAGAAAACTCATTACATATGGTATGTGATACTTCATATGTATACCTGGTCTTGATTTGTCCTTGCTATTTTCAGAGCATAGGTTGAGGAGTGGCCTAGTGGTTTGAGCACTGGTCTTGATATCCAGATGTGGCTGGTTCAAATCCCACTACTGCTCCTTGTAATCTTGGGCAAGTCATTGCCTCAGGTACAAACTGTAAGCCCTCCAGGGATAGGGAAATACCCAGTGTACTTGATTGTAACTCACCTTGAGCTACTACTGAAAAGGTGTGAGTAAAATCAAATACATAAATAACAAAAAATAGAAGTCTGCCCACCCCTGTCTTTGTTCTCCAACTTCTGAAGCTGAATCTGTCCAGCCAAGAGCACAGACCATAAAAGTTTGCCCAGTAGTAGATTTGCTTCCTAATCTTTGCTAAGCTTCTTTAGATCCATTCCTTCTAAACAGGATTCCTTTGTATTTGTCTCCCACATTTTTGAATTCCGTTATAGTTTTCATCTCCACCACCTCCTGTGGGAGGGCATTCCAGGTATCTACCACCCTCTCCAAGAAAAAAATACTTCCTGACTTATTCCTGAGTCTGCCCCCTTTCAACCTCAATTCATGTCCTCTAGTTCTAGCGCCTTCTCGTCTCTGGAAAAGGTTTGTTTGCGGATTAATACCTTTCAAATATTTGAACGTCTGTATCATATCACCCCTGTTTCTCCTTTCCTCAAGGGTATACATCTTCAGGTCAGTAAGTCTCTCCTTGTGCATCTTGCAATGCAAATCCCATACCATTTTTGTCACTTTTCTTTAAACCGCTTCAAGTCTTTTTACATCCTTAGTAAGATATGGCCTCCAAAACTGAACACAATACTCCAACTGGGGCCTCACCAACGACTTGTAGCGGCCTCTTCTCCCTACTGCAGCTGCCTCTTGATGTAACTTCCTGTTTCCTCAGAGGTGAGATGCAGTAGAGTGAAGAGGCCAGTGCCGGCAGCAGGCAGCCTATGGGAATCACTGCCGTTGCTGCCACCTTTTGGAAAAGAATAAAATAAGGTAAACGCAGGGAAGAGGGTTGAGGAAGGAAGGGGAGAGTGCCAGACAGAGCAGGGGTGGCTGTGGAGTGGACAACATCTCTTCTCTGCCTCGGGTGGCAGATTGCCTTGGGCTGCCCCTGGGTATAAGTCTTCGTGTCCAAAATTATGTGCAAGAATCCACTCTAAGCGCTATTCTATACAGGGTGCTCTACACACTGTGCACTTTATAGAATACTAATTTAGCATGGATCTTTCTAGATCCTAACTTTGGGCAACATTTACTGAATCTGGCCTGTAGTGCATAAATGACCTCCTATAGAATACTAACTAGTGGAAAAGTATGAAGTATGCCCTATGATTTGATGACATGCATATTGCAGATGGCAATGCGTAGGGGTGGAGTCTGAGAGGACTATAGGCAGGGCACACAAGTACACACATAAATGATAGAATTCTATGATTTACACATGCACTTGGTAACCTCTATGTGGGGGCATTTACACCAGCTATAGGCTGTGCTATAGACTGTTGTAAGTGATCGTGCCTTAATTTACATGTGTTTTCAGATATTTGCTTTAAGATTCTACAAAGAAATGTAGTTACCTACTTTTATTTATAGAATAAGCTTAAAATAGCTGCCATAACAAGTGCTATAGAGGGAATCTTATGTAGAATTACTCTCCTTGGGGGCAGTTCTATCCCATAGGTCAGTGGTTCCCAAACCTGGTCCTGGAGGCACCATGGCCAGTCAGGTTTTTGGGATATCCACAATGAATATTCATGAGTGATATTTGCATGCACTGTCTCCACTGCATGTAAATCTCTCTCATGAATATTCATTCTAGATATTTAAAACCTGACTGGCTATGGTGCCTCCAGGATCAGGCTTGGGAACCACTGACATAACAGGTCACCTGAATTTAAATACCTGTTGCACACTTAAATTTAGAGAATACTAGCTAAGTGCATAAATGGCAGTAGGGCACCTAACTGCTAGTCTGTAATTAAGTGCTAATTGTTAGAGAGGCATTTACAGGAGCAAGATATAGGTGTGGCTGACATTTACATGCTTAATTTACATACTATTGTGAATTAAGTGCATGAATGGCAGTAGTGCACTTACCTAAGTGGGATTACAAATCTGTTTTGTACCTGAGGCAAAGTAGGGTGAAGTGGGATAGTGGGTGGAGGAGAGTGGTTTCGTGATCCTGCTGTCTGAAAGAGAACAAGAGAGCAGAATTGCCTGAAAGAAGTGTATGAGTTAGAAAATGAGAAAAGATATATATAAAACAGTAAAAATATAAAAATTCATTGTCTCATCCTGAAGAAATGAAAATATGCATTGAACCAAGACTTTGTGATGCGTTAGGGTTTTCTGTCTGTGATATTCAGTGGGCTCTAAATTCAGTGTGAAAGTACAGCACAGCAACTAGCTCAACAATGCTTGTTTTCTCTGGGCATTGGTTAAGGAATTTTCATTTCACACTTCAGCAAACAACTGCAATGATTCCAAAAAAATGTCTCACGGTGGGCTCCTGTAATCTCACTAAAATAAAAATAGAGTTTTTGTTATCTTTTCCAAACTGAGATGTATACAAATAAGAATAGGAGAGAGAGAGAAAGGAAGGAGAAGGGGAAACATTAAGAATTTTTAATTGGAGTCTGAATTTGTATTATTGTAATGTACTTAAGTAATAATCTGCTAGGTAGAAGACTTTAACAAAAGACTAACTATAACAACCCCAAATATATATTCTTTTTAAAAAAGAAGCATTCCTTTCTCCCTTCCCTCCTTTTTTAGAGAACATGTATTTTTTCACTTGTTATAACATAGAGGGGCATAATCGAACGGCGCCGGCCACCTCTATGGGCAGCAATCTCCAGGGACGGCGCCGTAAGCGGGCGGAGCCAACCGTATTTTTGAAAAAGATGGCTGGCCATCTTTTTCTTCGCTAATTCGGTTGGGCCTGGCCAAATGTCAGAGTTCGCCGGGTTTGAGATGGCCGGCATCGTTTTTCGGCCATGATGGAAAATAATGCCGTCGATCTCAAACCCGGCCAAATCCAAGGCATTTGGTCATCGGAGGAGCCAGCATTTGTAGTGCACTGGCCCCCCTGACATGCCAGGATACCAACCGGGCACCCTAGGAGGCATTACCCTACTGACACGCCCCCTTGATGTTTCGCCGGCTCCGCGATGGAAAGCAGTTGAACACGGCCAAAATTAGCTTTCGATTATACTGATTTCGCTGGGTTCAGGAGATCGCCGGCCATCTCCCGATTTGTGTCGCAAGATGGCCAGCGATCACTTTCGAAAATGAGCTGGATAGTAACATAGTAAATGACGGCAGATAAAGACCTGTACGGTCCATCCAGTCTGCCCAACAAGATAAACTCATTTTACATGGTATGTGATACTTTATATGTATACCCGAGTTTGATTTGTCCTTGCCTTTCTCAGGGCACAGACCGTAGAAGTCTGCCCAGTACTGTTCTTGTACTAAGTTCTGAAGCTAACATCGAAGCCCCTTAAAATTTACACTCCAGCCCATTCCTATCTATTCAGTCACGATCAGGGCGTAGACTGTAGAAGTCACCACCCAATCTCCGCTAAGATTCCGTGGAACCATTCCTTCTAAACAGGATTCCTTTGTGTTTATCCATTGCATGTTTGAATTCCATTACCGTTTTCATCTCCACCACCTCCCGCGGGAGGGCATTCCACATATCCACCACCTTCTCCGTGAAAAAAATACTTCCTGACATTAGTCCTGAGTCTGCCCCCCTACAACCTCAATTCATGTCCTCTAGTTCTAAAGTTTAGTTCTAGTTCTAGTAGAAAACTTTATCAGAAGATTAATTGTCCTTGGCTTTGTTCCTTCAGCTTAATAACTTGGAGATAGAGTGTTTTGGTATGGTGTTATAGAATCTTAGAAAAACAGAAGTTCAAGCTCTAAAAAGTGGCCTACTCTTTCCTTTTCCCAGGAAGATCCACTGTGCCTAAACCACCCCAAGTCAGATGTTTATCCAATCATTTAAGACTCCTGAGGCAGGCCTGTGCCCAAAACACGTGTCGAGTCTGTGAATAAAGTGGAACTTTGTACATCAGTATCCCGACTCCCTGGAGTCATTGGTCCACTTCCCACTTCCTCTTAACTGTTGTCTTCTCGTGGGAGTTAGCATTCATCCACCTCGGTGGATCACCTCCTCCTCCGATCTCTTCATGCCATTCTAGCATTTAACTATATTAACAATTGCACTGTTTTTCCTAATATCAAATAGAAATCTCTCTGGTTGCAGATTAAATCCATTTTTTGTTTCCTTATCTTCAGACGGGACGGAGGACATCTGATTTCCATATTCTTTTCCCTATCCTTTATGTATTTGAATACTGTGTTTTCAAACATACTGTATATGCTACCCTTCAGCACTGTTAAATAAATCAAATTCCTTCAACCTTTCCTAAAAAAAAAAATAACTAGAATTTTAGTCTATCTATATTGCTTTCCTTTGCACTTTCTCCTAATATGTTCTTCATAAATTGTGGGCCCCTGAGCTGGACACAGTGCTCCAACAAAGACTTTTCCGGTATTGAGCAGAACGGGGGTAATTATTTCATTGTTACTGTCCCCCCCCCCCCCACCCCCATAGCATTACTATATTACTTAGTAATTCTGTGTCAGGTTTATTTACTTTTAGTAGTTTTTCATAAATTTTCATCTTCATCTTAGAATCTATTTACTACCAATACTGATGCCTAGAGATGTGTGGAAAAATGGCAATAATTTTAAGACTTTCCTCAGATTAGGTTAGGAAACTTATTATTGTTCTCTGTGAATCTTGAGGAAATCCAGCACTAGTGATACAGATTCACCAATTCAAGGGAATCCACATTGAATTGGTTTGCTTCAGACTGCAAATCAGATGAAAACCAGCACAGCTAAAAAAGAAAAGGCGTTCAATCATTGGCACTAGCAGGAAGTGGATTGCTCAGTCTGATAAAAAGTTCGTTCAAATCAAGCCATGCTGCAATATTACTGATGTCTTCTGACTTAGTCTATAGTGTTGATTAAAGGAATTTCTTTGTGAAACACAACTTCCATGTAGCAAAGAAAGAAAAGAATACTTTATCATCATCATCGTTGTCGTCATCATCTGCATTAGAAGTAGCGCAGTATAATTCATCACTTGCATCTTCATCTTCATTAACATTGTCATGCTGTCCAATTACAGAGAAGGTTTTTACAAACTTGGAATCATTGTCTGTTGTTTGTTCTAACAATTTTTCATCTGATGGCAAACTGTATTTGATTATCTTTGAGGACAGATGCAAGAACATCAAATATGTGGGGACTCTTCCTAGGGTTACCATATGTCCGGATTTACCCGGACATGTCCTCTTTTTGAGGACATGTCCAGGCAACCGGGTGGGTTTTGCCAATCTGCCTGTTTGTCCAGATTTCTGGACAAACGGGCAGGCTGGCGGGCGGGCCGTCCTATGCTAGCCTCCCGGCCCACCCCTTCCCTTACTTACTTCTCTACTGCCTTGGTGGTCTAGTGACCTCTTCCGCCTTCGGGGCATGAAAGAGCCCACTCTTTCCTGCGATAATGGAAACCAAGGACATCCATCTTAGAAACGACCACATGCAAGCTATTTGGTCGTGGGAGGAGCCAGCATTTCTAGTGCACTGGTCCCCCTGACATGCCAGGACACCAACCGAGCACCCTAGGGGGCACTGCAGTGACCTTCATAAATGTATGCAGTATGCAGGTCCCTGGAGCAGTTTTATTATTATTATTATTATTACATTTGTATCCCACATTATCCCACCTTTTTGCAGGCTCAATGTGGCTTACAATTCATCATGGATACTGGAAATAGAAAAGAATGTACATTTGGTTTTACAGCAAGTTTTGGGTACTGCAAGTTTTAGTGGGTACTGCAGTGCACTTCAGACAGGTGGACCCAGGCCCATCCCCCCTACCTGTTACGTTTGTGGAGGAAACAGCGAGCCCTCCAAAAGCCACCAGAAACCCACTGTACCCACACCTAGGTGCCCCCCTTCACCCATAAGGGCTATGGTAGTGGTGTACAATTGGGGTTAGTGGGGTTTGGGGGGCTCAGCACACAAAGTAAATGAGCTATGTTCCTGGGAGTCCACTGCAGCACCCCCTACGGTGCCCAGTTGCTGTTCTGGCATGTCAGGGGGGACCAGTGCACTACAAATGTTGGCTCCTCCCATGACCAAATGGCTTGGATTTAGTCGTTTCTGAGATGGACGTCCTTGGTTTTGATTATTGACGAAAATCAGAAACGACCAAGTCTAGGGATGACCATCTCTAAGGACGACCAAATTTCAGGATTTGGGCATCCTTGACCTTATTATCAAAACGAAAGATGGACGTCCATCTTGTTTCGAAAATATGGGTTTCCACGCCCCTGGATGGGGACATTTTGCGAGGACGTCCTCATCAAAACTTGGACGTCCCTTTCAAAAATGCCCCTCCACGAGTGCTATGTCTGTAATCCCCTTTCCTCCCCAATAATCTTCTCTATTCTGTCTTCTTCCCTTTCCCTTGTCAATTCCCCTTTTAGATTTGTGGAGTTTTGTATGTTACTCTCTTCACTTTCCTTTCTGCGAACTGTAGTCCATTTCTATTTCTATTTAGCCTGTAAACTGCTTAGTTCTGTTCTCAGCTGTAGTGGTATAGTAAATGTGAATAAAGAATAATGTTTTTCCTACAATATAATGTACTATGTAGCCATGGGTCAATCGGGATAAATAGACGGGTGACTAAACTCAAGGCAAGTTCTTTGTGCAGAAACAAGAACCAAAAGTACAAAAGAAGATAACTCAAGAAATGAATGGAAGATTACATCCTTTAAAATCATAGAACTGAAATAATGAATATTGGAAAAAATACACCTAAACTACAAAATCTATACTATAAAAATGGGTTTGACCCCTACAGTGCTCCAAGATGAAAGAACATATTTCCATCCAACAGCAAGAGAAAATATGGGAATGAAAATTATGAGATCCAGTAGCCTGAAGAAACAAAAAGTGCCAAGAAAAAGAACAAAACTGATAGATTAAAATGTAATCCAGAGGAAAAGCTGGTGAGCCTGATGGAGCAAGGGGTTTGCTGCATGCGAAGCAGCTGCTATATCCAGCCCCCTGCCCCCCTTTTGAAGTCAATTCATGAGGCATGGATGGGTCAGGGAAAAATCCTGTCCCTGGATTGGGAAACAACTCAGGCCTCTTCCCAGCAATAGCCACTACCTGCTTCTCCCCCACCCCTCACTCAGCTAGCTAGCTGATAGGAGTGAGAGTCAAGGTGACCAGCTGGCATAAAATTGGGCCTTTCAGGCCTACTGCTGGGCAGGTGCTCGAACACCACCCATGCTGGGGCCTTTCTGTCTAATATAAGAATTGGGACATAAGAACATAAGAATAGCGATACTGGGTCAGACCAATGGTCCATTCAGCCCAGTGGCCGATCCAGGGCACAAGTACCTGGCAGAAACCCAAATAGTAGCAACATTCCATGCTACCAATCCTGGAGCAAGCAGTGGCTTCCCCCATGTCCATCTCAATAACAGACTATGGACTTTTCCTCCAGGAACTTGTCCAAACCTTTTTTAAACCCAGATACGCTAACCACTGTTACCACATCCTCCTGCAGCAAGTTTCAGAGCTTATCTATTCTTTCCTCCTATTTGTTTTAAAAGTATTTCCATGTAATTTTATTGAGTGTCCCCGGTACTTTTTGAAAGAGTGAAAAATCAATTCGCTTCTACCTGTTCTACACTACTCAGGATTTTGTAGACCTCATTCATATCCTCCCTTAGCTGTCTCTTTTCCAAGCTGAAGAGTCCTAACCTCTTTAGCCTTACCTCATATGGGAGGAGTTTCCATTAAGGGGGTCCTTTTACTCAGTGGCGAAGGAAGGGGGGGGGGGCGGTCCGCCCCGGGTGCACGCCGCTGGGGGGTGTCGGCGCTGCTGGTTACCTGCTCTCTCTGCCCCGGAACAGGTTACTACCGTTTCCGACCCCATGCACAAAAGCAGTCCCTTACCTTTACCGTGGAAATTTTAATGGGAGGTCCTGCAGGGAGGAGGAGTTGGGACAGCAGCCAGCCAATGAGAGTCCATCTTGAAGCAGCGGAAACATCTGGGGGTGGAACCAAGGCCTGATGCTGATTCCTCAGAGCCCAGAGCAGCAGCGAGTTAATTCTAGGCTTTCTCCACTTTTTCCCAGCAGCGGGGAGGCACGGAACCCCAATACAGGTCTGTCCATCCCCACCCCCCCAAAATGCACTTTTGTGCTTGTAAAAAAAAAAAAGGACTACATCTACTGCTTTCATACACGCAGCTTGTCTGTGTGTATGAGACCCGTCTGTAGCATGCGGAGAGCAGGCACGCATAGCAATTGACTGTTCTGCGCATGCTCAACTCACCGACTGGCTTCCCTTATATTGCATGCAAATGAGCTGGGTCACAAAAACAACGAGCAGCTCATTTGCATGCGATTCTCTTTGTGAATCCCTCTGTGTTTCTAAATCGGTAAATATTTACCGATTTGGAAATGCAAAGGGATCCTTAACGGGACCTTTGTGCATCTGGCTCTAAGTTTGCATTTTATATAGAGCTGCTAAAATAGGAATGTTGATTGGGATTTTGTTGTGCTTTTTGTTTTGATAGCAGTTTCCATTGCTGTTTTGCTTTCTGAGGATGTTTGCTTTACTAATATAAGACTTGAATAGCTTCCTGGGCAACCTTTCTGTTTGCTCAAATGATTTTCCTGCTGCCTCCCATCACATCATCCTTGCATTGCTTAGTCATCTGGTCCTTATTGGATATAACATTTCCTTTGCTTATTTTTGCTATTCTTTCCTTTCTCTTTTGTCTAGTTTAATCCGTGCTTGAATTATTCCAGATGAGATGCTCCTAATTCATCCAGGGTTAACTGCTTTCAGTCAAGCACCACTGTCATTTCTCTGGCTCCACTGGGTGATTCTTGGTCTGGATTTGCAAGCTGCTTCATGTAAATTCCCAGTACTCCCTTCTTGGAGTGGATGACTCAGGAATTCATACATCCAGCTGATTTTTTCTTTATTTATTTTTATATTATTTACTGTACCCAATTAATATGCTAGTGCATCATTTATTGGCTTCAGTTTCCTTGGTGCCTAGCCTGAGCTGAATTTTAAAATGCTCTGCTAGGCTATGCCAGTAAACAGCCAGTTTCTATGAATTCTCAGTCCTCCTAGAGAGTATAGGTGTAATAACCACATTGCTATGCAATGGCGCAAACCCCATGGGGTTTTCACTTGAAAGGTTTGCAACAATAATCAAAGAGGTTCTGCTGTCATTATTGACCCTGGAGAAATTACCTGCAAAGATTTGCAAGAACAACCTGGTGGCTGAACACAAGAATCCCCTGGGGATCACAACAGAGAACCAAAAAGCGGGAAATAGAAGTCTCAGGAAACAATGGGACTTAAAAAGTGTAAAACTGTACTTTAACTCATATAACACATTGCAAGCAGTTCTTTTGCTACTGAAATCAGGAGAGGAAGCAAGTGCGAGACCAGCAGCACGGGACACATAAACCCGTTCAGCGGGCGGGGGTTGGAATCCCCATCAGCAAAGGTATTATCTGGTGGCAGTGGTGGGTGGGTCAGAAGTGGCAGCAGCGGGGGGAGGGGGGGCAGTTGCTGGGGGAGGTGGGCTAAAATGTGCTCCCTCACTTTGGGCTCTGGCCCCCCCTCCCGCCGAGGTCTGGCTACACCCCTGGGTTTAACAGGGCAGGAGAAGCCCCTGTCTAGTTAAAACTGCAGAGAGAGGTGGCACCTGATTCAGTGAAGGTTAGGGGCAGATCAGGGGTGTAGTTAGGGCAGAGTGGCAACTTAGCTAGTTTACTAGCAATGTTCGGTCCACTAACCAGCCAAGTAACCACCTAAAGTTAGGACAACAAAACAACTGTCTCACCTTTATGGGGCAAGTTAATTGGGCGCCTGATTGAACCAGGAGCGTAGCCAGACTTCGGCGGGAGGGGGGGTCCAGAGCCCCAAGTGAGGGGGCACATTTTAGCCCCCCCCTGCGCCATTGCCGACACCCCCTGCCGCCGCCAGCACCACCACCATCAACCCTCTTGACCCCCCCCCCCCCCCCGCTCGCTGTCACCATTGCCTTCCTTTGCTGGCGGGGGGCCCCAACCCCCGCCAGCCAAAGTCTTCTTCCTTCATTGGTTTCTGAGTCTGATGTCTCGTTTTGAAAGTGCCTTCCCTTTATTAATCAAATTACACTGGCTTCTTTCAAAGTGAGAATCACTTTCAAATGATGTACCTTTATCTTTCAAATACTAAATGGCACAGCTCCAGACTATATGGTAACATTAATAAACTTACCTCAAAGAAACACCAAATACAAGGCAAGAAACTATCTCAGACTACACCTCCCAAATTGCAAAAAAGTGATCTACAAAACTGTCCACTCTGCAGACTTCACTTACCTAGGAACCAAATGGTGGAACTCCTTAGCACCCAAAATAAGAAATATACAGGAATATACTAGATTCCGCAAAATCCTCAAATCATTCCTATTCAAATAAACCCTCACAAAGAACGATCATATCTCAATCAATTAATCACTACCTGAATTGGTTATTACTCTTATTTACCATTAACTTTCTCTTTGCTTCACGTACAATTTCTCATTCATAATAGATTTTCTAAATGTTAAACTTCCATAGTTATCCCAGTATGTTTATGATACTGTATTGCACAATTGGAGTATTATAACAAATTACTTTCTTATGCCTTATTCGTTGTTATGTATCCTATACTGTTTATTGTAGGCCACATTGAACTCAAACTTGTTTGGGATAATGTGGGATATAAATCTGACAAGTAAATAAATAAATATTGGCTGGTGCCCGTTTAACTTCTGGGTCAGCAGACATACCTGAATATTCAGTGCTGGAAGCCATGCATACCCTGGCATTGAATATCCGGAGTTAGTTTAGCCTGTGGCTACAAGCGTCTTACAACCTGCTTACCCTGCGGGCTTAATATTGACCCCATAATACTAAATTAAATAAATACTTTTGTACTGCATAACCTTACTAGTTCTGTGCGGTTTACAGATAAAAA
This sequence comes from Microcaecilia unicolor, assembly GCF_901765095.1. Taxonomy (NCBI): domain Eukaryota; kingdom Metazoa; phylum Chordata; class Amphibia; order Gymnophiona; family Siphonopidae; genus Microcaecilia; species Microcaecilia unicolor. Next base: position 352,602,665 of record NC_044034.1, read on the forward strand.
GATGCACCTGGGAAGTTACAATCGAACCAAATAAATAAATAAATAAACACAACTAGAAAACATATCATACATTCAAATACTGAGTGCAAAAACCTCTTGAATAACCACATTATAAATAATTTCCTGAATTACAGGAGACTATCACGGCATCTGAGAATTACAGGAAGATCATTCCAAAATTTGCAGCCGTTGTTCCAGAACTTTTCAGTATGTGTAAGTGCATGGGAAAGAAGCATGTTTCATTGGATAGGAAGCAGGTCATGAGATGAGCGTGAAAGGGGCTAGACCTCAGAGAAATTGACATGTAAATGTCTCCCAGAGGAAATGGTGAAGACAAGTACAGTAATAGAATTTAAGAAAGCATGGGACATGCACAAAGAATCCAAGGGAGAGAAAGGGGTTGTAAAGCCACCCCCCACCCATCACCCCTCAGCCTCTCCCACATGGTTTCCATCATTCCTAGTGTCTCCCACCCTCCACCCTTCTAGCCTAGCATCTGATCCCTCTTTCTCCCCTCCTTGCCTTCATAGCCTGATATCTCCCTGTCCCTTCCCCTCCGGCCCCACCATCTTCCTGTCCCAGTTCTTTCTTCCCTCCAGGCCATCTAAAAATCTCCTTCTTTCTCTCCTACCTCCTTTTCTCCAGCATTTCTCCTTCCCTCTCCTCCAACCCCATGTCCAACATCTCTTCTTCTCTCTTCCCTCCTCCTCTGCCATTGTTCACCACCTCTCTCTCTCTCTCGCGCCCTAACATTTCTCCCTACCTCCATGCAGCATCTCTCCATTTCTCCCTCCCCTCCCCTCCCCATTGCACCATGTTCAACATTTCCCCCCTTTCATCTCACCCTCCCTCCTCCCCTCCACTGCCATGTCCAACACTTTTTATCTCCATCCACTCCACTGCCTTGTCCAGCATTGTTTTCCCTCACTCATCCTTCACCACTCCTCTGCAGCCTCTCCCCATCCATGTAATGCAATTTTCCCTTAAGCTCCCTCTTCTCCCTGAGCAGCATCTCACTCCCCCCCCCCCACATGCCCAATAATTATTTCTCCACTCCACCTAGCATTACCTCGTCTTACTCCCCCACACCAACAGTGGTTGATATTTTCCTTAAAACATTCTGATCAGTTGTCAGAATACTATTTCAAAGTTCACTGGTTGCCAGTAGCTGCAAGGGTCATGTTTACAGTGGTGATCCTAGCCGGCATGACACCCGGGGCGGATTGCCAATGCGCCCCCCCCGGGTGTAGTGCGGCCCCCCCCCCGGTGAAATGACACCCCCGCGCGTGCCCCCCGGTGAAATGACCCCCCCCCCCGGGAGCACGCCGCTGGGGGGGGTGCCGCGGCGCGCGCCTGTCAGCTGAGTTCGCTAACTTCGCTGCAGCTCCCTCTGCCTGGGGCAGAGGGAGCTGCAGCGAAGTTAGCGAAGTCAGCGAACTCAGCGAACTCAGCTGACAGGTGCGCGCCGCGGCACCCCTCCCAGCGGCTTGCACCCCCCCCTTGGTACGCCACTGCATGTTTAAACTATCTTGTTTATTTAATCCGATGTTTCACCTTGTCAAATATAATTCGTGCTTCCAGGTCTTTAAATATGTTCTCTTTCCCATCTATGAAGGGTAAAGTAAGAAAGAAATGTATAGATTCTTTGCTTTCTTATCAGACAGCTAAATTAGGCAGAGAAGTTTCCCCTTTGATAATTCAGGCGTCAAGTTATGTACATTTTAGACAATTGCTTAAGACATATTTATTTAGGAATTATGGAAGGAGGTGAATGTATTAGGGGTTTTTGATTATTTTTATTATTGTATTTCCTGGGATGTCCAGTCTCTTTATATGTTACCTGCATTGAACGGCAAGGTATTACAGGCTATAAGAATAAAATGTTATGTTATGTTTCAGCTGACGTGGAGGGGCATAATCGAACGCAAATGCCCATGTGTAAGAACGTCCATCTCTGAGAACGGGTACGTGAAGAGGCAGGACAGACCGTATTTTCAAAAAAATGGACGTTTTTCAGCTGGGCGTTTGTTTTTTTTAGCGATAATGGAAACTAAAAACGCCCAGCTCAAAAACGTCCTAATCTGAGCCATTTGGTCGTGAGAGGGGCCACGAATCATAGTACACTCGCCCCCCTGACATGCCAGGACACCAACTGGGCACCCTAGAGGTCAGTGCGGTGGACTTCAGACAACGCTTCCACATGCATAGCTCCCTTACCACGGGTGCTGAGCACCCAACTCCCCTCCCCCAAAACCCACTACCCACAAATGTACAACACTACCATAGCTCTTAGGGGTGAAGGGGGCACCTACATGTGGGTACAGTGGGTTTTGCAGACCTCCCATTTACCAGCACAAGTGTTACAGGTAGGGGGGGGATGGGCCTGGGTCCACCTGGCTGAAGTGCACTGCGGTACCCACTAAAAGTGCTCCAGGGACCTGCATACACACAGGCCTCTAGGACTTGTTGCTGCTATATAACATACACCTGAAGACTAATCTCTCCGAAAACGTCCTTTATTGGAATAAGCACGCTTACTCACAGTTAACTGCAGATCAGAGGTTGTGCCCCACTGGCAACCAGTCTCCCTGTTACTGAGATGAGCAGTAGGTCCAAGCTGGCAGAATGGTGTACAATTCCCTCTTTCAGCCACATTCAAGGGAAGAACTAAGTTCTGTAACATGGCTAACACGTGAAAGGGATCTAAAACTGGCTTACAAAAATGGCCACTACCTCATGGACTACCAGAAACAAAACAGGGCACACTCTGACCCAGTAAGCAGGGGGAAAAGCACCATGGGAGTAGAGCCTACCAACTACCAACATCGTGAGCATTTGCCACAAGCTAGTGGAATCACGGAGCCCAATACCCTACACCCACCACAATGCATTGCTGATGTGACTCTGCAGTGCGCATACCAGAAAAGGTGTCCCACTCACCCGAGAGCCACATCAGAACCAGGGAAAGGCTGTCAGAGGATAGAACACATTCTGCTGTCATGGAGGTGGGTATGGCATTTGAGGCTGGCATACAGGCTGTAAAAAAAGTTTTCAAAGTGGGGTTCTTGTGGTGGGAGGGGGTTAGTGACCACTGGGGGAGTCCGGGGAGGTCATCCCCGATTCCCTCCAGTGGTCATCTGGTCAGTTGGGGCACTTTTTTGGGACCTGTTCGTGAAAAAAAAGGGTCCAAAAAAAGTGACCCAAAATCGTGGTAAAAATGCCTTTTTTTTCGATTATCAGCTAAAGACGCCCATCTCTCCTCAGCCGATAACCACGCCCCAGTTCCGCCTTCACCAAGCCTCCAACACGTCCCCGTCAACTTTACCCGTTTCCGCGACGGATTGCAGTTGGAAACGCCCCAAATCGGCTTTCGATTATACCGATTTGGGCGCCCACGGGAGAAAGACGCCCATCTCCCGATTTGGGTCGCAATATAGCCGTTTTTCTCTTTCGATTATAAGCAGGATAGAGTCCTGGCACTCAAGGCTATTCTATAAAGAGTAATCTTCCCAAGTGACCGTTAAAGAGTAGCGTTCAGACTGAATTTCACTATACCAAATTTTCAGCGCCATTTATAGAATCTGGCTCTGACTGGGTCAGTGGAATATCAGGCCCTGGGACTGAAAACTCGCTCAGTTTATGGACATGTTATATGCAGCAGTGGAAGGGATCTGACAAAAATAATAACCATCCTCCTGCAACCTTCTTTAGTTTTGTTTTTCTGCAAGATTAAAAAAGGAGACAGTATCTATGCTTCCTGAAGGAGAGCGATAACCTAGAGGTCAGCATCCCTCTGGCTCTGAAAAGGCTATTCCTCCAGGAGAAAAAGCTGTGTAGTTTGGAGAGAGAGAGAGAGAGAGAGAGATAAGGCAGGGGAATTTTACATGGCTCATACTGTTGATTCATTAAAGCAATGGAAGAACGCATTGGATTAAATATATGCAACTCCTGACTCTGTGCGTTTACTCTTCCTTCACTGCATGCCTGGAAGAGCTTCATGGAGGGTAATTTTATATCAGGGTTCCCATGTGAAATATCCAAACAGACACCTATGTGATGCCTTTATAAAATAAGCACCCAGAACGATCCCTATAATAATAATATAGGGATAATGAATTAATATAGGGACAAATAATTCCTCTGCAAAATTTATACCTGCATATATCTAGCGATGCAATATTATAATGTAAAGCATAATTTATCTTTGCAAACTGTTATATAAAATGACACCCATTGAGTCCATCATGTTCCCAACCTTGGCTAGATTCAAGTCCTGCCTGAAATGTTACCTTTTTGAGGTTGCTTTTAAATCTTTAACCCTTGCTCTCCTTGGTCAGAGCCCCATTGTTCTTTCACCATGTTTACTATGATACATCAGTTTCCTGAAGCCTTTTATTAGTCGTCGCTGTGTGTCTTGACTGGACAGCAAGCTCTGCCCAGCCTGCCCTGTCTTCTGCATCTATCTGTACAGTGCTGCATGGAGCCCTTTTACAGAGTGGCGGTAAACCCAACGCGGACTTACCGCTCGCTCTTCCGGGACTACTGTTGGCCCAACTTGGCAGCCGGCGCCATTTCCAGAGGAAAAAGAAACCCCCCCAGAAATGCCTTGTGTGGCGATAACCTGGCGGTAATCGGGTATCGCTGCGCACTGCCCAGTTATCGCCGGGTTAGCACAGGAGCCCTCTTTGCCACCTCAGTGGATGGCGGTAAGGGCTCTCTGCTGCATGGCCATGCAGTAAGTTCTCTTACCTCATGGCCATGTGTGTCTGGGGGCGATTTTACCCGCTGCGGTAAAAACGGCCCTGGCGCATGGGAAAAACAGTCCCCGCCGCTAGCGCAGGGTCCTTTTTCCCACAGCTTGGTAAAAGGACCTATGCCTTGTAGTACTATTTAAACTAATTTAATGTAATTCAAGGACCTATACTACTACTTAATCTAATTGAATATAATTCAAGGACTTAACAGTCTATATTTGCAACCAAAAGATGTACAAAGTAGAAATAAAAGAAGGGATTAGCTTGCACCTTTTTTCAACTGTATTGGAAGGAGAGTTCCGTCCCCCCCCCCCCCCCAGGGCTTACAATCTAAGGACCCTGTTTACTAAGGTGCGTTAGTGTTTTTAGCATGCCTACACTTAGCGTGTTCTAACCATGTAGGCGCCTATAGGGATATTGCAGGCACTTACAGGGTTAACGCGCCTTAAAAATGTTAACGTACCTATAATGCTGCTTAGTAAACAGGGCCCTAAGTATGCACCTGAAGTAGTGGAGGGGTAAGTGACTTGCCCAAGCTCAAAAAGAAGGTGCAGTGGGATTTGAACTGAGCTTTGCTGGTTCCTAAAATGCTCTAATCATTAGGTTACTTCTCCATAACAAGTGATTTATAGCACAGCTGTTAAAGACATTAGGGGGCTTCCAGACACATGACAAAACACTGAAAAGCTCAATTCTGTCTCTATCTCTTGTGTGTAGTTGTTGGTTACTTATAGCCAAACCCTATGTTATATATGCAATTTAATAGAAAAATAAGATGAACCGGGAAATGCTTTTGCAGAAAAGGCTATAATCTGGAGACAAGATGCTGGGCTCCACGGTCTGACTCAGCAGGGCTTATCTTATGTTCTGGCACATTATTTTGTGAAGACATTAGCAAGGGGATGATCAGAAGCAAACGCTGGCACTAGAGGCTGTTAGCGCCGTACTAGCGCCGCCCCATGATCAGAACCCTCGAGCGCGTGGAACAACGTGCTCGAGGGCTCTGAACACAACTAAACAGAGCTAAACATATTCATCCCCAATGATCAGCGGCCAGCGCGCCAAGGATTGGTTCGCTGGCTGCGGCAAACCCTACGCCAGCTCCAAGCTGGCGTTACGGTTTACAGATCATTGGGGAGGAATGGTGAGCCCTGTCCAGCATGCCCATTCCCCCCAACAGTAAACCTGCCAGCAACAGGGGATTGGAGGTCTGGTGGACCTCTGGTCCACCTGATGATCCCCCCCACAGGTTCAGGGAGGGCTTGAGATCCGGTAGGTCTCCAGCCCCCCCAATTCCCCGCAACAAACAGTCCCTGGTGGCCTAGTGGGTGACCAACCAACCCCCCCCCCCCAGTGACAGGGGGGGGCTGGAGGTCTGCTGGACCGCTGGTCCCCCCCCCGACGTTCCCCCCCCAGGTTCAAGGAGGGCTGGAGATCAGGTGGGTCTCCAGCCCCCCCTAGTCCCTGGTGGTCCAGTCCCCCCTACCCCCCTACCTTGTGGGTTGGAGGAGGGAGGGTAGCCTGTCTCCCTCCTCTTCCTGCGACGCCCAGCCCTGCCCAGTGTATCCTGGGATGCGCTGGGCGAGGCTACACACCATCCCTTATATGGTGTATAGCCCCGCCCAGTGCATCCCAGGATAAACTGGGCAGGGCTGGGCATCACCATTTTGCAGCATTGCAGGAAGAGGAGGGAGGCAGGCTACCCTCCCTCCTCCAACCTTCAAGGTAGGGGGTAGGGGGACTGGACCACCAGGGACCCTTTGCTGGGGGATTAGGAGGGGCTGGAGACCCACCGGATCTCCAGCCCTCCCTGAACCTGGGGGGGGGGGATCGTCAGGGGGGACCGGTGGTCCAGCGGACCTCCAGCCCCCCTGTCGCTGGGGGGGGGGGGGTTTGGTTGGTCGCCCACAAGGCCACCAGGGATTGTTTGTTGAGGGGAATTAGGAGGGCCTGGAGATCCACTGGATGTCCAGCCCTCCCTGAACATGGGGAGGGGGGAATCGTCGGGGGGACTGGAGGTCCGCTGGACCTCCAGCCCCCCTTGCTCGGGGCAGGGGTAGTTGGGGCCAGACCTGTCAAACAAGTGTGAGAGGATTGTGCTGAGCGCATACTCAGGCACAATTCTCCCGCACTTCTACCCCATGATCAGAGATAATTGCGTACTTAAATTTGTATGCAATTATCTCTGATCATTGGTGCGGTAAAGCCCCGTGCTGTTCCAGCGCTATTTTAGAGCGCTGTTTGGAACTGCGCGGGGCTTTTGATCATCTGCATGTAGGTTTGTTATTTTTTTCTGCTAGAAGGAAATGGCAGCAGTTGCTAAGATCATCCACTTCACAGGGAGGATGGAAGGGACAGGCATGCTGAATACACACTGCTTTCTATTTAAATAGCAAACAAATGGGTTAATTATCACCAGCAATAACACATCAAACTCAGTAGCAGCTGCCCTCTGTTATGCCAGGCTGCTTCCATTGTTGCTTGGTGTTCCAAATAGAAGGGTAATACCAAGCAGGTCACATCAACGTTTCCCTAAAGTCTACTCTGATATCATTTCAACATTTTGAAATGAAGGAAGTACAGAGAAAGATGGCACAGTGAAAAGCACTCATTTCTGTTTAGTTAAAGCATCTCGAATAAAATAAGCCAGGGAGAGTTTGTTTTCATCAAGGGTTATTTTATTAGTGAAGAATGGATTTCTTGGCTCTCAAAAGACCATGTGCAGCATCTTTTCTACTGTTCCAATAAATGCTCTCTAAATTTCCAGTGTTGACAATACTGCTGGCAATCTGTGAATGCTGATCGCAGTACTATTTACAATCGATGCATCTTGATTTAATATACCTGTGTAGATAAACCATTTTTAATTGAAATTGTGCTGTCATATTTGAAAAAGGGACGCTGTCTATGGCGCTCATTTTCAAAGCTAGTGGATGTCTCAAAATGGCCCCAAAAAGTCTTCCAAAAACGTCCAAATCACAATTTTCAAAAGGCAGAATTTGGCCGTTTTTATTTTATTTTATTTATTTTATTATTTATTTATGCATTTGTACCCCACATTTTCCAATCGGTAGCTGGTTCAATGTGGCTTACAAGTTACTTCAGTTAGACATGTTACATAGTAGTTTGTAGTTAGATTTGTTTTCGATTCATATTCTGTTAGCGTTCAGGTGTCTTCATGTGGCAGTTGGTGTTCTAGTTGACTAGTAAAAAAGGCCCATTTCTGACACAAATGAAACGGGCGCTAGCAAGGTTTTCCTCGGAGTGTGTATGTTTGAGAGAGTGTGTGTGAGAGTGACTGTGTGACAGAGAGAGAGTGAATGTGCGAGTGTGTGTGTGTGACAGAGAGAGAGAGAGTGAATGTGCGAGTGTGTGTGTGTGACAGAGAGAGAGAGTGAGACTGGGTGCGAGTGTGTCTGTGAGAGAGAGTGTGTGTGTGAGAATGAGAGTGTGTGCTAGGGCCCCCTCCCTCCCAGTTCCAGGGTCCCCCCTCCCTCCCACCCTCTGAGTTCCAGGGTTGTCCCCCCCTCCCTCCCTCCGAGTTCCAGGGTTGTTGTTCCCCTCCCTCCCTCCGAGTTCCAGGGTCGTCCCCTCCCTCCCTCCCTGCCTCCGAGTTCCAGGGTCATCCCCTCCCTGCCTCCCTCTGAGGTTCAGGGTCCCCTCCCTCCCCTGCATTATGCTCTCTCCCCTGCATTCATTCATATGCAGGCAATGTCCTCTGTGCCCTGCCCCCTCCATCCATCCATGTGCAGCATCTCTCCCCTGCCCCCTGCACCTCCATCCGAGTTCCAGGCCCCCCTCCCTCCCTCCCTCCCTCCCTTCCTCCAAGTTCGTTTCCCCCTCCCTCCCAGTTCCAGGGTCCCATGGAACTGGGAGGGAGGGGGGATGGAGAACGTTGGAGGAGTGACGTCAGCAGGTGGTTACGATCCCAGTGAGACACATTGGAATGTTGGAGGAGCAAATTATTATATTAGATTACGTAGGGTCATGGAGAAGAATTTTCTGAAGAAGTGGGCTTTCAGGTGTTTTTTGGATGTTAAGTAGTTGTGCATGCGCTTGAGGGCTTTCAGTAATGTGTACCATGTCTTTGGACAAATGTATGTGAAGCTGGTTGAGTATGATTTGTATATCAGGCCTTTACATTTGGGAAAGAAAGGTGAGATAGGTTGTTGCTCCTCTGCGTTGCATGCAGGGAGTTCTATTAGGTTTGTCATTTATGCCAGTGCAAGTTCAAAGATTATTCTGTAAGCGAGGGAGCATATCTTGCAAGGATAGCCGTGCTTTGATTGGTAACCAGTGTAGATTTTGTACTAGTGGTCTGGCACTTTCAAATCGATTTTTTCCATAGATGAGTCTTACTGCTGTGGTTTGTACTGTTTGTAGTCTCTTTAGTGATTGTTCCTTGCATCCAGCGTAGATTCTGTTGCAGTAGTCAGCATGGGTAAGAACCATGGATTGAACTAGTGTGTGGAAACCATCTCTTGGGAAGTAGTTTTTAATGCATTTTAGTTTCCACATGGTTTGGAACATTTTCTTTAAAACATTTGAGATTTGTTTGTCTAAGGTCAAATGATGGTCTATGGTGACTCCTAGGGCTTTTAGATTGTCAGATATTTTTTTTCACATTATGAGCAGGATGTCCCAATTCTGACTTGGATGTTGATTTGAAAATGTCCCTCCACGTGTCTTTATATATTACTATCACAGATCATACAGAAATCCCAGGTAAAAGGAACTCAAAGATTTACACCTACTTGAGAGCAGATGTAACACAGAAGACGGTAGAAAAAGACCCGCACGGTCCATCCAGTCTGCCCAACAAGGTAAACTCATATGTGCTACTTTTTGTGTATACCTTACCTTGATTTGTATCTGCCATTTTCAGGGCACAGACCGTAGAAGTCTGTCCAGTACTAGCCCCGCCTTCCAACCACCAGCTCTGCCACCCAATCTCGGCTAAGCTTCTGAGGATCCATTCCTTCCGAACAGGATTCCTTTATGTTTATCCCACGCATGTTTGAATTCCGTTACCGTTTTCATTTCCACCACCTCCCGCGGGAGGGCATTCCAAGCATCCACTACTCTCTCCGTGAAAGAATACTTCCTGACATTTTTCTTGAGTCTGCCCCCCTTCAATCTCATTTCATGTCCTCTCGTTCTACCGCCTTCCCATCTCCGGAAAAGGTTCGTTTGCGGATTAATACCTTTCAAATATATATATATATATATATTTTTTGTTACATTTGTAAGACAACATGTGGATTTACAATATTTATTTAGAGCATTTCTATCCTACCAAATCACAAATGTTCTAAGTGGGTTCCAATAAACATATATAATGAAAATAAACATATAACATTAATTCAAGACAGCAAATATCAACAATTACAATTAGAAGCCTGTGGGAAAAATATGACTTCAGCTTCCTTCAGAATTCCATCAAGCATCTTGATTTCACAGAGAAGAGAATTTCATAAGGAAAGTGGACAAAATGAAAAAGCCTGCCTACCCACCCCCTGTATTATCTCCCTCCCCCCCATTGAGGGCAGTGTAAAATAATACTGGAAGTACTATCTTATTGGTTGCTCAGATCTATAAAACTAGACCATAGAAAAACCACCTTAGGACAACTCATTTTTAATTTTAAAACCCAGCAATAACATTTTAAACCAGGCACAAAACTCAGCAGGGAACCAATGTAGCTCCCTCAGCCAGAGGTAACATGATCAAATCTTGATTTGTTCAATACAGTATGAACTGCCACATCCTGAACTGCTTGCAGCAGTTTCAATGTGGACTGTGGTAACCCAGCATAAATGACGTTACTGTAATTGTAGCAGGGAAACACTAAGGCAGGAAATATTGCCCTAAAATCACTCAGAGCTGTACAAGGCTGCAATCTGCACAACATACACATCTTTGTAAGCTACCCATTACGTGCGTTCTATAAAGAATGAATGTAAATTAAAGACTGGGTTGCCTTTCAAAGTGGTCTAACCAGCCAGAAACTGTCGCTGACCGATAAAATCGCTTGTTCGGAGAAATCTGCTCATTTTCAGCGATATTTAAATGGTTATTGCAGCTGAAAATGAGCAGTTAGCACCTAAGTGAAAACCAGCTATCTTGGGGGCTTTCCTGGGGTGAAGTCAGCACTTGGCTGGTGAACTGCCAATACTCAGCACTTAACTGTCCAGGGTAAGTGCATAAATAAGACTGCATAAAAAGTCAGTCCTATCTTAGAAGAATGGTCAAGGGTTTACAGTGGCGTTCCTAGGGGGGCTGACACTCGGGGCGGATCGCCGATGCACCCCGCCCCCCCGGTGCAGCGCGACCCCCCCCCCCCCCAGCGAAAGGACACCCCCCCACCCCGGCAAAAGAACCCCCTCCCCCGGGTGCACGCCGCTGGGGGGGTGTGCCGCGCGCCGGTCAGCTTCGTTCATTTCCATGATCCCTCTGCCCTGGAACAGGTTACTTCCTGTTCCAGGGCAGAGGGAGCATGGAAACGTGCACCCGTGGCGGACCGCCCCCACCGCCCCCCCCCCTTGGTACGCCTCTGAGGGTTTGGCAATTAAAATGTAATGCTGAGAAGTGCAAAGTGATGCACTTGGGGTGCAGAAATCCAAAAGAGATGTACCAGTTCTCTGTGAGGAAGCCCCCTTCTCTCTCTCTCCCCTGGCTTCAGCAGGCTTTCTATATTGGCGTCTTCCTTGAGAGGATGGGCCAGTCCTCACCCCTCCTCAGCATTGCTTTGATTCTTAGCTATACTGTTTAATGAGCCAGGGGAACTGTGCTGGAACTAAACACTGGCTCCTCCTTAAGAATTGACTCCTTTCCCTCTAGAAAGGTGTCACAGAATGCCTAACATTCACCTGGGGCAAACTCTGTGGCCACCTAGAGGGTCTGTCCCCAGCACTGCTCAGGCCCGCCTGCACCTATTACTACTACTTATCACACCTGTGTCTGTGCTCTACACTAGCCAACCCTCCACCCCACCACACTGGCGTTCTCTTGCCTCTGGACGAGTCTCCCACTCTCAAGTTATTCCCCAGTTATTTCTAGGACACTAAGACCACACTCCCAGGGGATCCCTTCGTCCTACCACTGAATATATCTAAGATCCTCTCATGACTATGTCATAATAACACTCTGTAAGCCACATTGAGCCTGCAAATAGGTGGGAAAATGTGGGGTACAAAAGCAACAAATAATTCCACAGTTCCTAGAAAGCACTCACAGACCCAAAACACAAACCACCAGGATTCTTAGTCAGTCATAGTACATAAGTACATAAGTAATGCCATACTGGGAAAAGACCAAGGGTCCATCGAGCCCAGCATCTTGTCCACGACAGCGGGCAATCCAGGCCAAGGGCACCTGGCAAGCTTCCCAAACGTACAAACATTCTATACATGTTATTCCTGGAATTTTGGATTTTTCCAAGTCCGTTTAGTAGCGGTTTATGGACTTGTCCTTTAGGAAACCGTCCAACCCCTTTTTAAACTCTGCTAAGCTAACCACCTTCACCACATTTTCCGGCAATGAATTCCAGAGTTTAATTACACGTTGGGTGAAGAAAGATTTTCTCCGATTTGTTTTAAATTTACTACACTGTAGTTTAATCGCATGCCCCCTAGTCCTAGTATTTTTGGAAAGCGTGAACAGACGCTTCACATCCACCTGTTCCACTCCACTCATTATTTTATATACCTCTATCATGTCTCCCCTCAGCCGTCTCTTCTCCAAGCTGAATAGCCCTAGCCTCCTTAGTCTTTCTTAATAGGGAAGTCGTCCCATCCCCGCTATCATTTTAGTCGCCCTTTGCTGCATCTTTTCCAATTCTACTATATCTTTCTTGAGATGCGGCGACCAGAATTGAACACAATACTCAAGGTGCGGTCGCACCATGGAGCGATACAACGGCATTATAACATCCTTACACTTGTTTTCCATACCTTTCCTAATAATACCCAACATTCTATTCGCTTTCTTAGCCACAGCAGCACACTGAGCAGAAGGTTTCAGTGTGTTATCGACGACAACACCCAGATCCCTTTCTTGGTCCGTAACTCCTAACGTGGAACCTTGCATGACGTAGCATGACGTAGTCCAAGACAACAGAGCTAATAAACTAATGAGATTATTATCACAGAAATAGAAAGTGAACGAAATAAAGCAGGTGGAAAAACAACAAACAATAACAGGTAACTGAATAAGGATCAATATTAAAACTATGTCACTATCTGGGTAGCACCTGGGGAGTTTCAGGAAAATAACTGCTAACAGTTATTAAACAGCCTCAGGGCAGAGATGTTTACCCTGGGCACTCTCTGAGACCTGGGAAAATCCAGTACCTGCTGGCTGGAATTGAACTCCAGGGCCAATCAGAGCCCAGAACACCAAGGCTGAAACTATCTGGTCAATGGCACTGCAGGTTGCCTTTCCATGGGGCTAAACTGAAAAGAAAACAGCTTTCTCTGCAACAGCTTTAAAACACAGAACAAACACCACCTGCTGGCCAAACAAGAGAAATACACTGCATGAAAATAATTACAATTCACAGACTTGAAAAACCCCTGTTTCATCACAGAAGGCACTGCAGGTGTGAAGCCTCCCCCTTCCTGAGGACGTGCCAGGTTTTTATCCCTTCTAGGAGTTCTGTGCATGTCTTGGTGAAGAATAGAACTATGCAATCTTGAGAAGGGGTTAGAACCCTGGGGATCTGCCCTACAATCTCCCCTTCTTCTGCTGCAACCATTTATCTGCTACAAATGTTAATTCTTCCCCCCTTAAATAGTATCCATTGGGGCAATCAGGTATGAAAAAGACAACATGGAGATCAGGAGGGCATCTTACACACCACATCATGTAGCAGAGATTAGGAATCAACAATGGCTATTGGGAATCAAAGCTAATACTGGGCAAACTTTTATGGTCTGTGCTGTGATTGTGGCTGGACAGATTCAACTTCAGCTTGAGAAGTTGGCGATCAAGGACAGTGCTAGGCAGCCTTCTACAATCTGTGCCCTGAAAATGTAAAGGAAAAATCAAGGTCAGGTATACATATGAAGTATCACATACCATATGTAATGAGTTTATCTTGTTCGGCAGATTGGATGGACCATACAGGTCTTTATCTGCTGTCATCTACTATGTTACAATATGCATTCATATTCTACTCATTTAGGTACATAACTGGAATATAAATGCCAGCGCCTACATTAAAAAATTACTCCCCATCTGCTTTATTTTTGCAGATGACCTAAACATCAGTATATTTCTGATCTTTCCTTTTCTTCTGTGATGTTTTATTATCTAAAAAGCAAGCACTGCCAAGATTGGTGGTAACCAAATAACCAATTCTATTCATCATAGTATTGCAGCTTAATGAGGAGAGGCCCTGAAGCTCTAAGAGTTGTTATGTACTCAGGAACATTAGTGGACTACAGCTTTTCTCCATAATTAATACAGGTATAATAATTAGGCTTGCTAGGTATGAAGATTGAGTAAAGAAATACTCACTTTCATATGTGAAGGAATCATAGTTAAGCAATAAAACTTGGCAGACTAGGGCATGTGCTGACCTGGTAATGAGAGCAGTGAAGTTAATGCTCAGAGACAGCAATTAACCATGCCAAGGTCATTGTTGCTCAGGCTGGGACATCAGCAAACCCGAGGGTAATTACAAAATAAATGCAAAAACCATAACTGCGAATACAAACCAAACAGTGATTAGGTATAAGTGAGATCACATTTGAGTTTTAGAAATAAGCTAATCAGGAAGAAAGGAAGAGGAATATCATGGGGCTGCCCTCTGCAAAAATGTTATGGAGTTGGCCGTTCTGGTGGCTCAGTGGCATTGCTGTGCATTGCCATACAGAGGGACTCAATTCGATCCCGAATCTGGTCTTCTACACTACACCCCAGGCCAGTTGGGGCTGGAGATGTTCTGGACAGAGAATCCACAGCCTCTGGGAGAGGGGGAGGGGGAAGGAAGAGAGAGAGAGTTGCTGTCATTGCTTAAGAATGATACCTAGACGGTGATTTGTAACAGGTTGCCTAGGATGAGAGGGTAAGAAGGCTATATTATAAGGACACATAGAGGGGCATTTTCAAACGGGGACGCCCATCGCTAAGGGAGCCCATCTCCATGGACGGTGCAGCGAAGGGGCAAGGCCAACCGTATTTTCAAAAGAGATTGGTGTCCATCCTTCGTTTCGAAAATACTGTTGGGGGCGCCCCAATCTCGACCTAAATGCTGAGATCGCCGGATTTAGAGATGGGCGCCCTCAGTTTTCCCCCATAATGGAAACCGATGGCGCCCATCTCAAAAACGAACCAAACCAAGGCATTTGGTCATGGGAGGGGCCAGGATTCGTAGTGCACTGGCCCCCCTCACATGCCAGGGCACCAACCGGGCACCCTAGGGGGCACTACACTGGAGTTGGCAAATTGGTCCCAGGTATATAGCTCCCTTACCTTGGGTGCTGAACTCCCCAAAACCCACTCCCCACAACTATACACCACTACCATAGCCCTAAGGGGTGAAGGGGGGCACCCACATGTGGGTACAGTGGGTTTCTGGTGGGTTTTGAAGGTCTCCCATTTTCCACCACAAGTGTAGCAGGTAGGGGGGGTGGGCCTGGGTCCACCTGCCTGAGGTATACTGAACACACTAAACCTGTTCCAGGGACCTACATACTGCTGTCATAGACCGGAGTATGACATTTGAGGCTGGCATAGAGGCTGGCAAAAAAAGTTCTTAAAGTTATTTTTTTGAGAGTGGGAGGGGGTTAGTGACCACTGGGGGAGTCAGGGAAGGTCATCCCCGATTCCCTCCGGTGGTCATCTGGGCAGTTTGGGCACTTTTTTGTGACTTGGACCTAAAAAAAAAGGGACCAAAAAAAGCGGACCAAATTCTCGCCAGGAACGCCCATTTTTTCCTTTATCGGCTGCAGACGGTCATTTCTTAACCACGTCCTGGCATGCCCCGTCCCGCTTTCGCTACCCTTCCGACACGCCCCCGGGAACTTCAGCCGTACCGGTGACAGAAAGCAGTTGGGGACACCCAAAATCGGCTTTCGATTATGCCGATTCTGGCGCCACTGAGAGAAGGGTGCCCATCTCCCGATTTGTATCGATACATGGGCGCCCTTCTCTTTCGAATATGACTGGATAGGAGCCCTTTACCAAGCTGTGGTAAAAAGTGGCCTTAACATGCCCTTACATGGCTCTTTCCTGAGCGCTAAAGCCATTTTTACCGCTTCCGGAAATTGGCTGCTTTTCCATTTTTTGAATTAATGGCCATGTGTTAATGTTATGAACTAAAATCTTAACACAAGGGGGAGATCCCTTCAAATTAGTCAATCTACACAAATCTATAATACAAGAGATACTCTTCTCAGGGTCTGAACTTGCAGAATAATTAAGAAGCGGGAGGAGGAAAAAAGCCTCAAGAAGCTCCCAGCTTCATCTAGCTGTAGGAGCAGGACTGCTTCATCACTGGCTTAAAAAAAACCCTCTTACTTTAAACGTTATAACGCCCCTTAAGTTTGAGCCAAAACAATTTTATGATAGACCAGAGTTGTTTTGTATTGTTGCATAACACTTTTCTAGTGGAAAAGGAAGCACCAGAAGAAGAAGCTAAGACAAGCTAAGTGAAAGCTGATAATTGCTTTACAGAATACTTTTTTATGCACTACAATACAAAACAACTGACAAGAACAGCTTACTAGAGCCAGTTTCGAGTACTGTGGTTGTTGGATTGTTCGATTTTCTGAGTTTTGAGTTTTGTGCTACCAGGATACCGCTGGAAGTGACTTCACCCCTATTTTCCATTTGCAGAGACAGTTTCGCCACCAAGACCCTGAAGCAGCAGTACGAAACGCTGGCCATCGTCGGCTTGGGGTGAGGGGAGAAGAAGCAAGCTCCAGTAGTAGGAGCTACTAGGTGTCAGTAGCAAGCACATCTGAAAGATAAGTGCTCTTTCAGTCTCAAGAATTTTCTATGCATATCTAACATGTTGATACAACATGTATTGCATGAAAGCCGTATAGCAATTAAAGCAATAATAGCAATTCGTGACTTCATAGCAATTTCGAAGGTTTTTTTGGGCCAATGATGAACATAGGATCATTAATGATCCGTTTTAGCTCTAATAGATTGCATTAATCCAGGAGCTCTGTGAGGGCATTTTTTCCTTCGTTATAAGTGTTTAGATATTACTGCATCTAAGTACATTTTCATCATGTGGAAGTCATTGACTGTTTATATCTAGCGATTGTGTGTTGTTCCACATCCTAATTTAATTACATTTAGTGAACCTCACTATCTACCATTGAGAATACTGACCATTTAACCCTACTCTGTTTTCTAGCTTTTAACCAGTTTTTAATCCACAATAGGACACTACCTCCTATCCCATGACTTTCTACTTTTCTCAGTAGTCTTTCATGAAGTACTTTGACAAACGCCTTTTGAAAATCCAGATATACAATATTAACCAGCTCACCTTTATCCACATGTTTATTTACCCCTTCAACGAAATGAAGTAGATTGGTGAGGCAAGATTTTCCTTCACTGAATCCATGTTGGCTTTGTCTCATTAATCCACGCTTTTGAATATGCTCTGTAATTTTGTTCTTTATAATAGTCTCTACCATTTTGACCTATTTATTTATTTATTAGGATTTATTTACCTCCTTTTTGAAGGAATTCACTCAAGGTACGGTGTACAGTAAGAATAGATCAAACATGAGCAATAGGCAATTACAGCAGTAAAAATATTCAAGTAACAATACAAAGTATGGCATGGTATACTACTTGCAATGACAACACAATATGTACTAGAACATTATAATTGGTAGTGAAGGGTAAGGCAAAGTTGTAACATATAGATGAATAAAAAAGTAGGAAGAATTAGAAAGTAAGGTGACTGGTTTGAAGAAAGTTGCACGTGAGGTCAGAGAGATGGTTAAATATTATCTTAGCTAGGGTAGGAGTGGATAAACATGTCCTTCTGCAGTACGTGCAACCCGAGTCAATCCTTGTGTGTGTGAGTGAGACTAACAAGTTAGTTACTTCTTCCATTAAAGGCTTGGTTGAAGAGCCAAGCTTTCACCTGCTTCCTGAAATACAGATAGATGCCTATGGGCATCTACATGGTTAGTGCAAGCTAATTTTTAGCATACACTAAAAATGCTAGTGCATCTTTGAAAAAGGGGCCCTAAATCACCAAAGCATAGAGCAAAATAATGTTCACTTACCCAGAGGATAGTGGACAGAGGTAACCAAGGTTTTGTGATGCAAATAGATCTATCTGTGCCATTCAATTTAGTGGACCATGATGTTGCTGTACTGCATTTTTGTGTTCTTATGTGTTACTAATGCTTAAAGTTTAACTTGGAAGTTGTCTTGAGCTCACTGGGTTAAGTGGATTATAAATGAAAGGCTCAGTATTCAAAGGATTTATGCTCCTAACTTGCTCATGAATAGGCCTCTTTGAAAATTCACTAGGGCTGAATACATAAATGTTTACTCACAATTTCACTAAACTCTTAAATTTAGGACCATAAAAAATGGGTGGAAACAGGAACACATTTAGGGTGGCAAAAGAGGTTAGGTGCTTTTTTTTTTGTTGTTGTTACATTTGTACCCCGCGCTTTCCCACTCATGGCAGGCTCAATGCGGCAGGCAATGGACGGTTAAGTGACTTGCCCAGAGTCACAAGGAGCTGCCTGTGCCGGGAATTGAACTCAAGGCACAGAACTAATGGCGGACCATAATTTATGAGCATAACTTTTAAATTCATAAATTAAGATCAATTTTCAGCTGAAAAGTTATGCTCCTAAGTTGGGCTGAAAACAGGGCACAAATTTAGGAGGATAAATTTAGGAGCTCAGCATTTTCTGAAAATTGGGTCCAAAGAGATTAAATTCAATTCAATTAATTTTCAAGTTAGGGAAACAAAGGTTATATTCCTTCTTTGAATGTGTATAGCTACCAATTTCCTATGAATTAACATTTTCTCCTTAGCTGATGCCAACTCCAAGAACTGCAAATCCTTGTTACATTGTTTCAGCCTGCCTACATTCATTCCTATTTGTACCCAACTAATTATCTGGACCTGAAGCTTGCTGACTACCCGTTGAAGGCAGGCCATTTCACCAGGTGAGGGTCTCTCTACAGACAAAGGCAGTCCAGACTCCGCCCTTTCTGCCTCGCTTCACCCTTTGCCTGGAATAGACTTCATGAACTGATACGTCAGGCCCCATCCCTACCCATCTTCAAATCCTTGCTCAAAGCCCATCTTTTCGACTCTGCTTTTGGCACTTAACCTAACCATTACTCCTCTATTCAATACCACTACCGATCTGTCTGTATTATGCATTTGCATACCTTAATTGTCTTTAGCTGTTTAGATCTATTATTCTGTCCCTATGAACTATTGTGTAATCAGATGTACTATGCTGTCCTAATTTGATTGTCTCTGTTGTTATGTCCTTTAGCGTGAAAGCTCTTTTGAGCAGGGACTGTCTCTCTTCATGTTTGACTGTACAGCGCTGCGTAAGTCTGGTAGCGCTTTAGAAATGTTGAGTAGTAGTAGTAGGAGTAGTACTTGGGTTCTAATAGGTATAACATGTTGCGTTTATCAAAGTTCGGAAAAGGCACCTATTTTATTATATAAAGGTAATAGAGGTGCCCATCCAGCTTATAATCGAAAGACAAAAACGCCTATATTGCGACCCAAATCGGGAGATAGATGTTTATCTCACAAAAACAAATAAAGCGGTATAATCGAAAGCCGAATTTGGACATTTTCAACTGCACTCCGTTGCGGATGCGGACAAAGTTGATGGGGGCGTGTCGAAGGCGTGGTGAAGGCAGAACTGGGGCGTGGTTATCGGCTGATAAGAGATGGACGCTTTTCGCTGATAATGGAAAAAAAATATGCGTTTTTAGCGAGAATTTAGGGCACTTTTCCTGGACCCTGTTTTTCCACGAATAGGGCCCCCAAAAGTGCCCTAAATGACCAGATGACCACTGGAGGGAGTCGGGGATGACCTCCCCTGACTCCCCCAGTGGTCACAAACCCCTCCCACCACAAAAATATGCCGTTTCACAACTTTTTATTTTCATCCTCAAATGTCATACCCACCTCCCTGGCAGCAGTATGCAGGTCACTGGAGCAGTTATTAGGGGGTGCAGTGGACGTCAGGCAGGTGGACCCAGGCCCATCCCCCCCACCTGTTACATTTGTGCTGGTAAATGGGAACCCTCCAAACCGGCCCCCAAACCCACTGTACTCACATGTAGGTGCCCCCCTTCACCCCTTAGGTCTATAGTAATGGTGTAGACTTGTGGGCAGTGGGTTTTGAGGGGGATTTGTACAAGTGCCCCCTAGGGTGCCCAGTTGGTGTCCTGGCATGTGAGGGAGACCAGTGCAGTACAAATCCTGGCCCCTCCCACGAATAAATGTCTTGCAGTTATTCGTTTTTGAGCTGGGCGCTTTCGGTTTCCATGATCGCTGAAAAACAAAAACGCCCAGCTCACAAAAAGATAAACATCCATGTTTTTGGAAAATATGGTTGGGTCCGCCCCTTCACGGACCCGTTCTCAGAGATAAACGCCCATGGAGATAGACGTTTCCGTTCGATTATGCCCCTCCATGTGCCTTTATTAAATACATACCCAGAACCAGACTCTGCCGCTCCAGAAAACTGTTCAAGAAATGTATTGTTAGTCCAATAAAAAAGGTATCACTTTAATTTTTCAGTTGTTATTTATTAACCTTTATTTCTGTGTATCAATGCCAGAATGGGTAATTTGTGAAGGGAAAGAGAAGTGGAATTCAACGAGCGTTTATTCTTCCCATTTCATTGAGTGGATGATAACCCTGCCATGTAGAGTCCTCAACCAAGAAAAACATCACATATTTCCCTGAAGTGGAAAATAAACCCATTAACGGAAGCGAAAGATCGGAAAAGTCAATGAAATATCTTTCCTGCTTAAATGCCCTGTGACCAACAAATAATTATTGCCTAATGTTGCTCAAAAGTTACACTTGCCTGTGGATAAAATATGATAAACGAATCTCCAGTGTTCCCTACAATTGTATGCCTAGATGGTGAATTTGCTCCTTGGAACCGGTGGCTGTAAGCAAATGTCATGGTTTGGTCAGAGAGTGGATAGTGGGATGGTACAGGCCAAAATTTTGCATTTCGTTGAGGTTCCTGTATCATTTACAAGATTTTTCACTATTTGTTTGTTTCTATATCTGAACTTCAGAAAATCTCTTAAGACTAGCTTATTGGAAAGGCTTACCCTAATGGACCCCTCTTAAATCCCACATATACCCTGAATGTAAAGTAAATTAAATAATTAAATTAATGCCTTCTGTGTTTTTTTCCCTCTTACTATTATGTATTACATTACCATGTAACCCAAATCCTTCTGTAACACCAAATGTCTACTCTCCTCGCATTTCCACTATCCATGATGTATTGTAAGCCACATTGAGTCTGCAAAGAGGTGGGAAAATGTGGGATACAAATGCAATAAATAAATAAATAAATAAATAACTCCTGGAATACAACTAATTTATGGACCTCTTGGACTCTATTACCCTTCCCCTCTTTTCCCTCATCCCTTGTAATTACTATCCTTCCTATTCACCTTACTATACTTCGTTTGTTTGTTTACCGGATTGGCGATTGCCTTTACGGACTGATGTTAGCCACATTGAGCCTGCCAATGGGTGGGAAAATGTTATAAATAAATAAAATAATACAACATTGGATAGTGTGCTTGCGGTTTGGACAGTATGGATGTAAGAGAACTGCTATATGTGTGTGTGTGTGGTTATGAAGGTGGAACTGATGACTGAAAATAATTTAGCACATGGGGAAGATAATTCGATAACATGGCACCTACTAAAGGTGTTGGTTATGTCCTACTTAAAACGAATTCTATATAAAATGTAGCACCAGGTTTTTTTATATAGACTATTAACACAAGTGGCCAAAACTGTGCATATGTTTAAGGTGTGATCACCTACGTTAGCTTCATAATTGGTGTAAATGCTCATGTCTAGATGTTAGCACAGACACGCATAAGTGATAGAAGTCTATAATTTACACGTGTACTCTTGTGCTCTTCCCACGCTCCACCCATGCATTTGCCCACTTGCAAATTACCTACCATCAAATCATGGCGCAAACCTTTTGTTAGTCAAGAGGTCACTTATGCATGCTAAGTGGCCACTTAAGCATACAAATGACTGATATGGTGAGCGAGGATTGAGGGTGGGCCTGCACAATAACACAGCCAGACAAAGGTGTAAAATGAAACAAGTGCTTTATTAACAGAAACCTGGCCAGGAACAAAAGATGAAAAGTTGCTTTAGTTCACATAACACAGCCTTAACCAGGGCCTGTGGCTGACAGAGCCCAAAACACAGTCTGTGGCTGTTGACTGCCCCAAACATCGCCTGTAAGTTCTCTCTCTCTCTCTCTTTCCAGGAGGGCTTACAAGTCTCAAATACAAAAACATAGTAACATAACATAGTAGATGACAGCAGAAAAAGACCTGCATGGTCCACCCAGTCTGCCCAACAAGATAAACTCATATGTGTATACCTTACCTTGATTTGTACCTGCCTTTTTCAGGGCACAGACCGTACAAGTCTGCCCAGCAGTATTTCCCGCCTCCCAACCACCAGTTCCGCCTCCCACCTCCGGCTCTGGCACAGACCGTATAAGTCTGGCCCCTCCACTATCCTCGCCTCCCAACTACCAACCTCTCTTCCCCCACCTGCTCCGCCACCCAATTTCGGCTAAGCTTCTGAGGATCCATTCCTACTGCACAGGATTCCTTATGCACATCCCACGCATGTTTGAATTCCGTTACCGTTTTCATCTCCACCACCTCCCGCGGGAGGGCATTCCAAGCATCCACCACTCTCTCTGTGAAAAAATACTTCCTGACATCTTTTTGAGTCTGCCCCCTTCAATCTCATTTCATGTCCTCAGTCGTGCTAACCGCCTTCCCATCTCTGGAATACAAAATCTCAAATACAAAAGTTGGCTTACCTCAGCCAGGTCACAGTCACTAGACATAGATTGTACAGGAATATGCTAGAGCTTTAGTTCTTCCTTCCATGGGCCTCCTTAATCCCACTCTGGCCTGTACCTTTTATACTTCCTGTTTCTGAATCCACCCTCCCATCTCACTTCCTTCCTGGGTGGAACTAGTGGTTTTAAGGTGCTCAGGCTCTATGAGGGACTATTCTTAAGGGTGAGGGGCAGTGCTCTGTATACCCCCTCACAATGAACTAGCATGACAATCATTGCATGTCTTCCAGACATCTAAAACCAGGTTGCTCCTTGAAGTATGAGCCCTTGAAATCCCATTTTGCATAGGTCATCTAAGTAGGAACAGGATGTCTAAGCTGGGACCTGCACATTTCCTGAGTCATTTACAAAAGGCTTGCTGAATTTAGAGCCTTTTATAAAAATGCACCTGGGAAATATGCATTGCAGCATGTATGGGGGGGGGGGGGGTGGGGGGGGGGGGGGGGCGGGGGGCGGGGGGTGGGGGGTGTGGGGGGGGGGGGGGGGGGGGGGGGGGGGGGGGGGGGGGGGGGGGGGGGGGGGGGGCAGCTGCTCCAGAAAAGAACATGATCAAGAAAAGAGAGTCACCTAACTTTGCCATCTGTCCGCACATACCTAAATATTGCAATGCCAGTGCCTGGTCATGCCGGGCACTAAATATCTGGGCATAAAGCCGGTGGTGGCCGGCGGTCCGCCCCGGGTGCACGCTGCTGGAGGGGGTGCAGGAGAGCAGCTGCATGCCTGTCGGCTCCGCTGGTTTCCTGCTCCCTCTGCCCCGGACAGTTTACTTCCTGTTCCGGGAGCAGGGAGCCAGCGAAGCCAAGAGCCACGCGGCTGCTTCCAGCAGCTAAGAATGCACCTGGGGTTTCTTTTAATGCGCTGGGGGGGTGTCATTGCCTGGGGGGGGGTCGTGCTGCACCCGGGGGGGGGGGGGTGCGCATCGGCGATCCACCCAGGGTGGCAGCTGACCTAGGATCGTCACTGTGGGCAAGGTGTTTAGGGGTGGTGGTGCTAGGGAGGAGCCAAGGGTTATGCAGGTGCCTGCAATATTCAGTGTCGGCACCTGCATAACTAAGGGAGTTTAATTTAGGACAGCTCAAAAGCTATGAAGGGCCCGTAATTGTAAAATCAGGATGTTTCCTATTATTATTAAGAAGACTCAGGAAAGACACAGGGAATTTTTGTTTTTACCTTTCACTCTTTTCTTTCAGCGTTCACTATGGTGGATCCTCTTCAACTTCTCTCCCGCTTTCTGTAGGTGTGCCTCAGGCACTGTCCTTGGACCACAATCCTTTCTCCATCTATACCTCTTCCCTTGGTGCCCTGATCTCTTCCCATGGGCTTTCACTACCACCTTTATGCTGATGACTCTCAGATCTACATCTCCCACCCCTGAAATCTCAACTTTAATCCAGGACAAAAATCTCTGCCTGCTTGTCTGACATTGCTGCCTGGATTCTCAGTGCCATCTTAAATTAAACATGTCTAAAACCGAACTTCTCATTTTCTCCCCTAAACCCTCCTCCCCTATTCCCCATTCTCTATCTCTGTCAATGGCTCTCATATCCTCCCTGTCTCCTCGGCTCGTAACCTTGGAGTCATCTTCGATTCCTCTCTCGCCTTCTCTGCCCATATTCAACAATCGCCAAAACCTGTTGCTTCTTTATCTACAACATTATTAAAATTTGCCCTTCCTTTCTGAACACAGCCACCAGAGCCCTTATCCACACCCTTGTTACTTCTTGCTTAGACTATTCAATTTACTTCTCACTGGTCTTCCGCTCAGCCATCTCTCTCCTCTCCAGTCTGTCCAGAATTCTGCAGCACGACTTATTTCCACCAGAATCGTTATGCTCACACTAGCCCACTCCTCAGTCACTTCACTGGCTCCCTGTCCACTTCCGTATTCCAGTTCAAACTCCTCTTGCTGACCTTTAAAATGCATCCACTGTATGACCCCTCACTACCTCTCATTTCTCCCTACATTCCTCTCCGCGAACTCCGCTCTCTGACAAATCTCTCTTATCGTCCCCCTTCTCCTCCACCGCTAACATCCAGACTTTGTTCCTTTTGTCTTGCGGCACCTTATGCTTGGAACCCACTTCCTGAGCCCATACGTCTAGCTCCACTTCTTCCTGTTTTAAATCTATGCTGAAAACCCACCTTTTCACTACTGCCTTTGGCTCCTAACCCTACTCATTTGCCCTCCTTCTCTCCTGTTCCTCTTTACCAGTAATTCCCTTGCCCTTAAATGTCTTGTCTGTCTGTTTTTACCTAGATTGTAAGCTCTTTGAACAGGGATTGTCTCTGTGTGTCTCATGTTCAGCGCTGCATACGCCTGGTAGCGCTATACAAATGTTAGTAGTAGTAGTAGTTTTTATGTGGTGAAGTATTGCAGTTAGGAGATCTTTTCTTTCTAAAATGTCCATGTAAATATATTGTGAAATATAATTCTATTAAATATATATATTTTTCAGCCTTCACAACTTCTTTTCTATCCACCATATGTTCTATGTTGTCAGCAGTTCTCTGTCTCTTCCTGCATCTGGAAATGAGATTCTTTAAGTAGTTATTTGAGTGTGTGACAGTTCTCGACCTGTTGCTATATTCTTTCTAGATAGTTTAGTTCCTGATTATTGTTGCTTATAATCTATATTGACTTCTTCCGTAATTTTGAGGACTTTTGTGACCAGGAGATTAGATCTAACATGTGTCCACTTCTATTCTGGTCATGTCCAATGATTCAGGTGGCTGTGATGAGAGGATAGAGACATGGATTCCAGGATATATATATATATATATATATATCCATCAATAAATTGGTCCACTAAAGGTGTGAACTGACTATTTGGGTAACTGGGCAGTACCCAAGGGTCCAGAGGCTCTCCCATCCTCACTGTCACCACACACTACAACCCCCCCCCCCCCCCCGAGCCTCAGGGGGGGCAGGAAAGAACAACACTCTTTCCTGCCCACTGCCGCTATTCTGCCCGGCACCTCTGTGTTTTAAAAATGGCTGCCGAGACTCCTTTGAAGAGTCTCGTGAGACTGTCAAGATCTGCAAGACTATAGCGGGAAAGTCCTCGGCACTCATTTTGAAAACATGGCTGCACTGGGCAGAATAGCGGTGGTGGGCAGGATAGAGTGGGGTTCATTCCTGCCCCTGAAGAAGCTACTAGCCACCAGAGCCATTTATGGTAGGACTGGGAAGGACCCACTGAGGCTCGGGGGACTGTTGTGTGTGTGTGTGTGGGGGGGGGGGGGGGCCTAGATCACTGTCAGCCCGCCCCTTGTCTACTGAGTAAAGTCATGAGTGCTACCACTTCTGGGACACCAAGAAGAAGGGAAGGACCAGTAAGGGGTCCCAGAATGTCACTAGTGTCCATTCAGCCTCCTAGAGCTTACCATGTCTATGGTTATACTTCATAAGTACATAAGTACATAAGTAGTGCCATACTGGGAAAGATCAAAGGTCCATCTAGCCCAGCATCCTGTCACCGACAGTGGCCAATCCAGGTCAAGGGCACCTGGCACGCTCCCCAAACGTAAAAACATTCCAGACAAGGTTATACCTAAAATGCGGAATTTTTCCAAGTCCATTTAATAGCGGTCTATGGACTTGTCCTTTAGGAATCTATCTAACCCCCTTTTAAAAACTCCGTCAAGCTAACCGCCCGTACCACGTTCTCCGGCAACGAATTCCAGAGTCTATTACACGTTGGGTGAAGAAAAATTTCTCCGATTCGTTTTAAATTTACCACACTGTAGCTTCAACTCATGCCCTCTAGTCCTAGTATTTTTGGATAGCGGAACAGTCGCTTCACAATCCAACCCGATCCATTCCACTCATTATTTATACACTTCTATCATATCTCCCCTCACCCGTCTCTTCTCCAGCTGAAAAGCCCTAGCCTTCTCAGCCTCTCTTCATAGGAAAGTCGTCCATCCCCACTATCATTTTCGTCGCCCTTATCGCGGTACCTTTTCCAATTCTACTATATCTTTTTGAGATACGGAGACCAGTACTGAACACAATACTCCAGGTGCGGTCGCACCATGGAGCGATACAACGGCATTATAACATCCGCACACCTGGACTCCATACCCTTCCTAATAACACCCAACATTCTATTCGCTTTCCTAGCCGCAGCAGCACACTGAGCAGAAGGTTTCAGCGTATCATCGACGACGACACCCAGATCCCTTTCTTGATCCGTAACTCCTAACGCGGAACCTTGCAAGAACGTAGCTATAATTCGGTTCCTCTTACCCACATGCATCACTTTGCACTTGTCCAACATTGACTTTCATCTGCCACTTGCACGCCCATTCTCCCAGTCTCGCAAGGTCCTCCTGTAATCGTTCACATTCCTCCTGCGACTTGACGACCCTGAATAATTTTGTGTCATCGGCGAATTTAATTACCTCACTAGTTATTCCCATCTCTAGGTCATTTATAATACATTAAAAAGCAACTGACCCAGCACAGACCCCAGCACAGACCCCTGCGGGACCCCACTAACTAACTACCTCCTCCACTGAGAATACTGGCCACGCAATCCTACTCTCTGCTTCCTATCTTTCAACCAGTTCTTAATCCATAATAATACCCTACCTCCGATTCCATGACTCTGCAATTTCTTCAGGAGTCTTTCGTGCGGCACTTTGTCAAACGCCTTCTGAAAATCCAGATATACAATATCAACCGGCTCCCCATTGTCCACATGTTTGCTTACCCCCCTCAAAAAAATGCATTAGATTGGTGAGGCAGACTTCCCTTCACTAAATCCGTGCTGACTTTGTCTCATCAGTCCATGTTTTGTATATGCTCTGCAATTTTAATTCTTAATAATAGCCTCCAGAGTGGCTTCTAAAACTGAGTTTCTTTACGGAATTTCTGTATCTTCCGGACTGTTTTTGGTTAATAATGCTGAATATACCATTGATAATGTCATCACAGGTTTGGGAACTATAATCTGTGTCTCATGTACTGATTTCATGGACATGTTAGTAAGTACCTAACAGGCCTTTCAGAAGAGTCGTGTTCCATCTATCAAAGACCCCAGCATGAAAGCTGTATACTGGCGTAACTGGATGGTTTATGTAATAGTCAAGAAATAACTAACAATCTCCAAATTTATGTCTTTGTTATCTCTCTCATTCCTGCTGTAAAGCTCCCGGCTGCTGGGTGATTCTGAAATGCAGCCCTCTGCTGGCCAGGGTCTCACTTGCCAGTCTCCTGAAAGTCCCCTTGGCTCTCAAACCAAACTGTGTATTGCGATTGGCCAGGCAAACTGCTCAGCCACAGCCAGTTCCACCCAAAGCAGTTCCAGAATAGCGCCTAGCAAGATGCAAGCATAAATTCAATTTTTTGCCAATTACTGCTAAACACAGAGAAAACACACTGTCTCATCCTCTCATCCCAATACAACACGAATAAACCCACCAGATTACACCCTTCCTGTTTCAGACAGCCTGAAAATTCTCGGAGTTACAATTGACCGCAACCTCATGCTAGAAAGCCAAGTGAAAAATACAACAAAGAAAATGTTCCAATCATGTGGAAACTCAAACGAGTAAAACGAAAATGTTCCAATCAATGTGGAAACTCAAACGAGTAAAACCTTTCTTCCCGAAGGAATATTCCGCAGACTGATACAATCAATGGTTCTAAGTCACCTAGATTATTGCATCTCAATTTATGCCGGATGCAGAGAACAAATCATAAGAAAACTCCAAACAACCCAAAACACTGCAGCCAGACTCATATTTGGAAAAACGAAATTTGAAAGCGCCAAACCCTTACGAGAAAAACTGCATTGGCTCCCATCAAAGAACGAATTGCATTCAAAATCTGTACCATGGTTCATAAATTATTCATGGTGAGGCCCCGTATACATGGCAGACCTCATAGACTTACCAATCAGAAACACAAAAAGGTCAACACGCACATTCCTAAATCTACACTTCCCAGCTGCAAAGGAGGACTAAAATATAAATCAACCTATGCATCCAGCTTCTCCTACATAAGCATACAACTATGGGATGCACAACCAAATGTCTTGAAAACAATGCATGACCTAACAAACTTCTGGAAATCATTAAAAACCAACTTGTTCAAAAAGGCATACCATAATGATCCAACTTAAACACCTGAACATTGCACACAAAGAAACTTAGACCATAACTGGACAAAACTTAACTCCTCTTCTTTGATTACCAATCCACTCTGTCTCACATGAACTCTAACGCAATGCCACACTCTATTTCTCATACTGGAATCGGTGATGGCCAACACGATACGTGGTAAGCCACATTGAGCCTGCAAATAGGTGGGAAAATGTGGGATACAAATGCAACAAACAAACAAATAAAAAATAATTCATTTTTATTACCAATTATTGGCACTAATTGGCTCGTTACTTGATTAAATTGCATGCACAATTTGGGCAATCACCCAAATTTGCATATGAAATTTTGAGCACCAAAAAAAAAGCTAGATTGTAACCTCACAAAGAACAAAAGAAGTACCTGTATATAATACTTAAACCACATTGATTGTACCTCAGAAAGGCAGCATTTCAAATCTCATACCTCAATCAGTTTTTGGCATGGGATTTTCCTCTTCACTACTGAGAGGCACAGAATTCTAGCAACAAAGTCAACAAAAACAGATTTTATTCCACTCTGTGGACTCATTTTACAAAGCCACTGTAGTGATGATCACTCATTGAATGTGATGTAGCCCATAGGAAATGAATGGGCTTTGTCGCATTTGGTATGCTGCTAATCGCTAGCGCAGCTTTGTAAAATGAGCCTTTTGTTTATTTCGCTATTGGTACCTGGGAACATTTTTTTCACTGCACTAATAAGCATGCAGTGCCTTCATGTTAGGGTAGACAAAGGGAAGTCCTTGAGAGCTGGAACATTCCTTCCTGGTACACAAGTGCTAACCCCCCATAAAAGGTTTGCAAAAAAATAACCTCTGTAGAGTCTATGCTTCCCATGCAGGAATTTTAATGGTCTGTTTGAACTGTTATTCTAGATAATGTTGTGTATAATGGTTCTAACATTTATAGAGTAATTTTTTCCCGCTGAACGCCATGAAAAACTGCATATCAAAACCTATTGCTGTTTCATGAGTGTCTGCTGTCTTTGGTTTCTTGAAAGCTTCACTTACCATTTCCAGCTGGTGAGCTGCATGCTAATGAACAACATTGATAGGGACACATGCAAAAATGTTATCATATTAGTAATCTCCTTCATTTTATTTCTGTTACACTTATTTCATTATGGAAATAACCCTTTCTTCACATTTCTTCCCTTTCAGTTTAGTTGAATTTAGATATTTTCTAGACACTGGAGGGGGACACAGACTTGGTAGATGGAGGGGGAGGAAATCATTAATAGAATGTCCTATCTACATTCCATGTGTGCTCTTAAGCATTATAAGGCGCATCTCTTTTGGAAGGTGTGGTAGCTCTTTGTTAAATGGACGGAGAGGACTAGGTAAGAAAAGAGATAATGAATCTATTGATAACAATTCATTGAATTTAAATAATGCCCTTGTACTAGAATTGATTATGGGATTTGGAGGAGAAAAGGAGGGGTCAGGTACTTTAAGGAGATAATGGACAAGGAGTCCATTGAAGAGACTATGGTCCATTGGAGGAGTAGCCTAGTGGTTAGTGCAGTAGACTTTGATCCTGGGGAACTGGGTTCAATTTTAGCTGCAGCTCCATTACCCCAGGTACAGATAAGAACTACCTTTATATACTATGTAAACTGATTTGAATATAGTTGCAAAAACCACAGAAAGGCAGTATATCGCCCATTTCCCTTTCAAGCCTATGCATTGTGAATTGTTTATAGGGAGTGGGGAAAGTTATAGGTGTAACTATTTTGCTTTGCTATGTTTTTAGTATAGGTAGTGTGCAGTGCACATCTGTGTTAGTGATCTCTGTGACTAGTACAGATGTTAGCATTGGTATGTATAGATGTCCGGCTGTTTCTGACTTTTTTCTGCACAAAGGAATCAATAAAAATTGTCAATTTCAAATTAAAAACCAACAAAGTGATGCATGTATATTATAAAAAAGCAGTTATATGGAGAAGTAGCAGGGAGCAGAAGAAAGAAAATTAGGAGGGGGAAATTGGTAAAGAAGTGGTCAGCATTTTTTTTTTTTTTAAATACCAGCTGCTGTGGTTAATATAATCTGGATATTCAGTGCTGGTACCCGGATGCTGACTGGAATGGGATATCCAGATTCAGCGCTGGTCAGCAGTATGATTCGGTTAGTGGTGATATTCAAGCTGCTAACCAGATAAAATTAGGATAGCCTTTTTGCTTTTCTAACTTTATCTGGATAGTTATCTGAATATCCCCATTAGTTTGTTAACTTCTAGCTCTGCCCAAGCCTCAGCCTCAAAACTACCCTGACACTATCCAGATAATGCTGAAACAGTCAGAGGAAATATTCAGCAGCAAGATCCAGTTAATGATGTTAAATATTCCACTGGCTGCTACTTATCTGGCTAGCAGTACCTGCTGATGGGATACTTGCTTTTGAATATTGAGCCCTTAACTTTTAAAGGCTTGGTGATAAAGCCATATTTTAATTTTTCTTAAATTTGGAATAAGAAAGTGCTTAGTGATGTCTTTCATATATGGAGTGGGGGAGTGGCCTAGTGGATATCCAGAGGTGGGTGGTTCATATCCCACTGCTGCTCCTTGTGATCTTTGGCAAGTCACTTAACCCTCCATTGCCTCAGGTACAAACTTGGATTGTGAACCCTCCAGGGACAGGGAAATACCCAGTGTACCTGAATGTAACTCACCTTGAGATGTGAGCAAAATCTACATAAATAAATATGTGCCAAATAGGCAAAGGCTGGGCATATTAGGGTTACAGATAAGGAACCACAAGCCAATGCTGACTCACCAGTGACACAGTTGGTTCTACTAGCCCTGATAGGAAGTTGAACCCGTGCACTTTGGATTAATTGAAGTTGTTTAATAGCACTACCTGTGATGCCACTCTTAAAGGGAGAAGTTACCAGTGCAGGCTACCGTTAAGACATGTTATTTTACTATTGACCCAAGTTATCAATAACTAGGCCTCATTGCATAAAATAGCACCCTTGCTAAAACAGCATAAGTTAGTGGTAAAATAACACATCTTAATGGTAGCCCATGCTGATCATTCCCTCTCCCTTAGTGTGAAGAGCATCAGTCTCTGGTAAACAGAGCTGATATTGTGATGTCATAATGCCTCATTCCACCAATGTCTAAGAGTCGACCTCATCAGTGATGTCACAATGGCTTGATTGCCCTGTACTTAGATCACTTTTATTATGCACTCTTGGGTGGACTCATTCCAGTTAAAATTGAACGCAGAAAAAACTCAATGTCTAGTTCTCACTTCCCAATACAACACAATCAACTACCCCACCATAACCACACCTTATTGCACACTCCCTATTTCAGACAATCTGAAAATTCTTGGAGTAACTATTGATCGATACCTCATACTTGATACCCACATGAAGAATACAATGAAAAAAATGTTCTGCTCGATGTGGAAACTCAAGAGAATAAGGCCTTTTTTCCCCAAGAAACATCTTCCGTATCCTAGTACAGCCATTAGTAATAAGTCATCTGGACTACTGTAACACTTTGTACGAAGGCTGTAAAGACTCCAAACAGCCCAGAACACTGCAGCCAGACTCATTTTTGGAAAAACTAAATACAAAAGAGCGAAACCTCTAAGAGAGAAACTACATTGGCTACCACTCAAGGAACGAATCGAGTTCAAGATCTGCACACCGTCCACAAAATCATCCACGCAGATGCCCCACTTTACATGCTAAACCTAGTGGACCTACCACCTAGAAACGCCAAAAGATCGGCCCGCAAATTCCTCAATCTAAACTCCCCAGTTGCAAAGGAATTAAATACAAACAGTCATACGCTACTACTTTTGCGTATAAAAGCACACAGATCTGGAACGCACTACCCATGACCCTGAAAAATATGGACAATCTAACCAGCTTTCGCAAATCTTTGAAGACATATCTCTTCAACAAAGCCTGCGAAAGACATCCTTAATAATTTATTCCTCAAATCACCCAGATGCATCAAAAACGCCTCGCAAAACACCTTTCTAGCACCTTGTATCTAATTCATCTACTTCCAGCTTATGTATTTAAAATCATATAATGAACTTGCACCTAAATAATTTACTTTCAGCTTATGTATTTAAGATCATGTAATGACTGCATCATAACAACACTCTGTAAGC
The DNA here is from genome assembly GCF_901765095.1 of Microcaecilia unicolor. Classification (NCBI taxonomy): domain Eukaryota; kingdom Metazoa; phylum Chordata; class Amphibia; order Gymnophiona; family Siphonopidae; genus Microcaecilia; species Microcaecilia unicolor. The sequence continues at coordinate 352,635,827 of NC_044034.1, forward strand.
CACATTGAGCCTGCAAAAAGGTGGGATAATGTGGGGTACAAATGCAATAAATAATTAATAATAATAATAATAATAATAATATAGGAACAATTTCGATTTCTAAAGCCATTTTTTTTCTTTGATTACGTGTGCTTGTGTGTGTGTGTGTGTGTGTGGGGGGGGGGGGGTAACATTATCAACATGAGCTACTGTTATTTTACTGTTAACCTCAGTTGTTTGTAACCAACCTGCTTATAATCGAACGAGAAAAACGCCCAAGTTCCGACCTAAATCGGAAGATGGACGTTTATCTCACAAAAACGAATAATGCGGTATAATCGAAAGCTGAACTTGGACGTTTTCAACTGCACTCCATCGCGGAAGCGTACAAAGTTGATGGGGGCATGTCGGAGGCGTGGTGATGGCGGGACTGGGGCATGGTTATCACCCAAACAGAGATGGGCGCCTTTCGCCGATAATGGAAAAAAAAGTATGCGTTTGTAGCTAGAATTTAGAGCACTTTTCCTGGACCCTGTTTTTTCACAAATAAGGCCCCAAAAAGTGCCCTAAATGACCAGATTACCACCAGAGGGAATCGGGGATGACCTCCCCTGACTCCCCGAGTGGTCACTAACCCCCTCCCACCACAAAAAAATGATGTTTCACAACTTTTTATTTTCACCCTCAAATGTCATACCCACCTCCCCTGGCAGCAGTATGCAGGTCCCTGGAGCAGTTGTTAGGGGGTGCAGTGGACTTCAGGCAGGTGGACCCAGGCCCATCCCCCCTACCTGTTACAATTGTGCTGCTTAATGCTTAGTCGTCCAACCCCCCCCCCCCCCAAACCCACTGTACCCACATGTAGGTGCCCCCTTCACCCCTTAGGGCTTAGGGCTATAGTAATGGTGTAGACTTGTGGGCAGTGGGTTTTGAGGGGGATTTGGGGGGCTCAACACCCAAGGGAAGGGTGCTATGCACCTGGGAGCTCTTTTACCTTTTTTTTTGTTTTTGTAAAAGTGCCCCCTAGGGTGCTCGGTTGGTGTCCTGGCATGTGAGGGGGACCAGTGCACTACGAATCCTGGCCCCTCCCACGAACAAATGCCTTGGATTTATTCGTTTTTGAGCTGGGCGCTTTCATTTTCCATTATCGCTGAAAAACAAAACGCCCAGCTCACAAATTGTCGAATAAAACATGGACGTCTATTTTTTTTCGAAAATACGGTTCGGTCCGCCCCTTCACGGACCCGTTCTCGGAGATAAACGCCCATGGAGATAGACATTTTCGTTCGATTATGCCCCTCTAGGTCTCCTTGCATAGAATGGGACTTGTCCTAAAATAGCATGAGTTAGTGGTGAAATAACACAGCTTAATGGTAACCCAAGTTTGATAACGTCTTCCTTATGTGATTTTTAGTAATAGACATGGATAGTAACAAATGTTCAGGTCACCACTTTCAAATCCTTATCATTTAAATGAGGTAAAAAAGGTCCTGGTGTGCGGAAAAATCAGCCCCTGCCGCTCCTTAATCCTCCATTGCCTCAGGTACTAACATAGGGGCCCTTTCATTAAAGCTTAGCCTGTGCTAGTGGACATTAGAGTGCGTTAACTGCCACGACCCATAGGTATAAACAGGGCCGCCGTGAGGGGGCAGGGGGGACAAAATTTCCTGGGCCTCCAAGGGGGGTCTGGCGCCAGGGTCAGGCCACCGACGCTGGAGTTCCCGATCTCACCTGCCTGCCTCCTCGGCTCCAGGCCCCCTGCATTCAAAGCGGCAGTCACAGATCACCTCCCTTCCGGCCTTCCCTCCCTGTGTCCCGCCCTCGCGGAAACCGGAAGTTACATCAGATGAGGGCGGGACACAGGGAGGGAAGGCCAGAAAAGAGGCGATCTGCAACTGCCGCCTTGAATGCAGGGGGCCTGGAGCCATGGAGGCAGGCAGGTGAGATCGCGGACTATAGCGGCGGGGGGAGCGACGGGGGCGGCAGCGGCAAGGAGCGGCAGTGGCAGGGGGAGCGATGGGGGGCAGCAGTGACGGGGGGGCGGAGGCGGGGCGGCCTTGCCTCAGGCCCGGCCGAGTCTCTCGGTGGCCCTGGGTATAAAATAGACTGAGCAGCGTTTTGCTCACACTAAGCTTTAGTAAAAGAACCCCTTAGATTGTAAGCCGTCTGTGGACAGGGAAATACCTATTATATCTGAATGTAACTCACCTTAAACTACCACTGAAAAAAGGCATGAACTAGATCCGAAATGTCTCCCCTCCCCCTTTCCTTAAACTGTTGTAACTATAAAAATTTTTTTTTACAGCTAATAGGTTATGATATTTCTTCCTTGCTATGTTTATATTGTTATCTGCTTAGAAGATTGTGATAAGTGAGTTAATACTTTTTTAACAAATGAATCAAATCTGTAGCTATGTTTCCATCAATGTACACGAGACACCAAAGGAGGCCTTTATCATGCATTAAGGTGTGAAACCACTTTTTAAACAGACCCCTGTGTTCGGACAGAAGATCAAGAAGTTGGCAACAAAACCCCAGCAATCAAAAAGGGGATTTCAACTCAGCCCAGCTGATCTACTGAAAGCATTCAGCACATACACTGGATGACAAAGAAAAGTGAAGAGGATCCCAGACTTTGAAAATGTGTTTTGGCACTTTCTAGCCCGTTGTGATCCCAAATTAATCCCACAACTCAGGATAGGTTAAGCATCCGCCCAGAAACAGAAGGGAAAATCTATCCCGACCTATATCATTAACTGCAACCATCTAGTTAATTAAATGATACTCAAAGCTAGAGATTAATTTATTTTCAAATGCAGTTTGCAATATTGATGGTAGAATGAGCCTCAGTGCCTGGTCTCCCTGCATTACTGCTAGAAATTGTGCTAAAGTGTTTCTTGATGAATACAAGGATTAGTCATATCACCTGCTAGGAGGGATCTAGAAAGAGGAAACTAGCCAAATGGCTGCTCTTTAGTTCCTCAAGCAAAATTAAAGTGGTTGGCAGGGTTGAGCTCAATTATTAACTCTCTGACTAATTCGAGCTTAAATGTGATTACATTTATTTCACTTTATGTAGATAGAATGTATTTGGATACAGGCAGCAGATGATGTTTTGTATATTCCTGAGAATCTAGCATGTGATGTTTTTGTTCTTTCCTGAGAAAGTAGCAGAATAGCAGGTGATGTTTGTACATTCCTGAGCAGGTTCACGAGCTGTTCATGTAGAGTTGTTCTTGTAAGCAATGCATGATCATGGTTGTGTAAGCAAAATGTAACCAATAGTAATGATAATACATGTAATATCCATGAATATTCATAGAGTATATAAGAAGGGGATTGACTCCCAAATAAAGAGTTTTTTGCCCAGACACACGAGAGGAGAGTTATTTTGCAACATCTGGTGATCCCCGACGTGATCGGTGAAAACGTGACGTACTTACTACGACTGGAACAGTCAGCGCGCCATTCCTTCTACGGAACACTGTAAGTATGGGGGGAAATTTAACATCATCACATAAACAACATGCACAGGAGCTATATACTATAACGCAAAGATATGGTTCCTCCCGAAATCCAATAACTCTTAAAGATATAGAGCGTTTAATTGAGGAAATAGTTTGTCAATGTCCCTGGTATCCAGAGAAGGGATCATTCGATCCTCAAACATGGGAAAAGATAGGGCAGCAGTTTCGTTTAGAGCCTAGAGTTTCGACTCCTATATTATTGACTTGGAGAGAGATATATTCTACTATAGTAATTCTCTCTTCTGGATTGACAGGCATTACTAACGAAAATATATCCAACAAATTGCCAGGCAAGACCTGGTCTCTTTTACCTCCCGCGACTCTTGGACCTACACCTTCTCCTCCTTCTTGTCGGCTGGCCACCGATATGGGAAGGGAAGAGCAAAACAAAACTCCTGACTTTACTACTACTACCCCTAATAAACCAATTGAAAATATCCAAAACAACAACGCTAATGATAGCGTTATTATTACCAAAACACCAAAGAGCGTAGAACGACCTAGTTTAATTCAATTAGGTATACAGCAAGCACGAAAAAATGGTGAATTCATTTGGAACGATGATCTATGGGATAATTCGGAACCTAATCCTAATTTATACCCAGTTACTAGAACTACAACAATAGAGGCAGGGAACGAAACACATCATGCAGAATGGACTGCTCTACCTTATCAAGTTTTGAGAGAATTACGTAGAGCTATCGTAGAATCAGGTTTAAAAAGTTCATTTGTTCAAGGCATGATAGAAGGGATTAGTAACGGTTACTTAATGACTCCAAAAGATTGGAAAGACCTTTTCCGTATGCTGTTAACTCCTGCGCAATATGTAGTGTGGGATAATGAATATAAGCAAGCAGCACAACTTATCACTGGGACTAATTTGGTGCCTGATCAAATTTATGGATCGGGACCATTTTCAACCCTTGATATGCAAATTCAACAAAACGATACCTGTTTTCAAGCCATAGGCACTTGTATCTTGCGAGCATTTAAAAGAACACCAGAAGGGAATAAACCAACAAAATCTTTTGCATCAATTAAACAGGGTGCAACCGAATCTTACCTTCAATTTGTTAATCGATTGCAGGAAGCTGTAACTAGGCAAATTGATAATCTTGATGCGCAAACAGAGTTATTGATTAAATTAGCCCAAGAAAATGCAAATTCAGATTGCAAAAAGGCATTGCAGACTGTAGCTCATCGCCCAGGAATTACTTTAGCAGATTTATTGAGCGCATGTGCAGATGTGGGGACTCATGGTTATTCTATGAATTTGTTAGCAGGAGCTATACAAAAAGGTAATAAGCCACAGGGGACGTGTTTTAATTGTAAGAAACCAGGACATTTTCGAGCTCAGTGTAGAGCCCCAGGAGGGGGTGCCAACTTTGCAAAAGGACCTTCTCGACCTTCTCGAAAATGTCCTCGATGTCAAAAAGGATATCATTGGGCCAATCAATGTCGCTCTAATCCAATTAATTCCACACCGCCACCCCCAAAAAACTTTGCTCCGGGTTAACTCCTAACCTCGGTCCAAAGGGAGTGCAAGGGTCTTTTGCTCATAGTACTACTGCTACACAAGGTAGTGCAGGAATTGACCTTATTGCAGCGGAATGTAAAACTGCCATCTTACCTCATGAAGTTTTGGTATATAATACTACCTTTAAAGGACCCATTCCAGCGGCTACTGTAGGTTTAGTATTACCTCGCTCCTCTGCATCGAAGGCAGGTATTCATGTTATCCCTGGAGTTATTGATGCTGATTACACAGGCATTGTTAAAATTCAAGTATGGTCCTCATCACCTTTAACAATTTCTCCCGGGGACTCGTGGGCACAATTAATTATTTTACCATATTTTACAGCACCTATTCCTTCTACTGTCTCTCGTACAGGGGGCTTTGGATCTACGCGACAGGTAAGTGCAGTTTTAAAACCGGTTTCTAATGCACGACCCACTGCTCAATTTTTATTGCAACAAAAGCCCTTTGTTGGTATATTAGATACCGGGGCGGATGTTTCTGTCATAGCTTATAAACAATGGCCTGTGGAATGGCCCATTGAAGATACTTCACATGTGACAGGAATAGGGGGAACTCAGTCAGCCTCCCAAAGTTCTCAATGGTTATCTATTACATATCCTAACGATACCAAGGTTCTAGGACATATTAAGCCCTGTATTTTACAAGTACCCTTTAATTTATGGGGTCGTGACCTTTTGGAACAATTAGATGCATCATTGATCCTACCTGATTAACAGTTCATAAATATGTCTTTTTCTCTTCCTTTGGAATGGAAAACTGACAAACCTGTTTGGGTAGAGCAGTGGCCGATTACCAGAGAAAAACTGTTGATTTTACATCAATTGGTGGAAGAACAATTACAATTAAATCACATTGAGCCTACCAATTCTCCATATAATACTCCGGTATTGTGATCAAGAAAAAATCCGGAAAATGGAGATTTTTACATGACCTACGAGCTATTAATGCGATTTTAGAACCAATGGGCCCGTTACAATGTGGTATTCCAAATCCTAATTTGATTCCTTATGATTATCAATTAGCTATTATAGATCTGAAGGATTGTTTTTTTTCAATTCCTCTCCAGGAAAAAGATTATAAATACTTTGCTTTTACTGTACCTGTTTACAATAATGCACACCCTACTACTAGGTATTGTTGGAAAGTTTTGCCCCAGGGAATGTTAAATTCACCCACTATTTGTCAATACTATGTTCATCAAGCCTTGCAACCATTTCGTGCCTATTTCCCTCAACTTTTGGTATATCATTATATGGATGATATACTAATTGCAGGGATAACTCTTCCCCCTTCTTGGAAATCTACTTTAATTTCTATCTTGGCCTCCTCAGGATTAACAATTGCCTCAGAGAAGGTTCAAGAAAAGGAACCCTATTTATATCTAGGTTTCCGTATGACTAAAGCTGCAGCCCAACCTGTCGCTCCTCATCTCAATTTACAGTCTCCCACGACATTACATCAATTACAAGAGATTTTAGGAAATCTCAATTGGTTACGTCCCTACTTGAAACTTCCTACAGAATTTTTACAACCCCTGTTTCTCGCATTAAAAGGTCATAAAACACCTGCTGAATTAATTACACTCACTGCATCGCAACAAACAATTCTGTCACAATTGGATCAAATCTTACAAACAAAATGGACAGATAGACGAGATGCATTTGCCCTTTTTTGTTTTTGCGTTCTCAAAGACCCCACCCACCGACAACCGTTTGGTGTCTTATATCAAGATACAACTCCTCCGAAATTGATAGAATGGGTCTATTTACAGAATACTCTCCATTCTACTATTACACAATGGCCCCAGCAACTAGCCTTGCTGATTACTAAAGCTCGAGAGCGAGCAACATTCATGACTGGTTTCGACATTCTTAAACTCATCATTCCTCATTCTTTGTGGCAGTGGGAAAAAATGATTCAGTTCTCCGACGACTTGCAATTTATTTTAGCCACTTATGTTGGTATTATAGATTGCCACTATCCTAAAGACCCTCGCATACAGGGCACATCCATTTTGCCAATCACTCTTCATGATCCCATTTCTTTACGTCCACTCCCTACTGCTCTCACCGTCTTTACAGATGGTAGTCCCACTCGTGGGGTGGTTACTTGGTACAATCTGAACAAATGGCACGTCAAATTTACCTCTCCACAAACCTCTGCTCAACGTTCAGAGCTTGCTGCCATCATCCTGGCTCTTTCTTTATTTTCAGATCAACCACTGAATCTTATTGTTGACAGTCAATATTGTGCTAATCTTGTCCGTCGCATGCCCGACAGTTATGTATCATTCAAAATGGATGCCTCTTTTTATGCTTTACTGTTAACCCTCCAAGGTTACTTGGAGAATCGCCTTTCTTCTCTCTTTATAGGTCATATCCGCAGTCATCAACCTTTTCCTGGTGGTCTGTCTGAAGGGAATGCTCGAGCGGATCGCCATCTTCATTTTTTCTCCACAGCACACTACAGTCATGAACTTCATCATCAAAATGCACCTAGCCTAGCTCGCCAGTTTCAAATTTCTTTAGAAGAAGCTAGAGCTATTATCAAAAATTGTCCACAATGTTCCTTTTCAGCTCCTACTACCTTTTTTCCTGGAGTTAATCCTCGTGGTCTGGAAGTTAATAGCCTCTGGCAAATGGACGTTACTCACTTTCCCCCTTTTGGTCAATGGTCTAAGCTTCATGTGGTTGTTGATACTCATTCTGGATTTTTGTGGGTCACTGCACAAAAAGGGGAAACTACATCTCATGTCCGCTCTCATCTTCTCCAAGCTTTTGCGGTCATGGGTGTTCCTAAAACTCTCAAGACAGACAATGCCCCTGCTTATACTTCCACCTCCTTACAGGAGTTCCTGACCCTCTGGCATATTGAGCACCTTTTTGGTATCCCCTATAACTCCACTGGTCAAGCTATTGTTGAACGTGCTAATCGCACACTGAAAACTGCTTTAAGTAATCTGACTACAAAAAAAGACGGTATTCTCCGTCATAGAGTAAGCATTGATGAATGCTTAGCACAAATCCTTTACACACTGAATCATCTCAATCTCATCAATAATCCTGCTACAAAAACTTTTTCTTCCAGATTTGAACAACATTTTCGTACTCCTGCCCCACCTTTATCTCGTCCTTTGGTCATATACCGACAACTACCTTCTGATCAGTGGAGTTCCCCTGTGCCTCTCCTTACCTGGGGTCGTGGTTACGCTGCTGTTCAAACAGATTCTGGCCCGGTGTGGATTCCAGCAAAGTGGGTGAAACCTCATGTCGTGGCATCAAGGTCTTCACAACCCAATTCCCAATTTCACACTCACCCTTCAAGGACCGCAGATGCAAACACGCAAACGGTCAGTGACTCGTCAACCTAATGCTCCTGTTACTTGGGGACAAATTAAAGCCTTGAGTCAACAAGCTACAGAGACTTTAGAAAAAGCTCATATTGAAAAGACTGATGATAACTTCGTAGTGGCTATTATTGCAGCGCTTAATGCTAATTCCATTACATTGCTTCTACTGTGTTGTTGTTTGTACATACCTTGTGGACAGTCACAATTACTTCCCACAAAAAATATTTGGGAAGCGTTTGCAATTTCACTGAACCAAACTGATTTCTGTCTTTTTCATCAAAAGGCAGTTGGAGAAGTTTTGGCAACTTGCCTGATTCCAGTATGTCATGATCCTAAAGATATGCAAAATGATACTTGGTTTTATTCACAGCTTCCTGTTAATTCATCCTATCGAAATGCTTCTTATGAATACCATAATTGGGGAACACAAACCCTGTTGCCGCCTACTTTGGCAATGCATGTGAGAACCAATCAAATAGCTAGTATCAATATGACATGTGCTCGTATGGTTAATTGTACCCGATCAAATTGTGTTAATTTTGGACCAACTTTGTTAAATTGTAGCTCCTACGAAAATGTTTCATATATTTATAAATTTACTCATTTACCCCCTGGCTGGTTTTGGTCATGTGGAATGTATACCTTTAATTATATTCCAGCTAATATATCTGATGGTACTACATGCTGTCTAAGTCGACTCACTATGGTACTTCCCAGTAAACATATTTTATTTTCTAACTCCTCACATATGCGATCCAAGCGTATGACCCTTGCTGCCAATTGCAATGATAATGTTAAATTTCTGAGTCAAACTGAATATCTGGCACTTGCATTTTCATTAATAGGTGTCCCTGCATTGGCAGCGGCAAATGCAAAAAATATTCGTGAATTAGCCTGTTGGGCAATTAAATCAATCAATGCAACCTCCACTGCTATTAGTTTACTTAATGCTGAACAACAGCAATTACGTCATGGAGTTTTACAAAATCGAGCAGCCATTGATTATCTTTTATTACTTAACCATCATGGTTGCGAAGAGTTTCAGGACATGTGCTGTTTTAATTTATCTGACAATTCAAAGGCCATTGACAAACAATTAGCTTTCCTACGGAATTTAACTACTCATATTACTATTCATAATAACCTACTCTCTGATGTATGGGATCAATTGTGGCAATGGATCCCTTGGACCTGGCTCCGCCCTATTATCCAGTATTTAGTCATTGGTATTTTTGTTTTCACTATTTTTTGCTGTTGTATACAATGCATTCCTAACCTTTTTTCTTTATGTTTTCCTCGTCCATTCGCTCCAACACGTCACTCTGCTCAATATGTTTATAAGCTATTACAAACATCTCCACCTCCATCTCCAGCTGGCACACCGCGGAGATTTCATTAAAAAAAAAAAAAAAAAAAAAAAAAAAAAAGGTGGAGATGTAGATAGAATGTATTTGGATACAGGCAGCAGATGATGTTTTGTATATTCCTGAGAATCTAGCATGTGATGTTTTTGTTCTTTCCTGAGAAAGTAGCAGAATAGCAGGTGATGTTTGTACATTCCTGAGCAGGTTCACGAGCTGTTCATGTAGAGTTGTTCTTGTAAGCAATGCATGATCATGGTTGTGTAAGCAAAATGTAACCAATAGTAATGATAATACATGTAATATCCATGAATATTCATAGAGTATATAAGAAGGGGATTGACTCCCAAATAAAGAGTTTTTTGCCCAGACACACGAGAGGAGAGTTATTTTGCAACAACTTTAGATACATTTTATGAAAGACATTAACAACTTCTAGTCACAGTTATGAAGTGAGAAAATATTAATAACCCAACTTTGCAGAATAAATATGGCATTGTTTTTATGCTAATTTTCTCATTAAAGTGAGGCTATATAACTTTGAAGAATAGAAGAATTTTCAGCCCTACAATAAGGCCCAGATGTACTAAGCATTTTTCTGGCAGATATATAGGGACTGATAATCAGCAGGCCTCTACCTGGGTAAATGGATAGGAAAAAGGAAGTGATGATGCCCCTATATAAGACTGGTGAGATCTCATTTAGAATATCTGGAGACCGCACCCTCAAAAAGGTATAAATAGGATGGAGTTGGTCCAGAGGGCGGCTACTAAAATGGTCAGTGATCTTCATCATACAGCATATGGGACAGACTTAAAGATCTCAATATGTGTAAATATTTTCCTATAATCCTCAACCTATGGCAAAGCTGCAGAAGTGTGTAACTTTCAATTAGTAACGCTCCATTTCAGGAGGGTTATTGATTTGCTTGACAATGGTTCCTGAGTCCCACACAAGCTAAAACAATCAACAGCGTGCACTTTTATCTGCAGGGTTCACGGTCAATTTTCAAATAGCCCATTTTTCCGGGTAAATAGCTTTTGGAAAATTACTGTCGTGGAGGGTAACTTTATAACCAGGTGCCTAGCTTAAAGCCACAGCAAGAAAAAAAACAAGGCATATGGCAATGGAGCAAAAGGATGAAGCACACGAAGCACATTGAGAAACTGAAGAACTGTTTAGATCAATCATTTGGGTCAACAAATATGAATAACTTATGTGCACAACTGACTCTATTCTACAGACTGCTGCACAAATTTGCAAGCAATGCGTAATTTTGAGTGCACAAGTTTATAAAATTAGGGGGAATGAGGAAAATTTTTAAAGTTATTCATCTCCCCTGCAAGTAAAAATGTACATGCTGAGAGTCACTGAGGGGTCCTTTTCAGGACCGCTGAGAGACTAGGCTGGGCCCAGGGCAAGGCAGCCCCGCCTCTGCCCCCCCCCCGCCGCTGCAGTCCGCGGTCTCACCTGCCTGCCTCCACGGCTCCGGGCCCCCTTCATTCAAAGCAGCAGTCGCAGATCGCCTCTCTTCTGGCCTTCCCTCCCTGTGTCCCGCCCTCGAGGAAACTGGAAGTTACATCAGATGAGGGCGGGACACAGGGAGGGAAGGCCAGAAAAGAGGTGATCTGCGACTGCCGCTTTGAATGAAGGGGGCCCGGAGCTGTGGAGGCAGGCAGGTGAGACCGGGGACTGTAGCGCCAGCGGCCTCACCCCGGCGCCGGGCCCCCCTTGGAGGCCCAGGCCCGGGGAAATTTGCTCCCCCTGCCCCCCCCCCCCCTCTTGGCGGCCCTGGTCCTTTTACCAAGTTGTGGGAAAAAGGACCCTGTGGTAGCAACAGGGGCTGTTTTTCTTGTGCATCAGGGCCCTTTTTACCACAGCAGGTAAAAAGCCCCCCCCCCCCAAAAAAAATGGCCACACAGTAGGATAACTCTTACCGGATGGCCATGCAGCGGGGAACATTTACCCATTTACTGCCACCCGTTAAGGTAGCTGTAATGGCTCCTACGATAACCGGGTGGTAACCAAGCAGCGTGCAGAGATGCCTGATTACCGCCGACTTACCCTCCACATTAACCATTTCTGGGATTTTTATTTTTTCCCTAGAAATGGTTCATGCTCAACCCAGAACTACTGCCAGCAGCCATGTTGGGCCGGTGGCAGTCCCAGAACAGTGGGTGTGAAGCCCGCGTTGGGCTTACCGTCACTTCATAAAAGGGCCCCTGAGTTTGTGTGGAAGCCAAGACCCATGGTTTGCACTGACTGCAGCTACTCTTTATGTTTATGGTTATTTAAAATTGTATATACCGCCATGCCATTTTCAGGTTCTTAGCGGTTTACAAAATACTAAAAAGTTCTAAATGGAAAGAACACCATAAAAAATAGAAAATACCTAAACATTCACACCAAGAACATATATACAATCTTTATTGCAAATATATATATATATATATATATATATATATATATATATATATCTTAAATAATAAACCTTGCTAACATCCTCTGACTGAATATCAAATGCTGATTGAAAATAGAAAGTTTTCAAAAGTACCTTAATTTTTTTTACAATTTTCCTCTAATCTAATATATTAGAAGCCAAAAACAAGCCTTCTCCCACATAAATTCCCAGTGTGCTTTAGATAAAGGAGGGACAACCATTCAATAATCTAGTAATATCCTCAAAACTTTACTAGGAGTATAAGTGCCTGTCAGAAAATTTAAATATGATGGTTGCTCCCACTAAAAGAACGAATTACGTTTAAAATCTGTACCCTGGTTCATAAAATCATTCATGGCAAGGCCTCGGTATATATGTCAGACCTCATAGACTTACCAACCAGGAACACAAAAAGATCATCACGCACATTCTTGAACCTCCATTACCCCGGTTGCAAAGGACTTAAATATAAATCAATATATGCATCTAGCTTCGCCTACACACAGCACGCAACTATGGAATGCACTTCCAAATGCCATAAAAACAATGCATGACCTGGCAGCCTTCCGGAAATTACTAAAGACCAACCTGTTCAAAAAGACATACCATAAGGAGCCTTTATAAATGACCTGACATCGGAAACCTGATTACCCGAGATTCCAAGATGGCGCTGAGGTCACACGCACCTGAGTAAGCTCCCTGGAGACGCTGTGGTTCGTTGCCTCTTGCCGGTTCCTCGTCCCGTCGCTAGCGATGGGAAAAGGGAGGGGGAAGGTGAGGGAGCTTCCCTCGGCTCCTAGATCTTTGCCGGCATTGAGACAGTCGACTTTGCAGTTCCCCAGGACGCTATCGGGACCTCTGTGTTCGTCGACTCCCTCTGCAACTGTTGACGCGCCGACGTCAATAGGAAGCGCCGACGGGGTTTCTCTGAGCCCCGAAGACCGCAGGGATCCACCACAGCCAGGAAGTGAACTATTCGCTGCAGCCCGGCCAGTATCCGATACCGAAGGGGTGATTCCGGAGCTGACAGAGGGGAGGCTAGCGGCGAATTTGAGTGGGACCTTGGATCCAGCGTTTTCGGCGGAATTGGCCTTAAAGGTACTCCCGCAAGATATAGTTAATAAGCTCTCTCATACTGAGATCCCACCACACTCCCTTTTACCAACAGGTGGAATAAGTAAGCCCTCTATTGTGACACTTGAGTCACTGTGGGACATGGTATATAACACTCACTTCTCAATGCAAAGCATGTTAAAAGAAAATACTGGCGATATTAAAACTCTTTCAGAAGCAGTTCTGATTCAGGCACAGGTGACAGCACAGCAGTCCTCTAAGATTGAAAAAGTGGATACTCAAATTCAAGACATGGGGGTTTTGGAATCCGCTTTGGTTAAGGACAATAACATTTTACATAAACGATTGGAACATCTTGAAAATCAATCTCGGAGACTTAACCTTCGGCTCCTTAATTTCCCCAAGTCTCCTTTAATTCCTCCTATTGAGATGGTGAAAAAATACATGACTGATATTCTGGGAATGGACAAAGATTCATTGCCTCCCATAACTCGGGCCCAATACATCTGGAATATTAAGGGGACAATGGGAGATCCCCTTAGACGAGAAATGGGTAAAGAAATGAACCTCACTTCCTTCCTGGAAAGTTCATTGGATGTGATTACCTACAGGACTACAATGTTAGTCACTTTTGTGCTGGAACCGGATCGGAACGCTGTCTTAAGGCTTTCCTTGAGGCATTTAGATGATCTGTTTATGGGCTCCAAGGTTAGGATTTTTCCAGATCTTTCCAGGCCAACACAAGCTAGACTTAGAGCCTTTTTAGATCTGCGTTCTAGAGTAGAAGCCTTGAAAGCAAATTTTCTTTTGCGTTTTCCTTGTATATGCATTGTATTGCTAGAGGGTAAGCAATTTCAATTTGTAGACCCTAAACAGCTTAAAGATTTCCTAGATGCTAGAGCTGATGTGACTGTTACATGCCCTCCTACATAGCAGGCAGGAGTCGGAACATAGAGATAGTAGTTGTGTAATAACAATTTAAATATTTTGTTTCTTTTCCTTTTCTTGGAATCTCCTATCTCCTTTTTCTCTTTTTTATAGTGGACGGAAAATCGTCTTTATTGTTTCCTTATATTTTCATGTAAAGTGACTTTTTCTTTGTTATTTGAATCTGAATTGCATAATCACATTGTGTTGTGAATTATTAAATGATTAATAAAAAAAAATAAAAAAATAAAAAAAAATAAATGACCTGACATCAAAACTCTACCAGAACCAGACAAAATCGAACTCTCTTTACCGGTTTGCTTCAATCAATTTGTCACTAATGAACATTAATGCATTACCCCCTTATCTCTCACGCCTGAAATGAACTATTTATCTAACTTGTAATTTATTTCAACATTTATGAACTTTAATGTAATACTACTTTGTATTTCTCATTCCGGAAATGGCGATCGCCATTACGGCATAATGTGAGCCACATCAAGCCTGCAAAAAGGTGGGAAAACGTGGGATACAAATGCAACAGAATAAAATAAAATAAATAAATAAATGGCTCTATGCGCCATGCACAGAATCTTACAATTAGTCCTATACCTTATAGGGAGCCAATGATATGATCAAATTTGAGTAAATTGAGAGCTGCTTCCATAGGTGATCACTTGGGTCCCCTTTTACAAAGCCACGCTAGCGGCTGCCGGTGCAGTAATGCTGACACAGCCCATTCAAAGTGAATGGGCTGTGTTGGCATTGCTGCATGGCTTTATAAAAGGGGGGAGTTAGTTTTCATAATGGTTAAGCCGGCCCTGCCCATATTGCAACGTCCCTCAGTATTCTTACTGACAACAAACCTAAACACATGGCCAGAAATGTGCAGCCAGTAGTGGCAAAACTAGTAATTACCAGTGCTAATGGCCATGAACAGTTAAAAGCCGTTAGCTTAGCGGGGTTTAAAAAAGATTTGGATGCCTTCCAAATGGAAAAGTCCATAGACCGTTATTAAAATTGACTTGGGGAAAATCCACTGCATATTTCTAGGATATGCAGCATAAAATGTATTGTACTTTTTGGGGATCTTGCCAGGTACTTGTAACCTGGATTGGCCACTGTTGGAAACAGGATGCTGGGCTTGATGGACCTTCGGTCTGTCCCAGTATGACAATATTTATGTACTTATATACTTAACAGTGGGACAAATGGAGAACGATTGGTCACTGGTGAGTGCGCACGGAGTGGATGCAAAAGCAGAGCTGTTGCCTTTTGGATGTGCTGTCTTTTCATTTTGCCTACCTGTTCCTTCTTTAGAAACAGCATCTGCCAAGTAAAAAAAAAATCTTGGCACAGGTTAATTTTTTAAATGAAAGTAGATGAATTAGTGGTTTCAGGGAAAGGTGACAAATATTTCCCGTCCAAAGATGCTTGCAAATCAATAATCCCCACGAAATGGAGCATTATTAATTAAAAGCTACATATTTCTTCAGCTTTGTCACAGTTCAAGGATGATTATAGGAAGTATGCCAGACTGCATAGAGAGAGGCACAACTGACTGAAGAAAGGTGGTGTTAATGCCCCGGTACAAGATATTGGTGATGTCTCACTTGGAGAAATGTGTTTACTTTTGGAAGCTGTATTTATTTATTTATTTATGTATTTATTTTGGTGCATTTTTACCTCACATTTTCCCACGAGAGCAGGCGCAATGTGGCTTACATTAATTCAAGAGGATACAATACCACTGACGATCCTAGGTCGGCTGTGACCCGGGACGGATTGCCGATGCGCACCCCCCCCCCCCCGGGTGTAGCACGACACCCTCCCGGCACAATGACACCCCCTCTGGCACATCAACCCCCCCCCCCCCCGGGTGCATACTTAGCTGCAGGGAGCAGCCATGGGGCTCTCGGCTCTGCTGGCTCCCTGCTCCCTCTGCCCCGGAACTGGAAGTAACCTGTTCCGGGGCAGAGGGAGCAGGGAACCAGCAGAGCCGACAGGCGCACAGCTACCCTCTGCACCCCTCCAACGGCGTGCGCCCGGGGCAGACCGCCCCCACCGCCCCGCCCTTGGTACGCCGCTGTACAACACAATACATAGATGGCACAGATACGGAATGAGACAGGAGGGGAATGATCATGGGTTAGCATGGGGTGAAAGTCAGGGGCGAAGCAACCGGCGAATAACCTGTACTGTCAGGTGGAGGAGTGGCCTAGTGGTTAGGGTGGTGGACTTTGGTCCTGGGGAACTGAGGAACTGAGTTTGATTCCTACTTCAGGCACAGGCAGCTCCTTGTGACTCTGGGCAAGTCACTTAACCCTCCATTGCCCCACGTAAGTCGCATTGAGCCTGTCATGAGTGGGAAAGCGCGGGGTACAAATGTAACAAAAATAAAATAGATACTATTGGAGATTCTACATGGAATGTTGCAACTATTGGAGATTCTACATGGAATGTTGCTACTGTTGGAGATTCTACATTGAATGTTGCTACTATTAGAGATTCTACATGGAATGTTGCTACTATTGGAGATTCTGTTGCTACTATTGGAGATGCTACATGGAATGTTGCTACTATTGGAGATTCTGTTGCTACTATTGGAGATTCTACATGGAATGTTGCTATTCCACTAGCAACATTCCATGTAGAAGGCTGCGCAGGCTTCTGTTTCTGTGAGTCTGACGTCCTGCAGGACGTCAGACTCACAGAAGCAGAAACCTGCGTGGCCACATGGTTAGGGTGGTGGACTTTGGTCCTGGGGAACTGAGGAACTGAGTTCAATTTCCACTTCAGGCACAGGCAGCTCCTTGTGACTCTGGGCAAGTCACTTAACCCTCCATTGCCCCATGTAAGCTGCATTGAACCTGCCATGAGTGGGAAAGCGCAGAGTACAAATGTAACAAAAATAAAATAGATACTATTGGAGATTCTACATGGAATGTTGCTACTATTGGAGATTCTACATGGAATGTTGCTATTCCACTAGCAACATTCCACTTCTGTTTCTGTGAGTCTGACGTCCTGCACGTACGTGCAGGACATCAGACTCACAGAAGCAGAAGCCTGCACGGCCACATGGTTAGGGTGGTAGACTTTGGTCCTGAGGAACTGAGTTTGATTCCCACTTCAGGCACAGGCAGCTCCTTGTGACTCTGGGCAAGTCACTTAACCCTCCATTGCCCCATGTAAGCTGCATTGAGCCTGCCATGAGTGGGAAAGCACAGGGTACAAATGTAACAAAAATAAACAAGAGAAAAAGGTTAAACAGTGGAGTTGCCAGTGGAATAAGCCTTGTCCAATAAGAATGTTTTTAAGGACTTCTTGAACAGCTGGTGGTCGACTAGCTCTTTTAGTTGTCTTGGCAGAACATTCCAGGATTTTGGACTGATGTAGGGAAGGACGAAGCAAAAAGGGTCTTGTGTTTAACATTCCTGCAGTTGGGATAATGTAGATTGAGGTACAGCTGTATCTAGCTAAGGGACACTTTTACTAACTCGGAACTACAGCCGGCCCAACGGGGGTGCCAGCGATAGTTCCACCCCCCAGCCTCGTGCCATTTCTAGTGCTAGCGGAAATATTGAAAACATATTTCTGCAGGGGCTTACCCGGCGGTAATTGGGCAGCGTTGTGCACTGCAAGGTTACTGCCGGGATGGCGCGAGAGCCCTTGCCGCCACCTCAGTGGGTGGAAGTAAGTGCTCCCCCTCGAAATGGCCGCTCGGCAAAGTGTGAACATTTAATTTTTGGTTATCTTCACCTGCTGCGGTAAAAGAGGCCCTGGCGCATGGCAACAACGGCCGCCTCCACTAGCACAGGAACCCTTTTCGCCGCAACTTAGTGAAAGGGCCCCTAAGGACATAAAAAGACTTGAAGTGGTCCAGAGAAAAGTGACAAAAATAGTATAGGGTTTGTGCAAAAGACACATGAGAAGAGACTAGGGGGCCCTTTTATTAAGATGCGTAGGTTCCAATGCGCATACGATGCGCGTCAAATTAGAACTACCGCCCAGCTGGTAATTGTAATTTTGATGTGCATTCAAAACGCATGGCAGAAAATAATTTCTATTTTCTACCGTGTGGCGCTAACCGAGCAGTAATCAGTAGTGTAAGTGCCAGGGGCGTAGCTACGTGGGGCCACGGGGGCATGGGTCCCCACAGATTACGCCCTGGCCCCCTCTACATTTGACCCCGCCTGCCGTCGCCACCCGCCCCCCTTCCCCGCCGCCGCATCAGGTACCTTGTTTGATGGTGGGGGTCCCCAAACCCTGCCAGCCGAAGAGTTTTCTTCAGCTTCATTGTGGGATCATCTGTTTCTGACGCCTTACATCTTGCACCATGCATGTAGCCCCGTGCAGGACGTAAGGTGTCAGAAACAGATGATACCAAAGTTGACCGGCGCAGAAGAAGACTCTTCAGATGGCGGGGATTGGGGACCCCCGCCAGCAAACAAGGTACCTGATGCAGCGGCGGGGCATGGGGTGGGCGGGTGGCAGCGGGGGGGGGGGGGGGGGGGGGGTTGCGGTTGCTGCGGCGGTCCAAAGGGGGGGTTTGCGGCGGTGGGAGGTCCAAAGTGGCGGTGGGTCGGCGGCGGCAAGGGGGGGTCGGCGGTGGGGGAAGGTGGCTAAACAGTGCCCCCCACCTCGGGCTCTGGCCCCCCCTCCCGCCGAGGTCTGGCTACGCCCCTGGTACGTGCACTGATGATTACTGCCTGGTTAACGCGTGAGACCTTACTGCTAAGTCAGTGGGTGCTGGTAAGGTCTCAGGCCCAAAATGGACATGCGCTGATTTTTATTTTCCCTCACGTCCATTTTCAGCAAAAAAAAGGCAGTTTTTGCAATTGCACTGAAAAATAGACCTGTGCGCGTCCAATACATGCGCCTACACCAACGAAGGCCATTTTTCTGCGAGCCTTAGTAAAAGGGCCCCTACATGTTTTGAATATGTATACTCTAGAGGAAAGAAGGGATAGGGGTGATACAAGACAGATATTTGAACAATATTAATACACAAACAGATCTTTTCCAGAAAACAGCAAAGTGGTGGAACTACAGGACATGAACTGAGGTTGCAGGGCGGCCAACCTAGATGTAACATCAGGAAGTACTTTTTCACAGAGAGGCTGGTGGATGCCTGGAATGTCCTCCCACAGTTGGAGGTGGTGGAGATGAAAATGGTAATGGACTTCAAGAATGCGCTGGATGAAGACAAGGGATTTCCTAGAAAAAAGTAAGGCCGGTGCAGGACACACTTCTACGGTCTGTGTCCCAAGTTATGAATAGACAGACTTGATGGGCTGGAGTGGGGCTTTGTCAACAATTCAATAGTTGGGAATTAAAGCCAGTGACAGGCAGACGTCTACAGTCTGTGCCACAAAAATGACAAGGATAAATCAAGATCAAGTAGCGTATGTTACATCTCAAGAAAGATATAGTAGAATTGGAAAAGGTGCAGCGAAGGGCGACTAAAATGATAGCGGGGATGGGACGACTTCCCTACGAAGAAAGACTAAGGAGGCTAGGGCTTTTCAGCTTGGAGAAGAGACGGCTGAGGGGAGACATGATAGAGGTATATAAAATAATGAGTGGAGTGGAACAGGTGGATGTGAAGCGTCTGTTCACGCTTTTCAAAAATACTAGGACTAGGGGGCATGCGATGAAACTACAGTGTAGTAAATTTAAAACAAATCGGAGAAAATGTTTCTTCACCCAACGTGTAATTAAACTCTGGAATTCATTGCCGGAGAACGTGGTGAAGGTGGTTAGCTTGGCAGAGTTTAAAAAGGGGTTAGACGGTTTCCTAAAGGACAAGTCCATAAGCCGCTACTAAATGGACTTAGGAAAAATCCACAATTCCGGGAATAACTTGTATAGAATGTACGTTTGGGAAGCTTGCCAGGTGCCCTTGGC
The DNA here is from genome assembly GCF_901765095.1 of Microcaecilia unicolor. Taxonomy (NCBI): domain Eukaryota; kingdom Metazoa; phylum Chordata; class Amphibia; order Gymnophiona; family Siphonopidae; genus Microcaecilia; species Microcaecilia unicolor. The sequence continues at coordinate 352,655,934 of NC_044034.1, forward strand.
CTGGATTGGCCGCTGTCATGGACAGGATGCTGGGCTCGATGGACCCTTGGTCTTTTCCCCGCATGGCATTACTTATGTATGTACTTATATGAGTTAATCTGAATGGACTGTGCAGGTCTTAATGTGTCATCATCTACTATTGTATTTACAGGCGAAAAGGACGATCTTACTCCTTAGATTCCTGCATTGTGCAGTTTCTGAATGCGCACCTGTTCTGTTTTGGATTTACAGCTTGTCTTACTAACACAGACTGCTCAATGATTACCGTGGATTCTTTTGGATTCGTAATAAGATATATGAAACCTTTATTAGAGGAACTAAATTCTACAATTGATATTATTATTATTAGCATTTGTATAGCGCTACCAGACGCACGCAGCGCTGAACACCTGATACAAAGAGACAGTCCCTGCTCAAAAGAGCTTACAATCTAAATAATATATACAGACAAGACAGTTACGGGTGAGGGAAGTAATGGGTGAGAAGGGAGGAAGGGGCAAGGGGAGGGTAATTGTGACTAGGAGCCAAAAGCAGCAGTGAAAAGGTGGGTTTTCAGAATAGATTTGAAAACAGGTAGAGATGGAGTTAGACGTATAGGTCCAGGAAGTCTATTCCAGGCATAAGATGCCGCGTGAGAAAAGGAGTGAAGCCTGGAGTTAGCAGTGGAGGAGAAGGGGGACGGACGACAAGAGAGATTTGTCCAGTGAGCGGAGTTCACGGGGAGGAATGTAGGGAGAGATGAGAGCGGAGAGGTAATGGGGGGCTGCAGAGTGGATGCATTTAAAGGTCAGTACGAGAAGTTTAAACTGAATGCGGAAGCGAACAGGGAGCCAGTGAAGTGACTTGAGGAGTGGGCTAGTGTGGGTATAATGATTCTGGCGGAAAACAAGACAGATTGGAGAGGATGATTGGAGAGGAGAGAGATGGCTGAGCGGAAGACCGGTTAGCACATATACAGTGATTAGCTATATGAAAACAATGGTTACATCACTGATCTCCCATCTCTTAGACCAGGAAAAGAAACAAATACAGTGATTAAGACAATTATTACATCACTGGCCTCTACATCTAAGCAATGCAAAGAGTTCTTTGACCAGGAAAGAAACAATAATTACATACATACAATCATCACTGGTTCTCCATCACCCAGGCTCTTACTATTACTACTACTACTACTATTTAACATTTCTATAGCGCTACAAGGCGTACGCAGCGCTGCACAAACATAGAAGAAAGACAGTCCCTGCTCAAAGAACTTACAATCTAATAGACAAAAAATAAAGTAAGCAAATCAAATCAATTAATGTGTACAGGAAGGAGGAGAGGAGGGTAGGTGGAGGCGAGTGGTTACGAGTCAAAAGCAATGTTAAAAAGGTGGGCTTTCAGTCTAGATTTAAAGGTGGCCAAGGATGGGGCAAGACGTAGGGGCTCAGGAAGTTTATTCCAGGCGTAGGGTGCAGCGAGACAGAAGGCACAAAGTCTGAGTTGGCAGTAGTGGAGAAGGGACCAACAGCTGGGGAGCCCAGTTCACGCAGCGTAAGAGCTAGGAGCTTTAGACCAGGAACATATCTCTGCGCAGTCCGTACGTTACTCACAGATGAACCCCCAACTCCACTGTGACAGCCCTCCCTTTTTATTAGCCTGAGCTCATGTTCAGAGCTAAGGAAAATTACAGACAGCTTCTCTTGGAAAATTACAGAATACTTCTCTGCTTACGACTGCGGGAACGTGATCACACGCTTTCCCAAGTCCAGGTGGCCAAGCTGGTCTTGGGAAACCAGTGCCATCCTCCCCTTTGCATTACCAAATTAGTTAGAGCTGTGTCTTGTCTCCTGCATTCCAAGAAGAGTTACTTTCGGTCAAAGACAAGATTTCAGAGTGTAAAGCAATCCTTTAAACAATAAATGAAACAGAATTATTCTGATCAACAATACAGACCCCGAGTGCACTGGTCGGTCCAGACAGGGTTGAAAAGCAATCTTTAAAATTTTATTCCATTACAGCACCTTGAAGTGAGATACCCCAAAGGTCATTTTAGAAAAGATTTCCACATGGAAACAGCTAATGTGCCAGAAACGTTTATAAAGGTACATGTACAGTAGATAATTATTTTAGACATCTTCTATATATATAAAAGGCAACCCCAACGTTCTGAAGCCTCCACGGAAGTTGAGGCGCCCGAGATATCCGGTGTGCCCTGGAGTGTCTGCACCGCCCTCGCGTCAAAACGTCATGACGCCTCAAAACGTCATGACGTCGAGGGCGGAGCTATTGACACTCGAGGGCCGAAACGGCCCACAGCGAACAAGGCAGCAAGTAGCTTTGAGGGACGGAGGGAGGGACGAACAAGGCAAGTAGCTTCGAGGGACGGAGGGAGGGGGCCCCTTGCTAGCGCCCGTTTCATTCCACTCAGAAACGGGCATTTTTTTCCTAGTACTTTTAGAAGTTTTTCTTTTTAAAGTGTGCATTGCTGGGGGCAGTAGCCTAATGGTTGATGCAGTGGGTTTTAATCCTTGCAACTTGGGTTCGATTCCCACTGCAGCTCCTTGTGACCTTGGGCAAGTCACTTAACCCTCCATTGCCCCCAGGTACAAAAAAACCCCCACTGGAGTTTACTAAGCCAGTAGCTCGGCTGGCTGTGCACAAGTGTCACTTTGAATGGGCTGTGTCGGCAATGCCACGTGGAAGTCACCAACACAGCGTAGTAAACAGATCCCTCAGATTGTGTGCCCTCTAGGGACAGGGATAGTACCTGCATATAGGAGCAGATTATATATATGGAGTTTAGAGTTCACATGTATACTTTGCAATATACACAGAGTATGTGCCTTCCACCACTAGATTCAAATGTAATAAGCAATTTTAGAAGGGAAAACGTGTGTACTTTTAAGGCTGCCACATCCGCTTACACAGCCAGTTCTAAAATCACCCTCTATGTCTATTGTATTCTATTTATTTTAAAGAGTTATATACCACCTAAAAACGAAGGGGTCCTTTTATTAAGCCTCTGCAAAAAGTGGTTTGCGGCAGTGTAGGCGCGCGTTTTGGGAGTGCGCCGGGCCAGTTTTTACCGCATCTTGGAAAAAGGGCTTTTTTAGCAATGGGCTGGGAAAAGGGCCTGTGGTAAAATTGAAACCAGCGTGCGTCTATTTACGGCCTGAGCCCTTAATACCACCCATTGATCTAGCAGTAAGGGCTGACGTGCTACACTCGCAGTGACCGGTCGGCGCGTGCCAACTGCCGATTAACGCCAGAAACACAGCACGTGGGAGGAAATACAAAAATAATCTGTCCCGGCGCTATGGGCGTGTGCCAAATGTGAATTTACTGCCAGAGGGGTCCACTAGCCTTGCGGTAGTCTCATTTTGGCGTGCGCTTATTGTGCGTATAGCCTCCATGCCTTTGTAAAAGGGCCCCTCAGTGGTTTACAAAAAAAAAAAGAGGAATCATGTCCTACGTCCTACACACACAAAACACAGTTGCTATTATAATCACAGTAGCAACCCACAATATAACCAAGGGCATAACGTCCATGAAACTTAATAAAATACAGTCATGAACAGCTGTGTTTTAACAAGTTTCTTAGGGGTCCCTCTTACAAAGGTGCGTAGGCGTCTACACGCGTCCAATGCACATCCGATTGGAATTACCGCCCGGCCACCACGTGCCCTGGGCAGTAATTCCATTTTTGACATGCACCCAAAACACGCATTAGAAAATATTTCCTGTTCTCTACTGCGTGGCACTTACCCAGCGCTAATCGGCAGTTTACACATGCTGGCCGCTTACCGAACAGTTAGCGTGTGAGACCTTACCACTAAGTCAATGGGTGGTGGTAAGGTCTCAGGCTGAAAAGTGACATGCGCTGGCTTTAATTTTGCCACACGTCCATTTTCGGACACAAGAAAATGCCCTTTTTCCAGGCGCACTGAAAAATGAACCTGCGCGCATCCAAAACACGTGCCTACACCAGCGCAGGCTACTTTTATTATTTGTAGCATTTATACCCTGCTCTTTCCCGCTCGATAGCAGGTTCAGTGCGGCTTACAGAGTATGGTACAAAGTATCACAGATTATTACAAAGTATCACAGAGACAGTGCAAAGTATGTTACAATGTATCACAGAGATAACATAGCTATATAGAGTGGGACAATAGTAAAAGATGTGGGGAAAGAATTGGAGTGTGGGTAGTACTGGTGGTGTGGTCTAGGTTCGAGGATTAAGTTGGGTCGTTTGGGTAGGCTTGTTTGAAGAGGTAAGTCTTCAGCAGCTTTCGGAAGGGTAGGTGTTCGTTGGTTTTTCGGATATGTCTAGGTAAGGCATTCCAGAGTTGGCTGCCTATAACAGAGAAGTTGGACGCCTTAGTAAAAGGGCCCCTTAAAATGCATCACCTTGCTGCAAAGCCGCAAATATCCTTTAAGAGCATTCCATAGCTACGCACCTGCCACAGTAAAAGAAGAGATTCTGGTTTTCGCATGACATGTCTGCAGTGGCGTACCAAGGGGGGCGGTGGGGGGCCGCGCGCCGGTCAGCATCGTTCGTTTACATGCTCCCTCTGCCCCGGAACAGGAAGTAACCTGTTCCGGGGCAGAGGGAGCATGGAAACGAACGATGCTGAGCAGCGCACGGCACTCCCCCCCCAGCGGCGTGCACCCGGGGGGTTCTTTCACCAGGGTGGGTGGTGTCCCTTTGCCGGGGGGGAGGGCACGCTGCACAGGGGGGGGGGGGGGCGCTGCACCCGGGGGGGGTGGGGCGCATCGGCGATCCGCCCAGGTGTCAGCGCCCTCAGAACGCCACTGCATGTCTGCATCACTGGATCCAAGGAAAGACGAATCATACTTTCTGATCTCAAATGCCTTTATAGGATGATAAACTTTGAGGACTTGTTGGAAATACACAGGGGCAACACATAAATAATTTGATGCACCAAAACCAACATGTTATACTGAATACGCTCCAAGATTGGTAACCAGTACAATTCCTGGAGAACTGGTGAAACAGGTGAATATTTTGATACACCAGCAAGTCTTGCTATGGCATTCTGCACCAACTGCAGTGCCTTGAGTCGAACAGATGACAACCCAAGCTACAGGGTATTCTGCCCTCTGCTCAGCGTGTGGCAGTTGCCAAGAAAATGTTAGGAATTATTAGGAAAAGAACAGGGATTAAAAGAAAGACTATCATAACGCTTCTGTGTCACTCCATGCTGTGACTGCACTTTCAGTACTGCATACTATTCTCAAAACAATACTTGCTACCTGGGGCCATCTATTGATTTTCAGCAGAATTATCTGGCTTTAATTGGTGTTAATTGACACTAATTAGCAGTTACATATATATAACTGCTCTTAGCTGGGATTCTGGAAATTGTGCAAACAAAATTCATTGTATTTGCTGCGTGGATAGCGCCGGGTCGGTAAAGAGCGAAGTAATGACTGACCAGGAAATTATCCAGTGATATTCAGTGCTGCTATCTAGATAACTTAGGGGCCCTTTACTAAGCCGTGTTGGTGCGTATGCGCGCAAAATATGCGCCAATTTGGAACTACCACCCAGCTACCACGTGGCCCGCACGGTAATTCCATTTTTTACACACGTCTGCTACGTGCGTCCAAAAATATTTTTTATTTTCGGACGCGTGGCTTTAACCGGGCAGTAATTGGCAGTGTTATGCGCGTTGACGATTACTGCCTGGTTAACGCATGAGACCTTACCGCTGAGTGAATGGGTGGCGGTAAGGTCTCAGACCCAAAATGGACGCATGCCAATTTTAATTTTGTCGCACATACATTTTCGGCCAAAAAAGGCATTTTTTACAGGCGCGCTGAAAAATGGATCTGCGCGTGTCTAAAACACGCACCTACATTAGCGCAGGCCATTTTCAGAACACCTTAGTAAAAGGACTCCTTAGGGCAGAAGTGGATAAATATCAGGACAGTAATACTGAATATTGCCGACGTCTGGCTAATTCTAGCAGTTGGTGGCATATCCAGATCGTCATTGCCAGTATCCAGATAGTGGCAAATACTGAAGACCCCAGATATTGTTTAAAAGAAATAGCAACTAGAGAACTTATTGACCCAAATGACTTGAGGGGGGGGGGGGGGGGGGGTTATTTTATAATTTTGTGAATGGGTGACTATCCACCTTATAATTGAAAAAGAAAAACGCCTAGATTTCGACCCAAATCGGGAGATAGACGTTTATCTCACAAAAACGAATAAATCGATATAATGGAAAGCCGATTTTGGACGTTTTCAACTGCACTCCATCACGGAAGTGTACGAAGTTGACGGGGGCGTGCCGGAGGTGTGGCGAAGGTGGAACTGGGGCGTGGTTATCGGCCGAGGAGAGATGGGCGCCTTTCGCCGATAATGGAAAAAAAGTATGCATTTGTAGCTAGAATTTAGGGCACTTTTCCTGGACCCTGTTTTTTCATGAATAAGTCCCCAAAAAGTGCCCTAAATGACCAGATTACCACCAGAGGGAATCGGGGATGACCTCCCCTGACTCCCCCAGTGGTCACTAACCCCCTCCCACCACAAAACATGATGTTTCACAACTTTTTATTTTCACCCTCAAATGTCATACCCACCTCCCTGGCAGCAGTATGCAGGTCCCTGGAGCAGTTGTTAGGGGGTGCAGTGGACTTCAGGCAGGTGGACCCAGGCCCATCCCCCCCTACCTGTTACAATTGTGCTGCTTAATGCTTAGTCGTCCAACCCCCCCCAAACCCACTGTACCCACATGTAGGTGCCCCCCTTCACCTCTTAGGGCTATAGTAATGGTGTAGACTTGTGGGTTTTGAGGGGGATTTGGGGGGCTCAACACACAAGGGAAGGGTGCTATGCACCTGGGAGCTCTTTTACCTTTTTTTTTGTTTTTGTAAAAGTGCCCCCTAGGGTGCCCGGTTGGTGTCCTGGCATGTGAGGGGGACCAGTGCACTACGAATCCTGGCCCCTCCCACGAACAAATGCCTTGGATTTATTTGTTTTTGAGCTGGGCGCTTTCATTTTCCATTATCACTGAAAAACAAAAACGCCCAGCTCACAAATTGTCGAATAAAACATGGATGTCTATTTTTTTCGAAAATACGGTTCGGTCCGCCCCTTCACGGACCCGTTCTCGGAGATAAACGCCCATGGAGATAGACGTTTTCGTTCAATTGTGCCCCTCCACGAGGCGTATTTTCAAAGCACTTAGCTTAAAGTGCTAAGTGCTTTGAAAATGAGCCCCAATGCCTACTTTTCAAAGAAGAAATATGTATATGCCCTTCCGTGTTGAAAATTACCCCAAAGAAATTAGATGCCCCATTTACACCTGCTATTTTGCAGCATATAATTTATCTGGGTTAAAATACACACCTACATTTGAATTTATATGCATAAATATAAACCCTTCCTCAACTCCTGGCGTTGAGAACAACTTTTCAAATAGCAGATTTTTCTACCTCCCCACTCCGTCCACTGTCCAGTCCTGCCTACGGGTAGCTGAAGTTTGAGTCTAGACCTGGTTCTTTGTGAAGAGACTTGTCCCAGCCCATTCCCAGTAGTTCAGAGTTATTAGTTACTCTGATGGGTTTGGAATGTATTTGTTTGTGTGCTAGTCTGGCCGGGATCCAACAGCACTACAAGTTGACAAGATACAGAAAGGGCAATCTGCTCTTTAATTGCTCTGTGTAATACAAATGTCTCTCAGGTCTACTTATTTTCTTCTCACTATCAAACTTTCTTCTTTTTCCCATCTTCAGGTATTCATTTTCCACAGTTTCTCCCAACATGCATTGCTTCCTACCTAGCCTTATATTTAGCTTATTTAGGGGCCCTATTACTAAGCCACGTAAGCGTCTACACATGCCCAACACGCGCCAAAATGGAGTTACCGCATGGCTTTTGCGGTAATTTCATTTTTGGTGCGCATCCAATATGTGCTTCTGAAAAATTTTGGACATGCGTATTAAGGGCGCGGTAAGTGGCATTTGACGCGTGTAGGTCATTACCACCCGGTTACCACGTGAAATTTCACCGCTAGGTCAATGGTTGACAGTAAGGTATCAGAGCCAACATGGACACGCGGCAGTTTTCATTTTGCCGCACGTCCATTTTGAGCAAAAAAAAATTAAGTATTTTTTACAGGTGCGCTGAAAAATTATTCTGCTTGCACCAGGGGCGTAGCCAGACCTTGGTGGGAGGGGGTCCACAGCCCACCTCCCCCAGTCATCGAATCACCTGCCGCCAACCCTGACCCGCCACTTTCAACCCCCCCCCCCCGCCGCCACAAGGTACCTTTGCTGGTGGGGGCCTTAGTCTTCTTCAGCGCCGGTCTCTGTTGTGCTCGCTGATCTGAATGTGCCGGAGACCGGTGCTGAAGAAGACTAAGGCTGGAGGGGTTGTGGACCCCCGCCAGCAAAGGTAACTCGCGGTGGCGGCGGGTCAAAAGTGGCAGGGGAGGGTCGGCGGGGGGGGGGGGGTGTCAAAAGTAGAGGGGGCCAGGACTAAATTTGTGGGGGCCCATGCCTCCATGGCCCCACCTAGCTATGCACCTGGCGTGCGCCCTAAACACGCATCTACACTACTGCAGGCCATTTTTCAGTGCGCCTTTGTAACAGTGCCCCTTAGCTATTAACCGTGCTTTTTATACAGTGATTACTGAATTTTTGCAACTTAAACAGACATACAAAAACTGTTACATGAAATACAGCTTTAGAAACAAATTAAATATACAGGAATTTACTTTCCTCAATAGTAACATATCATTCAGCTTCATTAGACCTCAATAAAAGGAGGAGGGGTAGGAATTTGTGAAGATTACATTATATTAATCTCTAAATAAGAAATTGATGCCCCGTACATTCTCGTTTTACTCCTTCAAAGTCTCTATTTAAGCTGATCAGGATTAAAAAAAACCCATATTTTGTTTGACTTAACCTTACAACACATTTACATGGGTATGCAAGAAGGAAGGATCCTCCTATTTCTATTGTTTTAGACCTCATAGAAAGAAACAATTTTCTTTTTTGTTGGGTAATCTTTGTTATATCTGGATAAATCCAGATTTTTTTGTCCTCCAAATATACGATTTGTAGTTTTGAAATAAAGTCTCATTACTGAGTTCAAATCTTGCTGGAAGACAAAAGAAACAATCAAGGTTGCTCTTTCGGTTGCCACTTCTAAAGATTGTTCCAAAATGGCTGTAATGTACTTTTTAAATTGTATTAGGTATATAATATATTTTATTTAATGGCGGGATTGCCTCATGTGGAAAATTTAAATTTTCTCTCAAGAATCTTGTAAAAATTTCTAATGGGGGAATCCCTACTAATTTAGGAAAATTAAGTAGACGAAGATTTAGTCTTCTATTAACATTCTCCATTTGCTCTAATTTTCTTCTTAATTCCATATTATCTTTTATTGCGGCCATTTTAAATTCAGTAATTTGAGTCATCTCTTTCTGTAAAGTCTCTATCTTAGAGGAAAAATCTTGTTTTACAACTTCACAGTGATTACAACCAACTCTATTATGGTTTATTGTTATGCTTTCAGTTTTAAAAATGGGTAGGCGCCATTTTGCAGTCGGTTGTGACTAGGTAGAAGGAGAATGAAGGCACTCGCTCAAAGGTAAATTTATAACCATAAGCTTTAAGAAGAAGAGTCCACGAAACCCTGGATTTTACTCATAAACTCTCTTTTGGATTTAGGTCTTTCTGAAAGAAAGCGGCCAAAGGTGTAGCTCCCGACGAAGCATAAAAGTGAAACGGAAGCGCTCTGTTGAGCTCCCCGCAGAAGCAGGGACAATTTCAGATAAGTGCCTTGTCATGTCGCATGACAACAGTATGAGAAACTTGCAATGAAAAATATACAAAAAATAAATATATATACAAACAATATAAGATTCATAGGAGGTTTTTCAGACCTATGAGGAGGTTCGCCCAGCCACTGTGGTATAATACACTGAGCTTCTGAGGTCTTTTCCTCCTTCACTACACTAACCTTGTTTGTGTAGCACACAGAGTAAAAACATACTAGCTGGCTTACAAACATTGAATATATGCTTTAAGTTTGAAATGCTTTATTGAATCTCAGATATCATATAACACAAACAAGTCATGTTGAAGGTTGTAACTGTTTTATTATTGATGTTGCTGACAACAATAAAGAGAAATTTTAAAACCCCCCACAAACAAGTCATAAAGAACAAAGTAGCATCATAACCAGGGCTTTTTTTGAGGGGGTACTTGGAGGTACTGAGTACCAGCACCTTTTCCATTGTCTGCTAAAATTGACCCGTGGACCCCAAGTTTTAATGAAAGAGCTCAGGCTCTACACACCAATTCTGCTTTGACATAGATCCTGTGACTGGTTGCAGGGGACCTGGCTATTGTAGGGTGGGTCCCTCAGCGATCACCCCACCCCAGAAGGTTGGCCTAGCATTTGAGTACCGGCACCTTTTTTTGCTAGAATAAATGCACTGATCATAACGTTTCCACCTAACACCAAAACTGTGTCCGTATCCCTCTCCCCCCACCACACACATTCCCACCAGGAGCAAAATTTGTTCAAATAAGAGGAAAATGTAAAAAAACAAAACAAACTAAGCTGACTCAACTGTAACCTACTCATTGATCATGGTTTATACACTTGTGATATAAAATGATGACCATCTTCTTAAGTAAACTTGCAAATATCAGGATAAAGGATAAAGCATTTCATATACTGTCTTTCTGTAGTATAACCAGTGCATTTTGTCTAGGAAAAAAGGTGCCGGTACTCAAATGCCAGGCCACCCTTCAGGGGTGGAGTGATCATTGAGGGACCCACCCTACAATAGCTAGGACCCCTGCAACCAGTCATAGAATCTATGATAAGGCAGAATTTGTATGTAGAACCTGCGCTCTTTCATTAAAATATGAGAACCACGGGTCAAGTTTAGCAGACAGTGGAAAAGGTGCCGGTACTCAGTACCCCCAAGTACCTCCTCAAAAAAAGCCCTGGGTATTATATATTATCTTTGTCCCTAGTGGGCCTACAATCTAAGGGCCTTGTTTACTAAGTCGTGTTATAGGCACACATTAGCATTTTTAACGTGCATTAACCATGTATACGTGTTAACAGTGTACATGCCTACAATATCCCTACAGGCGCCTACATGGTTAGTGCACACGCTAATTGTAGGCGCGTTAAAAATGATAATGCACCTTAGTAAACAGGGCTTAAGGGGTCCTTTCACTAAGGTGCACTGAAAAATGGCTTGCAGTAGTGTAGGCATGGGTTTTGGGCGCACACCGTTCCGTTTTTCAGCGGGAGACTCCCACTTTTGCGAGTCATCTCCCGCTGAACAGCTCGGTTTCCACTTTCCAGGGAGAGCAGGAAATGCCTTCATTAAACCTCATCCCCTGCTGCCGCAGCAGGAAATGATGTTTTACGAGGTGTTTCCTGCTGTCGCTGGAAAGGGAGGCTGTGCCAGGGCAGAACTGTGGTGGTCGTGGGTGGAGCTGCAGGTGGTTCTGGGCGGATCAGTGGGCGGTTCTGGGCAGAACTATGGAGCGGAGCTATCGGCGGGCCCTGGCTGACCCCCTTGGCAGCTCTGGGGGAGTGGAGTGAGCTGCAGACCTGCAAGCAAAACTGGAAAGGTCACTATTGCCAAAGCAGTAAGTGACAGCTGCCACAAGTTTGCGTTGCTACTCTTGAGGGTGGAGGGGAAGGAGGGTGAGGTGCTGAACAATTGTAGGGAGGGAGGGAGAGAGAGAGATGACCTGGGGGAAGAAGAAAGGGAGGGAAGGAAGAGAAAGTGAGATATGTTGAATCCGGGGGGTGAGAGGGAGGGAGATTATCAGTCCTTTAGGGAAGGGAAGGGGGATGGGATTTGATATACTGCCTTTCTGCGGTTACAATCAAAGCAGTTAACATATTATATACAGGTACTTATTTTGTACCTGGGGCAATGGAGATTTAAGTGATTTGTACAGAGTTGCAAGGAGCTGCAGCAGGAAATAAATAAATACATATTGTGATAGGGCTGGTAACCGAGGCCCTAGGGAGAAGCAGCAACCCCAGAACTACAATACCCAGACCCCCTTGGAGACTGAAATGGAAGGCCTGAAAACCTGGAAGGGATTTATAGCATTGCTAGGAGGGGGAGTAGCTCAGGGAAAGCTGGGCCATTTACCCTATTCACCAGTAGGGGGAGCAGAAGAGAAGAAGCCCAATTCCCAGGGCTGCAAAAACAATATATAATTCCACCCAGCTGTGAAGAGAGCAGGGTGGATTTCTTTGAAAGCTCCCAGAAGCCAGGAAGAGGAGAATACCTATTCAGAGCAGTGTTGCCAGGTGGGCGGTTTTACCGCCCAATTGGGCGGTTTTCCGCGACCCGCCGCGGGAAATTTTTGCCCGCGGCGGGTTGCGGTTTTTTGGGCTCCTTTTTGGCTTCGGGGCGGTTTTTTCGCAGGCTTTTTCGGCCGCGGTGGGCGGGGTTAATGACGTTTCTGGGCGGGGTTAGTGACGTGGGAGGCGGGGGTTAGTGACGTGGGAGGCGGGGTTAGTGACGTGGGAGGCGGGGTTAGTGACGGGGGAGGTGGGGCCGATGACGGGGGAGGCGGGGCCGATGACGGCGGGGGCGGGGTTGATGACGGCGGGGGCGGGGGGTGATGACGCGGGGGCGGGGGTGTCAGGGGCGGGGTTTGAGTTTGGGCGGGTTTTGGGCTGGATTTTGGGCTCCTTTGGGCTGGAAAAAAATTTTCCACCTGGCAATTCCCTGGCAGAGGAAAGGGAATCCATGGAGTATGTGGAGGCGGGAAAGGACCTGCCTCCAGACCTTCCTTACCTAGAGCAGCAAGCTACTATGGATTGGGAAAACACAAATCCAGACCTTTCCAGCACTTAAAGGCAGTGTGGGAGGCCACAGAAGTTTTGTTGCTGTGAAGTGGGAGGTGAACGGCCTGCCCTGATTGTTGCACTGGAGAAGGAAAGGTGATTTAATCATTGTTTTGGTTTTTTTTCTTTGATGAACTTTCTGAGTTGAATTGTGTGAACTGTCTGGGACAAAGAGAAGTGGGAGAACTGGTAACAAGCCCTTATGGAGGGCCCCTCTTGAAAAGGGGGGGGAACCCCATACTGAATTTTTAGGAGAATGCTTTTGAACTGAGTTTTGAATTGAGCATTTGAACTGAGCTGGAACCCTGTGAGTGGAACAAGCTTCCCGTGGACAATCCCTAGCGGAATCAGAAGACCTCCCGACCTCCCCCCCCCCCCTTTACAATATATAGATAAATAAACTTTAATTGTGTGGTTGTGTTTAAAACATGTTAATCACGTGATTAATCGTGATTAGAAATTTTAATTGAAATGCAGCCCTCGTGTGGATGCTAAGAAGGAATTACGTTGGCAGAAGTTCCAATCCATTTGGGGGTCTTACTGGTCTACTCTTTCTGCTAGGGCCTGTAGTGCTCTTTTAAACAGACAGTTTTGGTTTCTAGGTTAACTATTCTTCCAAATACTGGTGCTCACCTTGATTGGATGCTTTCCTTCTGTTATCTTGTGTTTCATGGGTAGGTGGGAGGATCTTTTGATATTCACATATTTCTCTGTGATATTGTAAAATGTTGCAATAGTTGTCAATTGTGCTGTTGGGTATAAGAAACCCCACCCACAGTCTAAACAGAGTTTAAAAAAAAAACCGCATTGCTGCATCTCCTGACCTCACTCCACCTGGGAAGTTGTATATGAAAATGCAGTAAAACTGAGCAAAAAAGGTGCTTTTTGTATGCATAGAGGAAGGGCACTTTTCAAAAAGCTTTTAACAGGGTTAATAGCTATTTAGATGTGTAAATAAGTACATAAGTATTGCCATACTGGGAAAGACCAAAGGTCCATTGAGCCCAGCATCCTGTTTCCAACAGTGGCCAATCCGCCCAAAATACAGCAGCAAGACTCATCTTTGGCAGATCACGTTTTGAGAGTGCAACTCCTCTCCGTGCAAGACTGCACTGGCTCCCAATCAAAGAACGTATCAATTTCAAAGCCCAGACTTTAATCCACAAGATAATACACGGAGAATCTCCGAACTATATGATAAATCTGGTTGACCTTCCAGCAAGAAACATGTCTGTATCCTCACGAAAGTACCCCAACCTGCACTACCCCAGCTGTAAAGGTCTCAAGTACAAAACTTATTATGGATCCAATTTCTCCTTCCTGGGCTGCCGTCTATGGAACGTTCTCCCTAGACCTATCCGAGCAATCCATGACCACCTACCATTCAGAAAAGCACTAAAAACCTATCTATTCAAACAAGCCTACCCAGGGCTTAAATATAAGCAGGCATACGCCACTACCTTCTCCTACAGAAGTACACAGATATGGAATGGGTTACCCCCAGCCCTAAAAACTATGGACAATCTAAGCAACTTTCGCAAATCTCTGAAAACACATCTCTTCAATAGAGCCTACTAAAAGAACCCTTAAAGACACAAAACACAAAGATTCTATCTGTCACAGTTGTGCCCAGGTCCAGGGCTTGCAGTCACCTCAGTCCCCAGGGTTTAGACCTGGGGAATGCTGCGAGGTGATGGTTTACCGTTTCCCGTGTTCCAGAAGATATGCTGGTCCGGTCCGGATCTTCCAGCTCTCCAGATTGTTTTGGGAGTTTTTTGGACCCAAGCAGCACCCATACCTGGTGAACTCCCTTGTGACCTGCCTTTATTAACCACCTGGTAAGGTTCTTAGTTGCCTTGCAACAGTGTTCTTCAGAGGCGTTCCTTTGGTGTGAAGTGTTGCAGTGCCTTTGTGCTGTTCGTGTTGGTGACTCTTACTCTGCTTGTTTTTTGGACTATTCTTCTGCCTGCCGCCTGCCCAGACCCGGATTGTTTATTGGACTATTCTTCTGTCTACATCCTGCCCTGACCCGGTTTGTTTCTGGATTGTTTGTTTGCCTACGGTTTTTCCTGGAACCCAGCATGTTTCTTGTGTTCCTGTAATTTGTCAGCCTGCTGCGGTGTCCTGCCTTGTCCTGCAAGTCCTACCGGCCGCCTGAAGCCCAGAGCTCAACTCTTGGTGAAAGGTGGCCAAGTGTAGGTGAAGCCTTACTCCAGTCCACCGTGTTCCAGTTCCGGTCTGACTTATCTGGTGTTGGGGTGATTCTCCTGCCACTGCTGCTCCTCGGCAGTGGCCCAAGGGCTCACAAACCCAGGTTCCTGCTGTGTATACATGACACATCTTCTCTAATTCCTCATCTATCCTCTGTTTACTTTTGATTGTTCCCAATATCCTGTCATGACTTTGTCATTACAACACTGTAAGCCACATTGAGCCTGCAAATAGGTGGGAAAATGTGGGGTACAAATGCAATAAATAAAATCAAATAAAAAAGACCCAGATTAATCTCATGAACCCATCTACCTTACATATACTGAAGAGAAAACTACATAGATTCTGGGTCAATCTCCCACCTTACCCTCCTCTCTCTATCACATGTCTCTACCTACCTACCCATCCATCCTTCTATTATGTTATACTTAATTTCCTGCTTTACATAACAAAATTCTGTGTTACCTATTACTATGTAAGCCACATTGAGCCTGCTTTTAGTGGGAAAGTGCGGGATACAAATATAATAAATAAATAAATACCCGACAAGATCCCCAAAATGTACAAAAATGTTTTTTGAAAATCTTTGAAACTCTTTTAAAGACAGAGCTATACAGGTATCGATGACAGACCTGCCCATATATGCATGAAGTACCAGCAGGAGTGGCACAGATGTGGAGGGCAAGGGAAGGAGATTGACACAGGCTGGGCAGTGCTCATGATGACACGGTAGAGGAGCAATTATGTGGGACCAAAAAGCCATTCTGATGACCACCACTATATTACTACATAGCAATTTAGTAGGTGAAATTTCCACTGTTAGGATTTTGAAATGAGAAATTTTTCAACAGTAATTGAGCTGTATGTTTTATGTGTGTTTATATTTATATCTAAATCTATACATAGGTTGAGATATAGATAGATAAGGTGATTGTTGGAAAAAGGTGAAGCCCTAAATTTTATCCACTAACTTTGTTGCTTAACAGTATAATTTTAAGCAAATTTGGGTAATTTGTGCCAAAATAAACAACAAGCAACCCTTTGCATAATTGGCCTGCGGTAGTGTGAGAATCTGGGCGCTTGCTGGGACATTTTTTAGGAAAAAGGGCCTTTTTTAACAGGCTGGAAAATGGACGTGCGCTATAATTAAAACCAGTGCGTATCCATTTTTGGCCTGAGACCTTACTGTCATCCATTGACCTAGCTGTAAGGTCTCATGTGCTACCTGCGCAGTGAGACGCCAACCCCTGTTTAATCACTGGGTAAGCGTCTTGTTGTAGAAAATAGAAAATTATTTTGTACCGCGGGATTCGTCGTGCACCAAATTCGGAGTTACCGCCCGGCTCACGCGCCAGCCGAGTGGTACTGCTGATTTCACGCATGCTGTATGCGCGTAGGCCCTTAGGCAGCTTAATAAAAGGGCCCCCTTGGTGTACTTAGGGGTCCTTTTATCAGGGCCGCCGAGAGACTAGGCCGAGCCTGGGGCAAGGCCCCCCCCCCCCACCGCTCCCCCCGCTGCTGCAGTCCGTGGTCTCACCTGCCTGCCTCCATGGCTCCGGGCCCCCTTCATTCAAAGCAGTAGTCGCAGATCGCCTCTCTTCTGGCCTTCCCTCCCTGTGTCCCGCCCTCGTCTGATGTATCTTCCGGTTTCCACGAGGGCGGGACACAAGGAGGGAAGGCCAGAAGAGAGGCGATCTGCGATTGCTGCTTTGAATGAAGGGGGCCCGGAGCTGTGGAAGCAGGCAGGTGAGACCAGGGACTGCAGCGCCGGCGGCCTGACCCCGGTGCCGGGCCCCCCCCTCTCGGCGGTCTGCTGTGGCAAAAGGGGGTTTCAGCGTGCGTCAAAAACATGCACCAACGCCAGTGCAGGCCCCCTTTTGCTGCACCGTGGTAAAAGGGGCCCTCTGCAAGTGGAATTAACCTTATTTCCTTCGCAGGAGTAGCTCTGTGCTTGTTACTAACTGAAAAAGGTGACATATTGTTTTTGCTAAATGTATGCTCGACAACTGTTATTTTTCATTCAAATTTTTGAGACTTGTATTTTACAAGGGATATGACAACAGCATTTGATTGCAGTAACGTGTTTTATTACTGCCTTGTTTTCAATACATTTCTGCAAGTTTACTGAAAAATTGACTTGAATAGAGGTACACAGTAATTCATGTTCTGAAGTAAAATGAGTGGGTTCTCTTTTTTTTTTTTTACATTCACTAGATATATTTTAAAGTAAAAGCACCTTGCAAGCCTTGAGAATGTACCTGAATATATAAATCGCCTCACCTCAAGCGTGGAACAAACTCCCTGAGCACATACGCCAAGACCCCTCCCTGCCCATCTTCAAATCACTGCTCAAAGCCCACCTCTTCAATGTCGCCTTTGGCACCTAACCACCACACCTATACTCAGAAATCTAGACTACACCAACTTGACATTTTGTCCTTTAGATTGTAAGCTCATCTGAGCAGGGACCGTCCTTCTTTGTTAAATTGTACAGCGCTGCGTAACCCTAGTAGCGCTCTAGAAATGTTAAGTAGTAGTAGTAGTATTACATATAGCAGTGATTTAACCAGAGCTGAGATTGTGATGTCATAATGCCTCATTCCACCAATGCCTAAGAGCCAACCTCATCAGTGATGTCACAATGGCTTGATTGTCCTATATTTGTCTCACTCTTATCTATTAGATTGTAAGCTCTTTGAGCAGGGACTGTCTCTCTTTGTTAAATTGTACAGCGCTGCGTAACCCTAGTAGCGCTCTAGAAATGTTAAGTAGTAGTAGTAGGTTGTACCACAAAAAGGCAGTATATCAAATGTTTGACCCCCGCCTTTGGAAAACAGACCACAAAAGTGCCATGTTTGGCCCACCGAAGTAAAGCAAAGAGGAAAATACTCTTCAGCTACCATTTCTCTTATTGCATGCATATTTCTGTGTATCGGTTCATGCCATGATCGTTTTTAGTGTGTTTTTCCAGCAGTCAAAGGGCGTTTATTTTATTTATTGCATTTGTATCCCACATTTTCCCACCTATTTGCAGGCTCAATGTGGCTTACATAGTTTTATTAACATTGTCGTTCTAGGGTATCAGATACGGTTAGTATTGTGCCGAGATTAAGTAGGGAAGAGAGAAGAGGAAGGGAGTGATTAGGGTAGTTATAGAAGGTGGGTTTTCATAACTGAGTAGGTTGGTGAGGTGGATTAGCGTTGAATAACAGTAACTAGAATGTTTATCCATCGCTCAAGGTTTGACAGTGTTTTGCTGTATCTTAAAATAACTTTATGTGGGACCTTGTTAGACATAAATTAAACTAGAGAACTGAAGAATCACTTGCTTTTGTGGTGGGCGTAAGCAAAAAATGCAGGTTTCTCAGTTTCCAAACAATGGGGATAGTCCCCTGTATCGAACTGCTGAGGAAAACCTTATTTTTAATGATATGCTAAGAACGGCTCCTGACCACTTAAAGAGCACTTAACCGGCTATCGCCAGTATTTAGCGGGGGATAACCGGCTATCCACTGCTGAATCTCCCCAGTTAGTGGCTAGCAGATAGCTGGTTATATCAGCCGATATAACCGGCTATCCACCTATTTTTAAAACCGGTTTAGCAGCCATATTTGGCCACGAGAAAATGTGTGATAACTTTGGCCGGTTTAAAGATAGCCGGTTATCTTTAAAGCGGCTAAAAATAAACTGGATGGTCAGTGTTGGTCACCAGAAACGGCCTGGTATTGAATATCTGGACTAGGGACTGACCACATTAGCTGGTCTAACTCCCGTTGTCTAAATCAGGGGCGTAGCTACGTGGAGTCACAGGGGCCTGGGCCCCCCAGATTTGGCCCTGGCCCCTGCCGCCTCCATCAGGTACCTGTGCTGTCGGGGGTCCCCAACCCCCACCAGCCGAAGTCCTCCTCAGCCGGTCTCCGGGCCGGCGCGTTGCTGCAGCTGATGTGGAAGCCTAGGATTCTGTTTCTGTGTGAGTCGTCCTGCACTGGATGGTCAATGCTGGTCACCAGAAACGGCCTGGTATTGAATATCTGGACTCAGGACTGACCGCATTAGCTGGACTAATTCCCATTGTCTGAATCAGGGGTGTAGCTACGTGGGGCCACGGGGGCCTGCCCCCCCCAGATTTGGCCCTGGCCCCCACTGCCATTGGATACCTGTGCTGCAAGGGGTCCCCAACCCCCGCCAGCACAGGTACCTGACGGTGGCGGTGGGAAGGGGGGGTCGAATGGGGAGGGGCGCCGGGGGGGGGGGTCAAAGGTGGCGGGGAGTCTGCAGCGCCGGGGGGGGGCCTAAAATGTGCCCCCTCACCTTTGGCTCTGGCCCCCCCTCCTGTCGTAGTCTGGCTACACCCCTGGTCTGAATATTGGCCCCAGTGCGTCTATCTTTTTGGACCATTTTTTGAAGAAAAAAGTCCAAGTGAAAAATGCGCAAAATCAAGCTATTGGGATGTATGGGGGAGCCAGCATTCTTAGTAAACTGTCCACACAAGACATCCCAGGCGTTGTGGGGCACTCTAGGGAGCACTGCAGTGGACTTCACATAAAAGGTCCCAGGTACACATCTTACCATTGCTCCCTTTATATTGTGTGGGGAGCCCTCCAAAACCCACCAAAAACCTACTGTACCCAACTATACACCACTATAATAGCCCTTATGCCTGCAAGTGTCACTTATATGTAGGTTTTTGGTGGGTTTTGGAGGGCTCACACTTTCCACTACAAGTGTACCAGTTGGAGGGGAATATGGACCTGAGTCCCCTTCTCTACAGTCCACTGCACTGACCACTAGGCTACTCCTGTCATAGAGGTTGGAACATACTGTTTCGTTCACATCTTTGGGGGATGAGGAGGGTGAGAGGGTATCAGTGACTACTGGGGGAGTAAGGGGTGGGGTCATGCTATAATCCCTCTAGTGGTCATTTGGTCATTCAGGGCACCTTATTGTGACTTAGTCGTGATAAAAACAGGTCTAGACCAAAATGACTAAATTGTAGCTCTGGAATCTTTTTTTTCTTTTTCTTTTTTGTTCCATTATCGCAGAAAAGTGCCCAAGTGTTCGGAACACCCAAATTCCACCCCAACATGCCCCACAACACACTCTCGTGAGATTTGGACATGCTGCTGACGAACTGCATAGATAACATCTTAAATGTGGATTTCAAAAATAGCGATTTGGACGTTTCGGCAAGAAAAACATTGAAATGGCGCTTTGTGCCACTTTTTGGACATATTTTTTTCTGTTTCAAAATGAGCCCTGAAATCTCTTATCCATGAGATAACATTGAGAGGTCATACAAAGCACATATACGGAGGAGCATTAAACACCCTTATACAGACTTTAAAAAATTATTCATACTTGTATAGGGAACCAATGTGCTTAACGGTGTTACCCTATCAAATTTACTTAGCTGAATAGATTGGCCTAATGGCCATGTTCCATAAGGTTTGTAGTTTTCTCAAAACTAAGTCTGAACACCTTGCATCAGGGCCGCAGAGGGGGGGGGGGGGGGGCAGGGGGTGCAAAATTCCCTGGGCCCGGGCCACCAAGGAGGGCCCGGCACCAGAGTCTCTCGCCCTCTCCTGCTCCCAGGCCGCTGGCCGCCATCTCCACCTACCTACCCTCAGCTCCCTTCTGTCTGTCGTCCAACCCACTGCATTAAAAAAAAAATCTCTAAAGCAGCAGTGCAGCGCCTTCCCTGCCAAAGCAGCAGATCACCTCAGGCAGGCCTTCCCTCACTGTGTCCCGCCCTCACGGAAATAGGAAGTTATATCAGAGGAGGGCGGGACACAGTGAGGGAAGGCCCGCCTGAGGTGATCTGCTGCTTTTGCACAGAAGGCGCTGTGCCTGCTGCTTTAGAGATTTTTGTTTTTAAATTTAAATGAAGGGGGTCGGATGGCAGGCAGAATGGAGCAGAGGGTAGGTAGGTGGAGACTGGGAACTATGGCGCTGGTGGCATGGGAGCAGGAGAGGGAGGCGACAACAGTAGCGATTGGGGGGGGGGGGGGGTGATCCTGGGGGGGCGTGGCCTTGCCCCGGGCCCAGCTCAGTCTCTCGGCGGCCCTGCCTTGCATACAACACATTGCAATAGCCCAGCTGACTCGCAATCAAAACCTGGACCAACAGATTGAACTGGAATGGCCTAATGGTTAGTGCAGTGGGTTGCGGACCTGGGGAACGGTGTTCAATTCCTGCTGCTGCCTGATGGCCAGCAGTGGGTTGTGATGCTGGGGAACCAGCCAGGTTGTTCCCTCTTTTGCTCTGTGTAACCCTGGGCAAGTTACTTAACCCTCCATTGCCTCAGGTACAACAGTAGTACAATGTACTACTAGAGACAGATCCAGTACCTGTAAATGAAATTTGTAAACCGCTTAGGTTTAAGTAGTATACAAGTGCTTAAAGGAATGAATGCTCCCTCTCTGAACAGTGCCTCACTCTTTTTAGACATCTCAGATACAGAAATATTTTCTTTGATAGAGAAGCCACATGCTTTTCAAAAGATAGAGTAAATGTATCAGAAGATTTTTCTGGATGGTTCATTATTTATTTGAGCCTTGCAGGCAACATTTGCTAGGAGTAGTCTATACTTTTCCTTCTCACACGGAGAAGTCAGGCTAATTCGAAGGATTTGCAAGAGCTGCACGTCTTTTCTCTTCCACACAGAGGGCCACGTACTGGCCTTTCAGACCTTTTGGGAGAGCCTTTGTCTTTCTTTCCTCAAGCAGGAAAAGATTTAGATGGGGCCTCCAGACTTCTGAAAACAACTCCCCTCCAAAAAAAAATAAATAAGGAGTGGCCAAGTGGTTAGGGTGGTGGACTTTGGTCCTGGGGAACTGAGGAACTGAGTTCGATTCCCAGTTCAGGCACAGGCAGCTCCTTGTGACTCTGGGCAAGTCACTTAACCCTCCATTGTCCCATGTAAGCCGCATTGAGCCTGCCATGAGTGGGAAAGCGCGGGGTACAAATGTAATAAAATAGATACTATTGGAGATTCTACATGGAATGTTGCTATTCCACTAGCAACATTCCATGTAGAAGGCTGCGCAGGCTTCTGTTTCTGTGAGTCTGACATCCTGCCTTACGTGCAGGACGACAGACTCACAGAAGCAGAAGCCTGTGCGGCCACATTGGTGATCTGCAAGGGCCGACTTCTACATGGAATGTTGCTAGTGGAATAGCAACATTCCATGTAGAATCTCAAATAGTAGCAACAGTGGAGGAGTGGCCTAGTGGTTAGGGTGGTGGACTTTGGTCCTGGGGAACTGAGGAACTGAGTTCGATTCCCACTTCAGGCACAGGCAGCTCCTTGTGACTCTGGGCAATAACCCTCCATTGCCCCACATAAGCTGCATTGAGCCTGCCATGAGTGGGAAAGCGCAGGGTACAAATGTAATAAAAATAAAATAAAATATATATATAGACAGCCATCCTGTCATTCATGAGTACATACATGGATCTCATAATGATGAATTCTGGTACCAGTGACTAAATAGTAATTTTTTCATGGAATTGAATTTTGCATGAATAAAAAATAGCTTGCTCTAGAAATGACAGTAAAAACAAGAAACACAAAGAGCTCTGTGTAAAAAAAGCCTTTATTGTCAGTGGGATGATCACATAAAACCTGGCATTTTTCACCAACAGACTCCATCAGGGGTATTAGATATGCAGAACTGAAAAACAGAAAACTACAAACATTACATATACCGCATAAATAACATATAAACCAAAAATAAAAGTCAAGCATAATGACAATTAAAAGAAACACAGAGCCCGCAACCGTGCTTCCACTATAAGTCATAACTGAAAGTATAATACACAATTGAAAAATTATAGAACAAATGTGTCTTAGACATAACTCTTCATCTTAGGTCTTTTGGAAATTATTTATACTGGTGTATAAAACTAGCAGGTCCCTCTCCCCTCCCCTCCTCCTTTTTCTTTCTTCTTTTTCCGTCTGGACTGATATACTCGTATCACCCCTCTCCTCAAGTCACTTCACTGGCTTCCGATCAGGTACCGTATACAGTTTAAGCTTCTCCTTTTAACCTACAAATGCACTCGATCTACAGCCCCTCCCTACCTCCGCTCACAGGACTAATCCCTCCTCTCAGTAGCCTTCTCCACCACCGCCAACTCCAGGCTCCGCCCTTTCTGCCTCGCCTCACCCCATGCCTGGAATAAACTCCCTGAGCCCATACGCCAGGCCCCCTCCCTGCCCATCTTCAAAGCCTTGCTCAAAGCCCACCTCTTCAATGTCGCCTTCGGAACCTAACCATCATACCTCTATTCAGGAAACCTGGACTGCCCCTACTTGACATTTCGTCCTTTAGATTGTAAGCTCCTCTGAGCAGGGACCGTCCTTCTTTTTTAAATTGTACAGCGCTGCGTAACCCTAGTAGCGCTCTAGAAATGTTAAGTAGTAGTAGTAGTTTTTCCTCACTTGCCCTTCCTCTTTTCCTTTTGTCTTCCTCTTCCTTCCGCCTCTTTTCCTCCGTTTTCTTCCTCTTCCCCTCCCCCATCTCCTTTTTCCTTGGTTTTCTCCATCCAGAAGATTGTTTCAGTATAATATACTGATTGTCCTTTTGTGTTTTAAAATGCATTTTATTTTATTTTATTCCATATTGATTGGAGGACTGCATTATAGAAATTATAGTTCAGCTTAGACACACTACATTAACTACGCTGTCTTTTAACATTCCAGTACGTTTTAGTTTGGAAATAAATTAGTACATTTTCGTTTCACCTTTGGGTAATGTATCATCCTTAGAGGTAATTTAAGTCATTTTTCTTATGCATTTTCGTCCATGCTCTCAATGAAATAAGCAGGTTAAACACATAGATAAGATTAGTTGTTTCTATTACCGACTGCATTGGAATTGACAGTAATAGAGATATTGCAGATAAAACAGACACGTGGCTGCTTTTTAACAAAGGATTTTATATGATGCACCTTTTTACTCTGTGTCTTATTACATGCACTTATCTCTCTATATAAAACGCACCTCCAACGTTCTAATGAAGCCTCACTTTCCCAACATTCTAAAAGTGAGGCGGCAGAGACCACTTTCTAGCCATGAGTGTCTGCCCCGCCTACGCGTCAAACGTGATGACGTCGAGGGCGGAGCACTGACACTGAATGAATGGGATCGCCAACCCGCTGCCATGCAACGAAACATGACAACAGATGCACCAAGGACCTATGAAAACCAGCTGACAAACAAGGGATCGCTGACCCGTTGAATCACTACAACCACCCGTGCACACTAATCGCGCTTAACCCCCCCCCCCACACACACACACACAAACAAAAAGCAGACAAAAGCATCCCTCCGGCGCACAACCCCCCCCCCCCCCCAAAAAAAAACCCAAACAAACATCACTCCGGTTTAATGAAAACTTTAAGCACATACAAACAGCCCACCTGAGTGCCGTGCAGAATTCAGAGCCTACAATGGAGACTTCCAGACACATGCGCCCTCAGCCCCCCACTACAGAACGCCACCCACATTCCACACTCAAAACAAACCCATATCTACTCCACCTCCTGCCTGCCTGCAAAGGATTCCTCCAGTCTCATCAAAAATACAAGTGCCTACAAATAGCACATCAGCCTGCCCTGCTGAATTCAGATTACTGTCAGCCACAAAAAAAAAACAACACATCTAATATGGACAATCAGCATCACTCACTAACACACATACATACAACCAAACTCCTCACCCTCCCAAAATGCCACACACTGCCATGGACAGACAGCATCTTGCTTTCA
The DNA here is from genome assembly GCF_901765095.1 of Microcaecilia unicolor. NCBI lineage: Eukaryota > Metazoa > Chordata > Amphibia > Gymnophiona > Siphonopidae > Microcaecilia > Microcaecilia unicolor. The sequence goes on from NC_044034.1 coordinate 352,680,787, forward strand.
CACTCATACACACACACTCCCTCCCTCAACCCCCTTAATACAGAAACTGAAACAGTAAAAACCAACATCTCTCTCTTACAGACACAAAGACACTCCCACAACCCCCTCCCCCCCTACAGAACACCACCCACATTCCACACTCAAACCAACCCGTATCTACTCCTCCTCCTGCCTGCCTGCAAGGGATCCCTAAAAAAATTTATATCCCTTAATATCAAACAGAAAAAGAAAAAAAAAACCACATGCTAGCGCCCGTTTCATTTTTTTTTTTCGAAACGGGCCTTTTTTTACTAGTAGAACATAAGAATAGCCATACTGGCTCAGACCAATGGTCCATCTAGCCCAGTATCCTGCTTCCAACAGTGACCAATCCAGGTCACAAGTACCGGGCAGAAACCCAATTAGTAGCAACATTCTATGTAGATACCAAAGAGTAGCAACATTCTATTCAGAATCTCAAAGAGTAGCAACATTCCATGTAGAACCCCAAAGAATAGCAAAATTCTGGAATCTTAAAGAGTGACAAGATTCCATGCTGAATCTCAGAATAGCAACATTCCATGCTACCAATCCTAGGGCAAGCAGTAGCTTCCCCCATGTCCCTCTCAATAACAGACTAAGGACTTTTCCTCCAGGAACTTATTCGAACCGTTTTAAAACCCAGATACTCTAACCACTGTTACCACATCCTCCGGCAATAAGTTCCAGAGCTTAACTATTCTTTGAGTGAAAAAAATATTTCCTCCTATTTGTTTTAAAAGTATCTCCATGCAATTTCATTGAGGGGCCCTTTTACAAAGCGGCTCTTGAAAAGGGAAGTACCGCCAGGCTACCGCTGCAGCCTGGCAGTAGTTCCCACCCCCAGCGTATGCTATTTCCGGTGCTACAAAAAATATTTTTTATTTCTGTAGCACCGGTGTGTACCCAGCGGTAATTGCGCAGTGCCAGCACTGCCCAGTTACCACCAGGGTAGCGTGGAAGCCCTTACCGCCACCTCAATGGGTGGCAGTAAGTGCTCCCACTCGAAATGGGAGCAACCTGCCTTTTAGTCACTGTGGTAAAAGGGGGCCTCGGCACGCATCAAAAACATGTGCCGACACCAGCACAGGCCCCCCCTTTTGCCGCAGATTCTTACAAGGACCACTGAGTGTCTTCTGGTCTTTTTTACTCTTTGAATGAGTGAAAAATCGATTCACCTCAAGGGCCGCCGAGAGGGGGGGCAGGGGGAACAAAATTCCCCAGGCCCGGGCCTCCAAGGGGGGCCCGGCGCCGCAGTCCCACCCGCCCGTCCTTGGCTCCGTCGTCAACCGTCCGCCACCAGGCCGGGCCCCCTGCATTGAAATCACAGCGCCTCACCGCCGTGTGAAAGCGCAGCGGCAGATTGCCTCCCTTCGGGCCTTCCCTCCCTGTGTCCTGCCCTTGCCGAAGTTACATCAGAAAAGGGCGGGACACAGGGAGGGAAGGCCCGAAGGGAGGCGATCTGCCGCTGCCTGCTGCGTTTTCACACGGAGGTGAGGCACTGTGATTTCAATGCAGGGGGCTCGGCCCAGTGGCGGACTGAGGGGGGCGGCGGTTGCGGGGACCCGAGCCCGGCCCTGTTCACCTCCACCCGTTCCCTACCACTCAGGAATAACTGGAGATTTTAATATTGTGTATAATGTATAGAGTACACTTTTTAGTGTCTCTGTGGTGTACCGTTCCAATAATCTGTTGGTCTTGGGTTGGTTGTTCAGAATACATCAGCAGTGATGTCATTTGTCACGTCAAATTTTGGCATGAAGGCAGCCATCTTAAGTCTGGATTTTGAGCAGCTTTGGCATTTTGTTTGCTGACAACTACTGTTGCGGTGGAAGTCACGCTAATGTAGATTTCTGCGTAGCTAGTCCTACTGCTGGAGGTTATGGCAGTCATCTTCAGAGGCCCATCAGGACAGGTGTGAGCAGAGCAGTACCCCTAGGCCCACATACCACTGATTGTCACCTCTGGGGGAGGAGGATAGGGGGATGCCTTGGGTGGCCGGGGAGGGTTCTGAAGTCTACATGGGGGTTGAGCTTTGGGTCAAGGGAGGGGCCCGCTGCGTTGTGCTGCTCAGTGAGAGGATTAGGGGAATCGGAGGGGCATTCAATGGGGTGGAGGTTTAGAATATTGTAATTGGGAGGGTTGAGGGGTCAGGAACTTGAACTGGGGGACTGTTGGAGTGGAGAAAAGGATGGGGGAGGGCTAGGAAACTTTTAATGGTAGTGGTTGCACCACTAGACTGCCGGTTGCGTGGCCAAGCTTACAGCCTCCTCTTGAGGTGGTAGGAAGTGTAGACATGGTATCAACAGCTGTGATGTATGTGGTATTGACTCATGAGCTAGCTGCCTGTCACTAATAGCCATACCTCTGCTCTGCCCTGTCACACCCACTCAATGTGTTAGGCAGTTAGCTTGGATTTTTGGCACGCTAGAATTTTCATAGTTAAAAGTTCACATACCTTACTGTAGCAGAGGCACAGAGATTACTGTGGACTTCCGCAGGGATCTCCCCTTTCACCAACACTGTTTAATATCTTTCTCCACAAATTGGGTTTAAAATTATCGAAAGAAGGCTTTTGGGCTCATTTTCGAAAGAGAAGGACGTCCATCTTTCAACATAAATCGGAAGATGGATGTCCTTCTAGCTGTTGTAATATGCATTACAGGTTTGGCGTGGGTTCACGCTAATGTCTAATGCACAGTATAACCCGTGCTAGCACCTTAACGCTACATAGTAAAAAAGTCCCCAGGTTTCTTCCATCCTAGGTAAATAACAAAGGATTTGAATCGACTTTAGAAATGTCCTGATGCACAGACCTTTCTTAGTAAGCTCACCATTTTCCCTTAAGCTAGAGAGAAGTGAAGAGGGCAGACGGATTCTGCTTGCTAGAGTCAGCTTTACATTACATTGCATCATACTTATAGACTGCTAGTACCACATAGTTCTAAGCGGTTTACAAACTCAAGAAGCCAAGACAAACCCTCAGGAATTACAGAGACAAAAAAAACACCTAGTTTCTTAAAATGATTACAGTTCAATCTCTTAAAAAGAAATGTCTTAAGATTTTTCCTAAATAAAGGATAATTTGTAAATGTTGTCAAAACATGAAATTAGATTTTTTTCCCCCCCCAATTCTTAGGCGCTTGAAACAGATTGAATCTTTTTATACCCTTGGGTGATGGAAAAGAGAATGTATTATAATTAACCGATCTTCTACTCCTGTTGGGAATAATAAATATTCTAAGTGAGACAATAAATAATCTGTACAATCACCATTTAAGACCCTAAGGGCCGTGTTTACTAAGCCAGGTTGTAGGGGCACCAGCGTTTTTAGCATATGCTAATGGGCGTCTCTATCATTAGTACACGCTAAAAACGCTAGCGCACCTTAGTAAACAAGGCCCTAAATAATACACAAGAGAATTTATACATATTATAGCATCAATAAATAGTCAAGTTTTTTGTAACATTTAGAAATTCGATCACGTCTATGTAAAGAAAAAAAATCAATCTCGCCGCCGTATTCTGGATCAACTGCAACTTTTGTAAAGTTTGTTTAGATACCTCCAAATATAAAAGATTGCAATAATCCAATTTGGGTAACAATAAGGATTGAACAAGTAGTCTGAATTGATCAACTTCAAAATATTTTCTGATACGTCTATGACTCCTCATTGAAAAAGGGAGATTTTTTTACCAAGGCTCCCATGTGAGCATTCAAGGAATACATCTGATCTATACAGACTCCTAAGACTTTCATAACAGGCGCCAATGGAAAATTTTTATGATCTACAAAAGGATCTGGATTGTTATCCAGAAATAGGAATTTGGTCTTGTCAGTATTTAATTTTAATTTGTATCTCAATATCCAAGAACTGATTAACTTTAGCACAAATTTCAACTACTTAAATTGTTTAAAGATGAATAGAAAGGAATCATCACTGTGATATCAACTGCATAATGATGGGTGACAAAGGGGCATTTTCGAAAGGGACGTCCAAGTTGTGATTTGGATGTCCTTGCAAAACGGCAAAATCCAGGGGCAGGGAAACCCGTATTTTCAAAACAAGATGGACGTCCATCTTTTGTTTCGAAAATATCATCAGAGACGTCCAAATCCTTAAATTTGGACGTCCCTAGACATGGACGTTTCTGACTTTTGGTGATTTTTTTGAAACCAAAGACGTCCATGTCAAAAACAGCCAAATGCAAGCCATTTGGTCTTGGGAGGAGCCAGCATTTGTAGTGCACTGGCCCCCCTCACATGCCAGGACACCAACTGGGCACCCTAGAGGGCACTGTAGTGGACTTCATAGATTGTTCCCAGGAACATGGGTCCCTTACCTTGTGCGCTGATCCCCCCCCAAACTCACTACGCACAATTGTACACCACTACCATAGCCCTTATGGGTGAAGGGGGGCACCTATATATGGGTACAGTGGGTTTGTGGTGGGATTTGGAGAGCTCGCTGTTCCCTCCACAAATGTAACAGGTAGGGGAGATATGGGTCTGGGTCTGCCTGTCTGGAGTACACTGCAGTACCCACTAAAACTGCTCCCGGGACCTGCATGTGCTGTCATGGACCCGAGTATGACATCTGAGGCTGGTATGACATATTTTGAAAGATGTTTTTTGAGGGTGGGAGGGGGTTAGTGACCACTGGGGGAGTAATGGGAGGTTATCCCTCATTCGCTTCGATGGTAATCTGGTTATTTCGGGCACCTTTTTGTGCCTTAGTTTTAAGAAAAACAGGTCCTGGTGAAAACGTCCACGTGTTCGTCAGGGACGTCCTTGTTTTTTTCGATTATGGGTCAAGGACATCCAAGTGTTAGGCACGCCCAAGTCCCGCCTTCGCTACGCCTGAGACACGCCCCCTTGAACTTTGGCCATCCTTGCAACGGAGTGCAGTTGGAGACGTTCTGAATCTGGTTTCGATTATACCGATTTGGACGTCCCTGGGAGAAGGTCATCCATCTTCCGATTTATGTTGAAAGATGGAAGTCCTTCTCTTTCGAAAATGAGCCCAAAAGCCCTTTCGATAATTTTAAACCCAATTTGTGGAGAAAGATATTAAACAGTGTTGGTGAAAGGGGAGATCCCTGCGGAAGTCCACAGTAATCTCTGTGCCTCTGCTACAGTAAGGTATGTGAACTTTTAACTATGAAAATTCTGAGGCTCTGATGCTGAAAAGTAAAAATGTCCATTAGAGACCATCAGCGCTGTACTAACACCTGCATTTACCTGCGTAGAATGTTCAGAGGAGTCTAGGGTGGGAAACGATGAGCGTTCCAGGCACTAGCGCATATAACATGCAAATGTAATCCAGCTTATGTAAATGAGGTCATTTTGTATTCCTCCCCAATGCTCAGAAAAGAGAGCCCGAAACAAAACTGCCTTACCGCTGCAAAAAATAACACCAGGTCGGAACTGGCAATATGGTGTTGGAAGAGTGGATTTCTTGTGATTCTCATGATTCTTTCTGCAAAATCTGCCGGCTTTTGGAAGCAAAAGGAAGGTCATGCAAGCCCTTGAAAGCTGGTCATAGCCGCCGAGGGGGGGGGGGCAGGGGGGACAGAATTCCCCGGGCCCAGGCCTCCAAGGGGGGGCCCAGCGCCGGACTCCTACTCGCCCTCCGTCGTTGACCGTCTGCCACCGGGCTGGGCCCCCTGCATTGAAATCACAGCGCCTTTCACCTCCGTGTGAAAGCGCTGCAGGCAGCAGGGCAGCAGATCGCCTCCCTTTAGGCCTCTTTCCCTCCCTGTGTCCTGCCCTTGTCGACGTAACTTCCGCGAGGGCGGGACACAAGGAGGGAAGGAGGGCCGAAGGGAGGCGATCTGCTGCTTGCAGTGCTTTCACAAGGAGGTGAGAGGCGCTGTGATTTCAATGCAGGGGGCCCGGCCCGGTAGCGGACGGAGGGGGGAGCGGTGGCAGTGACCTCGATGGGGGGGGGGAAGGGGCGGAGGGAGCCTGGCGTACTCTCTCGGCGGCCCTGACGCTGGTTGTGAGAAACAATTGACCAAAGCAAAAGCACACATTGACGTCTGTTTCCTTCGTCTAAATGTAAGCGTCCAAGCTAAAACAAATTTAAAACCCTTATATTTAGACCACAGAAAACTGACGCCAATGTGTGATTTACATTCAGGTTTTTCCAGGCATACGCGCACAGGAGCCAAGTTTATCGCATGCACCAGCACAGTCCTCCCTCTGAAGTCCCTAATAGTGTTATAAGCGCACCTATATTTGCATCTCATTAGCGTTGCGCATTAGGACGTTGCTCTTCGTTCCGTGGTATTTTTACGGCGCTATTTTGAACAGCGCTGGAGTTTTGAGCATCAGGGCCTGAAAGTTTCCAGGCAGAAGTAGTTGCATCATCTGCCTAGTAACAGCAGTAGGAGGAGACATCTTGGGAGGGAAACTGAGGAGTATAAAGACCCAGCCTAGGGGGGAGGGTACTGATCCCTTGCCAAAATACCTCAAAGCAACGGGACAAGGCGACTCAGAGCCCCTGGCAAGTCCCTCAGCACCTATGTAAAAAGCCTAAAATTACTTTTAACCTCCAAGCTTTACTAGTTTTATTAGGGGAGAAATAGGTCTGAAATTATCCGTGCTAAGTGCTTTGAAAATGAGCCCCATAGTCGCTGATCCTGGGGAACTAGGAGATGAAAACAGCCTCAGAGCCTACCAAGCTGTTGAACTGCTTCCAGGGAACACAAGTTTGGGGGATCCTGACTCCCAACACTACCTCATTGAAGAGAAGGGCAAGGGGTGCTATTCCAGTCAGCTGGACCAGAACATCCAAGGTAAAGCTTCTCACCCCCAGATATATCCCTCTGGAGAGAACCAGTTTACACTAGGAACTGAGAAAGGAGGCTTAGTAAGGAGAATCTGAGGCCTGCAATTCACCCTAGAGAAATAGAAAGGGTCTGCGCTAGTCGGTTAGAGCAGTTACATTGCCGCATGCTAATTGATTAGCACGCGGTTAGCGCTTGAGCCTTTACCGTCTGCAAAATAGGTGTCGGTAAGTGTATGGTCATTATTGCCAAAATAGAAAAATCAGCCATTTCCCTGAAGCGCTAAAAGTGGTCTTAGCCGACGGGAAAGACTCACCTTGGGGTAGCACAGGCCACTTTTAGCGCTGCTTGGTTAAAAAAAAACCCCTTTGTATCCATGAAAAACATCTTTTAAAGTTACCCTCATTCTGATTAACTGATGCTTTGCATTCATCAGTACGTACATCAGTATATAAGTATTGCTATACTGGGACAGACTGACGGTTCATCAACCCCAGCATCCTGTTTCCAACAGTGGCCAAACCAGTTCACCTTAAAAATCCATTGCACTTCTTCTAAGAAAGACAAAGTGAACAGATGTCTTATCTCAACAGTTCTAAAACAGCGTTGGTTCGTTTATAAATAATGACCTCCTAATACGGTAGTTAATATTTAGTGGGATAAGGCCTATCAATTATCCCCAGATCCAGATATCAGGCCTTTACTTAAGTATAAGCAATTTAGTTAGCGGGGAGTTTTTTTTTTTTTTTTTTGTAAAGAAATCACTCTTTCAAAAATAAATAAAATAAATGTTATTTTCTGCTTTTATCTCTGTAGCATGTTAAGTAAAATCCTTTTCTGTAGCTTGCACTGTTATGTCAATTTATTTAATACAGATAAACATTGTGGGGGCTAGCATTTAGCTTATGGCATTGAGGACCCCTTTTACTAAGCAGCGGTAAGCCCAACACAGGCTTACCGCTCGCTAAACAGGAAGTACCGCCAGGCTACCGCAGCAGCCCGGCAGTACTTCCCACCCCTTGTGTGCCGCCATATTCGGTGCTACAAAAATATATTTATTTTTGTAGCACCAGAGTGTACCCGACGGTAATGCTGCCCGATTATTAGCGTGGGAGCCTTTCCCACCACTTCACTGGGTGGCGATAAGGGGCCCCTCATGAAATGGCCGCACGGCAAGTGCTTTACTTGCCACAAGGCCATTTCCTGCAGGAAAGAGAGACTTCCCTTTTACCCACTGCGGTAAAAGTGGGCCTCAGCATGCATGAAAAACACAGACTGATACCAGCGTAGGCCCCCTTTTGCCGCAGCTTTGTAAAAGGGGCCCCAAGTGTCTTGTAAGCCACTAACAGTCGCAGACTGACCTAACTGCAGATATTCAATGCAGGGGTTGAATATTCATGTACAGTGCAATCCGCTTAAGTGCAAGGATCTGGGGCCAAAGAAATGCATGCAGTTAACCAGAGCGCGCACTTAACCGTTGTGACCCAAAGAAGCTTGACATCTGATAAACATATGTACAGTACTGTTTATTATTATACGTACAGTATACAGTCTCAGTTAACTGACATTAGGCTTGCTTGAAGTAATCAGTTATAGTTCTCTGTACACTCTTGGGTCTGTGAGTTCCATAGACTATGTCTGCCAGATGGTAAAAACTGTCATAGCACTGACATCCAGTGGCCTCCAGATAGGCCCACACGATGTTGACTCTCCAGCGCTCTTGCAAAAGTGACAGGAGGAGGTTGTTGAATTTCGTCAGCATGTGCCTCGCTGCTCATTTCTTCATCTGTTCCATCATCAGCTGTTGTTGCCTGCGTGTAGGCGCATATCTCAACATCAGTGCTGTCTTTAGCTGTTTGTAGATCGTAATCAACAGCTACGTAGCGATGGAACTCCTCTTCAGTAACACCGGCTGGGATGTCAATAACCTCTTTATCTGACGTGTTTGCAACAGCTGCATCTTTTCGTCCATCTGCACATCCAGTTCAACAGCACGTTTATCGTTGCCAGTCTGGTCATCCATAACACTCATCAGATGACGTAGCACAAGAGCCCGATAATGTTGTTTGAAATTGGCTATTATGCCCTGATCCATAGGTTGGATCATAGAGGTAGTGTTTGGTGGCAGGAAGACCACCTTGATGTTAGACAGCCTGACATCATCCCTGTGTGCAGCACAATTATCACAAAGCAGAAAAATCTGACGCTTTTGTGCCCGCATTCTAGTGTCTAACTTCTTTAGCCACTGCTTCCAAATTTCCCCAGTCATCCATGAATTTGCGTTAGCCTCGTATGACACAGGCAGTTGCTTAACTTTCTTGAAGCAACGGGGCTGTTTGCTCTTTCCAATGACGAGGGGTTCCAACTTCTCTCTCCCATCCATATTGCAGCAAAGGAGAATCGTCAGTCGGTCCTTCGATGTTTTACCTCCAGTAGTTTCAACATGTTTGAATGCAAGTGTTCCATTAGGAATCGCTCGCCAGTAGAGACCATTTTCGTCAGCAGTGAAAAAGTCACGAGGTGCAAACTCGTTCAAGATGGTAGGAAGAACTGAAACAAACCCAATTTTCAGCACCAAAGTCATCAGCGCCTTGTTTCTCACCATGCTGTTTCTTGAATTTATGCTGTTCCTCTCCTTCCATCCTTCCAACTATCCAACAGTGGCTTTGAATTCAGTTAGTCCAAGACTTTCAGCTAGCTGGTTAGCTTTCTCCATAAGCAGTGGACCACTAACAGGAAACTATCTGCTCCTGACTCGAGAAAACCACCGAAGAAGAGCATCTTCTACTTCCTCAGCTTTTCCTGCCCGTTTTCGTTTCCTGTGTGGATTTGTATTGTTTTGCCAGTCTTCCAGAAGCTGGTCTTTCTGCTTCCAGACATGTGAAATTTGACTGGGATTGACACCATATTCTTTAGCAATAGATGCTTGACTTTGTTTTCTAATTTTTTAAGAACTTCTATTCGTTCAGCCAGTGTTAAAGTCTTACAGTTCCGCCGCGACGATGACCCCGATGTACGCCCTAACATACTTTCGCTTATTCTGCCTGTGGCAGTTGAGGCAGTAAATTTTGAAATCTCGTTGGTTGTCTTGCGCCAATCGACTTCCATATTCCATGCGTGCGCTTATGCGGAGTCTTTCCTGCAGAGGAATGGTCTTGAACCATGCATATAAGCGAATCTTGCACTTATCAGTGGTGCGCTAAACCGAAGTTTGTCCTCATAGAAATTGATGGTGCCAAAAACAGGACCGAAGTACGGCATGCAGTTAAACAGAGCGTGTGCTTATCCGACATGCACTTATTTATTTAGATTTTGCTCATACCTTTTTCAGTAGTAGCTCAAGGTGAGTTACATTCAGGTACTCTGGATATTTCTCTGTCCCAGGAGGGCTCACAATCTAAGTTTGTACTTGAGGCAATGGAGGGTTAAGTGACTTGCCCAAGATCTCAAGGAGCAGCAGTGGGGTTTGAACCAGCCACCTCTGGCTTGCAAGACCGGTGCTCTAACCACTAGGCCACTCCTCCCACATGTATGTGCCCTGTCCCAGAAGTTAACTGGGGCACTGGCCAATATTCATACTGGTGCCCAGTTAACTCACAGGCTGATGCTCAAAATGAAACGCTGCTGCGAGAGGCGATTAGTGCCAGAGTAATGCCGGCGTTAGTGAGCTCAGAATGCTCAGAAGGCTCTCTAGCGTGAAAACAATGTGCTCACCAAAGATTAGTGCAAATAGCATGCAAATGTAGCCAAACAGATGTTAAGTAGGGCATTTCCTATTCCCTTCCAATGCTCAGAGAACAGCACACAAAACAAAGCTTCCCTCACCACTGAAAACCTAACGCCAGCTCAGAGCAGGTCTTAGGGTGTTTTGAAGAGCGGATTTCTCACAATTCTTTCTTTAAAATCTGCTGTTTTCTATATCCGTTGGAAGTGGAAGAAAGCTCGTGCAAGCCTGTAAGAGCTGGTACTAAGAAATAAATGCGCACGAGTCTGAGCAAACCCAAAAGGGAAAGCACACATTGGCGTCATTTCCTGCACTTAAATATAAGCCTTGCAAGCAAAAAAGAAAAAGACAGGAAAAGCTTATATTTACAGGTGCAGAAAACAGGCCACTAATAATGGGTGCTTCTTTTGGGTTTGTCTGGTGCATGCGCAAAAGAGCTGAGCTTACTGCAAAACTCTTCTGCACATGCACCAAGCACATCCCCCCCCCCCCCCCCCCCCCCATTATCACTTTTACAGTGCACATATAACTTGAATACCATTTCCTTTGAGCATTGGTGAGCTAGTTTTCAGCGCTGTTGGCTTTACCGTGGGAATTCTGAGCATTGGCCTGTCAGTGCATAAAGTTAGAACAACTTTTTTGCTGTCCTAAATTTATGGGCTTACTTAACCAGTTAGCAAACTGAAAATCGTAAGTCAAAGAGTTCCACCCCTGGACCACCCCTATCCTAGCTGGTTAGGGAATGGTTGAAGATATTCAGCAACACTACCTAGTTAAGTGCCGCTGGTGGGGATTAATGAGGCAGCGGCCTTTCCTTCCAGGTTAAACCCCTTTCAGTATCGGGCCCTGTGATCCTAATCAACAGGGTGATGTAATGCTGACTGGATGGCGCTTACTGTTCCCTCTAAGCTGAGTGGGAGTCCTTCAACCGCATTGCTACCAGTAGGGGTGATGATTCAATATTCACTAGGGACAGGCACTGGAGTCCTGCAGAGCTTGCCAGTCACTATTGGAAATGTAATAGTGAAACAGCGCCACCCACTGGCAGGACTGTGGGTGGAGGACTTCCACTCAGCTTAGAGGGAACAGTGATGGCAGTCAGATTAAGTTTACTCTATCTTATATTACTCTTATATCTTATATTAGATTACTGTATCTGATCTCTCTATATGTTCCATCTTTGCTTACACCCTATGCTGTCTATTAAAATGTTTTACTGGATATTGTGTTGACTATGCCTGTTGTTTGAATATTTTTACTACTGTAATTGCCAATTGCTTATGTTTGACGTATTCTTGCTGTACACCGCCTTGAGTGAATTCCTTCAAAAAGGCGGTAAATAAATCCTACTACATATATAAAGTTTGGCAGATAATTAGGAATAATGAAATATTAAAATAGACTCAACAGTCTTATCCCTGAGGAAGCTGATGCTGCCTGACACCTTTTGTTACACGGCATTGGATTTAGATGTTCTGATATACATCGTTGTCTCCTTTCACATGAATTGAAACAAGGAAAATATATACATAGATACGTTATTTTGTGGTGAGCGTGATCTCCTTACATTTTACTTAGTGGATTGTGAATTAAATAACCCAGCTGAGTGGGGAAACTCTCATTGCTATCCCTAGGCAGAGGGAGGCATGCATGTATAATCTTTGGAAAGGCCGCAGTGATGGTGCATGCTCTGCATGTAATGAGCAGTGTTACAGCCCAAGGTGTTTTCTCTTTGTTGTCGGAGAGAGCCTTTCAGATTTTCATTCCCAGATGAAATCTTAGGACATGATATATCATCGCAGTTCATAGAAAAGCATACAGCAAAGCTCTGCAGAAGATGTGTATATATGCATTTCTACATATTACTAGGGTTACCATATGTCCGGATTTACCTGGACTGTCCGGGCAACCGGGCGGGTTTTGCCAATCTGCCCGTTTGTCTGGATTTCTGGACAAATGGACAGGCTGGTGGGCGGGCTGTCCTATAGGACGGCCTGCCCGCCAGCCTGCCCAGTAAAACATTTGTCCAGAAATCCAGACAAACAGGCAGCTTGCTAGCCTCCCCTCCCCTTACTTACTACTGCCCTGGTGGTCTAGTGATCTCTTCCGCCTTCGGGGCAGCAAAGAGCCCCCTCTTTCCTGCTCGGAGCGCTGCCCTGCATGCATCCTTCCTGTTGTTGATCTCGGCGCCGATTCAAAATGGCCGCCGAGAGTTGAAGTGACCTCGTGAGACTTCAACTCTCGGCAGCCATTTTGAATCAGCGCCGAGGTCAGCAACTACTGCCCTGGTGATCTAGTGACCTCTTCGGGGCAGGAAAGAGCACCCTCTTTCCTGCCCAGAAGAGGTCACTAGATCACCAGGGCAGTAGTAAGGGGAGGGGGGTGAAGGGGAGGGGAAGTGACGGGGTATGTGACAGGGGGGAGGGAAATGTGAAAGGGGGCAGGGCATGTATCCTCCTTTTTGGGGGACAAAATATGGTAACCCTACATATTACTTACCTGGTCTTTAGACAGCTACTGACAATAGACAATGGTAGGCCGATTTACTGACAAATGAAAGAATCGGGCCTATCTTTTCATCAACAGTAAGTCATGAGGTAGAATAAAAAAAAAAAAGAGGGTTATTTTTAGATTAGAAAAATGCCTTGAAATGGAACAGCACAGCCTGAATGCTTCCACAGGCAGTACTGTACAAAGAGCAGCTGTGACACTGGAAATCCCATGCAATCACTTTGCCTGCTACTATTTCCAGGTTACTTAAGATGGGTGTTAACTGCTGGCTAAAATTTCTGCTGTGTCTCTCACTTCTAAAAATACTTTTACTGATTGCCATGACAACGTCTGTGCTTCTGTTTGGATCTGCTGAACATTTACTGGGAGCGGACTAATGACATATGGCATTGGGCGATCAGGTTTGACTCCTAGAAGTTTGGCTCTGCAGGAAGCCGTATTTCCTGCTGCTGTCCTGGGCCCTGACGCTCAGAACCTAACACCGGCATTAGGGCGGTTTAGCTTGGACTAGCGCCAGCGTTAATCTGCGCATAATGTTCAGTGGGCTTTGGCGCAAGAAACAACATGTGTGCTTAAAGTTGTATGCAAATGGTATTTAAATGTCAAAACGGATGTTAATGAGCTCATGTGCTGTTGCCTTCCAATCCTCAGATAACAGTGCACAAACAAATCTTGCTCTCATAGCTGGCATTGGGGGGCTTGAAGAGAAGATTTCTTTTTTTAAAATATGCAGGTTTTGTTTTGCAAGTGGTAGGAAGCCCACGCAAAGCTCTAAGTGTCAATACTGAGAAACAAGTGTGTGTGAGTCCGAAAGTGTAAGAACACGTTGGTGCCTGTTTTCTGCACTTAAATATTTTTCTCTCCTCCAAGTGTGAAAAATAATGTGAAAATTTTATATTTAAAGGCGCAGAACAGTGCAAGGGCGTGGTTCACTTCCAGGTTTGGCTGGGCATGCGCACAAGAGCTTTGCATACCGTGAAACTCTTGTCGGCATGTGCCAGGCACGTTCCTCCCCCTTACTTTCAGTCTCGTATATGATTTGAGCATTAGGGAGGTATTTTGCGCTGTTCCTGCAGTATGAGGTGGGAGCTCTTCGCTTTAATGTTCTTAGCATCGGGACCCTAGACACTAAACTAGGGGCTCTCAAACCTGTCCTGGGGGAATCCCAGCCAGTCAGGTTTTCAGGATATCCACAAATGAATAAGCATGAGATAAAGAAAGAGATTTGCATACTAAGGAGGCAGTATATGCAAATTGATTCATGAATATTCATTGTGGACATCCTAAAAACCTGACTGGCTCGGGTTCTCCCAGGACAGGTTTGGGAATCACTGTACTATACCAATGCAAAAATGTTAATTTTGTATCATTAACCCCTTTTTGACCAATTTCTATTTTAATTAATTTTTCATTTGGTAGAATAGCTAACTGTATAGGGGTCCATATTCAAACCAGTTTTAACCTGAATGAATAGAGAGGTGTGGTAGCCGTGTTAGTCCACTTTTAAAGGTAATCAATAGAAATCAAACAAAATAAAACATGGAAAAGAAAATAAGATGATACCTTTTTTTATTGGACATAACTTAATACATTTCTTGATTAGCTTTTGAAGGTTGCCCTTCTTCGTCAGATCGGAAATATGCAAATGTGGTAGATGACAGTACATCTCAGTGAAACATCAAAGCATTTCAGTGACAGTCTAACAGGGTGGGGTTGGATAGGTGAGAAGAGGGTGACAAACAGAGCAATACAACTTTATGGTTTATAATGGGCTAGAAAACCCAGATCCTTGTTAAGTCCTGTCTGTTGGGTGTCAAAATATTCAATCATTTTGACTTCAAAGGTCTTACGTTCCTGTATTGTTTTAAAGTTACCTTTCAGGATTCTTATTATGAAGTCACTGGTATGAGAAGCTTAACTAGATAGTGTCACAGATGGCTGGGCACTACCCGATTAGTGCCGGGGTGGTCTGGGAGTGGCGTTGGCATGGATCTGGAATTTATTCAGGCATCGCAGATATTCAGTGCCAGCACCTGAATAGTTAACTGGAGAGTTGGACTTCCTATACTCCTGAATTCTATAGAAGTTGCTATAATTGCGTGTGCAAATTTGGGTGTGTGCCCAATTTACACCTGCAATTTAATTAATGAGCTAATTAGCACCAATAATTGGTTTGTTAACAAGCAAGTGGCACTAATTAGATTTAATTAAAAATATACATGTGTAGGCACGGGGCGCAGAAATGGGAGGGCCATGGGCAGAAAGGGGGAATTCCTAGTATTTACGCGTGTTGTTACAGAATGGGGATACGTGCATAATTTAGGTGTGAAGATTTGCACCGTTTCAGCTGGTGCAAATGGCCGTGCCTAAAGTTAGGTGCGATTCTTGGGTGTAAGCACTATTATATAAACCACATCTAACTGTAAGTGTGGTTTATAGAATAGCTCTTCTTTTGGCGCCGATTTTTTTTAAGAACATGGAGCATAAGAGTAGCCATACTGGGTCAGACCAACGGTCCATCTAGCCCAGTATCCTGTTTTTCAAACAGTGGCCAAGCCAGGTCATAAGTACCTGGTAGAAACCCAAATCGTGGCAACACTCCATACTACAAATCCCAGGGCAAGCAGTTGCTTCCCATGACTGTCTCAGTAGCAGACTATGGACTTTTCCTGTAGGAATTTGTCCAAACTTTTTTAAACCCAGATACGCTAACTGCTGTTACCACATCCTCCGGCAAAGAGTTCCAGAGGTTAACTATTCATTGAGTGAAAAACTTCGAGTGTCCCCTAGTCTTTGTACTTTTGGAATGAGTAACCAGTCACAGAATCTATGACGAGGCAGAATAGGTGTATCGAGCCTGAGCTCTTTCATTAAAACTTGGGGACCATGGGTCAATTTTAGCAGACAATGGAAAAGGTGCCGGTACTTAGTAGCCCCTCAAAAAAAGCCCTGGGTATAACTATATCCCAGTCATGGTTCTCTCATCCTGTGACCATCACTGAAGCCACAAATCAGCCTCCTCCATCAAAGCTTCTAGACCCGGAACTTTATTTCCCATACTATGGGCGTTAGTATACACAGCTTTCCAGATGTTGCCCTTTTTTCCCATTTGTGAAGAAGTATTTAAAATTTCAGTTACCTGAGGGCCTATACTCGTCCAGGGGCTTTGATCACTCAGACCCAACAATTTCTGTTTAAAGCCCTCTTCAGTAGGTTAGCTAGTCTGCTGCTAAAGACACTTCTTCCCTTCTTTGGTAGGTAGCCCTCAGAAAATCAGCCCATGGTCCAGGAAGCCTAAACGTTCTCAATGACACCATCCATGCAGCCACGCATTGATCTCCGGGATGTGAGGTTCTTTGCCCTGGCCTTTACCCTTGACAAAGAGGATTGACAAGAACACCACCTGCACACCTATCTGCTTCACCTTTTCTCCCAGAGCCATGAAGCCACTGTTGATATGTTCAGAGGGGTGTCTAGTAGTATCATTTATGCTAACATGGATGAGCAGCATAGCATAATAGTTGTTAGGCTTGATGAGTCTCGGCAAGCTCTCTGTAACATCTCAAATCTTGGCACATGGCTGACAGTACACCTCCCATGACATCATGTCTGGTTGGCAGATGGACGATTCTGTACCCCTGAGAAGAGAATCACTGAACACCATTACCTTTCATTTCCTAGTGATCACTAATCCAACAACTTTGGGGATTTTGAGCTTTGGTTCCTCTTGGTTCTGGGATGCTGTCACCTCTTCCACTTCCAGGGCTGCATAATTGGTTCTTCAGTTCAAGCTCAGGTGGAGTCATGGTATTGATCTTGCAGGGTCTCCTGATCTGTGTCTAACCATCCTCTTTCAACACAGCTTCTTCTTCCCCACTGCTAGAGATCTTTGATGTCTCAAGAAGCATTTCATTGATGTATTTCTCATTTTCACAGATTCTTCTCAACTTTGACACCTTCTCCTTCAGTTCTTTCATGAGGGATTCAATCTGCAGACATCATACTTTCAGTTTATATGGAAGCAGAAGCTGTAACTGGGGCAACCGCTTTGGTGACACAGTTTCCCAGCCACACTTCAGTTGCAGAAGGAGGTAAAAAAGAAATCCTAAAGAAAGCAAGCACAGAAACTCCTTACAAAAATAAGCCTTCTCTATTAAAACTAGAAAAAAAATAAAGCAACGTTTATCCCAGCAATATAAAATTAGAATTTAAATAATCCCTTTCCTAAAATAAATCAGGCAGAGCACTTGATGCAAGAAAAGCAGGGGGAAAAAAACTCTTATAAGAACATAAGAGTAGCCATACTGGGTCAGACCAATGGTCCATGTAGCCCAGTAGCTTGTTTTCCGAACAGCGGCCAAGCCAGGTCACAAGTACCTGGCAGAAACCCAAATCGTGGCAACACTCCATACTACAAATCCCAGGGCAAGCAGTTGCTTCCCATGTCTGCCTCAATAGCAGACTATGAACTTTTCCTCCAGGAATTTGTCCAAACCTTTTTCAATCCCAGATATGTTAACCGCTGTTACCACATCCTCCGGCAAAGAGTTCCAGAGGTTAACTATTCATTGAGTGAAAAACTTCGAGTGTCCCCTAGTCTTTGTACTTTTGGAATGAGTAACCAGTCACAGAATCTATGACGAGGCAGAATAGGTGTATCGAGCCTGAGCTCTTTCATTAAAACTTGGGGACCATGGGTCAATTTTAGCAGACAATGGAAAAGGTGCCGGTACTTAGTAGCCCCTCAAAAAAAGCCCTGGGTATAACTATATCCCAGTCATGGTTCTCTCATCCTGTGACCATCACTGAAGCCACAAATCAGCCTCCTCCATCAAAGCTTCTAGACCCGGAACTTTATTTCCCATACTATGGGCGTTATTATACACAGCTTTCCAGATGTTGCCCTTTTTTCCCATTTGTGAAGAAGTATTTAAAATTTCAGTTACCTGAGGGCCTATACTCGTCCAGGGGCTTTGATCACTCAGACCCAACAATTTCTGTTTAAAGCCCTCTTCAGTAGGTTAGCTAGTCTGCTGCTAAAGACACTTCTTCCCTTCTTTGGTAGGTAGCCCTCAGAAAATCAGCCCATGGTCCAGGAAGCCTAAACGTTCTCAATGACACCATCCATGCAGCCACGCATTGATCTCCGGGATGTGAGGTTCATTGCCCTGGCCTTTACCCTTGACAAAGAGGATTGACAAGAACACCACCTGCACACCTATCTGCTTCACCTTTTCTCCCAGAGCCATGAAGCCACTGTTGATATGTTCAGAGGGGTGTCTAGTAGTATCATTTATGCTAACATGGATGAGCAGCATAGCATAATAGTTGTTAGGCTTGATGAGTCTCGGCAAGCTCTCTGTAACATCTCAAATCTTGGCACATGGCTGACAGTACACCTCCCATGACATCATGTCTGGTTGGCAGATGGACGATTCTGTACCCCTGAGAAGAGAATCACTGAACACCATTACCTTTCATTTCCTAGTGATCACTAATCCAACAACTTTGGGGATTTTGAGCTTTGGTTCCTCTTGGTTCTGGGATGCTGTCACCTCTTCCACTTCCAGGGCTGCATAATTGGTTCTTCAGTTCAAGCTCAGGTGGAGTCATGGTATTGATCTTGCAGGGTCTCCTGATCTGTGTCTAACCATCCTCTTTCAACACAGCTTCTTCTTCCCCACTGCTAGAGATCTTTGATGTCTCAAGAAGCATTTCATTGATGTATTTCTCATTTTCACAGATTCTTCTCAACTTTGACACCTTCTCCTTCAGTTCTTTCATGAGGGATTCAATCTGCAGACATCATACTTTCAGTTTATATGGAAGCAGAAGCTGTAACTGGGGCAACCGCTTTGGTGACACAGTTTCCCAGCCACACTTCAGTTGCAGAAGGAGGTAAAAAAGAAATCCTAAAGAAAGCAAGCACAGAAACTCCTTACAAAAATAAGCCTTCTCTATTAAAACTAGAAAAAAAATAAAGCAACGTTTATCCCAGCAATATAAAATTAGAATTTAAATAATCCCTTTCCTAAAATAAATCAGGCAGAGCACTTGATGCAAGAAAAGCAGGGGGAAAAAAACTCTTATAAGAACATAAGAGTAGCCATACTGGGTCAGACCAATGGTCCATGTAGCCCAGTAGCTTGTTTTCCGAACAGCGGCCAAGCCAGGTCACAAGTACCTGGCAGAAACCCAAATCGTGGCAACACTCCATACTACAAATCCCAGGGCAAGCAGTTGCTTCCCATGTCTGCCTCAATAGCAGACTATGAACTTTTCCTCCAGGAATTTGTCCAAACCTTTTTCAATCCCAGATATGTTAACCGCTGTTACCACATCCTCCGGCAAAGAGTTCCAGAGGTTAACTATTCATTGAGTGAAAAACTTCGAGTGTCCCCTAGTCTTTGTACTTTTGGAATGAGTAAAATATTGATTTACTTCTACTCGTTCTACACCACTCAAGATTTTGTAGACCTCAATCATATCTCCCCTCATCCGTCTCTTTTCCAAGCAGAAGAGCCCTAACCTCTTTAGCCTTTCCTCATACGAGAGGAATTCCATCCCCTTTATTATTTTGGTTGCTCTTCTTTGAACTTTTTCTAATTCCGTGATATATTTTCTGAGATACAGCAACCAGAACTGAATGCAGTACTCAAAGTGCGGACGCACCATGGAGCGATACAAAAGCATTATAGTGTTTTTGGTCTTATTTACCATCCCTTTCCTGAATATTCGCAGCTAGCCTGTTATATCGCGCTATAGAGCTGTGAAGGCATACACTGCAGGGCGGCTTCTTTCTTCCTGGGACCTCCCTGCCTGGACTGAGTTGTGGGTTTTTATTTGTGCTTGGCTACATCCTCCCTGCTCTGTACCTGCTGAACCACCACTTCCCTGTTCTAGGCTCTGCCTTTTAAGGTGGCTGCTTAACTGTAAGGGAGTATCATTAAAGGGGAGTGGGGCTCCCTCACAATCTACTTATGTATATCCATATTACTTCCCTTTATGAAATAAACACACAATGCATAACTCATGACATATATATGAGCACATACCATTTCTACATTCATACTTGCAACACAGCAAAACTAAAGCACGTAATGGACATAACACAACTCTTCCGTTGTACGATTCCCTAATGAGGCTGTGCCACATGAACTTTATCTTACCACAGCATCACATTGTATTTGTTCACACCGGAGCCTGCAAAGGCCTCTCCGGTACTATGTAAGCCACATTGAGCCTACAAATAGGTGGGAAAATGTGGGATATAAATGTAACATCAAACATATAAACGGCGAGTGACCGTACTCACTCGCAAATGCGCAGTAGAGACCTTCTCTGCCCCGCCCCCAAGTCAATACGTGATGACGGGGGGCGGAACACAGAAGGTCTGTACTGCACATTGCTGAGGGAGGGACACCGCTGTCTAACGCTCCCCCCACCCGAGTCGCCTCCGCCACCCACCTTCTACCCGGTCGGGCCCTCGCTCCACTATTGAAACAGCGAGGGTCCGGGAACGCAGCACTGAGCTCTGCTGAGCTGCCGACATCGCCCTTCCTTCTTCTTCTCTGCCTCTGTCCCGCCCTCGACAACGTTACGTCACACGAGGGCGGGACAGGCAGAGAAGAAGAACGAAGGCCGACGTCGGCAGCTCAGCAGAGCTCAGTGCTGCGTTCCCGGACCCTCACTGTTTCAATAGCGGAGCGAGGGCCCGGCCGGGTGGAAGGTGGGTGGTGACGGCTCGGTGGGGGGGGGCGCGAACTCAGAGGGGGAGGGGCAGCGGCGAACTCGGCGGTGGGGGCGGGCCTTTCAACCCCCCCTTCCTATAATAGCCCGTTTTTACGGGCTCAAAGTCTAGTAAATAAATAAATACTTGCTATGTAGCCTTTATAAAATTACCCCATGTGGGTAAAAACATATATGTTTACGTATTTTGAGCATGGCTCCATAAACAAGTCTGCCACTCCAGATCGTCTGCACCTGTGGACTGTGGCTCACATCCCAGGACTCCCCAGAGGTACAAAAAAAAACAAACCCTCAGGTTATGTATGGGAAGCTTTGAAATTAAAAATAAAACCCACACATAGGCAGTCATAAATCTCAGAAGTTTCCTATTGTTTTCAATAGCGTCTGCGAATGTTTGGGGTCACTCAACATGGCAGCAAGCTCCGCCCACTGGCTTCAGTCCACAGAATGGGCTAGGTAGGATCATGCCGTCTCCTGTCATAAAACCTCCTTGGTTATATGTATAGCAAGCAGAGGTGTTTGTGGAGGAAAAGTTACGGAGGGATTGGACTTAAATATATACTTCTGGATTCTCAAAATCATGCATGTACATTTTCTCAAAAATGTTGTGCATGCTAATTAATTGCAGGTGTAAAAGTGTGTATTTTCAGTGGGATAATAAGCAGAAAGTGCCCATATACTTTGCCATTGAAAACTGGTGTAACTTTTGTGCACAGGTTGAAAAGCTTGTTACAAAATTTGTTTCAGAGCACACTAAAATAAATTAAACAAAAGAAAAATAATAATAATAAAAAAAGAAATGAGAACCAAAATGACAATTTTCTGTCTAGTCAAGTTCATAAAAAACCTACCCCCCCCCCCCCCCCCCGATTATTCAAAGGAATTTAACTGGCCAGGATCAGCATCTAGCTGGTTAAATACCCCAGCTATCTCCTGCTGAATATCACCAGGTAGCAGCTAGCAAATAGCCAGTTATATCGGCTGACTTAACCGGCTATCCGCCGATTTTCACCTTCACCTTTTCGCCTATATTTGGCTTCGTGACTATGTACATAAGTACATAAGTACATAAGTAGTGCCATACTGGGAAAGACCAAAGGTCCATCTAGCCCAGCATCCTGTCACCGACAGTGGCCAATCCAGGTCAAGGGCACCTGGCACGCTCCCCAAACGTAAAAACATTCCAGACAAGTTATACCTAAAAATGAGGAATTTTTCCAGTCCATTTAATAGCGGTCTATGGACTTGTCCTTTAGGAATCTATCTAACCCCTTTTTAAACTCCGTCAAGCTAACCGCCCGTACCACGTTCTCCGGCAATGAATTCCAGAGTCTAATTACACGTTGGGTGAAGAAAAATTTTCTCCGATTCGTTTTAAATTTACCACACTGTAGCTTCAACTCATGCCCTCTAGTCCTAGTATTTTTGGATAGCGTGAACAGTCGCTTCACATCCACCCGATCCATTCCACTCATTATTTTATACACTTCTATCATATCTCCCCTCAGCCGTCTCTTCTCCAAGCTGAAAAGCCCTAGCCTTCTCAGCCTCTCTTCATAGGAAAGTCGTCCCATCCCCACTATCATTTTCGTCGCCCTTCGCTGTACCTTTTCCAATTCTACTATATCTTTTTTGAGATACGGAGACCAGTACTGAACACAATACTCCAGGTGCGGTCGCACCATGGAGCGATACAACGGCATTATAACATCCGCACACCTGGACTCCATACCCTTCTTAATAACACCCAACATTCTATTCGCTTTCCTAGCCGCAGCAGCACACTGAGCAGAAGGTTTCAGCGTATCATCGACGACGACACCCAGATCCCTTTCTTGATCCGTAACTCCTAACGCGGAACCTTGCAAGACGTAGCTATAATTCGGGTTCCTCTTACCCACATGCATCACTTTGCACTTGTCAACATTGAACTTCATCTGCCACTTGCACGCCCATTCTCCCAGTCTCGCAAGGTCCTCCTGTAATCGTTCACATTCCTCCTGCGACTTGACGACCCTGAATAATTTTGTGTCATCGGCGAATTTAATTACCTCACTAGTTATTCCCATCTCTAGGTCATTTATAAATACATTAAAAAGCAACGGACCCAGCACAGACCCCTGCGGGACCCCACTAACTACCCTCCTCCACTGAGAATACTGGCCACGCAATCCTACTCTCTGCTTCCTATCTTTCAACCAGTTCTTAATCCATAATAATACCCTACCTCCGATTCCATGACTCTGCAATTTCTTCAGGAGTCTTTCGTGCGGCACTTTGTCAAACGCCTTCTGAAAATCCAGATATACAATATCAACCGGCTCCCCATTGTCCACATGTTTGCTTACCCCCTCAAAAAAATGCATTAGATTGGTGAGGCAAGACTTCCCTTCACTAAATCCGTGCTGACTTTGTCTCATCAGTCCATGTTTTTGTATATGCTCTGCAATTTTATTCTTAATAATAGCCTCCACCATCTTGCCCGGCACCGACGTCAGACTCACCGGTCTATAATTTCCCGGATCTCCTCTGGAACCTTTCTTAAAAATCGGAGTAACATTGGCTACCCTCCAGTCTTCCGGTATTACACTCGATTTTAGGGACAGATTGCATATTTCTAACAGTAGCTCCGCAAGTTCATTTTTTAGTTCTATTAATACTCTGGGATGAATACCATCAGGTCCCGGTGATTTACTACTCTTCAGCTTGCTGAACTGACCCATTACATCCTCCAAGGTTACAGAGAATTTGTTTAGTTTCTCCGACTCCCCCGCTTCAAATATTCTTTCCGGCACCGGTGTCCCCCCCAAATCCTCCTCGGTGAAGACCGAAGCAAAGAATTCATTTAATTTCTCCGCTACGGCTTTGTCCTCCTTGATCGCCCCTTTGGCTAGTTAGAAGATACCTGGCTAACAGGGGGATGATCAGAAGCAAATGCCGGTGCTAGAGGCTGTTAGCGTCATACTAGCGCTAGCGTTTGCTAACGCCCCATGACCACAGCCCTCGAGCGCGTCTGAATGCAAATAGCATGCAAATGAATAAACATATTCATCCCCAATGATCAGCGGCCAGCGCGCCAAAGATTGGGTCGCTGGCTGCTGCAAACCCTACGCCAGCTCCGAGCTGGCGCTGGGGTTTGCAGATCATTAGGGAGGAATGGTGAGCCCTGTGCAGTATGCATTTGCATGCTGGCAGGCCCCCATTTCCCCCAACGGCAAACCTGCCAGCTACAGGGGGCTGGAGGTCCAGCGGACCTCCAGTCCCCCCGAAGATCCCCCGAAGATCCCCCTCACAGGTTCAGGGAGGGCTGGAGATCCGGTGGGTCTCCAGCCCTCCCCTAATTCCCCTCAGCAAAAGGTCCCTGGTGGCCTAGTGGTGACTGTCCAACCAACCTCCCCCCAGCGACAGGGGGCTGGAGGTCCGCTGGACTTCCGGTCCCCCCCCCCCCCCCCGATGATCCCCCCCTGGTTCAGGGAGGGCTGGAGATCCGATGGGTCTCCAGTTCCCCCTAGTACCCCAGCAAGGGGTCCACCAGTCCCCCCTACCTTGTGTGTTGGAGGGTAGCCTGCCTCCCTCCTCTTCCTGCGATGCTGCAAAATGGTGGCGCCCTGCCCAGTGCATCCTGGGATGCGCTGGGCAGGACTATACACCATATAAGGGAGAAACTCCCTAGCCCTGCCCAGCGCATCCCAGGATACACTGGGCAGGGCTGGGCGCCACCATTTTGCGGTGTCGCAGGAAGAGGAGGGAGGCAGGTTACCCTCCCTCCTCCAACCCACAAGGTAGGGGGGTAGAGGGATAGGGGGAACTGGACCACCAGGGACCCTTTGCTGGGGGACTAGGGGGGGGGGGAGCTGGAGACCCACCGGATCTCCAGCCCTCCCTGAACCTGGAGGCGGGATCGTCAGGGGGGGACCGGCGGTCCAGTGGACCTGCAGCCCTCCTGTCACTGGGGGGGGGGGGTTGGTTGGTCACCACTAGACCACCAGGGACCTTTTGCTGGGGGAGTTGGGGGGGGGGCTAGAGACCCACCGGATCTCCAGCCCTCCCTGAACCTGGGGGGGGGGAGATCGTCTGGGGGCCCGGAGGTCCACCGGACCTCCAGCCCCCGTTCCTCGGGGCAGGGGTAGTTGGGGCCTGGTGGTCCCATGGACCTCCAGCCCCTGTCAAACAAGAGCGGGAGGATTGTGCTGAGCGCATGCTCAGGCACAATTCTCCTGCACTTCTACCCCATGATCAGAGATAATTGCGCTGCTTAAATTTGCATGCAATTATCTCTGATCATCGTTGCGGTAATGCCCCACTCTGTTCCAGCGCTGTTTGGAACAGCACGGGGCTTTTGATCATCTGTCTGTAAGTCTGAATATCAACATAATCGGTTATCTGCTAACTGGCCAAAATAAACTGGATATTCAATGCCAGTCAGCGGAAACCCCCTGGCATTAAATATCCGGGTTTAGCGGTGACTGCAAGAGTTAGTCAGGCTAACTCCCGTGGTCTGAACATCGGCCCCTCAGTGCCCCTGTTTAGATATTATGGAGGCTGGTCATATGAGGCTGGGTGTTTTTGCTCAAGCGATGCTTTGAAAAAACATTAACAAAATGGAGTTTCCCTTGATTACACGCAGCCGTGAGTGCAGAATATCACAATTTGTGTACTCTACCAAAGGCACAAAGTGATTTTGGTGGACGATTAGAATTACGTCAGTATATCATTAACAGCTCCAGATGGTGGCACTTGAGCGGCGGGGAAAAAAAGCTGCCAGGTGTAAAGGCAGGGCTCAAAATAGCTAAACAGCAAGACACAGCCGGGTGGTGAGCTCAGCTAATTATAAACAGAAATGTTCAATCCTAATTTATGATATAAGAGTGCATTTAGCTGGGAAGGGGGTGAAAGAACCTGTCCTCTATGTAGCATAATTTACAGATATGATAAAAGAAAGGTGCCTATTGCAGTTTTTTCTGAAGTTATCCCTACATATGGGGAGGGAGAGGAAAGACTACGTAAAAGAGAGGAGTTCAATAAATGGCTTAAAGCTTGGTGTAAAGAAGAAGGTTTCAGATACATAGGAGGATGGGGCAGTACACGGCAAAATCACAGGCTGTAATGATAGGCTACATTTTTCTGTGACAGGAAAAAGAATCCTTGGGGAGAAATTCAGATGGTATGTTTCTAGACACTTAAACTAGATTGTAAGCTCTTCTGAGCAGGGACCGTCCTTAGTTATTAATTTGTACAGCGCTGCATAACCCTAGTAGCGCTCTAGAAATGTTAAGTAGTAGTAGTAGAGTGGGGGTGACAATAGGAAGAAAGGGAATTCAGAAAGTCACCCCCAGCAAAATCATGATAGCAGTTGGGTAGGTAACTATTTAAACTTAACACATGGAAATCAAGGAGCACAAATGCTCGTAGTCTAAGTTAAAAGGTTCAAGATTTGCAAGAAAACTTGGATATTGTTGGTATTAACAGAGACACGGTTCAATGGTTCTCATGAATGGGATGCAACCCTACTGGGCTATAATCTTTTTAGGAAGGATAGGGAGGGCCAAGAGGTGAAGGAGTGGTACTGTATGGGGAAAAATATCGGAGTGCTGAAATGCAGAGGACCTGTGGAAATCCAGAAGCTATATGGATTGTTCTATAAAGAGAAGATGGAACCTGTATCCACGCGATTGTTACCTACAGACCTCTGACACAAATGGAGAAACTGGACAAGGATCTGATAGAAGATATCCATAAGTTTGTTATGAAAGGGGAGGTGATGTTGCTGGGAGACTTCAACTTGCCTGATGTCGATTGAACATCATCCTGTTGGCAGAATTAGAAAGAAGTAGAGAGATTGTGGATCCTGTCAAAGTGCCTTGCTCAGACAAATGGTAATGGAACCCACGAGGGAAGGGTCGACGTTGGATCTTGTGCTCACAAATGGAGGCAGTGTTTCTAATGTCTGGGTGGGTGCCCACCTAGGCAATAGTGATCATTATACAATTTGGTTTGATATGAGAGAAAAAGTGGAGTGCAGCTGCACAAAACTCAAAGTACTGGATTTCAGATGTACTGATTTTGGTAAAATGGGGGAATACCTGAAGAAGGAGCTGATGACATGTGTAAACATAGGAGAAGTTGAAACGCAGTGGTCCAAGCTGAAAGCTGCTATAAATAGGGCAACTGATATCTACACAAGGAAAGTAAACAAAAATAAGAAAAACAGGTGGCAGAAAAGATAAGGGCAAGAGATGCTTCGTTCAAGAAATACAGAAGAATGCGAAGGTGGGCGCTAGAGGCAAGCAACAGAGATGGACGCATGAGCGCGGAGCTCCTTCCCATTCATGCAAGAAGATTGATATAACTGCAGGTTTTGGACTCTTCTCATTTCTTCAGAAATCACATTTGGAAGATGTCCCACTCCAAATCTCAAAAACTAGACTCTCCCTCCGTCCCCTTGATAGCTGCAAAAAGATCTAAATGTGATCCATCCACGCCATGTTTTGCACATGATCAGTTTCACTAAAATTGAGCATGCAGGTGACGTGAGGGGAAGCAGGAGAAGCAATGGACAGAGAGCAGAGCTGGAGAAAGGCTTCAGCTGGTGGGGGTTAGGGACCCCCACCAGCCAAGGTATGTGGGGTTGCGGCGGGGCAGGAAGGGGGCCAAACTGTGCCCCCCCAAAATTTTGAACTCTAGACCCTCCAAACATTGAGATCTGGCTATGCCCCTGGTGTAAAAGCCAATTAGCGCTGGACTAGCACCGGTGTTAATCTGCCCAGAATTTTCAGGGGGCTCTAGAACAGGAAACAACATACAGGCCAAATAGTATTTAAATGAAGTCAAACAGATGTTGATGAAGTCATTTCCTATTCCCTTCCCAATTCTCAGAGAACAGAACACAAAACAAAGCTGCCGTTAACACTGGAAACCTAACGCCAGCTTGGAGTGAGAAACACACGTTTGAGTCCAGGGAAAGCCAAAAATGAAAGCATGTTGGTGCCTGTTTTCTGAGCTTAAGTATAAGCCTTCCAGTGAAAGGCTTATATTTAAAGGCGCAGAGGAACTGCGCCGATGAATGCTTCACTTCCGGGTGTGCGCATGCACCAGGCACGTTCCTCCCCCTTACTTTCAGTCTCACAATGCACGTATTATTTGCATGCAATTAATGTAAATAGTATTGGGGAGCTATTTTTCTGCACTGTTCCTACGTCCTTCCCAGGTGCTGTCTGCTGTAGTGCCGGAGTCCTGAACATCAGCCCATTGGTTATTTGTCCAGATAGCAGACATATTCAGCCCTGTATCTGAATAATTTAAAGAATTATCCATGCTCATCCCTTGATCTGCCCTGACACTATCTAGATAGTGCTAGATCAGTCTGTAATGATATTTACTGGCAGTATCTGGACAGTGCTGCTGAAAACTAATGAAAAGGGCCAACCAGAAGCATTTATCGAGGCAGCAAGTACCTCTGCACATCAGGACCAAACAGGGCCAGTCCAAGGCTATTAGATGCTGTAGCTGAACCTTCAGCTATGTATTTTCCCTCTGCTGGGGTGGATCAAGACAATTTGCCACCTTGGTCAAAGAACAGATGATTTTCCCCCCCCCCCCCCCCCCCCCCAGGCACCCCAAAGTGAGAACCTCCTCAGAGCTCTGATTAGGAAGCAGAGATGGAGAGAGCAGGAGGTGAAGGATGGTCCCCTCACTTAGAATTCTGGCCAGGTGGTTGCCTCAAGAAAAAATAATTCAGCTGATTTGAAACCTATATAACAAAGAAAAGAAAACTCTGTAGTCACTTGTTATAGTCATCAAAAATTGGAGCAATGAAATTATATAGCCTAGATCTCTAATATAAAAAATACTGACTCCTGACCCTGCGCACTGGACCATCATGGCACTGCTTCTGCTTGCTGTGACTCTGCCCCCTTGCCCGCCCTGGAGACACTGTGTTCTCCCAGGCAGTAATGTAGCCAGGAATTTTGAACAGGGGTGTGTCTTCCACTGCGTTTCCCTCTCTTCTTCCTCACACCACTCCCTCTTCCCCCATACCTTAAAATCACCTCCAGTCTTCGCTCGGGTAGCACTAGCAGCAGCGACATAGGCTGCCTGTGGCTTTGCCCAGGGGCTTTCTCTCTGAACCATACCGCCTTTCAGCAAACAGGAAGTATAGTGGTGGACATAATGGCACATTGTTTTGTATATTGACTGCAAGTAATATGTAATTAAACTATACAGCAGCCAAATTGTTGGGAAGATTGGATGGACAGTAGAGGTCTCCATCTGCCACATTACTATGTTATGTTATTATTAGCTGTAAATACTGTTTCTCATTATAGACATGGATTCTCAATGTCTGTACGGTAGACCTGCCCCAACCACTCTCTCCCTCTACCCTATCCAAGCTCTCTTGCCATCTAGACCTAATGAGCTTTCTCACGTGTGAATGGCTCTTTCTTTTAAATGGCATTTAAATGTCTGAGAATCTCCAGTCATTTAAATGCCGCTGTTTACATGAGGGGATGCCTCCAAAATAAAAAACATATTTTTTCTTTTTTTTTTTCTCATTTACAGAACGGCATCCTCTAGCTTAGGATCAGATGCCGCGCAGGCCCAGTGCATTTTTTTCTAGAAAAAATGGCGCCGGTACTCAAATGCCAGGCCCCCTGCAACCAGTCACAAAATCTATGACAAAAGGCAGAATTGGTGTGTAGAGCCTGAGCTCTTTCATTAAAACTTGGGGACCATGGGTCAATTTTATCAGACAATGGAAAAGGTGCCGGTACTCAGTACCCCAAGTACCTCCTCAAACAAAGCCCTGCCGGCAGGCCAGTGCAGAATCAATGAATTGGCAACATGGCAGAATGCCTTATCAGTTTATGTGAGCTTTTCAATTTTAAATAAAATCTGTGAGAAATTTCTTGTTGAAAATCTACCCTGAAAATTATTCTCGCAGTTTACAAGATTTATTTCTGAAATGCACAGTGCAGTTTCTCTAGCTTAGGAACCACAACAGTAAAAGAAATACGTAAGTAAGTCAGAGGTAGTCACAACCTAATTATAGCTAACCTAATTACCTACTCTTTCTCACCATTTCAGATGCAGAAAGAAATTATTTTGCCATTACAGTTGCAAATAGTTCTGGCATGTGTGCCTTCTCCCATATATAATGAATTAAAAGTGAGGTGAAGGCATTAATGCAAAACAGGCTGATTAAATTACCCATCGATAATGAGAAGTGAAAATAAAGTGTTACTCCAGACATACTTGGACAGGCACATAAATGCTTATGTTCCCTAAAAGGTGCAAAAAATTATTTTACAGAAACATAGAGACATTTACACTGAGATTTAATAATATTCTCTTCAAGACTTTTCAGGATGGGTGTTAGTGTCTGTCCTGGATGTAAACTGAAAAGAGAAAATGGAAAGAACACAGGACAGCTTTTTGGGTAAGCACAGGAAGTCATGAGAAAGAGAGAGACTGGGTGAATTCTACAGTATTGTATTAGGAATACACTAGCCGTTGAGCCCGTGAAAACGGGCTGGTATTGGGGTTTTCCTTCCCCCCCCCCCCCCGCGAGGTCGCCACCGCTCCCCCCCCTCGGAGTCGCCGCCGCCGCCATCCCTCCACCCGGCCCGGGCCCTCTCTTCGCTTCTGAACTTACACATCCATTTGCCGAACGCAGCAAGGCACATCAGCTGAGCTGCGTGGGCCCTTCCTTCTCTGCCTGTGGCCCGCCCTCCTGTGACATAACGTCAGCGAGGGCGGGACACAGACAGAGAAGGAAAGGGCAGCTCAGCTGATGTGCGTTGCTGCGTTCGGCGAATGAATGTGTAAGTTCAGAAGGGAAGAGAGGGCCCGGGCCGGGTGGAGGGGTGGCGGCGGCGGCGACTCCGAGTGGGGGTGGGTGGGAGCGGTAGCAACCTCGGCGGCGCAGTTTCCCTCTCTGTCCCGCCCCCTCCGTCATCACGAGAGGGAAGTCTCTACTGCGCATTTGCGAGTGAGTCGGTCACTCGCCGTTTATATGTTTGATTTCTATATGAAAATAGGGCTGGTGAGTTAGGGGTTTCAGAGGATACAGACGTTCAAATATTTGAAAGGTATTAATCTGCAAACAAACCTTTTCCTGAGCCGGGAAGGCAGTAGAACTAGAGGACATGAATTAAGGTTGAAGTGGGGCAGACTCAGGAGTAATGTCAGGAAGTATTTTTTCCCAGAGAGGGTGGTGGATATATGGAATGCCCTCCCGCGGGAGGTGGTGGAGATGAAAACGGTAATGGAATTCAAACGTGCGTGGGATAAAGACAAAGGAATCCTGTTTAGAAGGAATGGATCCACGGAATCTTAGTGGAGATTGGGTGGTGACACTGGTAATTGGGAAGCCAAATCGGTTCTGGGCAGTTGAAAAAAATCAGTTGGAGGTACAGCAGTTTTGCTTTGGGCTGTGAAATGATACAGCAGAGTTGGATACCAGAGTTACATGGATACCAAGTTATATGGAAATACTTTTAAAACAAATAGGAGGAAATATTTTTTCACTCAAAGAATAGTTAAGCTCTGGAACTCTTTGCCAGAGGATGTGGTAACAGCGGTTAGCGTATCTGGGTTTTAAAAGGGTTTGGACAAATTCCTGGAGGAAAAGTCCATAGTCTGCTATTGGAATAGACATAGGGGAAACAACTGCTTGCCCTGGGATTCGTAGTATGGAGTGTTGCCACGATTTGGGTGTCTGCCAGGTACTTGTGACCTGGCTTGGCCACTGTTTAGAAAACAGGATACTGGGCTAGATGGACCATTGCTCTGACCCAGTATGGCTACTCATGTTCAGAAGAGAGAGAAGCTGGCTTAGAAAAGGGGAACAGAGTATTGCAGGTGATCTAGTCAAGCTACACACCAACAGCAAAAATTATCTCCAGGACACAAATGAGCAGATATCAAAGTGACCGTACCTGATTAAGTTGGCAACACAAGGTAAGAAAGAGTTGCCTTACTTCTGCTCTCTTGTCTAAAGCAAAACCCTAAGAGACACAAGAATCTTTTTAAACTACTCCTTTCTGAGCTAGTCAAGCCAAGTTTGAAAACTACTTAGCAAATCATTATCCACTTTTTCTACTCTACTACAACAAGTACTACCAAGGTGTTAGAAGTAGTTGTTGTAAGTGAACTTAACTGTGTTGTACCAAGTCTAAGGTGTCAGCCTTATGCTACCTGTTGCTTCTTAAGATCCCCAAGTATTATAGATGATTCCACTAGTTACTAAAGTATTTTATTTATCCTCAGCTAGACATACAAAGAGGGGCAAAGAAGTTGTTAGGGATGCATTGGACAGTTGGAAATATTCTCAATATGGCTTATCTAATTTGCCCTTCCATATCATCTACTAAGCTCCACAATCCCTTCTTTTTCGTCAGAAATCATCTGTGCTTGCCCCCTACTTTACTGAATTCAGATACAATAGGAGGCCATTCCATCTATCCACCACTCTTTTTTGTTTCTCTCCCTATATACTTGTGACCTGGCTTGGCCACTGTTTGGAAAACAGGATACTGGGCTAGATGGACAAATTGGTCTGACCCAGTATGGCTACTCTTCTGTTCTTATATACCCAAGCATCCTTCTGACTTTTTTATTGTTACCTCATCTACTTGTTTGGCTACCTTAAGATCATCAGATTTGATCATCCCCAGGTTCCTGCACAGAAATCAAGTGGCGGAATAGCCTAATTGTTAGAGCTGCAGGCTGAGAACCAACAAAGTCTAGTTCCAATCCCACTGTGGCTCCTTGTGACATTGGTCAAGTCATTTAATCCTCTATTGCCTCAGGTATAAATTTAGATTGTGAGACCTCCAGGGGCACAGAAGTACCTACAGTATCCGTCACTCACCTTGAACTACAACTGAAAAAGGTGTGAACCAAATCCAGTTAAAGTACTTTGACCTCTATACTGTACCAGTCCTGTGGGTTTCTGCAGCCCAAATGCATGACTCTCTCTATATATTAGTGTTAAATCTTAGCAGTTAAATAGAATTCCAAGAAACTGTACTGTGTTTCCAACAGAAAACAGAGAACTCAAAACTACGACTCGACATGGTTCCATGTTTCAGCAAAAACTCCTGTTCCAGGAGTCACACAGTCTGTTAGTATTGAGCTCAGATAACACTCTCACATGAAAACGTTTTTCGCAGCGGTCCTGTTTTTGCTGACAGTACAGAGTGATGCAGATATCAAGAAAATCTTTCTAGTTTTTTTCCTTGTTTTTATTACTTGAATATTGACCCATAAGGCAGCACTTATCAAACATTCTGTGGCTACGACTCCATTATTGTGGCCACATAAAAGTGCATGACCCCTAGAGGTGAGGGCAAATGTGTCTCTAGGGCCCGCCCATGTTGCAACCCCCCCAGTTTGGCAACCTCTGCCATAAGGTCAGGGTCAGCTCAAGGGACCACGGTGCCCTGAGGCAACTTGCTTTGGTGATGCCCCCTCATCATTTTGCTCTCATCCCCCTCCTCATGGATTCGGCATCTCTCTCTCTCTCCTCCAATTTCTTTCCTCCTCTTCTGTCTACCTCCATGCAGGTCCAGCATTACCTCCTCACCTCTCTCTCTCCCCAGCGATCCAGTAAAGTTTACATTGGTCGTCAGTGGCAGCAGCATGACAGGCTGCCTTCAGCCAGCTTCTGGGTCTTCCCTCTGCCGTGTCCCATCCACAGGAAATTGGATCAGAGTAGGCAGATGTGGCAGGATCGCAGGTAGGGTTACCATATGTCCGGATTTACCCGGACATGTCCTCTTTTTGAGGACATGTCCGGGCAACCGGGCGGGTTTTGCCAATCTGCCCGTTTGTCCAGAAATCCGGAGAAACGGGCAGATTGCTAGCCTCCCCTCCCCTTACTTACTACTGCCCTGGTGGTCTAGTGACCTCTTCCGCCTTCGGGACAGGAAAGAGCCCCCTCTTTCCTGCCCGGAGCACTGCCCTGCATACATCCTTCCTGTTCGTGATCTCGGTGACTTCGCGAGACTTCAACTCTCGGCGGCCATTTTGAATCGGCGCCGAGATCATGAACAGGAAGGATGCATGCAGGGCAGCGCTCCGGGCAGGAAAGAGGAGGCTCTTTCCTGCCCCGAAGAGGTCACTAGACCAGGGCAGTAGCAAGGTAAGGGGAGGGGGAGTGACGGGGTGTGTGACAGGGGGAGGGGAAATGAGCGAGGGTGTGAAAGGGGGGGACAAAATATGGTAACCTTAATCGCAGGGGAGTAAAAGAGGTGCAGGAAGAGAGAAGGGGAGAGATCTGATCAGGAAAGGCTTTACCTGTAGACCAGGTGAGGTCAGAGGTTGGGTATTTTGGTGCCCTGGACCAGAGCCTCACTTGTTCCAATGGTTAAGCCAGCCCTGCATGAGGTATCAGGTTGGTGGATAATAGATCCCAGACTGTAGAGGCTTCACAAATGGGTTAAGCATAGAAGACCTTGAGAAAGCCACATGTCAAAGGGGCTCCAAACTCAGGAGGCCACACATGGATTCCTATACTTGTTTTCCTTGTTAGCTCACTCGGTATAATGTACCTTGAGCTCAGGATTGGAAATGCAAGTTACTAAAACCCAAATGCGATTCCAAATCCACTATATTCCTTGATAGTGAATCAACTATGATAAAATATTAATAAGTGTGGTAGACATTGATAGCCTGAATGTGGAATACAATGCAAAGTGTGGTTTTATAGTTTCTAAGGCATTAGCAAAGCATTCTCGATTGTATAAAACATGTTTATAGACATGGAGACTGCACAGCCATCAAGGCATTGTGTAACCTCCAATGTGTGTGTGATGGGATTAGTGACAATTCCCTTTTAAATTCTTTAAGGACCTGTCAAGCTGAAATGCAAATTGGAAAGGGACTCCCAAACAACATATTATAACTTGACAAGTACATGTACCATACTGGTATCAAGAAATGTAGTGTATAAATATAATGCAGCCTGTCAATATAATGGGATCAGAATTGAGATGATGTGGTTGCTGAAAGTCATATTTAAATCATTCTTTTGGTTTACTGACACAGTTTCAATTGAGAAATACTTACCTCTTAATACTCAGCCTGCGGCAGTCAGCGTTTTCATAAATACTGATCAGTGCAGGCTAATTTGTGCCTGAATATTCAGGGGTGACCCCCATCCAGGTTCCAGCACTGAGGCCCCGATGCTGAGAAGCAAACGCGGACAGATGATCCCCTGGGTCCGACAAGTGCAACAAATTTAAAAGTTTAAAAAGATAAGTTGAGCTAATTTATATTTATAATCTCTAAAAATATGAGAGGAGTCTTTATATAAAGAACCAGTGAAGAGTCTGATGTTATATAAATCGCTTTAATCTTTAAGGGATAGCGATTAACATCACTGAGGTTCCTGGGTAATGCCTAACTTGATCTAAAATTAAGCTATGTATGATGTGAGCTATATGTTCTGGAAAAGAATTATTGAAGGAAATTCAATCTGGACTGGATCACTGATATTTCTAATTGGAGAAGCAAACGCGGGCATTACAGGCTATTAGTGCTCTCATTAGTGAGCGCAGAATACTCAGATGCTCTGGCGTGAGAAATGAGCATGCCAGAGCTTAGCACTTGGAGTGGAGGAGTAGCCTAGTGGTTAATGCAGCAGATGTTGATCCTGGGGAACTGGGTGGACTCAATTCCCACTGCAGCTCCATGTGACTCTGGGCAAGTCACAACCTTCCATTGCCCCAGGTACAAATAAGTACCTATATAGACTACCTAAACCACTTTGAATGTAGTTGCAAACACCACAGGCAGGATATCAAGTCCCATTTCCCTTTCCCTATTTGAGGTTCTACATGGAATGTTGTTAGTGGAGAAGTAGCCTAGTGGTTGGTGCAGTGGACTTTGATCCTGGGGAAGTGGGTTCAATTCCCACTGCAGCTCCTTGTGACTCTGGACAAGCCACTTAACCCTTCATTGTCCAAGGTACTAATAAGTACCTGTATATACTATGTAAATTGCTTTGATTATAGTTGCAAAAACCACCAAAAGGCAGCATATCAAAGTCCCCGTTCCCTATTTGAGATTCTGTTGCTACTATTTGAGATTCTACAAGGAATGTTGCTATTATTTCAGATTCTTTTGAGATTCTACATGGAATGTTGCTACTATTTGAGAATCTAGATGGAATGTTGCTAGTGGAGAAGTAGCCTAGTGGTTAGTGCAGCAAACCTTGATCCTGGGGACCTGGGTTCAATTCCCACTGCAGTTCCTTGTGACTATGGGCAAGTTACCGTATTTTTCAGACTATAAGACGCACTTTTTTCCCCCCAAATTTGGAAGGAAAATGGAGGGTGCGTCTTATAGTACGAAGGTAGCGAGGTCCGATTTCGGGATCGCCCTCCCCCCGAGTTCGGGATCGTCCTCCCCTACTCACGTCACGCGATGTTCTCTGGTGGTCTAGTGACGTCGGGGCAGGAAAGAGCCCCCTCTTTCCTGCCCAGCGCGCTGCTCGCCGTCCTCCTGTATGCTGCCTGACGGTCTCAGCGAGATTCAAAATGGCCGCCGAGAATTGAAGTCTCGGCAGCCATTTTGAATCTCGCCGAGACCGTCAGGCAGCATACAGGAGGACGGAGAGCAGCGCGCTGGGCAGGAAAGAGGGGGCTCTTTCCTGCCCCGACGTCACTAGACCACCAGAGAACATCGCGTGACGTGAGTAGGGGAGGGCGATCCCGAACTCGGACAAGACGCACCGGAGCACCTAGGTTTTAGAGGAGGGAAAAAGGAACATTTTTTTTTCCTATTTCCCTCCTCTAAAACCTATGTGCGTCTTATGGTCCGGTGCGTCTTATAGTCCGAAAAATACGGTACTTAACTCTCCATTGCCCCAGGTACAAATAAGTACCCATATGTACTGTGTAAACTGCCATGAATGAAGTTGCAAAAAAGAAAACCACAGAAAGGTGCTATATCAAGTCCCAATGTTAATGAGGTCATTTCCCTCCCAATGCTTAAAGAACAGCACACAAAACAAAGTCACCCTTACCACTGAAAAAATAACAATAGCTCAGAGCAGGCATTAGGGTATTTGAAGAGAGGATTTCACATGATTCTTTCTTTGGAAGCAGTAGGAAGCCTGTGCAAGCCCCTAAGCACTGGTAGTGAGGAACAAATGTGCACGAGTCAGAGCAGACCCAAAAGTGAAAGCACGCATTGGCACCCACTCCCTGCATTTAAAAATAAACTTTTCAATTAAAAAAAATTGAAAAGCTTATATTTAAAGGCATAGAAAACAGACACCAATGTGTGCTTCACTTTTGGGTTTCTCAGGCGCCTGCTAACAAGAACTGAGCTTACCGTGAAACTCTTCTGTGAATGCACCAAGTGCACCCCCCCCCCCTCCTTGCTTTTGCTTTAACAGTGCACATATATTGCATTGTGTCACAGCGAAACATTGAAGTGAGCCCCGGCCTGAAGAGTTCAGATATGGTGACTACCACTCGAGTGGCCAAGTTTTGACTTTGATTTTGTTCTGTGCACATTTTTGCATTTTTTTGATATTGTGATTCTTTCTAGTTGTATATTGACTCTAACTCATTGCATTATATGATTTCAAGATTTGAAGGTCCTCTGTTTTTTTTAGCTGCATAGGTTGTTTTCTCCGTGTTAGTTGTTTTCCTTCCAGTTGGGTTTGGAGGATCTTTTGAAACCAGTGATAGTAGCCATTAATGGGGGTTAGCCACTGCTTTGGGCACCCCAGACAGTTGAGGTTTCTTTTTGTTAATTTTTTGATCTTCTGTATGCTCTGAGTTGGAGCCAATATTGGAGCAAATTTGCTTAATTATAATTAGTTTCTTGACATATAATTTGTATACCATTTCCTTTGAGCATTGGCGAGCTAATTTTCTGCGCTGTTCCGGTGGTATTTTTTCTGTGCTGTTGGCTTTACTGTGGCAGTTCTGAGCATCAGGCTGTGAATATCTAGGCATTCAACAGCTTCCAGAAGTTTTTCAGGTATTCAGAGCCAGTATCGGATAGCTATCCAGGAAAATGGACTACTTTTTATGTGGTCCTGCTTGTCCAAATAGTTGTCTAGGCACTAGAACTAAATATCAGTACTCAGACAACTTCAGAGACTTACTCTGCTCTATCGCTCCGCTACCTCTTCACTAAACAGATAATATCACAGCCTGTCAGAGATTCTATTCAGTGGTTGTTGTGCTCTGTCTCCTGATAGCTGTCTCTACGCAGGAGATTAGCATGCAGTTAACCAGAGTATGGAACATCACTGTGAAGACTCAGAACTCTTGAACCAAATCTTCTTTAATGCAAATTCAAACAAAGGAAAATAACTTCCAATTTTGTAGTGATGCACTAGAGTCTCTACCCTGCAAATTGGGAGTCTGTTCTCAACTAGCCCCCGTCCTGTAGCATGCGTGGAGGGGCTAGGAGAAATCCATCTCTGTGCTGGGAGTAAATGCTGTCAATACTTTAAAACTGCTAAAACCTGGTTATTTACAGTAGATTGAAAGGGGAGTATGCAACAGGTACAGCAAGGTTTGAAAGGGGGTGTATGCAACAGGTACAGCAAAGTTATCTTACAGTCCTTAGAAAACCATGCTACAGACACACTCTGAGCCCCAAAATGGAAAGAGAAGGAGCGGGCTACAGCCCACATGCATAGGGACAAGAGGCTAGCCAATAGGAAAAGTCCCACAAGGCCTAGGGAACAGGGATAGGCTCATCCTGAGCACCTATCACAAGAGAACTATAATTACATCACTTTGTTGTCCTATCCTACTTAAAGAGCACAAAACACATATAAACAACAAGCACCCTGCCTCCATTATTATGGGGGCAGAACAGTGGCAGAGTTGCTCAGTAGGATTTAACCGGGTAGGAGCCTTCATACCTGGTTAAATACCGCTGAATATTGACCCCATACATTTTAAATTGGATGGGTATCTTTCTCACTGTCACTTGCCATTACTCAGAGTATGGGTTGCAAATAGTGCAGGTTTGACATCAGCTATTGATAACTGTAAAGGATCACTTGAGTATCTTGTCTCCTTGGTCATACATTTGGGATTTGGATCCCCAACAGTAGAATAAAAGCCACCAAATAGATTGTGTGATGGTGCTTAAGCTTCATTTATTTCTCAAAAACACCTGCTTTCAGGTCAGAGTTCCAACCAGCAACAACAACCCAAAACCTAGCTCACCAATAGCCTTAACTGACTACCAGTTGTCGTCTTTATAGGAAGGGCCTAACTTAGGGGTACTTTCACTAAGGTGCGCCGAAAAATGGGCTGCGCTAGTGTAGGTGAGTATTTTGGGTGTGCGCAGATCCATTTTTCAGCATGCCTGTAAAAAAGGCCTTTATTAAAATTTTTGCCAAAAATGGACGTGTGGCAAAATAAAAATTGGTGTGCATCCATTTTGGGTCTGAGACATTACTGCCAGCCATTGACTTAGTGGTAAAGCCTCACGCGGTAACCATGAGGTAATGTATAATGACTATTACCACTCGGTAGCGTGCGTAAAAAATGAAATTACCATCCAGGCCTCGTGGTAGCCAGGCAGTAACTCCAAATTGACACGCGTTGGGAGTGCGTAGGCGCCTACACAGCTTAGTAAAAGGGCCTCTTAGCTCCTGGTCTTGTCTCACAGTTGTTAGTTCTGGAAGGCTCTCCTCAAATACCTTAAGGTTTCTACTCCTCCTTAAGTTTCTCTTTATTTCTCTCAGACACCTGCTTTCTGTGCAGAATCGCAACCAAACGAGCAACAAACCAAAACCTAGCTCACCAATAGCCTTAACTGACTACCAGTTGTCATCTTTATAGGAAGGGCCTAACTAAGCTTGTATCACAGTTGTTAGTGTCTGGAAGGCCCTTTTACTAAGCCACCTAGGTGCCTACGCGTGCCCAACGTGTCAATTTTGAGTTACCGCCCAGCTACTGCGTGACCCTTGCAGTAATTTCATTTTTGACATGCGTCCACTAGGCGCGCTGGAAAATATTTTTATTTTCTGGCACGTGGGCGGTAATTGGTTGGTAATCCTCATTCTAAGCGTGTAGACTATTACCGCCTGGTTACCACGTGAGACCTTACTGCTAGGTCAATGGCTGGTGATAAGGTCTCAGACTCAAAATGGGCACGTGGCAATTTTGATTTTGCTGCATGTCCATTTTTGGCAAAAATGTCAAAAAGCATATTTTATAGGTGCGCTGAAAAAGGATTCTAAGCGCGCCCAAAACACGTGTCTAAACTACCGCTGGCCATTTTTCAGCGCGCCTTTGTAAAAGGGCCCCTGTGGTTATGTTAATGAAATGCACAGTATTTCTACATGCTATTTCGAGCTGGCAGCATAATCTACTATAATAAAACTCACCCTCAACGTTCTGAGGACACTGACGTCAGTGAAGCCAAGTCACTGACAACAGTTCCTTCAGGTTCGAAGGTTCGTGGTGGTGAAGCCATCAGGCCCCGCCCTCACGTCAAACATCATGACATCGAGAGCGGAGCAAACGTTGAGGGTGAGTTTTATTATCTCCACGTAACCTAACCGCCCCTGCCGCCCAACTGAGCAGAAAACCGCCGCCCCGACACTGCTGCTCTCCCGAAACTACCGCCCAGTTGAGGACA
Organism: Microcaecilia unicolor; assembly: GCF_901765095.1. Taxonomy (NCBI): domain Eukaryota; kingdom Metazoa; phylum Chordata; class Amphibia; order Gymnophiona; family Siphonopidae; genus Microcaecilia; species Microcaecilia unicolor. The sequence goes on from NC_044034.1 coordinate 352,721,210, forward strand.
ATACTGCCGCCCCAACATTGCCGCCCTCCCGAACCTGCCGCCCAGCTGACCCGAATATCGCCAACCTGCTCTCCCACACTAACAACAACAAAAAAAAAGAGAACAGACAGCTGACGTCTCTGCTGCCGCTCCTCCTCTCCCCTTACGTCGCTGCCCCTGGAGAAGACCCCGGAGGAGCGCAGTGACATCAGAGGGGAGAGGAGCAGCTGCTTCTTTATGTTCCGGCTGCTGCTGCTGAATAGGAGAAGCAGCAGCGGCCACATTTGCGGGTGCCGAGGGGGTTCATGAGGGGCAGGGGGGAGGGGCTTCGTTATGCGCTGGGAGGGGGAGTGGGTCGGGTGATATCGCCAGGGGGGGAAGGGGCTTGCAAATCGCGTGCCCACATCGAAAACATGCAACAAAACCTCTTTTAACCCCCTGACTTCACTACTCTGAAGCCAGCCTGCCACTGCTGCTAAATATGAAGATTCATTGGTACAGGCAACCCGCATCGACTCTATCAAAGGTAAACTATGAAGGGGGGGAGGGCAGGGGAGGGGGGACCCTAACACCACAGAGGGGGGAAGGGGGGTCCTCAAACCACAGAGAGAGGGGGGTCCTCAGAGCACAGCGAGCGGGGGTCCTCACACCACAGACGGGGGGGGGGGAAGAGGGGTCCTCAGAACACAGCGTAGGGGGTCCTCAGACCTGAGAGGGGGAGAGCGAAGGACACTCACTGTCTCACACACACACTCGCACACACTCATCTCTCTATATAAAAAGCAACACCAACGTTCTATGAAGCCTCCAGCCGGAAGTGTGAAGGGGGCGAGATATCCGGTTTCCCTATGAGTGTCTGCCCCGCCCTGGCCCTCTCTGTAACACAGTCAGTGAAGGAAAACAGCAGAGCACGAAATCAAATCGCTGGCTCTGTAACAGTGAAGGACTCCGAGGGGGGAGGGGAGAGAGGCCAGAGGGCAGGGACACACACACTCCCACATGCACACAGAAGAAAACATTGCTAGCCCCCGTTTCATTTGCATCAGAAACTGGGCTTTTTTACTAGTTCTCACATAAACACACACTCTCTCACACACACACTTGCACATTCACTCTCTCTCACGCACACAGTCACTGTCACAGACACTCTCTCAAACATACACACTCCGCCAAAAACCTTGCTAGCGCCCGTTTCATTTCAGCAAGAAACGGGCCTTTTTTTACTAGTTTCTTAATTAACAATCTCAGTGTCAATCCCCTTCTCCCAATATCCTTGTGCATAATTTTTCGCAAACCACCAAATTTGATTAGAATTGAAACTTTACTGATTTGTCTACTGTATCTCTCCTTCCTCATTAGTACTTCCTAATGCAGAAAACCTCAGTTTCCATGGATACATGAATGGCAGGACTGAGGGGAAAAATGGCTTTATTTCTATTTACACTGTCCAGATAATTTTGGACACAAGACATTATATCTTGAAAAGAAACATAGCCAGAGATGAAACAGATTTTTAGCATGAACTGTTGTTGAACTAGGCAGATTTCAAAGCTACTCAAGAGCAGAAGATATATAAACATTAAAAACAGAATAGAAAAGAACAGAACACTGATGAGTTATGCACATTCCCTCTTTGCTATGAGAGTATGGCGAACATGGCCATGAATTGTAAGTGGTACATCAACCAGGGCTTCAAAATGAAAAATGATGGGGTTTATTCCTTCACTGCAAAAATCCATTTCTTTTTTAATGTGAAAGATAGGCCTACTTTATAAGGCCATTTTGCATTATCTTGTTTTTTGTTTTTTTAAATAACTATGGGTACCAAAATGTCTCTTTTAGGAGGTAATGAAAACATGTAAAGCCTGAAAGGGAAAATACAGATTCACTTTCATATTGTGTGCAGATTGCATTTCATATGAGGCATATACAGAAGTAAGGCCTATTAAGGAGGGGACCCTTATAACCTTTACACTTTGAAGGTAATTTTTTAAATGTTCGCCATGAAGGGAAGGCGACGTACCAAACCAGTGGCGTAGCCAAGGGTGGGCCCAGGCCCACCCACTTTGAGCTCATTCCCACTCAGTAGCAGTACACCTATGATGTGGCTGGCAGGGATCCCAAGCCCCACCAGCCGAAAACTCTCAAGAACTGCATACCTTGTAAATAGCCGATCTTCACCTGCAGCGAGCAGCAGCTGATACGTGCTGTGGGGGCCAACATGAGCACTGTGTACTAGTTGTTGCTCACTGCCAATGAAAATCTACTATTTAAAAGGTATGCGGGGGGGGGAGGGGAATGTTTGAGACCATATGGCATGCAGGCGAGAGAGGGCGAGACCATATCACTTGTGGGACAAGGCGGAGTTCTGCCCGCCCATCTTGTGCCCAGGCCCACCCAAAATTGGGAGTCTGGCTACGCCCCTGTACCAAACAAAAAAAAGAAAGGACACCTCGAAAAGAAAGCAGGAGTGAGCCAAAGAACTTCCAGAAGCCAAGTATAAATAACCAAAATTTTATTGACAGAAGCCAAGTAAGAAAGACCCACACAGGGCCATGTTTTGGCAGAGGACTGCCTGACTCAGGGGTCAAAATGCTCTGTCACCTGCAGTTTTACTGCCTACCTTCAGTGCTAGGAGTATCTGGTTTTGGTTTTTTACCATTGGATTTGCATGTTACTTCATCAGCATTTTCCCCATTTCAAACGGCAGCTGACAAAGCATTTTGACCCCTGAGGCAGACAGTCCTCTGCCAAAACATGGCCCTGTGTGGGTTTTTCTTACTTGGCTTCTGTCAATAAAATTTTGGTTATCCATACTCGGTTGCTGAAAGTTCTTTGGCTGACCCCTACTTCCTTTTCAGGGAGGCCAAGTACAGCGGATACATATTTTGTGGTTATTTTATAAAAACACATTGATGTCTATGTGGTTCTCTTACTAAACCATGGTAAATTTGCAATTACTGTAGCTTAACGCAGAATTTTACTGTGGGGTAGCTGTAAATTTTAACACGGCACCTATTTGGGGGCATTCTTATTACTTTTTTACTGCAGGTTATGCATTTTACATTCAGATTATGGCACAGTTCTTGCTCTCTGAGGGAACCACTTAGCACCCCCTATTTAAATAGCGGTTAGTGGTCTAGAATTAACTCTGTATTTTTTAATTTAATTTTAATTATTTATATTTGTAGTGGAAGTGAATTTTAAAGATTGTTTTTTCAACTCTGCCTTGACCGACCAGTGCACTCGGGGTCTGTAGTTTTGATTAGAAGTAATTCTGTTTAATTGTTAAACTTTGTGTGAAAATAAGTTGGAATGTAGAAGATAAGACACAGCTCTAATTAACTTGGTATGTGAAGGGAGAGGTGGAGCCTGTTTCGAGTTCAGACTGCCCACCTGGACTAGGAAACATGTGACCACATTCCCCCACAGTATGTCTTGTTTCTCAAGCATTCTGTAATTTTCTTTAGCTCTGAACATGAGTTCTAAGCCTAATAAAAAGGGGAGTTTCTTTCAGTGAAATGGGGAGCTTGTCTGTGAGTAACGTACGAATTGCATAGAGAACCAAGTTTCCTGGTCAAAGAAACTCCTGGTTTTCACGGTGAACAGCACCCCCCCCCCCCCCCCCCAGCTGATAAGAGCCTGAATGATCTTCACTTTCATATTGTGTGCAGATTGCATTTCATATGAGGCATATACAGAAGTAAGGCCTACACTTTGAGGGTAATTATTTTTAAAAGGTCACCATGAAGGGGATGATGATTGTTTTATTGCTTCTTTTCCTGGTCTAGGAGCTCTTAGCATTGCTTAGCTGTAGAGACCAGTGATGTAATGATTGTTTATAGATAGGTATTGTTTCTTTTTAGTTATATAGCTAATCATTGTGTGTATATAGCTTAATCATTGTAGATTTTAGAACCTCTAATAAAGGTCTCATTTACCTAATACGAATCCAAAAGAATCCACAGTAATTACTGAGCAGTCTGTGTTAGTGAAGCAGGCTGTAAAAATCCATAGCAGTACAATAATTCCACATTAAAACCAAATTATTAGGCAGTTAGTATGAAGTATGTGCGGGGAATTAATACCAAACACCTCCTACACCCACTCTCCACCCATAACTGGAGGAGTGGCCTAGTGGTTAGGGTGGTGGACTTTGGTCCTGAGGAACTGAGTTCAATTCCCTGCACAGGCAGCTCCTTGTGACTCTGGGCAAGTCACTTAATCCTGCATTGAGCCTGCCATGAATGGGAATGTGCAGGGTACAAATGTAATAAAAATAAAATGCCCCAACACAAAAAAAAACATTTAATGCCCAGTTTACTGCATGCTAATTGCAAAAATACTGCAAAGTCCCTTAACATGACTCTGTGCTAGCAGCTAATCTGGGTGTTAAGTGCTTACTGTGGTTACGGTAAAGGGCCCCTATGCAGAAATCAGAGATTAAATAAACTCACATACACTTACACTCACTGAGGACCAGGTGTTTGATTTACTATTATGTTTTACTTATCTTTGTGGTTTTTATTGATATGTATATATATATTTTTAAGTTTTGCTCTGATTTCCTGAGCTTTAGCCTAATATTTGTCATCAGTTTTATGAAGTTGTATTGGATACATGTACAATATTTTCCTCAACACTTTTGCTGTAATTTTACATTTGGAGGATTCTATGGATAGAAATGTAATGGAATTTCTGCAGTTCTTAGAGACACTGTTTTCTTTTTCCATCTTTCACTCCAACACATGAGAAGGGTCACTCCCTGGATCTGGTGGTGTCCACTGTTTCGCTATTTTTTAGCAAGTGGATTTCCCCACACAGGGCCATGTTTTGGTGGGAGTACTCACCTTCTTAAAGGTTCAATGCAGAACTGTATAAAAGCATACATACATAAAATGACCACAAGCAGAAACAATGAGCATGGCAGTACAAATAAATATTCATGTTTCTAAGTCCTTCCCCTCTCCCCTGAACGAACCCTCCGTCCCACCTCCTCTCGATGTCTAGGTAGGGCCCTTGGGCCCACCTGTCTCCCTAGTGGTCCAGCGGGAGTCTTTGGGGGCAGGAGTGCAGCCCCCTTGCTCATGCCCCCTCACAGCTGCCTTTCAAAATGGCTGCCGCAACCTCTTGGGGGTTCATTTGGGGGAGGAGAAAGACTTAGGAACATGGTGGGGGGGGGGGGGTAGGAGGGAGGAGGCCCAGGAGGAGCATCAGGAAGGTTTTAGTAAAAAAAAATTTTAAAAATAGCTATTTGGGTCCTGGCCAGTATTCAGCCAGGGCCCATATAACTCTCTTATGCAAGCCCAGTTGAATATCTGCCAGGCCTGCATAAGCTCTGGCAGTCTGCCAGCCCACACTTAGGGCCAGATGCACTAAACGTAATGAGCCAGCAACGTGGTTTTTAAACCAGTTCTAGCCAGTCTAGCGAGCAAGTAGTAAAACAAGCCATGCACAAAAGGGTTCTCCGAGCCATTTTCCTGTCACGGTAGCAGCTAACGAAAACGGAATGCAAACGATCTACAGGTTATTATAATATAGTAACATAGTAGATGATGGCAGAAAAAGACCTGCACAGTCCATCCAGTCTGCCCAACAAGACAACTCATTTGTGCTACTTTTTGTGTATACCCTACTTTGATTTGTACCTGTGCTCTTCAGGGCACAGACCGTATAAGTCTGCCCAGCACTATCCTCGCCTCCCAACCACCGGCTCTGAGCTAATTAGTATTAAAATGCACATGCAAGGCAGATGCACAGCCGTTTTCCGACCCCATGCAACGTGGAAAACCTAATGGGAGGTCTGCACCTCTCGTTGGGGCTGCGTGGGACCCATACAGAGGAGGATGCCCATCGCAAAAATTGGAAGGAAAAAAAAACGTTCAAGTGCTCGTCAGGGATGTCCTTTCAAGTGCCTAACACTCGGATGTCCTTCACTCAAAAAAAAAAAAGAGGACGTCCCTGACGAGCACTTGGATGTTTTTTTCCTTCAGATTTTGTGTTTTTCTTAGGTGCCCGAAATGACTACCGCCGAGGATCGGGACGTGCGAGGATGCCCAAATCAAAAGTATTTGGACGTCCCTTTCGATTATGCCCATCCAGGTCTCTCTCAGCCAATCACAGCGCATTTATACACCCAAATAATTTCTGTGTTTGATGATAGACTTTTCAGATTGCCACCATAGAAATGGATTCATGACTTGCCTATTCCAACTCTAAGTTCAAAGCGAGTTGCATTCCAGCAAATGAATTATTTCCCTATCCATCGGCTTAGAAAAGCTGTACCCTGAGGCAACAGAGGGTGAAGCGGTTTACCCCAGATCACAGTGTCAGTCGGAGAAGAAGGATTTGAGCACTGCATTCCCCAGTTCGCAAACCTGCTTTTTCTAACCACTGAGCTGCTCCTCCACTCCAAAATGATGTACTATTGAACTGTGCTGTGTTAACTTGCCAGCCACTATAATTGGGTTCCCTAAATTACGATAACAAAAGAACAATGTGATATGCGTTTTATGCCATTTATTTAAAATGATTTGAGTCTGCTCAGCCATAATTAGAATTATGGCTTTATAGCAGGGGAATGTAAGCATCCTGGAAAGCTATTATGTATCATGCTGTTGCTACACTGTGCAGGTTTTAATTCTATTAAATCCTCGTTACCTTTGAAATTTGTAAGAGGTATTGATTTTTCTTTTCGGTTATGTAGGGTATGTTGTAATGTTTGCCTCATTACCTTTGGGAACAACAATGTCTTACTCTAAAGACTGGAAAGATGCTCTGCTGAGCTCCCTGGCATCTCGTGTAAACGTCCCAGTGTATTGCTGCTTTATACAGTGGAACAATTTTACTTGTTGCTACCAAGCTTCTGAATCAATTTAAAGAGCCTTATCTGAAGGATATCATCAGGTGGAATCTAGTGGGGAAAGCTGCTCCCTCCATCAGTGACTTCTGTCCCAATCCAAGAATCTCAGGCAAAGCTTGAAACTATGAAATTAATATGGTAAGCATACAAACAGAGAAAGTGATGGCAGATGAAGACCGTGTGACCTATCCAGTCTGCCCAACCATATCATCTACTTTCCTTCCTTTTTCTTAGGGGTCCTCTGTGCTTGTCCCATGCTTTCTTGCGTACAGGTACAGTTCTCATCTTCTTCACCAGAACACCATTCTATGCATCTACCACCCTATCTGTAAAGAAGTATTTCTTAGGTAAGACAAGCATGCCTCTTGAAGCTAACCTATGCCCAGATGATCGAAAGCCCCCGCGCTGGAACAGTGTGGGGCTTTACCGCCGCTATGATCAGAGATAATAACTTGCAAATTTATGTGCACAAATTATTGGCACAATCCTCCCGCACTTGTTTGACAGATCCGGGCTGTCAAAAGCCCAGACCTGTCGAACAGGGGCTGGATGTCTACGGGACCACCAAACCCCAATCAGCAAGGCCCTGGTGTTCTAGTTCCCCCATCGAACCTCCACCCTAAGCAAGCGACATGGGGGCTAGAGGTCTTGCGGACCTCCAATCTCCCTGATCCCCACCCTACACAAGTTCACAGGGGGGCTGGAAATCTGGTGGATCTTCAGCCCTGGTGACCCAGTGGGCTGCAAATCAAGCCCACCCCACAACTTGATGGTCTAGTGGCCTTCTTCCCTGCCCCCTGTACCTTTGTTGGAGGAGGGAGTACACACCCTCCTCTTCCTGCACCACGTTGAAAATGGCAGTGCCCAGCGCTGCCCAATGCATCGTGGGATGTGTTGGGTGGGGCTTCACAAAAAAAAAAGTAAAAAGTGGGATGTTTTGACCAAGGAAATACAAATCCTGGAAACAATATCTTAAAAACTTCTTTATTGCTGAAAAGACTCGACACAACTGTTGTGTTTCGGCCCTCAGGCCTGCATCAGGAGTCTATAAAAACATACATAATCAAATAAATCATTCAGACAAACAAGAAAAGTATAAGATGAAGTGTCAACCTATGTTACACTACTATAATAGAAAATAATAAAAAATGATGATGAACATGAAATCTTTTAAAACACAGTATTGTCATATCGTAATGACATTGCATAAAAATCATTTAAAAGAAAACTAAACATTCAAAACATATAGAAGTAAATTTTACTATCCTAACATTACATGCATATATAAAAGACGATAAATAAATAAAAATGCACTGGGCATTAAATGAGAACATAATTATACTGAAAATATATAAAGACCAACGTATGTTATTGCGATCTAAAAATTGCATACGCATATAAGGGACGATAATTACAGGTACATGAGGCATTACATGAGAACGTTTATGAATTCAAAAATATTAAGAGATGGTCATTCATATAAATAAATAATCAAATAAGTAATCCATTAGTTATACTTAAAACCAAAATATGGATAAATCATAAATGAACATTCATATAAAATACATTAATAAGACCAAAGCATGTTCAAGGTTAATCTATATCATAAATAAACTATAAAACATGAATAGTACATCATGAAAGCAGATATTAATAAGTACGCAAGTTAGTTATATGCATGGCCATCTTCTTGGATAAAAATTTGTCTCTTTTCATTCAAATTCATAAGTATACAGAAAGATTTGATTCCATATTGAGACCATTCAGTGATATGCTGCTATTATACCTAAAAATGAACTTTCGTACCTCTTGTAAGAACAATCGATTCACATCCCCCTCTCCAATGTACCTGTATCTTGTGGATAGCAATAAAGCAAATCTATGTTGCTTTGCAAGCATAAGCTGTACAAATGACTTCTTCACAGTTTTTCTCTGGATGGCACTTCTGTGTTCAATGATTCTTTTGTTCAGAGCTCTTACAGTTTTCCAACTATATAGACGTTTGCAAGGGTAAGTCACCACATATACAACTCTTTCTGTTTTACATTTGAGAAATGCCGTAGCTCTTATCTCCTGTAACTGGATGTTGAAAGTACTTGGTTTTAAGATTAATGTGGCAAACAGAACAGTTGTCACACAGATAATGTCCCAAAACATTATCTCTCGTTTTCTTAGAGGGACGTAATGTCCTTCAGCTTCCTATGGAGTCTTTTTATTAAGGTGCGCTGAAAAATGGCCTGCGGTAGTGTAGGCGCGTGTTTTGGGCGCGCGCAGATCCATTTTTCAGCACACCGGGAAAAAATGCCTTTTTTAAATTTTTGCCAAAAATGGACGTGCGGCAAAATAAAAATTGGCACGCATTCGTTTTGGATCTGAGACTTTACCACCAGCCATTGACCTAGGAATAAAGTCTCACGTGGTAACCGGGCAGTAATGACCTACGCGTGTCAAATGCCACTTGGTGCGCGTAGCAGACATGCGCCAGAAAATAAAAATTATTTTTCAGTCGTGCGCCAAAAATGAAATTACCACAAAAGCCGGGCGGTAACTCCAAATTGGCACATGTTTGGCGCGCGTAGACGCTTATGCGGCTTAGTAAAAAGGACCCTATATCTTTTAAAAGCCACTAGCAGTTCTTTATCAGCAAATTCAGGTATTGCTTGTACCACATGCCAGTGTTTCTTCTGTACTTTTATAATATCATGAGATAAATGATCATATACGGGCCCTTTTATGAAGCAGCGGTAAACCCACCGTGGGCTCACCATGCGCCAATCTAGAACTACTGCTGGGCTACCGCAGGAGCCCGGCGGAAGTTCCCACCCCTAGTGTGTTGCATTTCTGGTGCTACAATAATACGTCCTATTTTGTGTAGTTCTGGAACTTAACCGGCAGTAATCAGTTAGCGCGGGAGCCCTTACCGCCGTCTCAATGGGTGGCGGTAAGAGCTCCCCTTGAAATGGCTGCCTGGTAACTGTTTCACTTACTGCACGGCTATTTCTTTTCCTAAAAAAAAGAGACAGCCTTTTACCAGAATGGGGCCTCAACTCGCGTCAAAAACACGCGCTGATGCTAGCGCAGGCCTCCTTTTACCGCAGCTTAGCAAAAGGACCCCATAATAAGGTGCATACTATTTTATTATGGTTCTCTTTAGGTTTTGAAGTTAGAAGTGATCTTCTATCCTGCTTACATACTCTTTCAAACCCATCTCTACTATGTTTCTCTGGATACCCCGTCTCTAAACCTATTATGCAAAATCTTTGTCTTTGTTGAGAGCATACTCTTTTTAATATCAAAAATTGGCTTTAGAGCAAGTGTATTTTAAGCAACATACAGTGACAGCTATCGTAGTGTAACATTTTTGGGTCCCTTTTACTAAGGTTCACTAACGGATTTAGCACGCGCTAATCAGTGCACGCTAAATCCATTAGCTCACCTTAGTAAAAGGACCCCTTTTTTAGGGGTCCTTTTACAAAGGTGCGCTGAAAAATGGCTTGCAGTAGTGTAGGTGTGGGTTTTGGGCGCGAACCGATCCATTTTTCAGCGTTCCTGTGAAAAAGACCTTTTTAAAATTTTTGCTGAAAATGGACGTGCGGCGAAATGAAAATCGCCACTTGTCCATTTTGGGGTCTGAGGCCTTACCGCCAGCCACTGACCTAGCGGTAAAGACTCACACGGTAACTGGGCGTTAATGACCTTTGTGCACCAAATACCACTTGGCACGCGTCCGTTACACGCGCCTGAAAATAAAAAATATTTCCCAGACATGCATATCGGATGCATTCCAAAATTGAAATTACCGCAAGAGCCATGCGGTAGTCAGACGGTAACTCCATTTTGGTGCATGTTGGTTACGCGTAGACTCTTACGCGGCTTAGTAAAAGGACCCCTTAGTGTTTGTAGGTTTCCAGTATAAATTTGTCTCAAATGTATCATTAATGTATCTGATAGCTTTGTCCAGAAAGGAAATCTCATTCTTGTTGAACTGAGCTCAAACTTGAGATTATCATCTTTAGTATTAAGCCAACTATAAAATGATAATTCATCCTCATCCCCTTTCCAAATCGAAAAGAGCATTAGACATCAAATCCCTCTACACTAATATCCCTCAGACTGAGGCCTTAAACATCATAAGAGACTCATCATGTCATAGGTCAACACATTGGAGAATACTGACAGAATTGATCATGGAACTTGCTACTTTGTCCCTGAAAGGCCAATTACTTTTATTTTGAAGAGCAATTTTTCAAACAGATAAAAGGTAGGGCTATGGGAGCTACAATGGCTCCTTTTATTGCTAAAGTTCTTAATACATAATCCATAAAAAATTAAATTATGGCAGAGATACATAGATGATGTCCTTTTGATTTGGAAAGAGGATGAAGCTTTCCTATAAGTTATTTTTGATCTGTATTTTTATTGAGAACATTTCTTTATGGAGCCTCTGTGTTTTTCAGCCTTCAGCAGCAGCATTGAAATACATACATAATGGCCACCTTATATGGTTTTTCTCCCGCTTTCTTTGTTGTTTCACCTTATATTGCGTAACTTTTAGACTTATTTTCAGCATTTTTGACCATTTTCCAGTAGATTTTTAAAAATAAAAAAATTGCAATTCCAGGTGGAGAGATGTTGCTTTATCATTATTTTAGTGTGTTGAAATTTTTCATGAATCGATCTTTTTAAATTAATAGCATTTTGAAAATGGCAATTTTAATAACTTTTTGGGCCCTATGCCACCAATTTTACTAATTGCAAGCAAACCCATTATAAGAATTGAAGGTGTTATTGTTTTTAAAATTACTTTTTGTAATGATCAATGTGGGGAACATTTGACCTCCAGTATGATGCACATAAATGTGCTAGTTCGATAGTATAGTTGTTTTTCAACTGTTCAAGGAGGATTGCTCCGAAGAGACAGAGCTGCTGTTGTGAGTAATTGCACTTTTTATTCATTTGATTGTTCATTTTTCTAGATTGCATTGACATCTTGCTTATTTAAACACATTTTTTGTTGTAGGCTTTGATTACAGAACTAACTATAAGGGGAAAACCTTTTAGAGTCTCCAATAGGCATATGTTCCTTTTTGGTTGATTTATCATATACACTGACAAAGTTTTTATTTATGTTGGATTCATTTTAGTATAACAGAGAGAGGGAGCGAAGCACAAAAAAACCCCCCAAAACACAACGAAAAGCACCAGGGGCCTTCAAAGAAAAGGGATCAAGTCTTTAATTGTATACGTTGATGAAGCAATACTTAAATGGGTCCACTTACAGTAAGTATTGCTTCATCAACGTATACAATTAAAGACTTGATCCCTTTTCTTTGAAGGCCCCTGGTGCTTTTTGTTATGGATTCATTTTAGTTTCATGATTTTTACTTTTATTTGTATACTGGGCATTTTATGCATGTCTTAGTTCTAATGTTCAAATTTCATTTTATTATTTATTATGATTTAATCAGTCATTTGACGGATAGAAAAGTGTAAATGCATGGTTTTTAGTTTATTTATTTGACGGATACAGAATTGTATATGTGTATGATTTTGATTTATTTATATATCTTGATTGACAGTTCAGCCGCTGACACAGCCTTTCTGAAGGTGAAACGTGGCCACATCAGGCACCATGAACATTTTCTCTTCAATTTGTTGGTCTGCTGCTTGGTTTGTGGATTAAATACATGCAGATCACTGCCTTTCTGTGATCCCTCTACGAGAAAGCTGAAATTTTGGTTTTGTTCCTGTTGTTTCAGGTTAGAAATGATATGAAATGACATGTTTGCATTTCCCATATTTTTTTTCAAGAAGCCATTATATTGAAAGATAACCTGTGTACTGTGAGATTACTGCAAGGGGTTACCAGCGCCATTTTGGATTCTAACACCAGTGAGGGAAGGAGCGACTGGGGATTGCTTCTGCCTGCCCACTGGACCCTAGGCATTTTTAAATGTATGGTGAGGGGGGGGGGGGGGCTTTGGAATGGTGCGAGGCCTTAGGCAGCCATTCATGACTTGTAGTGGCATCTTGGGAGCTCTTTGGGTAGTGGAGGATGGTTGCTGCTTAATCTTATGTGGCTTGATTGGAGGGATCACATCTAGGGGCTTTCTGTGTGGGAGGGGAACCATTAGTGTCTAAAATATAACATTTTGGCCCCTTAAAGAGACATCCTGGATGCATCAGGCCACGCCTTACAACAATGAATTGAGGTTGTGGGGTGGTAGACTTAGGAGTAATGTCAGAAAATTATTTTTCATGGAGAAGGTGATTGATGCCTGGAATGCCCTTCCGAGGGAGGTGGTGGAGAAAAAGTTGTGGTGGAATTCAAAATGGCGTGGGATGAACACAGAGGATCTCTAATTAGAAATGAATGGTATTAAAAAACCAAAACTTAAAGGGGTGCATATGTGTTTGCATGCCAAGTGGTGCTTAGATGGCAACTCGGGATGAATCATCTTAGGCCAGTGCTAGGCTGGCTTTTACGGTCTGAGTCCCACATATATGGATCTGGAGAGAGCTTCGTTGGAAACTCTAGTAATTTGGAACGTGACTTTTACTGTCTGTGTCCTGCAAATGACAAGACAGATTCAGATAGGATTTGACGCCAACTCCAGTAGTTGGAATATAAGGGCAGAACTAGGTGGACTTCTATGGTCTACATCCGAGAAACAACAAAGAAAGACCATGATCAAGTATATAATATCACGTTCATTGTTGATTTAATCTAGAATTGAGAATGAATGTGACTGTTGGGCAGACTTGATGGACCATTCAGGTCTTTATCTACCGTCACTTACTATGTTACTTATGCCTATCTTTAGGCATCACATACACCAGCTGAAACCTGGTGTAAATGCTGGCATCCAAGTTAGGTACTCTGAGGCAGCTATAATTATACACGCTGTCGGGCTTCTCAAGACTTTATATCTCTAAAGTCTTAATATCCGGGAGTATAACCTTGGCACACCAGCACACACCTGAAGCCTCTTTATTTTCTGAAATTTCCTTTATTGAATAAATATAGATAATTTACTCAGATGTTCAGAAGTATTGCCCCATTGCAACAGAGACTCTGCAATTCTGAGAGCTGTATCAGTGGTTGGAGGTAGAAATCTGAAGAAAGGCAGCTTTATTGCAGAGGTGAGAAAATAGTTAAACAGATGCCAGGTAGTTCAGAGCGGGGTGGCTGCAATATGCAATATCTCATTAGAGAGATATATTACAAGGTAAAAACAAGAGTTCATTCCAGGGAGTTTAGCAGGACAAGTGCTATCTGAATCAAGATGGAGAATGCCTCATGGAGAAAGAGAGGCCAAGAAGGGGCTCACACAGGCCCCGGGAGGAGGAGGTAAAGGGACCAATAGGGACAGAGCCTGTCATCAGGTAGCAGGGGTGGTCCCAGAGGGCATCCCTCGATTGGAGGGAAAGGTCATACCTGGCTGACCTCTCAGGACAGAGATGGTAAGAATGACCAGGAAATGACATCAGGTAGACAAGGAAGTCAAGCTTGGCTGAGAAAGAGAAGAGGTCTTTGCAGCAGAATAGACCAATATTAACAATCCTTATACAGACAGGCAGGTGTGGTTGCATTACATGTGAGTAGGGTTACCATATGTCCGGATTTACCTGGACATGTCCTCTTTTTGAGGACATGTCCGGGCAACCGGGCGGGTTTTGCCAATCTGCCCGTTTGTCCGGATTTCTGGACAAACGGGCAGGACGGTGGGCGGGCCACCTGCCAGCCTGCCAGTTTGTCCAGAAATCCGGACAAACGGGCAGATTGCTAGCCTCCCCTCCCCTTAGTTACTACTGCCCTGGTAGTGTAGTGACCTCTTCCGCCTTTGGGGCAGGAAAGAGCCCCCTCTTTCCTGCCCAGAGCACTGCCCTGCATGCATCCTTCCTGTTGGTGATCTCGGCGCCGAGTCAAAATGGCCGCCGAGAGTTGAAGTGACCTCATGAGACTTCAACTCTCAGCGGCCATTTTGACTTGGCGCTGAGGATCAGCAACAGGAAGGATGCATGCAGGGCAGCGCTCCGGGCAGGAAAGAGGGAACTCTTTCCTGCCCCGAAGAGGTCACTAGACCACCAGGGCAGTAGTAAGGGGAGGGGGGGGTGACTGGGTCTGTCACAGGGAGGAGGGGAAAATGTGACAGGGGCGGAGCGAGGGCATGAAAGGGGGGGTGTGGTGGGGCGGGGCATGTGTCCTCCTTTTTGGGGGACAAAATATGGTAACCCTACATGTGAGACTACATTACGCACAATGCACTGCTCATATATCTTTGCAGTGAGCACTGCAGCAGTAAAATCCTTAGAAGTGAGAATAACAGTAAAAGCATTAAACACATTTTAGGGTCACACTATAAACTAGTGCAAGGCTGTCGGAGGACAGAACACTCACAACGTTTTAGAATGCCCCTAACGCCCATGGCCATACCCCCTTATGAGTTATGTGCTAGTAGAGTTAGATGTTATGCCTTATTATTATTATTTGTTACATTTGTATCCCACATTTTCCCACCTATTTGCAGGCTCAATGTGGCTTACATAGTACCGTAGCGGCGTTCGCCGGTTCCGGTCTGAACAAATACAAAGTGTGCACAAGGTGTGGTTGTGGTAGAATAGGATCCATATATGATAGATACATTGGGGAACATTAAACACTTTAGCAACGTAGACTTTTTCAAGACATCTGGAGGAAACACCCGCAGGGCTAGACCTTGTAAAGAAATGTCTTTATTAGTAGATTAGAAGCTCCCAGGTATTCAACACAGCATTTTTTTTAGAGTGTTCCCAGAATCTAGCTTTCTATGTTTTTACAACCACACCAGCCTGATTTATTTTGAAGTTTTACATCAGCTGGTGACCTATTGCCCCTGACGCAGCCATTTTTATACTGGCGAAACATGGCCATGACGGGCATTTTATGTTGAATACCTGTGAGCTTTTAATCTACTAATAAAGGTCTGCCCAATTGTTTTATTGTCTGTTTTGGATTTGGCGGACCGACTGCCTTGTTGTTTTCTGACTTATAGCAGGGGTGTCCAACCTCGGCCTTCGCCAGGTTGGGTTTTCAGGATTTCCACAATTCATATGCATGAGATCTATTTGCATACAATGGGGGCAGTGCATGCAAATAGATCTCATGCATATTCATTGGGAAAAATCCTGAAATCCCAACTGGATTGTGGCCCTCTAGGACTGAAGTTCTACACTCCTACCTTACAGAATAGCAGACTGCCAGAAGTGCATGCAAATTTTAATGGGTGCCAAGTAACATCAATAATTCGTTGTTAGCACCCAATTGTTGGTAATTAAGGGCTTGTTAATTGGCACACACATCTTGGGCGCGCAAATCCGGGCAGCACATATAGAATCCGGGAGATAGATTATAGTGACTGTGCATCTCGCCCATGCTCCATCCAAACTGCTCATGTCTATGCCCACCTGCAAAGTACACATCATTGAATATCGGCATGTACTTATGAAATAGCATGTAGTTGGAATCTGCTCATTTATGCGCAGATGTGTTCATATATGTATGCACAGACACAAAAGAGAGGGTAAAACAGCATACAAAATAATACACAAACAAAAAAGCAACACTGGGCCTTCAGGATTGAGATGATCAAAGTCTCTTGTTTATTAATTGACGGATAGACCCGGCACGGGCCGTGTTTCAGCGTACTGGCGCCTGCCTCAGGGGTCTAGACATAAAATAACAAAAAACAAACCAATATGTATCATCATACATTCATATGTAGTGCACATATAAAATGAACTTATTACATATAGGTACTTCACTTTAGACTTGCGTTTGACATATGTATAACAAATAAATTAAAATTATACACCTAATAAGAAACATATGCATCCTAAAACATGTATATCTAAAAACATTGATAAGAATATCTATTTGGTTTGAAACCACATGTGCACAGAGCAAAGTGATGATAAATCAATTAGTTTAAACAACCAACACAATATATTTCAAAGACCGGTCAATATCCTAAAAATATATATATAATTAAAAATCCATATCATTAAAAAATACACATTATTAAAAAATATATTTAAAAATTGCATATTATTAAAATAGCCCTCTATATTTCAACAGGAAACAAAATTGGCATTTCATAATTCAGTATATCATTATAATATACTACTGAATAAGGCGCAGCTGAAATATTTACGAAAATTGATTAATTAGAAAAAAGACTATATTTTATATTCTTCGAATTCCAAAGTTCTTACCAGCTAATCCTGATCAAACAATTGTAGGTGGTACTGTCACAGTGTAGCACCTGACACACGAAACACACATTGTAAGTATATATTTGGATGTCAAAAAAATATTTATATGAAAATGAATAGAATGCTAGCATTGCTGTGTGTGCTTTCTGCTTAAATGTGAGCGGCTCCGTATAGAATTATTCTATAATTGACTACAACTTCTGATAAACACAACTGACTGCCCCTACCTGTAGGAGTTAATAGCCTATTGTCTCTAGTCACTTAATAATACATCCAGTGATAAGAGTGTTACTGGGGAAATAAAGAATCATAACTAGCTTGTATGTGATACCCTTATTAAAATGGTGCCAACGATGGTTGCAGTTCAAGGAGAAATTAACTTCTGCTATTGGACTTAATTTATTGCCTGGTACTATGGCTTTTTTTTATAATGCATTTCTAGATTGATATGCTTCATTTCAATTTGCACTCAATTCGACCAGTTCCTCTTGTTTATGCTAATACTCCCTTGTCAGTCTTGTCAGTAACATCACGAGTCTTGCCTGACGCAGGGCTGTAGATTCTGTAAAAGCAGATCTGCTTTTTATAGTCAACTTTCTGCAAAATGTCTTTTTCTCCTTCTCTGTTGGGCAACTGGTTTGTGGTGTCTAGCCTCAGGCAATGTTTTTACATCATGTTTGCCTACCAGTAGAAATCAAATTGGGTGTCACAGTTTTGGACTCACAACTTCTAATTAATATTCTTCCCTTTCCAATAAGACTTTGGGTAGTTGGTTTGCCTCAGGGCTGCCAAAGTGGGGGGAGGGGGGGGCAAGATTTCCTGGGCCCAGCCTCTGGCGCCGCATCAGCAAGACTTCCAGTGGAAGGCTGTCTCCTGCTCGTGTGTGTCGGCTGGGACCCAGGTTAGCACATTACGCATTAAGTCTCAGTCCAAGAAAGGTTTTAGCTCTGCTTGAGGTAAGAAGGGCCGTTTTGCTCCCAGCGCAGGGAGTAAGAAGGAATATTTTGCCTTTATTATGCGTGGACAAGGTCCCAGTTGTTGTGCATTCATCCTTTAGCAGGTTTTCTTACACCCAACATCTAAAGTTTGAATGTCCCCTGAAGCAGGCATTGTCCGCCGAAACACGGCCCATGTCGGGTCAATGATGAAAGATTGATGTACAAGATTCATACAATTAAAGGACTTGTCCCGCTTTTGAAAGCTCCCAGTACCTTTTCTGTTTCTTGGACTT
Organism: Microcaecilia unicolor; assembly: GCF_901765095.1. Classification (NCBI taxonomy): domain Eukaryota; kingdom Metazoa; phylum Chordata; class Amphibia; order Gymnophiona; family Siphonopidae; genus Microcaecilia; species Microcaecilia unicolor. The sequence goes on from NC_044034.1 coordinate 352,739,536, forward strand.
TGTTCTGTACTTTGGACCCTTTCTGTGTTGCATTAAGTTTCAGTGCCAACGCAAGTCCTTCTTCCCGCCTTGTCCCACCTCTTCCAGATGTACTTCCTGTTTCCGCTGTGGGAGGGGATGCGGCAGGAAGAATCTACAACAGCAGAAGAGTTAGCGCATTAACACGCTAACCCGGGTCCCGGCAGGCACACCCGAGCACAAGCACAGGAAAGAAGACAGATGGCCCAGCGTTGACCGCAGGAGCACTGCGGAGATGCTGTCGCTGAGGATTAAGCACTGAAGAAGGCTTCAGCAGCCAGGAATTGAGGTATGGGGGCCAGACTGAACACAGCTATGGAGTTAGGATTCAGAGCATCAGCCAAGCCAACTCAAAGGCCCCTCAGGGGTTGCAGGTGGGGGGAGGGGTACTCCTAAGATTGTTTGCTCGGCTTTGTGTCTCGACGACCCTGGTTCATGACTGCAGTCTTGGTAAATAATTACATTTTTCAAATGATGATGTCACAACAATTAGTGTTATAAACTTATGCAACTTCAAAGAAAGCTCCAGTATTAAAGGGGAAAATGCTACCTCTTAAATATTAAGGTATATCTAGGTTTTTCCAAACCAGTTCTGGTTCTGCTCCACTGCATACAATATATGAGTTTGTAATTGTAGTTTATTTATTTCATATCATTTGTTATACCGCCTTTAAAATCAATATCAAAAGGATGGACAGAGTGACTAGGCCATATGGAGGGGCATAATCGAAAGGGGCGCCCAAGTTTTCCTGAGGACATCCTCGCAGGACATCCCGGCGAAGGAGCGGGGAAACCCGTATTATTGAAACAAGATGGGCGGCCATCTTTCGTTTTGATAATACGGTCGGGGACACCCAAATCGCGAAATTTAGGTCAACCTTAGAGATGGTTGTCCCTGATTTTCAGCGATAATGGAAACCGAGGACACCCATCTCAGAAACGACCAAATCCAAGCCATTTGGTCATGTGAGAAGCCAGCATTCATAGTGCGCTGGTCCCCCTGACATGCCAAGACACCAACCAGGCACCCTAGGGGGCACTGCAGTGGACTTCATAAATTGCTCCCAGGAACATAGCTCCCTTACCTTGTGTGCTGAGCCCCCCAAAACCCACTCCCCACAACTGTACACCACTGCCATAGCCCGAAGGGGGGCACCTACATGTGGGTACAGTGGGTTTCTGGTGGGTTTTGAAGGGCTCACATTTACCACCACAAGAGTAACAGGTGGGGGGGATGGGCCTGGGTCCGCCTGCCTGAAGTACACTGCACCCACTAAAACTGCTCCAGGGACCTGCATACTGCTGTCATGGAGCTGGGTATGATATTTGAGGCTGGCAAAAATATTTTTTTTAAGTATTTTTTGAGGGATGGTGGGGGTTAATGATCACTGGGGGAGTAAGGGGAGGTCATCCCCGATTCCCTACGGTGGTCATCTGGTCAGTTTGGGCACCTTTTTGAGGCTTGGTCGTATCAAAAAAAAAAAAGGACCAAGTAAAGTCACCCAAGTGCTCGTCAGGGATGCCCTTCTTTTTCCCATTATCGGTCGAGGATGCCCATGTGTTAGGCATGGCCCAGTCCCGCCTTCGCTGCGCTTCCGACACGCCCCCGTGAACTTTGGTCATCCCCGTGACGGAAAGCAGTTGAGGACGCCCAAAATCGGCTTTCGATTATGCCGATTTGGGCGACCCTGGGAGAAGGACGCCCATCTCCCGATTTGTGTTGAAAGATGGGCGCCCTTCTCTTTCGAAAATAAGCCTGATGGTCTTTATCTGCCTTCATTTTTCTCTGTTTCTATGTAAATTCCAGAATACTATAATTAAACATGTTCTAGCATACGACTAGGTGCGGACATTTACATCAGCTATAAGGCTGGCATAAAATGCAATGATCTTACGTTCCTGAATTGGCTTAAAATGTATCATTCAATGCAAAAAGTGTGAAGAAGGGTGCTATATTGGAAAAACAAGCCAGATGATAACAACAAGAATCAATTTACATAGACATCATATTAAACATCACAACTGCCAACCAGTCTCTGTGGGACAGTACTTTACAAAACCAGAACACTGCATCAATGATTTTATGGTGAGAATACTAAACGGAAACTTTGACAATCCAAGAACGTAATTCAAAATGATGAGATATTTTGACACCCACCAGGCAGGACTTAACAATGATCAGGGTTTTCTATCCCACTATCAATATATATAAATGGCGAGTGTCGTACTCACTCGCAAATGCGCAGTAGAGACCCTCTCTGCCCCGCCCCCATAGGCGTAGACTGGGGGGGCGAGGGGGGGCAGTGCCCCCCCAAACGACGCGAGGCGCTGCCGCGCCATTAGTTAAAAAAACCCAAAAAACATGCAGGCACGCGCTCCTCTCCGTCCGATTGGCTTCCCTGCCCTCTCTATCTGCGTCCCGCCTTCCTCTGACGTCATTTCCTTTCGACGGGACGCAGACAGAGAGGGCAGGGAAGCCAAGCGGACGGAGAGGAGCGTCTCCGTCTACTCCTCTCTCTTCCTCCCTCCCTCCGGCGCAGGCAGCAGTCTTTTCCAGCGTTCCTGGCAGCGGTAGCGTTGTACACGCTGCCTTTGGCTCTGCCCCGAAGCCTTCTCTTCAAGTTCCTGTTCCCGCATAGGTGGGAACAGGAACTTGAAGAGAAGGCTTCCGGGGCAGACCGAAGGCAGCGTGTATATCGCTACAGCTGCCAGGAACGCTGGAAAAGACTGCTGCCTGCGCCGGAGAGAGGGAGGAAGAGAGGGGGTAAACGGAGTCACCATCTTGGACCTCGCGCGGGGGGGAGGGGTGGGGAGCAGAGGGAAGATGGATGGGACTGGGAGGGTGGGAAGCAGTGGGAAGGAGCAGGAGATGGATGGGACTGGGAGGGGTGGGAAGGAGCAAGAGATGGATGGGACTGGGAGGGGTGGGTGGGGAGCAGAGGGAAGGACCAGGAATTGGATTGGACTGGGAGGGGTGGGGAGCAGCGGGAAGGAGCAAGAGATGGTTGGGACTGGGAGGGGTGGGGAGCAGAGGGAAGGAGCAAGAGATGGATGGGACTGGGAGGGGTGGGGAGCAGAGGGATGGACCAGGAGATGGATGGGATTTGGAGAGGTCAGGCACAGCAGAGGGAAGGAGCAAGAGATGGATGGGACGGAGGGATGGTGAGCAGAGGGAAGGAACAGAAGATGGATGGGACTGGGAGGGGTGGGGAGCAGAGGGAAGGAGCAAGAGATGGATGGGACTGGGAGGGTGGGGAGCAGAGGGAAGCCTACTGGAAAGAAGACACTGCATAAAACAGAAGACACTGGGATCAAAGCGAATAGAAAAACTACATGATCAGACAACAAAGGTAAATAAGTTTATTTTATTCATAATTTATTAATTGAAATGTGTCAGCTTTTTGAAATGTGCATCTGTGATATTTTGCCTGTAAATTTCATTTCCTTCCTCCATATTAGCATATTCATTTGCATATGTATATATGCAAATGATATGCTAATATGCTCCGCCCATTTTTTGCCCCCCCAAATGAAACAGTCAAACTACGCCTATGCCCGCCCCCACGTCAATACGTGATGACAAGGGCGGAACAGAGAGGGTCTCTACTGCGCATTTGCGAAGGACTCCGCCGTCGCTAACGCTCCCCCCACCTGGAGTCGCCACAGCCACCACCCACCTTCCACCCAATCGGGCCCTCGCTCCGCTATTAAAACAGCGAGGGCACGCAGCACACAGCTCTGCTGAGCTGCCGTCGGCCTTCCTTCTTCTTCTCTGCCTGTGTCCTGCCCTCGACGACGTTACGTCACACGAGGGCGGGACACAGGCAGAGAAGAAGGAAGGCCACGGCAGCTCAGCAGTAGAGCTGTGTGCTGCATGCCCTCGCTGTTTCAATAGTGGAGCGAGGGCCCGACTGGGTGGAAGGTGGGTGGCGACGGCTCCGGGGGGGGGGACGAACTCGGAGGGAGAGCGGCAGTGGCGAACTCGGCGGCGTGGTGGGGGGCCTTTCAACCCCCCCCCCCTCCTATACTAGCCCATTTTTACGGGCTGAACGGCTAGTAAACCATAAAATTCTACTGCTGTGTCACCCTCGTATCACCCAACCAGCTCTCCCTGTTTCTCACCTAACCCACCCCACCATCTTCCTGTGAGACTGTCATTGAAATGCCTTTGTGTTTCACTTATATATTCAGATATTTGTCAACACTTGCTAATTTCTGATCTGAAGAAGAAGGGTTACCTTCAAAAGCTAATTTAAAAAATGTATCATCTTATTTTCTTTTCTCTGTTTTGCTTTATTTCTATTTATTACCTTATTGTTAAAAGAAAGGTGATATATCAAATAAAGTAAATCATAAACCATAACATCAATAATTGGCCAATTATTGCATGTTAGCCAGTTAAGTTGGCCGTCATCTCAGGATCGTGCCCCAATTTAGGCACCCAAATCTGGGGGAAAATGCCTTCAAGTTAGGATGCTTATATGGGGCCATTTTTACTAAGCCAGGGTAGGCCTAGCGTGTGCCTCCCACGTGACAAAAAGCATTTCTGTGGGACACACTGAGGCGTCCTGCAGTAGAGTGCCGCTCATCAAGCTCTAATCCCACGCTGAAAAATATATTTTATTTTTCATCTGCGGGAGGCGTGCCCATGGGTGGAGAGGCCACACACTGCCCGATTACTGTGGGAGCCCTTGCCACCTGGGCCATGCACTAATTGGGAAATTAGTCCATGGCCATTAACGGAATAGACTGAAAAGCAGCCATTTTACCACCATGCTAAAAGTGGCTACAGTGTGCAGAAAACATTTTAGCACGGCTTAGTAAAAGGACCCTTATTTTCCCTCATATAAGAGCAAAAATGTTCAAGAAATTTTTACCTTAAAGCTGTGTTAAGCTATTTTTGGGCTGGTTATTACAGTAATGTATTGTTTTTATCAGTGCATTTTTTCTAGCAAAAAAGGTGCCTGTACTCAAATGCCAGGTCACCCTTTAGGGGTGGGGTGATCACTGAGGGACCCACCCCACAATAGCCAGGCCCCCTGCAACCAGTCACAGAATCTATGACAAGGCAGAATTGGTGTGTAGAGCCTGAGCTCTTTCATTAAGACTTGGGTTCCATGGGTCAATTTTAGCAGACAATGGAAAAGGTGCTGGTACTCAGTACTCCCTCAAAAAAAGCCCTGGTTTTTATATTTCTGTTTGAACTATTGTGGAATATGAGAAATAATGTAATGTAATGCAAATAAATAGAACCACCATAAGGATTTGCGCTTTGTACTCTAAATCCAAGAATCTAGCAAACTGCATTGCATGTACTGCTACTCATGTGGGAATTTTTCCCTTCAAAGAGTTAAAGGAAATTAAATCGTGAGGCAAAATCATGTGTGGTTTCAGAGGTGCAGAATCGAACTGTCAGATGCAAAGCATTAATAAAGAAGGCTAAAAGAGAATATGAAGAGAAACTTGCCTCAGATGCTAAAACTCACAGTAACAGCTTTTTCAGATACATCAGAAGCAGAAAGACTGCGAGGGAATCCTTGGGACCGTTAGATCACGAAGGAGCAAAAGGGACGCTCAGGCAGGACATGGTCATAGCGGAGAAACTGAATGAAATCTTTGTTTCTGTCTTTACGGAAGAAGATGTAAGACATCTTCCTGTACCAGAAAAGGTTTTCAAGGGTGATGATGCAGAGGAACTGAAAGAAAGATGTAGATGTACTGAGCCAAACTGACAAATTAAAGAGTAGCAAATCATCTGGACTGGATGGCATAAATCCAAGGTACTCAAAGAACTCAAGCATGAAATTGCTGATCTGCTGTTAGTAATATGTAACCTGTTTTTAAAATCGTCCGTAGTACAAGAAGATTGGAGGATGGCCAATGTGATGCCAATTTTTAAAAAGGGTTCGAGGGATGATCTAGGAAATTACAGACTGGTAAGCCTGACGTTGGTGCTGGGCAAAATAGTGGAAAATATTATAAAGAATACAATTACAGAACACATAGACAAACATGGTTTAATGGGACAGAGTAAGCATGGCTTCAGCCAGGGGAAGTCTTGCCTCAACATTTTGCTTCCTTTCTTCTTAAATGCATCCACTCTATGACTCCTCATTACCTCTCCTCTCTCATTTCTTCCTACATTCCTCCCCGTGAACTCCACTTTCTGAGCAAGTCTCTCTTGTCGTCCCCCTTCTCCTCCACCGCTAACTCCAGACTTCGCTCCTTTTATCTTGCTGCACCTTATCCTGGAACCGTCTTCCTGAGCCCATACGTCTAGCTCCATCTCTACCTGTTTTTAAATCTATGCTGAAGGCTCACCTTTTCACCACTGCCTTTGGCTCCTAACCACTACTCATTGCCCTCCTCCTCCCCTGTTCCTCTTTACCCTGTAATTCCCTTGCCCGTAATGTCTTGTCTGTCTGTTTTACCTAGATTGTAAGCTCTTTGAGCAGGGACTGTCTCTCTATGTCAAATGTTCAGCGTTGCGTGCGTCTGTTAGCGCTATATAAATGCTAGTAGTAGTAGTAGAAGGTGTAAATAAACATGTGGATAAAGGTCAGCCTGTTGAGGTGTATCTAGATTTTCAGAAAGCTTTTGACAAAGTTCCTCATGAGAGACTCCTGAGAAAATTAGAGAGTCATGGGATAGGAGGCAAGGTTCTAGTGTGGATTAGGAATTGGTTATTGGACAAAAAACAGAGGGTAAGGTTACATGGTTAATTCTTTCAACGGTGGAGGGTGAACAATGGAGTACTGCAGGGATCTGTATTGGGACTGGTGCTATTTAACATATTTATAAATGATATGGAAATTGAAACGATGAGTGAGGTGATTATTTTTTGCAGCTAACACAAAACTATTCAAGGTTGTTAAAATACGTGCGGACTGTGAATTATTGAAGGAAGACCTTAAGAAATTGGAAGACTGGGCATCCAAATGGCAGATGAAATTTAATGTGGACAAATGCAAAGTGATTAACATTGGAAAGAATAATCTGAATCATAGTTATCTGATTCTAGGGTCCACCTTGGGGGTCAGCGCTCAAGAAAAAGATCTAGGTGTCATTGTAGATAATACGCTGAAATCTTCTGCTTAGTGTGCGGAGGCGGCCAAAAAAGCAAACAGGATGTTAGAAATTATTAGGAAAGGGATAGTGAATTAGACTGAAAATACTATAATGCCTTTGAATTACAACATGGTGTGACTGCACCTTGAGTACTGCATTCAGTTCTGGTCGCCGTATCTCAAAAAACATATATCAGAATTAGAAAAGGTTCAAAGAAGAGCGACCAAAATAATAAAGGGGATAGAACTCCTTTCATATGAGGAAAGGCTAAAGAGGTTAGGGCTCTTCAACTTGGAAAAGAGACGGATGAAGGGACATGAGTCTACAAAATCCTGAGTGGTGTTTAATGAGTAGAAGTAAATCGATTTTTTTCACTTGTTCCAAAAGTACAAAGACTAGGGGACACTTGAGGAAGTTATAAATAGGAGGAAATATTTTTTCACTCCATGAATATTTAAGCTCTGGGACTCTTTGCCTTAGAATGTGGTAACAGCAGTTAGCGTATCTGGGTTTAAAGTTTGGACAAATTCCTGGAGGAAAAGTGCTATTGAGACAGACATGGGAAACAACTGCTTGCCCTGGGATTTGTAGTATGGAGTGTTGCCACAAGTTAGGTTTCTGCCAGGTATTTGTTACCTGGCTTGGCCACTGTTCGGAAAACAGGCTACTGGGCTAGATGGACCATTGGTCTGACCCAGTATGGCTACTCTTATGTTCTTATGGACTGATTTGCAGGTTTTTTGCCCTTGGCATGTTTTTCTTTGTCCTGATATTTATACCTGGCTGTAAGAGAATCTCTCATTTTATACCTATCAGAAAAATGATTAGTGCACCTGAATCATTATCTTTTCCTTGTAAAACCCCATTCTTCCCTGCTCCTTTCTGCTTCGTGACTGAAATGGGTCCATGAATTTATATTACAGTTTTTCACGATGCGCTTTGGCTATGTGCCATGAAATGCTGAGAGATCAGGCTAAAAATAATAAACCAGTGAGGAAACACACAGCTGTTCAATATCTGGGGCAGGAAATTAACTGAATCTTCCATTTTATGTTTCTTTTCATAATGTTCTGTAGCAATCCATGCAACTCTACAATAATTTTAAAATATAACAAATTATAAGGAACATTTTATAGCAGCCATGAGTCAAATATACTGTGGCATCTATTGAAAGTGAGTGCGTTCTTGTAGCTGACCTCTGAGTCTGTTGTGGGAAATTTAAGGTGGCAGAAAGGATTTTACTAGAGTAGCTCATGGCTTCCCTGACCCTTCCATAAATATGTGCACGATGTTAGCAGCCTACACCAATGGCTCCCAAAGCTGTCCTAAAGACCTCATAGCCAACTGTGTATTTTCAGGATATCTGCAATGAACGTAGTAACACAGTAGATGATAGCAGATTAAGATCTGTATGGTCCATCCACTGCTCAACAAAATAAACTCATAGCATAAGGTATGATGTCATACTACATATGTATATTTGATCTTGATTTGTCCTTGCCATTTTCAGGGCACAGGCCATAGAAGTCTGCTTGGCACTGGCCTTGTTCCCCAACTACTGAAGCTGTCATCGAAGTCCCACTCCAGCCTATCCAAATCTGTCCAGCCATGATCAGGGCACAGATTCAGGGCCGTGCCTAGGGTCTCTGGCGCCCCCCTGCAGACTATCAGTTGGCGCCCCCCCCCCCCGTGAAAATGATCACCCCCCCCCCCATGAAAATGATCACTCACCACTTGCCACACTGAAAGGAATTGTCAGCAATATTCTTAGAAACAAATTGCTATACATTGCAAAATAAGATAGCAGATGTAAATTCTCAAAGTGGACATATTCCAAACACTAAAATGAAAATAAAATGATTTTTTTCTACTTTTGTTGTCTGGTGACTTTCTTTTTCTGATCATGCTGGCCCAGTATCTGATTCTGCTGCTATCTGTCCTCTTAACTCCGTTTCCAGGGCTTCCTTTCCATTTATTTCTTTACTTTTCTCCTTTCTTCTTCATTTCTTGCTCTATATCCATTTCCAGCAATTTCTCCTCTCTCCCTGGGTCCTGCCCTCCCATCCATGTCCATTCTTGTCCCTCTCTGCCCTTCCCTCCTCCATCCATAGCCAGCAATCCTCCTCTCTCCCCTCCCCTCCATTTCCAGCAATTTGTCCTCTCCCTGGGCCCCCATATCCATCCTTGTCCCTCTCTGCCCTTCCCTCCTCCATCCATAGCCAGCAATACTCTCTCCCCTCCCCTTCCAGCAATTTGTCCTCTCCCTGGGCCCCCATGTCCATCCTTGTCCCTCTCTGCCCTTCCCTCCTCCATCCATAGCCAGCAATCCTCTCTCCCCTCCCCTTCCAGCAATTTGTCCTCTCCCTGGGCCCTGCCCTCCCATCCATGCCTCTCTGCCCTCCCATCCATTCAGGGTCTGCCCTCCCTCTCACTCCCCATTCCATCCAGGATCTATCCCCCCTCTCTCACTGCCCCCTCTTTTCGGCTCCCAGTTCCCATCTGCGGCTGCCCCTAGTTCCAGATCCATTGATTCTCCCATCCACCCCTGCCCCAGGCTTGACCCCACTCTCCCTCCTGCTCACTTTTCAGACCCCAGTTCCAGCTCCATGCCCCTTCTCCCATCTGTCTCCCACCCAGTCCTTTCTGCCCATCCGAGTCCCCCTCACCCCATCTGTCTCCCACCCAGTCCCTTCTGCTATCCAAGTGCCCCCCACCCTCACCCCATCTGTCTCCCACCCAGTCCCTTCTGCTATCCAAGTGCCCCCCACCCTCACCCCATCTGTCTCCCACCCAGTCCCTTCTGCCCATCCGAGTCCCCCTCACCCCATCTGTCTCCTACCCAGTCCCTTCTGCTATCCAAGTGCCCCCCACCCTCACCCCATCTGTCTCCCACCCAGTCCCTTCTGCCCATCCGAATCCCCCTCACCCCATCTGTCTCCCATCCAGTCCTTTCTGCTATCCGAGTCCCCCCCCCCACCTTCACGGTCACCCCATCTGTCCCCCACCCTCACCCTCCCTCGTCTTCTCCCTGCCACCCGTCTTTAAAAAGAAATTGCCAATGCCGACGCGATAGCGAGCGCAGCACCTCGTGTGCAAGTAAAAGAAGCGGATCCGATCATCTCATTGGGCCTTCCTTCACTGTCCCGCCCTAGAGGAAATAGGAAGTTGCGTCAGAGGAGGGCGGGACAGTGAGGGAAGGCCCAATGAGATGATCGGATCCGCTTCTTTTACTTGCACACGAGGTAAATTTAAAGGGCTGGTGCGGGAGGGGGGGTGCCAGGATCGTGAAGAGCAGCGGGAGTGGCGGCACCCCCCTCTCTGGTGCCAAAAGATTTAAAGTCCTCGGCGGGGCGAGGGTAAGCACCGCGGCGGCGCCCTCCAGAGGTGGGCGCCCCCCTGCGGCGCTTACCTCGCTTACCGCATCGGCACGGCCCTGCACAGATTCTAGAAGTCTGCCCAGCACTGGCTTTGCATTCTAATTACTGGAGTTGCCATCTCAGCAACGCTAGGTTTGTTTGGTTCCATTCTCTTTCCATGCAAGATTCCTTTGTGTTTATCCCAAGCATTTTTGAATTCTATTACCATTTTCATCTCCACCACCTCCCACAGGAGGACATTCCAGGTATCTACCACCCTCTCCATGAAAAAGTACTTCCTGGTATTTTTCCTGAATCGGCCGCCCTGCAGCTTCAGTTCATGCCCCCTAATTATACTGCCTTCCTGTCTCTGGAAAAGGTTTCTTTGTATATTAGTACCTATTAAACATTTGAATGTCTGAACCATAATTACCCCTGTCTTTCCTTACCTCCAAGGTACACATCTTCAGATCATCAAGTCTCTGTTCATACATCTTGTGGCACAAACCTCATACCGTTTTATGTCACTTTTCTCTGAATTGCTTCAAGTCTTTTTACATCCTTAGCAAAGTATGGCCTCCAAAACTGAACACAGTACTCCAAGTGGGGCCTCACCAATGATTTGTTCAGAGGCATCAATGCCTCCTTTCTTCTGCTGGTTATACCTCCTCTATGCAGCCTAGCATCCTTCTGGCTGTGGCCACCTCTTTGTCACATTGTTAAACATGAATATGCTTAATATATATTGGAAATCTGTACAAAGGTCTAGTGATAGATGTTGATAAATATTTACTTACTACATTTATATCCTGCCTTTATCCAAGACAGGTAACAATATTCACATATTCTCACATCAAAAAGCTATCTTCTATATCATTGCTTAATTCTATTATGTCATCCATGTTCTTTATGTAATACCAATTGTATCTTTTTACTCTGGAATGGCGATTGCCATGATGGAACATTGTAAGCCACATTGAGCCTGCAAATAGGTGGGAAAATGTGGGATACAAATGCAGCAAATAAATATTAAGCTCAATTACTGCTTCATTCACTCTGTCACCAATGAACGTTAACGCACTACCACTTTGTATTTCTCACTCCTGAAATGGCGATCGCCATTACGGCATAATGTAAGCCACATTGAGCCTGCAAAAAGGTGGGAAAATGTGGGATACAAATGCAGCAAATAAATAAATTATCAAGCACTTAAATAAGTAGAACATCTATGCTTATAACATGACTCCTCTTATTATTTGAGAAATGTACTTCAACAATAGGTACCAAGAAGGATGCTACGATTGGCAAATGCTTGTGCGCTTGTGATTCCAAATCTTCACAAAAGAGCCTTCAAGAATGGAGCCATGGAGAGTCCTTTAATTGGACTGATCCGACACGGGCCGTGTTTCGGTGCACACTATCCAGCTTATAATTGAAAAAGAAAAACGCCTATATTGCGACCCAAATCGGGAGATAGACGTTTATCTCACAAAAACGAATAAAGCGGTATAATCAAAAGCCGAATTTGGATGTTTTCAACTGCACTCCGTCGCGGATGCGGACAAAGTTGATGGGGGTGTGTCGAAGGCAGAACTGGGGCGTGGTTATCGGGCGATCAGAGATGGGCGCCTTTCGCCGATAATGGAAGAAAAATATGCGTTTTTAGCGAGAATTTAGGGCACTTTTCCTGGACCCTGTTTTTCCACGAATAAGGCCCCAAAAAGTGCCCTAAATGACCAGATGACCACCGGAGGGAATCGGGGATGACCTCCCCTGACTCCCCCAGTGGTCACAAACCCCCTCCCACCACAAAATATGCCGTTTCACAACTTTTTATTTTCACCCTCAAATGTCATACCCACCTCCCTGGCAGCAGTATGCAGGTCACTGGAGCAGTTGTTAGGGGGTGCAGTGGACTTCAGGCAGGTGGACCCAGGCCCATCCCCCCCTACCTGTTACAATTGTGCTGCTTAGTGCTTAGTCGTCCAACCCCCCCCCCAAACCCACTGTACCCACATGTAGGTGCCCCCCTTCACCCCTTAGGGCCATAGTAATGGTGTAGACTTGTGGGCAGTGGGTTTTGAGGGGGATTTGGGGGGCTCAACACACAAGGGAAGGGTGCTATGCACCTGGAAGCTCTTTTACCTTTTTTTTTGTTTTTGTAAAAGTGCCCCCTAGGGTGCCCGGTTGGTGTCCTGGCATGTGAGGGGGACCAGTGCACTACGAATCCTGGCCCCTCCCACGAACAAATGCCTTGGATTTATTCGTTTTTGAGCCAGACGCTTTCATTTTCCATTATCACTGAAAAGCAAAAACGCCCAGCTCACAAATTGTCGAATAAAACATGGACGTCTATTTGTTTTTCGAAAATACGGTTCGGTCCGCCCCTTCACAGACCCATTCTCGGAGATAAACGCCCATGGAGATAGACGTTTTTGTTCAATTATGCCCCTCTGTGGCTGCCTCAGGGGTCAAACTGATACTCTCAACAATGTCAAACAAGATCCAAACTGGTCATACATAATAATAAGCAGCAAAAGAAACACATCCATACGGAGCGATGGCTCCCAACAAACCGCCAAGGAAACATGCAGTGCTATTTTGAATGACCAGTTTCGATCTTGTTTTGACATTGTTGAGAGTATCAGTTTGACCCCTGAGGCGTGCGCCGAAACACGGCCCGTGTTGGGTCAATCCAAATAAAGGACTCTCCGTTGCTCCACTCTTGAAGGCTCTTTTGTGCTTTTTTTGCTGCTTTGGTTTGGGTACATTTGGACTCTCTCTTTTGCTGTTTGATTCTAAATCTTCAACATTTATGTTTAAACATTACGAGCACTGGCACTTTTTCGGTAGCTGACCCAGTGGAGTGGAATAAATTGCCTTTAGCGCTGCAACAGAATGTTGCGTCTTTCAAATTGATGCTGCAGAATTATCTGTTGGGCCTGACCAGTGGACTGTCATGAGTTGCCTGCACTTTTCTTACTTTTTGCTCCACTGCACTTGTGTTTGTCTGTTTTTTGATACCCGCTTTGGACAAAGTCAGATTATAAATATTCAAAGCAAATCAAAATCATCAAATAATTCTGGAGAATTCAATGACGTTATATTGAAGCTGTCGTCAAGTTCTCCAATACTATCATCACCAGTGGAAGCATAAAAGTGTCAAAAACCCAACTGTATTCAAAAATAGCCAGTGTTCAAAAGTCATTTTTCAATCCTTAAATCTGCACTTATCTTGAGACTGTAGTCTTCATTATATCATATATAGACTTCAGCAAGGAGAATTCTTATCGCACCGCATTAGGGGACCCCTTTACAAAGCTGCTGCAAAAGGTGGCTTTAGCCTGACTTTATCAGGGCTGGCGTTAGGGTTGGCAAACAGGGCAATTGCCCTGGGCCCCCATACTACAGGGGGCCCCCAAACCTACCTCAAGCTGAAGAAGGCGGAGGCTAAAGATCACCTGTGGGGCATCCTCTGCAATTTCTGCCCTGGGTACCTGAATGTCTAACACCAGCCCTGGCCTTTATGCGGGTCTTTCCCACACGCTAAGGTCAATTTTTGTGATGGTCAGAAAATGACCAGTTTTCCGATTTAATGGTCATGTGCCAATGTTCACCAGGTAAAGAAAGAGAGGGTTCAGGAGTACAAAACTACAAAAAGCAACAGAAATAAAAAAAAAAAACCAGCAGGGCCTCCAAGACTGGAACAATCGAGAGTCCTTTATTCACAAAGACCCGATATGGGCCGTGCTTTTGACGCTCACTGAGGCCCCCTTTTACCGCAGTGGGTAGAAGGCTGGTCATTTTGGAGGAAAAGAAATGGCTGTGCGGTAAGTAAACTACTTACCACATGACCTTTTCGGTGGGAAGCCCTTACCACCACCCATTGAGATGGCGGTAAGGGCTCCCGAGCTAACCAAGCAGTAACTGGGCAAAAATCTAGAAAAATAACCACTGGAAATGGCACATGCTGGGGGAGGGAACTATCACCGGGCTTCTGCGGTAGTTCTGCTTTGGCACGCGGCAAGCTCGTTGCCACTCGCCAACCCTTTAGTAAAAGGGCCCCCATTGTGTACATATTTATGGAAGGGTCGGGGGAATCCATGAGCTGCTCTAGTAAAATTCCTTAGTGCCACCTTAAATTTCCCACAACAGACTCGGAGATCAGTTGCAAGAACGCACACACTTTCAATAGATGCCACAGTATATTTGACTCGTAGCTGCTATAAAATGTTCCTCATAATTCAGCACTGTATCATTTTTATATATTGCTACAGAACTTTATGAAAAGAAACAATAAAATGGAAAATTCAGTTAATTTCCTGCCCCAGATATTGAACAACTACATGTTTCTTCACTGGTTTATTTATGTGTGAGTTTTATCAACTTAGCTATCACACCTAGACCTTTGTACGGAGTTCCAATATATATTAAACATAGGCATTGTGGATATCCCCAAAACAGAGTCAGCTTTGGGAGCCATTAATGTAGATCTGCTAAAATTGTGTGCATGTTTATGGAAGGGTCGGTGAATCCCCCATTATTTATTTCTGTTTCTAAAATGGGTCAAGAAAATGCCCCCTGAAGAAGCCATGGATGGCGAAACTGGGATCCTTGTTGGGGTGAGATTGGGATTGTTAAGCTGAGATGCCTTTTCATTTTGAAGCACGGAGACTATCCAGCTTATAATTGAAAAAGAAAAACGCCTATATTGCGACCCAAATCGGGAGATAGACGTTTATCTCACAAAAACGAATAAAGCGGTATAATCGAAAGCCGAATTTGGACGTTTTCAACTGCACTCCGTCGCGGATGCGGACAAAGTTGATGGGGGCGTGTCGAAGGTGTGGTGAAGGCAGAACTGGGGCGTGGTTATCGGCCGATCAGAGATGGGCGCCTTTCGCCGATAATGGAAAATAAATATGCGTTTTTAGCGAGAATTTAGGGCACTTTTCCTGGACCCTATTTTTCCACGAATAGGGCCCCAAAAAGTGCCCTAAATGACCAGATGACCACTGGAGGGAGTCGGGGATGACCTCCCCTGACTCCCCCAGTGGTCACAAACCCCCTCCCACCACAAAATATGCCGTTTCACAACATTTTATTTTCACCCTCAAATGTCATACCCACCTCCCTGGCAGCAGTATGCAGGTCCCTGGAGCAGTTATTAGGGGGTGCAGTGGACTTCAGGCAGGTGGACCCAGGCCCATCCCCCCACCTGTTACACTTGTGCTGGTAAATGGGAGCCCTCCAAACCGCCCCCCAAACCCACTGTACCCACATGTAGATGCCCCCCTTCACCCCTTAGGGCTATAGTAATGGTGTAGACTTGTGGGCAGTGGGTTTTGAGGGGGATTGGGGGGCTCAACACCCAAGGGAAGGGTGCTATGCACCTGGGAGCTCTTTTACCTTTTTTTTTGTTTTTGTAAAAGTGCCCCCTAGGGTGCCCGGTTGGTGTCCTGGCATGTGAGGGGGACCAGTGCACTACGAATCCTGGCCCCTCCCACGAACAAATGCCTTGGATTTATTCGTTTTTGAGCTGGGCGCTTTCATTTTCCATTATCGCTGAAAAACAAAAATGCCCAGCTCACAAATTGTCGAATAAAACATGGACGTCTATTTTTTGCGAAAATACGGTTCGGTCCGCCCCTTCACGGACCCGTTCTCGGAGATAAACGCCCATGGAGATAGACGTTTTCGTTCAATTATGCCCCTCTATGTCTGCACAGCCCTTGGAGAATACTGGAGAATTATTTTGAACACGTTGATCTTTGGACAATCACACAGAGATAAATGACATTCATATGATAACATGTATGTATTTATTTATTTGTTACATTTGTATCCCACATTTTCCCACCTATTTGCAGATTCAATGTGGCTTACATAGTACCGTAGAGGCATACGCCGGCTTCGGTAGGACAGATACAATGTGATATTGTGGTAGAATAAGGATCATTGGAACAAACACATTGTAGACTGAAAATACTGTGTTTGAACAATTACGCTATGATAAGAAAAGGAGTGCCGAGGTTTTGGTCGACATATTTTGTTGACACTTATTTGGCACGGTTTGAGTTCTGAGCACATCGTTTCACTATCACTATTATTTTTAAAATGTATTGGTGATACGTTGAGATGGAATAATAATTTATTAAAATGGCTGAATTTTACTTTTGGGCTGACATGAATTTTGGAACCGGACCATGGAATTTTTGGGCCAGCGTTTAAATCAAACGCTGCCAACTGTGGATGAATATTGAGAAGAGATTTGCTAAGTTTTGTTATCACAAAATATTTCAGGTCAAATATAAAAGACTAGAACTGCACGGAAGATAATTATGCACCAGAAAATGTCACATCAATCAACAAAACCCAAATGTTCCCAACTTGTAAATTTGTGAGGGAGATGCATCCAGATCACAGACTTTGAACATGGGTCCCAGGATATTTAACTCTGATGACTTATTAATATTCTCTGTCAGATAATAAAAATGTCGAACCTTTGATGCCTCTGGCTTGACATTTTGTCTCAAGATGTTTCTTCTCCCTCACTCTTTGGTCTTGTTCTCATTTTCTTCTTCCGCCTCTCTGTTTCTCCCATTTCCTTTCTTTTTTCTCTTTAATTGTCTCTATCTCTGTTTCTTGTCTTCATATAAGATTTTTGGTTTACTTTTTGGTCCTTTTACCAAACTGCAGGAAAAAGGGTCCTGTTCTAGTGGCAGGGGCCATTTTTCCCGCTCACCAGGGCCCTTTTTATCTCAATGGGTAAAAAAAAAAAACCCAGGCACACAGAGAAGTCTTACCGCATGGCCATGCGGCAGGGAGCCCTTACCGCCACCCATTGAGGTGGCGATAAGGGCTCCCACGGTAACCCAGCGGTAAATGGGCAGCATGCTGCGATGCCAGATTACCGCTGGGTTACCGCTGCGGAAGCCATTTCCCGAGATTTTCTTTCCCCCCTGGAAATGGCATGTGCTTGGGGCAGGTTACCACTGGCGGCTGCGTTTGGCCGGCGGTAGTCCCGGAAGAGCGAGCGGTAAGACCGCGTTGGGCTTACCATCACTCTGTAAAAGGACTCCTTTATTTTTCCCCGTTGTATAACCACTTTCATAGAATCTAGACAAATATACAAAATGCAAATCAATTAGGGGCCCTTTTCCTAAGCAGCTGTAGAGCTAACGCATGGGTAGAATGTGCCAAATCGACACTCCCGCACAGGTAGCGTGGGAACCCGGTGGTAATTTTGAATTTAGTATGCGCTATTTTCTGTGGTAGAAAATATTTATCTAATTCTTACCGCGAGGGCGTTCCCAGCGGTAATCAGCTCGGTCACCTTAGCGCACAGTGCATGATTACCGCTTGAGCAGCGCATGAGCCCTTACCGCCAAGTCAACGGGTGGCAGTAAGGGCGTGGACTACTTTTTATATTAGCTCACAGCTATTTACTGCCCCATTTTAAAAAAAGGCCTTTTTACCCGCCGCGGTAAAAATAGTCCCACCGTGTGCTAATTTCACACGTCTAAACTAGCCAGGCCACTTTGTACCATAGTTTAGTAAAAGGGGCCCCTCAGATCATAAATTACAATTATAAACATTGGGCTCAATATTCAGCCAGCAGTGATCAGTGTTTTCCTGACTGGTAAAACCTGGGAATTGAATGCCGGGGCCACATGCAGGCACTAGCGTAGCTGCCAAGAGGGGGGAAGGGGGGACAAAATTCCCCAGGCTCGGGCCTCCAGGGGGGGCCCGGCGCCGCAGTCCCACCCGCCCTCCGTCGTCGACCGTCTGCCACCGGGCCGGGCCCCCTGCATTGAAATCACAGTGCCTCTCACCTCTGTGTGAAAGCGCTCCGTTATGCCCCCACAATAGCCAGTTTTCAGTTCAGCGCTAACCAGTTATTTTCAGTGACACTAACCGGTTAATTGCCACTGAAAAATTAGCGGTTTACCCCGAACAGGCGATTTAACTGGCCAGGAGCCATTTCTGGATGGTTATATCACTTTGAATATCAACCCTATTATTCTCTTTTTTCTGGGGCTACATTTCAATTCAAATTTTAGTTGCGGTTAATTGTGCAATTACAGGTATGTTATTTATTTATTTATCTATTTTCCTTCTGCAGCTCCTTGTGACTCTGGACAAGTCCTTTCTCCCTCTTCCTCCACCCACCAGTCATTTTACCTTCTCCCTCCATCCTTAGCCTTCTTATCCTCCCCTCTTTTCCTTGATCACAATTCCTTCCTCTTTTCCTTAATCCATGGCTACAGCCTTCTCTATCTCCATGGTTCTGCATTATATAATTTGTGTCCTCTCTTTTTCCTCTCACCCTCACCTATCCACATCTCTCCCTCAGTCCCATAAAGCTCTCATCAAGTTCTCTTTTCTTAAAGGTTGTCTCCACATAGGGTTACCATATTTTGTCCCCCCAAAAGGAGGACACCCCCCCGCCCCCTTTCACGCCCTCACTCCACCCCCTGTCACATTTTCCCCTCCCCCGTCACACACCCCGTCACTCCCCCTCCCCGTCACCCCCCTCCCTTTAGCTTACTACTGCCCTGGTGGTCTAGTGACCTCTTCGGGGCAGGAAAGAGCCCCCTCTTTCCTGCTTGGAGCGCTACCCTGCATGCATCCTTCCTGTTCGTGATCTCGGCGCCGATTCAAAATGGCCACCGAGAGTTGAAGTCTCGCAAGGTTACTGCAACTCTCGGTGGCCATTTTGAATCGGTGCTGAGATCACGAACAGGAAGGATGCATGCAGGGCAGCGCTCCGGCCAGGAAAGAGAGGGCTCTTTCCTGCCCCGAAGACGGAAGAGGTCACTAGACTACCAGGGCAGTAGTAACAAAAGGGAGGGGAGGCTAGCAATCTGCCCGTTTGTCTGGATTTCTGGACAAACTGGCAGGCTGGTGGATGAGCCGTCCACCAGCCTGCCTGTTTGTCAAGAAATCCGGACAAATGGGCAGATTGGCAAAACCCGCCCGGTTGCCCGGACATGTCCTCAAAAAGAGGACATGTCCGGGTAAATTCCGGACATATGGTAACCCTATCTCCACATCCGTCAAACCCTTGAAAAGCTTCTCCTCCAAACTGGTCTTTGCCCTCACCTCAAACTTTCAGTGTGGTCTGGTGTGGCCACCCCTTCACTAATCTACTCAGTATTCTGGCTTTTTCCTCTTACTCTGACATGGCATAGGAAGCACAAAATGTATTACATAGTGCTCCTTCTACTGGCCGTAGGAAGGAGGGGAGTATGTAGAAGTATTATCCAATCTGCATTTCCTCTGCATTGCTTCTTTAGTAATGAAGGAAGAAAAAAGGGAGAAGCAAAGCAAGCAAGCAAGCAGAAGTATCCGCCTAACAAGAAATCACAAAAAAGTGTGGAAAAAAGGAAAAAGTAGGGGGTACACCAATGTGTATCCAAACAATGGATTTATAAAAAAATATACAAAAACTAAAACCGACTCGACGCAGTTCTGCGTTTCGGCACCTATAATGCCTGCCTCAGGAGACAATCAAATACTCTTGGTCAATGATGCTAACAACAAATAATAGGCTAAGACATCAAAAGGAACAGCATAAACAATGTGATGAATTATAGGATCGCCAAGCAAAATGTGCAGGATGTAAAAAAACGAAGCAGTGCAAAGAAAAACTACAAAAATGGTATGGGATTTGCATTGCAAGACATTCGAAGAGAGACTTGCCGACCTGAACATGTATACCCTGAAGGAAAGGAGAAACACGGGTGTGACATAATATAGACATTCATTATTAATCCACAAACAAACCTTTTCCAGAGATGGGAAGGCGGTAGAACTAGAGGACATGAATTAAGGTTGAAAACAGGCAGACTGAGCAATAATGTCAGGAAGTATTTTTTCACTGAGAGGGTGGTCGATACTTGGCATGCCCTCCCGCGGGAAATGGTGGAGATGAAAACAGTAACGGAATTCAAAACTGCATGGGATAAACACAAAGGAATCCTGTTTAGAAGGAATGGATCCAAAGAAGCTTAGCAAAGATTGGGAAGCAAAGCTAGTACTGGGCAAACTTTTACGGTCTGATCGTGGATGGACAGATTCAGCTTGAGAAGTTGGAGAACAAGAACAGTGCTGGGCAGGCTTCTACGGTCTGTGCCCCGAAAATGTCAAGGACAAATCAAGGTCAGGTATACATATAAAGTATCGCATACGATGAGTTTATCTTGTTGGACAGACTGGAGAATTCCTTTATTAAATGAAAGCGGAAAATCAAATTTCAATACATTACACTGTGCAGTTATAAAGCCAGCCCCTCTATACTTTTATACAAAAATGCAAATTTTACACAAAAAACCGTCCCCCCCAACCCCCCCCAAACATTCAACTCAACTTCAAGCGTACATGCTTCCACCAAACCCCAAAGGTCTTTACCCCCACCTCCACCCGTTCCCATCGGGCCACTTCCTGGACAGCTCGGACAACGTCCCAGGAGACCTGCTCAGCAGACCTGCACTCCTGGCCCAGGGACACCCCGCAGCGAGCCATCCATAGGCAGTATCTGATGATAACTGAGATTAGAAAGGCGATACCTGGCTCTAGCCGCCCCGTCTCCCCCTGCCTCCCATACACCTAGTCCGCATAGGTGTAGGACGTGAAGCTGGGGATGGCCAGCAAGGCAGCCACTCTCCGGCAAACCGCTACGGAGAATGGACACTCCTTCAGGAAGTGGTCCATGGTCTCCAGCCGGCCAGCACACTCCCCCCTCGGGCAGTCTCGGTCCTGCTGGTTCCTACACCGAAGGTTTGCCCTAACATACAACCTGCCATGTAGGGACAGCCAAGCAATGTCCCTGTACTTGTGTGGGATGCGTTTGGATGAAATAAAACGCAGGCCCTGCCTCAGCACGGGCTCCGGAGCATCCCTAAGAGCCATGGGAGAGGAGAAGCGTTGGGAGCGAACCCGCTCCACCCAGATCTCCCTCTGCCCTGCCCTAACTTCCTCCCATGTAATGTCCCACAGCCGAACCAGCTTTACCAAAGATTTATAGTAGCCTACCCCCTCCGGGAACCCTTTCCGCAACCGTCCCACCCTACCTCCCCCCAACCAAGGACCCCAAAATCCCTCCCACCACTGGACAACACTGTGTACCCATCCTGGGGCATTCAGACCCCCCGCCCGCCCCAGGTTAAACTGGATGAAGAGGGAGGAGAATAGCAAGACTGGGTATACCATTCCCACCCCCCCTTCCTCCCGCGACCGGTAAGTGAAATTACGTCGAACTGGGTTCATCCTGTTCCCCCACAGGAGTTGAAAGAACACGCTGTAAATTGCCGTGAAACAGCGTTCCGGCAGGAGACAGATGTAGCTCAGGAACAGGAACATGGGGACCACCTGGCTCTTCAGCAACCGGACCCGGTCCTCCATGGGCATCCGCCACCCCTTCCAGCGGTCCACCTTCTCCCTCGCCTCCGCTATCCTTTGTTCCCAATTTTCCCGCCCGTAATCCCCTCCCCCAAAATACACTCCCAAAACCCTCATTTTCTCTATCCCATCCGGGAACCCTCCACCTAAATTAAACCGCCGTCCCTCTGGCCCCACCCACAAGCTGGTGCTCTTGCCCAGGTTTACCCGAGACCCCGAAGCCTGGGAGTATGCTGCAAGGGTCTCCTGCAGCCTCCTCCCCTCCCTGCGATCCGCCACCCAGACGGTGATATCGTCCGCATAGGCGATGACTCGCAACACATTCCCTTTGCCTACCTCCACTCCTCTGAGCCCGTCCTCCCCCCCCCCTTCCAGCCTCCTCACTCATCAATGGCGAAAGCGTACAGCAGGGGGCTCAACGGGCACCCCTGCCGCACCCCCGCCGAGATCCCCACCTCCGCCCCCCTCCATCCATTCACCAGGGGAAAGAATCGCGCCCCCGCATACAATAACTGAAGTTGCGCGATCCATTCCCCCGGGAATCCATAGTGGTCTAGGACCTTCCATAAAAAACCCCACTGCACTCGGTCGAAAGCCTTGTCCTGGTCCAAGGCCACGACCAGCCTGCCCTCTCCCACCCGACTACGTTCCAGGCCCTCCCTCACCCAGGCCACTGCCTCTAGCACCCCCCTTCCCGGGACCCCACACCCCTGCGGGGCTGCCAGCACTTCCCCGGAGATCTTCCTCATGCGGGCAAGGAGCATGTGAGCGAAGATCTTCCGGTCGGTGTTCAGAAGTGCAATCGGCCGCCAATTTGCCACATCCTGGGGGTCCTTGCCTTTGCTAAGGAGGACCAAAGCTGATGCCCCCATCGACTCAGGCAAGGATCCCCCTGTTCGTGCCGCCTCCCAGATTGCCAACAAGACTGGCGCCAACTGATCCCTAAACCGCTGGTAGAACTCTGCCGGGAGTCCGTTTGGCCCCGGCGCCGTCCTGCGCCGCAAGGCCCCAATGGCCTCCTGTACCTCCCGCAGCGTCCACGGCCGCAGCAAGGCCCGAAGATGAGGCCCCCCCTTACCCACCCCTGGGGTTTCCTCAATGTACCTCGCCATGGCCTCCTCCCCCAACCGTTGGTCCAAAAAGACCCGCCCAAAGTGGGTCCCCACCACCTGCAAGATACCTTCCCTAGACTGCTGGAGCGTCCCCCCCTCATCCCTTAACCCCTCTACCACCCTCCTCTCCCTTCTTTCCTTACAGCAGTCATAAGGGTTCGGGCTGAGCAGCTTCCCGAAGTCCCGCTCATAGACGAGGGAAGAGTACCGATTGTATTGTACCCGTTCCACCTCCTGCTGCAAGGCCTCAATGTCCTCCCTCTTCCCTCCCCTGGAAATCAAATTGTCCCTTCGCTTCCTCAGAGCAGTTCCTAGCCGGGTGACCTCCCTCCCCTGCCTCCTCGCCTGACGGAGAAAGAACCCCCTGGTGCGGTGTTTCAAAACTTCCCACCAGTCCCCTAGGGAAGGGAAGACACCCTGAATGGATACCTGGTCTGCCAGAAACTCCAGATACTCCTGGTACAACACCCCCTCCCTCAACCATTTCTGATTTAAACGCCACAATCCTTTCCCCAATCCGTGAATCCCCCCTCCCCCCAGCTCGACCAGCACCATCTTGTGGTCTGAGAAATCAACCTCTACCACCCTTGGTGCCTTCCCACACGCCCCTCCCCGAACTAAAAACCGGTCGATTCTACTTCTACAGGTGCCCCGGGCAAAAGTGAAACCCTGCGTCCCACCACCAAACTCTATGTGCGCGTCCACCAATCCCGCTCCCTTCATGATCCCTGCTAGCCGTACCCCATCGTAACCTACTTGCGCCGCCCTCCACCCCCTATCCTCCTTCCTCAGGACTGTGTTAAAATCCCCCCCCCAAACTAGCTGCCGTGAGGTGTAAAGGTACGGCCGAATTTTCCCAAACAGTGCTGCCCTTCCCCGTTTGCTTTGCGGCCCGTAGATGTTAATCACCCGCAAAGCCACCCCCCGCAATCTCACATCTAACACCAGACACCTCCCAATTCCCAGCTCCACCACCCTCTGGATCTCTACTTTAAATGTTTTGAAGAGGATGCCTATCCCCCCATACCGTTCCCCTGCCAGACCCCAAATAGAGGGCCCCCATCTCCAGGCCTGCTTTGCCCGCCGAACCTCCTCCAGCGTTCGCAGCCTGGTCTCCTGCAGAAGAAAACAGTCCACCGCCACGGCAGAGAGGCCATCGAACGCCAAGCATCTCGCCCTCTGGGAGGCGACACTAGCCACATTAAGTGTGGCGAATGTTAACAGCAGTCCAGCCATCATTGTGCCGTTCCATACCCCCCGCCCTCCTGGCTACCTTCCCTCTGCTCCATACTACCTCCAGGGATCCCTTCCCCTTCACCCTCCCCTTCCTCGTCCGCCCAGTCCCGGACCCCTAGCTCAAAAAGCCCCCCCCCTTTCCTTACTTTCTTCCTCCCCTTCTTCCTCTTTTCTTCGCCCACCTCCCTCCCTCCTTGGGAGTCGTCCACTGACCCTCCCCCCCCTGCCTCCTCTCCCGCCCCTTCTGCCCCTTCTTTGACCCCCTCCATCAATCCTGCCTCCAGCCCATCCTCCCTCTCCTCTCTTGCCTTCATCCCTGCCTCCTGTCCTACCCTCCTTCTCTCCCCCACCCTCCCTTCAGCCCCCCCCAATCTGCCCCCCACCTCCCCGACCTCCTCCACTACCATTTCCTCCTCTTCGTCCCTCAAAACCTTCTCCCTCTTCTTCTTCTTCCTTTTAACCCGCTGTTCCCTTTCCAGCGTCTGCCATGCTTTCCAACCCATCCTGCCGGCTCATCCCATCCTCTCCTTCCTCTCCTGCCAGTTCGTCACCCCCCTCCCTCATCTTCCAATCCCCTAAATCTGTCTCTACTTCTATCCCCATTCCTGCCTCCCCTCCCCCTTCCTCCCGTACCCCCGTCACCTTCCGTTGTTTTTTTGACACCCGCGTCCAACCCTCATCTGCCCCGTCCTGCTGCTTCCGCCCTTCCCCCAACCCTTCCCCACCTCCCACTCCCTGTCCCTCCGCAGCTCCTTTCCCCCCCACCCCGGGAACCTGATCTCGCCCTACATTCACTCCCCCCCTCTCCCTCTGAACTGGACCGCCCCCTCCCATGTCCTCCTCTCCCCCGTTATGGGAGGCCCAAGGGCAAGCTCTGAATGCATGCCCCAGACCCCCACACAAATTACACCGGATAGATGCACAAGACTCCGTAGGATGCTCCTTAGACCCGCACTTCCCACACTGCCGTACTGGGCACGACATACTAAAATGTCTGAATGACCCGCACTTGTGACACTGCCGCGGCTGCCCCTTGTAAAAGCAGAGGATCCGATCCCTGCCAATGAACGCCGCGGAGGGAATGTGCTGGGTCACGTGTCCTGCCTGCTTCAGCCTAACCTGCGCACACCATCCTCCCGCCCACACCCTACTGGGGTCAGGGAGTTTGGACAAGGGGGTACGCAATTCTGCGTACCGCTGTAGCCAGAAGGCCAGGTCCGCCCCTGAAATGGATTCATTTCGGACCAGCAGGGTTACCTGCACCAGGTCAGGTCTGCTGATCGGTACGGCCCTAAAGTTTCTCCAATCCCCTTTCCCCCTTACCCCCTCGTATTTCTCCCAGAAGACCTCCATGCCTCGCTGGGTCAGAAAACTAACATCATACTCTGGGATATTCACCGGGTGGATACAGGCATAGAGGTCCTCTGGGAGAAATCCTAAACCCAAGACCAACTTCAGGGCCTCATCCCTACTTGGCATCCCCCCCTCCCCCACCCACCTTAACTGAATCACATTCCTCCTTTTGGGAACCTGGCCCCCCCCCCCACCCTCCCCCCCATCCTTCCCCAATGCTTCCTGCCCCCCCATTCCCCCTGCGCCCGCCCCTCCCACCTACTACCGCCGCAAAGGATGGAGCACCCCCCCACCGTCCCCCTCCTCCATCTCCTGCACTGAGACCCCCCTGCTCCTGCTGTGCCGTACCCCCCCTCTCTCTCTTGCCTCCCCTCTCAGCCTCCCTCCCTTCTCTCCCTTCTGTCAGCAGACTTTGCACATCCCCTGCCTTCACAGTGTCCTTCTGTACCATTTCCCCTGCAGCAAAAAACCTGCCATTGTCCCCTTCAACACGTTCGCTAGAGACAGTGAGAGCAGGTTCCCCTAAATACTTGTTCCCCTCCCAATGCCCCTGACCCCCTCCCCCGCCCACCGAGCCAACCCTCCCCTCCCGGCCCGAACACTCCCCCCTGGCTCGCACCCCTGCAGCCTGGCCAACTGCAAAGTCAAAGGTACCAGTCAAGTTTCCTTCTGGCGCACACTGCAAGGCAAACACCTCCCGCTCCTCCCCCCCTCCTTCCCCCCCGGAACCTGCTCTCTGTGCTGGGTCCCTCCTTGCAACGTGCTGCTCCAGCTTTCCCTGTGCGGGCCCGCAGTTTTCCTGGGAACTGGTCTCCCCTCTGGCGTCCTGCTTCGTTGGGACTTCCTGCTCTGCCGTTTTGCAAAGTAAGAGTGGCTTCCCGCACTCCAGCACCACTCGCTCTCCCAAACATGGGGAATCCTCCTGCGCTGTAGCATTCTCCTCTGCGGCCATCCCTGCTCCTCCAGCCCGATTGGCTGGCGCCTCCTGCTCCAATGTGCTGGGCGGGCATGGCATCCTGCTACCCGGCAGCGCAGTTCCTTGCCATTCTGAACCTTTTTGTGGGGAACACTGTGTGGCCTCCTGTGCTTTCTCTATCGAAAACCACTCCTTGTCTTCACCTGCCTTTCTTCCTGCATTCTCCTTTAAGAGGCAGCTCCCTGCTGGAACATCTCCACTTTCAGTCCTTAGCCCTGCTGCAGGCTGATTGGCTGGAACATCCTGCTCCTCAGAGCTTTGTGGGTGAGGCCTCCCAGGCATTTTTTCCTTGCCGTCTGCTCCTACTACAGGCAATGGGAACAGGACAACCTCCTCTTCTCCAGGTAAGTTCTCTGTTTCAACTTCCACCACCACTTCTGTGGAAAAAGGTTTCTCTCCTGAAATTGCAGCCTCTGTTTCAACAATGTGAAAAGTCTTAGTGTTAAAGTTTTTTTCCTGTTCTGTTCTCCCACACTCAGGTGCTCTCAATGAGGCTTCCACAGCCCCACCTTCAGTCCTGCTTACTCCAGAAGCTGCCTGCAGAGGCCCTGACTGACTAGCAAGGTATTGCATGAATTTCTATGTATTTTGGGTGCTAGTTCCTGGCAGCTCCCCTGATGCTTCAATGTTCTGGGGTCCAAAGACTGGGCTGATTCCTTCCTGCTCTGTTTGTTGCTTCCACTGTACCGAGGCTGACGGGGCCTGTCCCCCCGAGGCCATCCTGTCTCTGTTGATATAGAGTTCTCTCAGAGGATTTCCAGGGCCTTTCCTCAGGGCCCTCAGCAGCTGTTCTTTTCTCTGGAGAAGCCTAAGCAGCCTGGTTTCCTCTTTCATATAGGTCTTGCGATGCTCTGCTGGGGCCAGCCTGCTCAGGGCTTTTGCCATTTTGACTCGCTTCCCCAGGTCCACCACCTCCTTCTCCGTACTTTTAATTCTCTTCACCACTTTAATTATGCCTCTGGCCGGGTCCTCTGGATCCTGGCAGTAGTCCTCCTCTAGATCGTCACTGTCCTCACTGTCTTCCCCCTCCACCTCTGGCAGGGCCTCCTGACAGATCTCCATTACCTCTCTTTCCTTCTCAGACCAGCTCTTCTCTAGGGCCTCCGCCAGCTCTCTCCCCCCCTCACCTGCTGGATGTTGTGTGGCCGCGAGGGGGGTACCAGTCTGGCTTCCTCCCTTGGAGTCTGGCCCTCTTCTATCCACAGGGCTCCTTTCCCTCCTCCCTGCGGCACTGCAAGGGAGGGGACCGCTTTTCCTGACCCTCTGGTCCCTGAGCCCAAGAGGCCCCATGGCCTGGGCCTGTCCTGGGGAACGCTCCCCAGAGGCCCTCCTCATCCTTGGGGAGGGAGCTAGGCCTCACTCCCTTCCCACTGGAAGTCTGCAGAGCTCTCTGAAACACCTCCTTCCACCTCAGCAGACTGGATGAACCATACAGGTCTTTATCTGCTGTCATCTACTATGTCACTACACGTTTATATAGATTGCTTATTTTCCTTTGTATCATTTCTTAAATTTTCATTCTGAAATTATTTGCTATCTGGTGGTTACTATGATTATATATTGGTGAAAGCTTAATAAGAATAAAAATTGTTACGTACATGGGAATGCAAGCTATATGTGCAAATGTGGAGATGCTTTTAAAATATTTACTGAAACAAATTTCCGGCTATGATCTCAAAGTGGGTCAATTATCAGCAAAACCCAGGAGGACACAGAAACTCAAATCAAAATGGCGCCAATAACGATCCAGTGCTAGGAACAGATGAACCAGAAAATAATATTTTGTGGGACTTCGTTTTTTAAATACCATTGACATGATCAATACGTAAGAGGCCCTGGAGAAATGTTGCTAGACATGCCTCTAAATTGACAGGGCCCTTTTACTGTCCCTTTCAGTAGCAATAAATCAACATTACCAACAAAAACCTCCATGTTGGATCTGACAACATTTCACTTTCGTAGAAGTCTGGTTATCTTGATAAATTGGGCTCTTGGTATTTCATTGCTGTTTTTAGATAGAGGTAGAAGACTGTTCTTCAGTTGATTGATAAACAATGCAATGCTGAAGTAATGGCAGTTGTAAAGTATGAAACCAATCTTGTAAAAGGACACTCAGAATGGCTAACCCCCGAAAGGCCATGGACGGGAAATGGAGGAGCCATAATTGATAGGCTTGTGATGAGTTTCCTTATTGGATCTTATTTGCAGTGACCTTTTCAGGACTAATATGGGCAATTAAGTTCCTATCTATTTTGAAACTAGATTTACGAAGGCAAGCCCAATAAAAGTTGCATCATTGAGGTGCCTACATATTTCATATTGTTGCACATAATTGTTTCAGCAGGACTGTAGAGTATGGAGAAGATTGCGTTGTTGCTGAAATAACACAGGGACATGCAAATGATCAAAGGTTTGGTCTTTTAAGTTAAATTAAAGCAACATTTCCCCTCTGTCTAGCTTTCTGAGCAAACTGGAACATCAGCTTTTTCATCTGGGATGAGTGCTGCACTTCACGGGGTTTGCATTGTTTTAAAGAAAAATGTAATCACATTCTTATTAGGTGCTGGCTCTTCCACTCTTGCTGTAGTTACCTGATTGAAGATTTCTCTATCACAGGTTTTCCCAAACTATGGGCCATGACCCAAAATGGGGTCATAAAATCTACATTTGGGGTTGCAACTTTGGGAGGTAAACCCCCTCCCCTCATCAGCCCACACTTCCCAGTGGGCCAGCGCTATAACTAGATCATCACAGCTCCACAGAAGATAGGGGAGGAGGACCGTGTTGGCTGTGGTGCTTCAAGAGGATCAGAAGCAGTAAGAAACATAGAAACATGATGGCAGATAAAGGCCAAATGGCCCATCCAGTCTGCCCATACATACCATCCACTATTAACGCCTCTCCCTAAGAGATTCTGCATGCTTGTTCCACACCTTCTTGAATTCAGATACAATCTTCATCTCCACCTCCACCTCCACCAGGAGGCTATTACACGTATCCACCACCCTTTCTGTAAAAAAAGTATTTCCTTAGATTACTCCCAGTCGGCTTCTTGAGGCATACTTTCAATAGCCAAAATAACAGGGTCGTGGCCACAGAAAATTGGCTAAACACTGCTCTGTCAGGCCGATATTCAGTTGACGTAGTCATCGCTTAACTTAATATGTGTATTCAACATTGCTATTGTATAGGTAGTGGCATTGAATGTACCTAGTGATGACCATATTGGAACTATCCAAATAACCTATCTGCTTAGCAGCTGAATATTGCCGCTAGAAGAATAATTTGTGGTACTACTTCTGTCCTAACCTGCCCTACCTGGATAATATCTCACCATTTACCAATTTGAATAGCCCAATATTATGTATATAAGTTTTGAAAATATATGGAGGGGACAGTTATGTGTTCATCAACTGTTGGCAAACGCATATTGCCCATTGAATATCAGCAAAATATTAAGGGCTCCTTTTACAAAGCCGCAGTAGTGATTCCCGGCTCTGCAAATGCGACAAAGCTCATTCAGGTTCTATAGGCTTCATTACATTTGCTGCAAGGGAATCACTACAGCAGTTTTGTAAAAGGAGCCCAAAGAGAGGGAAATAGGAAGCCAAATAGACTCAGGGTTTTTTTTCTTTTTTTTTTTGGACTTCTCTTTCCCACCATCTTCTAATCAGAATGCTTTAAATTGCCTAACGTTATACTCAGCACACATTTCTTCATAAAATCAGCAGAGATTTCCACATGAAGCATTTGAGTAAACTCCTGAGATGCCAAATCTTCTGTAAAACCCTTTTTCCTCCATCTTTTCAGCAGGGCAACCCACACCTCGCCCCAGAACTCCTACTCAATTTTTACTCACATGGTAAATCATGGGACTTCAGACAAAAAAAAAGCAACACTGGGCCTTCAAGACTGGGACAACTGAAGTTCTTTATTGATAAGTGACCCGACACGGGCCGTGTTTCGGCGTTAATCAACGCCTGCCTCAGGGGTCAAGGAGTAATTCTGTAATATACTAATTAGTTTTTGTGTGTGCCAGAGTTAAGCTCTACATTACATGCCTTCAGAACTAATTATTTACTACGTTCTCCTGGTTCTTGCTCGTTTTTAAGTGTTTTGTACTGCATTGCACTGGCATTGAACCTATACAATTTGTATATTACAGAATTACTCCTTGACCCCTGAGGCAGGCATTAACGCCGAAACACAGCCCGTGTCGGGTCACTTATCAATAAAGAACTTCAGTTGTCCCAGTCTTGAAGGCCAAGTGTTGTCTGTATACTTTCTATGTATGCTGTATTACCCTCTCTATTTTTTTTTTAAATCATGGGACTTCCTCATGTTACCCCCAGGAAAACAATAGACCCCTCTAGCACCTGGTCCAGCTGACCTTGCAGAGTTAGCTGTAGTGCCAGGCCAAGCACCCCCACCATCTCCATCACTGGAGGCAGCTGTCAGGACATAACCTTTCCTCCTGTTGTTAGGGATAGGCAACAATGTTTCCTCTAAGGAGTGGCCTGGTGTGTGCACATTTTTTTTCTTGTGAGCAGCAAGTTTTAAAAAGCAATAATTTTTGAGCGCCATTATTAGAAAAGCATTTCTGTATATAGCACAATTTTTTTTTTTTTTTTGTGGCAAACATATAAAATCTGTGAGAGACGCTCTTAAAACGTATGAGCAATCGCTCATGCGCTCCTCATAGAGGGAACATTGAAGGACAGCCCCAAAAATTTATTTTTGTTTTTGAGGGGAGAGGGAGGTGTTCATTTCTCATGTCATTGATTTGTATCATTGTTTGTTTTGTTTTTATTAGGCTGAAGGATTGCAGCTCTTGAGGGTGAAACGGTGAGGACTCTTGAAGAAGCCTGAGCGAAACGGGTCCGTCGGGACCTCACGCCGCAAGAGAGCAGCATCGGAGCAGTTTCCACCGTATAATTCAGAATGATCCTGCATCATCGAATACAAGCACAGATAAGTGAATATTGATTCAATTTGGAAAACATTGCCGATGACTTTTTGTCATTGAATAAGAATTTACGAGAGGTTTTTGAGCCTATGATTACTTTTTCACCGAGGGGCTCTAATTGTTTTGTTGTTACGCAACAAGTCCGGTCAAAGTAGTGTGTTGAGCCACGGTAATATGAGGCTTTCCTCTCATTTTGACAGATACATTTGCAGTGGTGTACCAGTGTGTTTTTGATTCATGGTATGTTTTGTTTTACAACTAATTGAAAAGTGTATCTGATCCATTGAGCTACACCTACGTTCTTTTCATTAGTCTCCATTTTCTCGTGGGCAATGTCATTTAAAAGTGTGCCCCGGCTGTAAATCATGCGGGCAGGGGTCCTTTAACAAAGCCACAGTAAAAAGTGGTCTGCGAGAGTGTGGGCACCTCTTTTGGGTATGCGCTGGGCCACTTTTTACCACGGCTAGGAAAAAGGCCATTTTAAAAATGACCCAGGAAACGGGCATGTGAAAAAATTAAAACTAGTGCACTCCTATTTACGGCCTGAGCCCTTACCACCAGCCATTGACCTAACACTAAAGGCTCATGCGCTATCCGCATAGTAACCATGCAACATGCGCCAATGTGGCTGCGCAGCTAATTACCGCCAGGAATGCACCCCATAGAGGAAAATAGAAAAATATTTTCTACCACGGGATTCAATCAAACTCGACAGTACTGCCAGGCACACGCACTACCCCGAAAGTAGTTCCAATTTGGCTCTCACTACCTGTGCGTTAGCCCTCCTGCAGCTTTGTAAAAGGACCCCACAAATTGCAAAGAGTGCATACTCTTTCTTGATAGTGTGTTGCTGCACAATGGTTTGCATGTACCATTGCCCCTGGTACAAAATAAGTACCTGAATATATGTAAACCGCTTTGGATGTAGTTGCAAAAACCTCAGAAAGGCAGTATATCAAGTCCCATTTCCCTTTCCCTATTTGAGATTCTACATGGAATGTTGCTACTATTGGAGATTCTAGATGGAATGTTGCTATTCCACTAGCAACATTCCATGTAGAAGCCTGCCCTTGCAGATCAGCAACGCGGCTGCGCAGGACATCAGACTCTCAGAAACAGAAGCCTGCACAGTCGCATTGCTGATCTGCAAGGGCAGGCTTCTACATGGAATGGTGCTAGTGGAAGAGTAGCCTAGTGCTTAGTGCAGTAGACTTTGATCCTGGGGAACTGAGTTCAATTCCCATTGCAGCTCCTTGTGACTCTGGGCAAGTCACTTACCCCTCCATTGCCCCTGGTACAAAATAAGTACCTGAATATATGTAAACCGCTTTGAATGTAGTTGCAAAAACCTCAGAAAGGCGGTATATCAAGTCTCATTTCCCTTCTCCTTCCCATATGGGCACATGAATTGCATATGGGACATGAAATGAGGTTGAAGGGGGAGCAGACTCAGGAGTAATGTCAGGAAGTATTTTTTCACGAACAGGATGATGGATACATGGAATGCCCTCCCGCGGGAAGTGGTGGAGATGAAAAACAGTAATGGAATTCATAAATGCGTGGGATAAACACAAAGGAATCCTGTTTAGAAGGAATAGATCCACGGAATCTTAGCGGAGATTGAGGGGTTAAGGGCGTCTGGGTTTGTACTGACCCCTGAGATATTGGAATTGGGTCTTTTTGTGATGAGGGAAGAGATAGATCAACAACACCGGCGATGTGCACGGTAGTAGGTGGGTCAAATATCATAGGAGCGGGAGATACCGCAGGCAGCGGGGGTGTCACTGTCTGAGATCCCTGAGAATTCTGTAGATGAGAACTTGTGACAGGTTTATCACAATATCCTGGGGGTATTGGTGTATATCCCACTGCGCATGGTAGAAGCTTGGTAGTACCTGCAGCATTATAAGGTGGTGGATCTTGGTAAGGGGCTTGATCGGTATCGGATTTAGCTAGACTCCTATCGTGCTGATTTTGAGCAATAAGTATGAACTTATTAATAGCAGCTAAATGCTTATCCCTAGATTTTCCTGTTTTGTTGGATTCATTGTAGCAGACCAAGGCTTGGAGCTTGCCCTGATCAAAGGAGCCCTTTGATGGCCATTCCAGTCCTTGATCCTTAGCGGACCAAGCGGTATGCCAGGTTTGACATAAACGGGTAAGCTCTTTTTTATCAGCGGGAAAGAAATTAAGGACTCTTTCCAGGGGAGTAGGGGATGAGGAGGACATAGTGGGATCAGAAATAGGGGGAAGACAATCCACATAGGGACTCATAGAAAGATGTGTGCAATATAATGCAATATCTATGAGTAAGATGATTCAAATCAAAAATTCAGAGATCTGTAACCAGGGCAACTAAACAAAAACATGCAAGGAAAAAGCATTTAAACAAAAACATGCATCATGCGTATAGAAAACACCTTTATACTCACGCGCCTTCAAGAGTGTTCCGGTGACGGAACCTAAAACAAAAATTACTGATTGGCGGAAAGCCCAATGCTTTTGCCGCATATTAGAATCACAGACAAACAATAGTAGCAAAGGTGAAAGGAGTATGTGTATGTAAGAAATTAGGCATGAGCGAGTGGTGTTAGCTATTATGAGTATATTCTACTCTAATAAAAAGAAAACAGTTTCCCCAGGGTATGTTCCAGAAATTTATCTAGAGAGTCAGTGTATAAATAAATAAAAACCTAGTGTCTGCTTGTTTTTGTATCCTACCTTAAAATCAAGAAAACTGTTTCCCAGGGTAGGTTTCTACAACTAGGATTCTGCTCTACTAGCTGCCAAGATTCAGCTCCATTGGCCATGATTCACTCCAATGGTAGAACCCTCAAAGGAGGGGAGACTACTACCCCTGAAAGTGTTCAGGAAGCTGCGAAACTAGTTCCCTGAACTCGGAGAACAGATACCCTATGGATTTTCGCAGGTTAGGAAGATTCTGCTCTATTCAAATGAAGATTCCGCTCAATTCAACTAACCTCCACAGGATATTTTTAATATACAACTAAAAATTTAGAATGAAGATTCTGCTCAATTCAACTGAAGATTCCGCTCTATTCAACAAACCAAAATACATGTAATAATTTAGAATTGCCCCAGTCAACCTGTACACAATCACAACGAAAGTCGTTAGACGTCTCTTTATTGTCCTCGCGGTCATATGTACAAGTAAACTCTACATGGGCTATAATGCTGAATCCGCAGGCCACTCCGAAAATGGAATGGAAGTCTGCTTCTAGTAATTGAGATACCGTCATCCATTGAAGGGTGTGTTGCCCTCAAATGGGTGTAAGTCGCGGACATCGGTATCAAACCCAATAGTTATAGCGTGACACCGGTATATAAGAAAACAATAAAAGTATAGTATGTCCCAGGGAGAAGCCCCTGAAAATTATTATAGAGGTGGTAGAAAAATAGAGAGAAAAACGAAATATTCCAAAATAAAACAAAACAAATGTAAGCTCTTCGGGGAAGGCACAGTCATAAAAATATATATAAATGTACATATTATATGATAAAAACTGGGCCTACCTAATTTGTAATGTAAGGCAAAAATAAGCTGTAAGGGTAGGTTGGGAGCTGTATATAAAACAAAATATAGACTTTAAACAAGACATGAAACTACTACATACTACATAATAAGAGTAACAGGGGAGAACCATATATGTAATTGGAACACCGATTTCAACCAAAAGGCAAGAAAATGTATATTAACCAAGACATTATAACATGTGTAGTCCGGAGCTATACCCCTAGAATAAATGAAATAAAGGTAAATATATATTAAATGCTTTTGGGGCGGGTACCGGATAGGTTGGAAGTAGCATCTAAACAGTGGCAACACCAGTAATTGGGAAGCAAAATCAGTGCTGGGCTGACTTCTACGGTCTGTGCCCTGATCATGACTGAATAAATAGGGATGGGCTGGAATTAAGATGACCAGAAATAAGACTCTGTTAGGAATGGGCAGGCTACAGCCAGACTCTCAAGAGACAGAGAAGCTTCTTTTGGAAGATGGGGGTTTCCTAACCCAAAGGTCACTGATTTGAGGCTGGCTTATACCTGGTAGCTATTAACAATAATTGAAAGAAAGATCCAAACATTTAACTGCAATTTGGGGGTTTTATTCTTGTCATTTTGGGTTAGAGCTAATGAAGATATGGAATGTTGCCAGTATTTGGATTTCTGCCAGATAATTGTGACCTGGCTTGGCCACTGTCGGAAACAGCATACTGGGCTAGATGGACCATTGGTCTGACCCAGTATGGCTTTTCTTATGTTCTTATGAAATGCCAATGATCTAAACCTCTATATCAATAATGTTTTCCATGTCCTTTCAAATAAAAGCACCTCTAACTCTTTCCGAATTCCCATTCCCCCATTCATTGTTTTTAATAATGTTAAGAATAAATATGTTTATATATTTTTTTGGGGAAAAAAACCCTGTCATTTGCCTTTTTAACATGCATTGGGTTTTATCAACTTTCACCCAAGGCCATCACAAGTGAGGGTCCCATGGAGGGTGCAGTCTCCCTAAGAACGCTCCCCATGCAAAGGATCTACTTAGCTACACCTCTGAAATATTCCTGAAAGAAGGAGAAAGGAAGTTGGGGTGGGGCTAACTCTAGGGTTGTACAACCAAGAAAAGCTTGGTTCCAGTATCCTGGAAACAGGATACTGGGCTTGATGGACCTTTGGTCTGTCCCAGTGTGGCAATTCTTATATACTCACCTATATATCAGTGATGTCCTGTCCTAGGGGAACCCCAACCATCAGGTTTCCAGGATATCCACAATGAATATTCATGAGATCAATTTGCATACACTGTGTCCTTGGTATACAAATCTATCTCATGCATAATCACCAGGACAGGTTTGGGAATCATTGCTCTATATCAGTGCATGTCCTTCTCTAGTAAATTAGGTTTTACATTCCTGTGAGACTTCTTGGGCTGATTCACTGAGCTTCCCTCTTCCCTTCCCCCCCGCCTTACAAGCACAAAAATTGGAGAAGAGTCTTAGGGGCCTTTTTAGTAAAGCATAACAGATATTATTAGCATGTGCTAACTGCCATGTGGCCCATAGGTATAAAATAAGACATGAAGTATGTAGATGACACCTTTTTGATGCTGCTTTTAACGCCAAACCCTTGTTCACTTGTTCAGAACCCTTATTTTATCATCCTCACTTTAATATTCCCTTATCTCTTGTTTGTCCTGTTTGTCTGTCCTGATTAGATTGTAAGGTCTGTCGAGCAGGGGCTGTCTCTTCATGTTCAAGTGTACAGCGCTGCGTACGTCTAGTAGCGCTTTAGAAATGATAAGTAGTAGTAGTAGTCTCTGGGATTCCGGAATCTTGATACACTTTGAGATTCTGGAATCTTGCTACTCTTTGGGATTCTGCATGGAATCTTGCTACACTTTGTCCTTATCTCTTTTGTTCTGTTTGTCTGTCCTGATTAGATTGTAAGCTCTGTCGAACAGGGACTGTCTCTTCATGTTCAAGTGTACAGCGCTGCGTACGTCTAGTAGTGCTTTAGAAATGATAAGTAGTAGTAGTAGTAGTAGTCTCTGGGATTCCGGAATCTTGGTACACTTTGAGATTCTGGAATCTTGCTACTCTTTGGGATTCTGCATGGAATCTTGCTACACTTTGTCCTTATCTCTTTTGTTCTGTTTGTCCATCCTGATTAGATTGTAAGGTCTGTCGAGCAGGGACTGTCTCTTCATGTTCAAGTGTACAGCGCTGCGTACGTCTAGTAGCGCTTTAGAAATGATAAGTAGTAGTAGTAGTCTCTGGGATTCCGGAATCTTGGTACACTTTGAGATTCTGGAATCTTGCTACTCTTTGGGATTCTCCATGGAATCTTGCTACACTTTGTCCTTATCTCTTTTGTTCTGTTTGTCCATCCTGATTAGATTGTAAGGTCTGTCGAGCAGGGACTGTCTCTTCATGTTCAAGTGTACAGCGCTGCGTACGTCTAGTAGCGCTTTAGAAATGATAAGTAGTAGTAGTAGTCTCTGGGATTCCGGAATCTTGGTACACTTTGAGATTCTGGAATCTTGCTACTCTTTGGGATTCTGCATGGAATCTTGCTACACTTTGTCCTTATCTCTTTTGTTCTGTTTGTCCATCCTGATTAGATTGTAAGGTCTGTCGAGCAGGGACTGTCTCTTCATGTTCAAGTGTACAGCGCTGCGTACGTCTAGTAGCGCTTTAGAAATGATAAGTAGTAGTAGTAGTCTCTGGGATTCCGGAATCTTGGTACACTTTGAGATTCTGGAATCTTGCTACTCTTTGGGATTCTCCATGGAATCTTGCTACACTTTGTCCTTATCTCTTTTGTTCTGTTTGTCCATCCTGATTAGATTGTAAGGTCTGTCGAGCAGGGACTGTCTCTTCATGTTCAAGTGTACAGCGCTGCGTACGTCTAGTAGCGCTTTAGAAATGATAAGTAGTAGTAGTAGTCTCTGGGATTCCGGAATCTTGGTACACTTTGGGATTCTGGAATCTTGCTACTCTTTGGGATTCTGCATGGAATCTTGCTACTCTTTGTCCTTATCCTTTATTTGTCCTGATTAGATTGTAAGCTCTGTCGAGCAGGGACTGTCTCTTCATGTTCAAGTGTACGGCGCTGTGTACGTCTAGTAGCGCTTTAGAAATGATAAGTAGTAGTAGTAGTAGTTTAGTGTTCAAAATCGTTTGCCCACTGAAAACAAGGAAGAAATAGGGAATGGAAAACTGCATAGAGTTCAGCCCATATTTTCAGCCAACAGTTTACAAATACTGTAATTACGCACGAGGTATATGAAGATGTCAAGTGGCCCTTAAAAGATAAAATGGCCTCTTATTTTTTTTAGCTATACACAGATCAAGAATGCAGCCTTCTTTGTTGATAATGCACAGATTGGAAGATGTGCTTCAGTGACTCAGCAGAAGATGAGTCTGAGGGATAAACAAGTCACTTTGAAGAATATAGTATTACAAAAAGAAAAATTACAACAATGAATGTTATTTGGAACTTGGATTCCAAACCATAATTGCCAGATTAAGATGACAGCTGACAGATGTGAAGGCCCACTAGAAAGAACACTGAGATCAGACCTGAGCTGCTGGTCAGGATGTGCATATTTTCTGTGGTATTTTAGAAAAGGATTTGTGGAGGAGTGGCCTAGTGGTTAGGGTGGTGGACTTTGGTCCTGGGGAACTGAGGAACTGAGTTCGATTCCCACTTCAGGCACAGGCAGCTCCTTGTGACTCTGGGCAAGTCACTTAACCCTCCATTGCCCCATGTAAGCCACATTGAGCCTGCCATGAGTGGGAAAGCACAGGGTACAAATGTAACAAAAATAAAATAGATACTATTGGAGATTCTACATGGAATGTTGCTATTCCGCTATTAACATTCCATGTAGAAGGCTGCGCAGGCTTCTGTTTCTGTGAGTCTGACGTCCTGCACGTACGTGCAGGACGTCAGACTCACAGAAGCAGAAGCCTGCGCGGCCACATTGGTGATCTGCAAGGGCCGACTTCTACATGGAATGTTGCTAGTGGAATAGCAACATTCCATGTAGAATCTCAAATAGTAGCAACAGTGGAGGAGTGGCCTAGTGGTTACGGTGGTGGACTTTGGTCCTGAGGAACTGAGTTTGATTCCCACTTCAGGCACAGGCAGCTCCTTGTGACTCTGGGCAAGTCACTTAACCCTCCATTGCCCCATGTAAGCCACATTGAGCCTGTCATGAGTGGGAAAGCACAGGGTACAAATGTAACAAACAACATAGAGCCTTTTCTTTTTCCTTTTTAAAAATTTAACGTGGACTTTTATTGAAGTAAGTGCAGCAAATAAATAAGCAATCCAGTGGCATAGCTATGTGGGGCCATGGGGGCCTGTGCACCCCACAAAAAAATTTATTTTGGGCCCCTGGTTTTGCTGGTGGGGTTCCCCAACCCCCCCTGATGAAGCCTTCATCCAGCACCGGTCTTGGTGCCGTCATGTTGCCTCCCCTGCTCGCTCTTCCCCTCACGTCCAGCACGCTCCTTATAGTGAAACTGAATTTCATTAAAAGAAGTGTGCAGGACGTGATGGGAAGAGCGAGCAGGGCAGGCAGCGCCGAGACTGGCGCTGGATGAAGACTTCAGCTGGCGGGGGTTCAGGACCCCCACCAGCCAAGTTATTAAATTGTGGTGGGGAGCAGCGGGGCAGCAGACCAAAATGTGCCCCCCCCCCCCCTACCTGGCCTGTGGTAGTGTAGGTGCAGGTTTTGGGCGTGCGCAGAATCATTTTTCAGCGCATCTGTAAAACATTTTTGCTGAAAATGGACGTGCGGCAAAATGAAAATTGCTGCGCGTCCATTTTGGGCCCGAGACCTTACCAATAGCCATTGACCTAGTGGTTCAGTCTCATGTGGTAACCGGGCGGTAATGACCTAGGCGCACCAAATGCCACTTGACACGCGTATCGGATGCATGCCAAAAATAAAATTACCTCAAGAGCTACATGGTAGCCATGTGGTAACTCCATTTTGGCGTGTGCTGGGCGCGCATAGACGCTTACGTGGCTTAGTAAAAGGGCCCCCATATCACCTCTCTCCCCCTCTTCAATACCCATCCACCAGCACAGCCAGACTCCAGGATGTACAAACTTCCCCCTCCATGCCCCAGAATAACCAGATAAGGTGAGAGCGTTCTTTTACAAACATAATTGAGCTAGGGGCCTCCTCAACTCAAAGCCTTCAAACGCATAGCTCTAAGGTTGCCCATGGTGCAGATATATTGCAAATGACACTTTGAAGTCCGAATAGGGGGAGGTTCATGGCTTTTCCAAGCTTGAGCTAATGTTATCCCCGGGATTCTATATATCTCTCCATAATTTCCGTGAGAAAATCGAAGCGTACTCTATAATTGGTTAACTAGCTAATCGTGCTGTTAATTGGATGTTAATTATCAGCACTAATTGGCATTAATTACGATTTACATGCACAACTTGCTAAGCCTATACTGTAATGTGCTGCATGTAAATTCCAACTCGCACAGTTGAAAAGGGGGCATAGTTCAGAAGCGGCGCAGGGGGAGTGAAAGCGGTGTGAGAGTAGACTGGCGCCGGCGCACATTTTCAGTGCAATTCGATGAGAAAACAATAGGCGCCGGCGCTGGCAGAACTCCATTTAGGGGAGCGGCTGCTCCCCTGGCGCCCCAGCTAGTTATGCCACTGGCGTAGTTATGGGCATTTAAAAAATCTAAACATAGTAACATAGTAGATGACGGCAGAAAAAGACCTGCACGGTCCATCCAGTCTGCCCAACAAGATAACTCATATTTGCTGCTTTTTGTGTATACCCTACTTTGATTTGTACCTGTGCTCTTCAGGGCCCAGACCGTATAAGTCTGCCCCGCACTATCCCTGCCTCCCAACCACCAGCCCCACCTCCCAACCACCGGCTCTGGCACAGGCACAGACCGTATAAGTCTGCCCAGCACTATCCTCACCTCCGCAGCCCTGCCTCCCAACCCCGGCTCTGGCACAGACCGTACAAGTCTGTCCAGCACTATCCCCGCCTCCCGACCACCAGTCCCGCTTCCCACCACTGGCTCTGGCACAGACCGTATAAGTCTGCCCAGCCCTATCCCCGCCTCCCAACCACCAGCCCCGCCTCCCGATCTTGACTAAGCTCCTGAGGATCCATTCCTTTGGCACAGGATTCCTTTATGCTTATCCCACGCATGTTTGAATTCCGTTACCATTTTCATTTCCACCACCTCCCGCGGGAGGGCATTCCAAGCATCCACTACTCACTCCGTGAAAAAATACTTCCTGACATTTTTCTTGAGTCTGCCCCCTTCAATCTCATTTCATGTCCTCTCGTTCTACCGCCTTCTCCTCTCTGGAAAAGGTTTGTTTGCAGATTAATACCTTTCAAATATTTGAACGTCTGTATCATATCACCCCTGTTTCTCCTTTCCTCCAGAGTATACATGTTTAGTTCAGCAAGTCTCTCCTCATATGTCTTGTAACGCAAATCCCATACCATTCTCGTAGCTTTTCTTTGCACCACTTCAATTCTTTTTACATCCTTCGCAAGGTACGGCCTCCAAAACTGAACACAATACTCCAGGTGGGGCCTCACCAACGACTTATACAGGGGCATCAACACCCCCTTTCTTCTGCTGGTCACACCTCTCTTTATAACACATTGTTATAGAATACACCCTGCTCTGCGTTTAATGTGATCAAGTGCAAAGTGATGCATGTGGGAAAGAGGAACCCGAACTATAGCTACTTGAGGCAAAATTTCAAATTAGGAGTCACTGACCAGGAAAGTGATCTAGGTGTCATAGTTGATAATATATTGAAACCCGCTGCTCAGTATTCAGCGGTAGCTAAGAAAGCAAATAGAGGGGACCTTTTACAGACCGGTGGTAAGCCCAAAGCAGGCTTACTGCTCGCTCTTCTGGGACTACCACCGACCCAACATGGCTGCTGGCGGTAGTCCCTCCCCAAGCGTGCGCCATTTGGGGGGGAAAAGAAAACCCCTAGAAATGGCTTGTGTGGTGATAAGAGTTCTCTTACCACATGGCCATGTATGTCTGGGGTCTTTTTTTACCCACTGTGGTAAAAAGGGCCCTGGCATGCGTGGAAAATGGCCCCCGCCGCTAGTGCAAGGCTTTTTATCTTGCACCTTGGTAAAAGGACCCCTTGAATACTGTGTGCAAGTCTGGTCACTGCATCTCAAAAAAATAAAGTGGAATTAGAAAAGGTACAGAAAAGGGCGTAGAAAATGAAAAAGAGGATGGGACGACTTCCTTACGAGGAAAGGCTAAAGCGACTAGGGCTCTTCAGCTTGGAGAAAAGGCGGCTGAAGGGAAATATGATAGAGGTCTATAAAATAATGAGTGGAGTGGAACGGGTAGACGTGAATTGCTTGTTTACTCTATATGAAAATGCTAGGACTAGGGGGCATTCAATGAAGCTACAAAGTAGAAAATTTAAAACAAATTGGAGAAAATATTTCTTCGCTCAACGTGTAAACTCTGGAATTCATTGCCAGAGAAGGTGGTAAAAGCACTTAGCTTAGTGGGTTTTAAAAAAGGTTTGGATAACTTCCTAAAAGAAAAGTCCATAGACCATTATTAAAATGGACTTGGGGAAAATTCACTGCTTATTTCTAGGATATAACAAAATATTTAAACACACATGAATACAAGTGTATTGCTTCTTCAGCTTATTGAGAGTGGAGTAGTCTTATATATAACACACGATAAAGATTATTTGATTTTTCACCCAATGACTGGGTGTATTATCTGTGTGTATTGTCTAATCATTGACTTAACCTCCACCTCCCTTTGCTAATCTTATATATGAAAATATATTTCTGTTTATCAATATGCTATCATCTAATTTTATGCAGCACTTAGCTTGAACAAGTTGGTGCTCTTAAAACCTCATGTGTGTTTAAATATTTTGTTATATTTTGATGCTCGACAGAGCACAGGCACAATTGTTTATTTCTAGGATAAGCAGCATAAAATGTATTGTACTGTTTTCGGATTGTGCCAAGTACTTGTAACCCGGATTGGCTACTGTTGGAAACAGGATATTGGGCTTCATGGACCTTTGGTCTGTCCCAGTATGGCAACGCTTATGTTACGGGATTTACGCCAAGTAAAACATGGTCTAAATGGACGCGACCAAATGTGGTCACATTGAGAGGCACTCTGTGTTATTTTGTATATCATGCAGAAATTTAAGCCTATTCTATAAAATGTAGGTGTACTTTAGAGAATACGCCTAGGTGTATTTTTTTTACCGCATAGATTTTTCAGGCGCCATATGTAGAATCTAGCCCTATATGGACTGCAAACATACACTGTTGGATTTGAACATTTTTTTTGCTGTAATGAGCCCCAGAGCAGTTATAGAGTTTCTTATATCAAGCCTCGCTGGCGGCTCCCAGTGCAATAATGTCGACAAAGCCCATTCACTTTGAATAGACCCCGTTGGCATTGCCATGTGGGAACCTGTAGCGTGGCTTGATAAAAGAGGGATTAGCCAACATGAGCAATTTTGTTAAACCTATAAGGGCCCTTTGGCTCCTTGCCCAAGAGGCTAAAGGATAAGAAGAGCCAATGGGGGCAGTTCTAGAAAGTGGTGCTCCACTTCCAACGTCTCACAACCTTTCCCTGATGCAGCGATGTAGTGAAACATGCTGCATGTCGGCTAGTGGTCCCGCAACTGAAACACTTTAAGCTAAGAGCTCTTTTTATCTTAAATACCAGACAGGACTTAACAAAGATCTGGGTTTTCTAGCCCATTATAAACCATAAAACTGTACTGCTTTGCCACCCTCCTCTCTCCATGCATATCTCCCTGTCCCTCATCCACCCGACTCTTCCTGTCTCTCACCTATCCACCCCCATCCTGTTAGACTGTCACTGAAATGCTTTGATGTCTCACTTATATATACTGTCATCTACCAACGTTTGCTTATTTACGACCTGACGACGAAGGGCAACCTTCGAAAGCTAATCAAGAAATGTATTATCTATATATATAAAAGGCACTTTGAAGCCTCAAGCCGGAAACTTGAGGCGCCCGAGATATCCGGTTTGGCCTGCAGGCTCCAGTCACTGTAGCTCCG
Organism: Microcaecilia unicolor; assembly: GCF_901765095.1. Lineage (NCBI taxonomy): Eukaryota > Metazoa > Chordata > Amphibia > Gymnophiona > Siphonopidae > Microcaecilia > Microcaecilia unicolor. The sequence goes on from NC_044034.1 coordinate 352,783,664, forward strand.
CCCTCGCGTCAAAACGCGATGATGTTGAGGGCGGGGCGGCCCTCGCGTCAAAACGCGATGACGTTGAGGGTGGGGCAGCCCTCGCAACCACGTCACTGAGGGACGAAGGGACAAAGAGGAGAGGTGTGCAACTCGGAACGGAGGCACGGAGGGGGTGTCTGCAACTCGGGAGGGAGGGAGGGAGGACGGGGGGGGGGGGATTACCCTGCTAGCGCCCGTTTCATTTTTGCCAGAAACGGGCATTTCTTACTAGTGTCCAATAAAAAAGGTCAAAGGGAAGGCAATCCACCAAGGTGGATGAACCCAAACTCCCACGCAAACAAGGCCATCAAATAGGAAGTGAGAAATGGACCATTAAAAAAGGTATTCTCTTATTTTCTTTTCCATGTTTTGTTTTTGTTTTATTTCTATTGATTACCTTTAAAATAAAGTTAAAATTGAAAAGATTATTGATTAAAGTTTAGCAAGGACCGATGAAACCGTTGAAGAGGCAGGCGGATCAAGGGCATGTTAGCTCTTGGTGAAACGCGTCGCTGCTGAGGTCTTAAGTGTATTGATGTGAATTGCCTGCTTAGTATTAGAAAAGTATTTGCAGAAGGTTTTGATGCTGGGCATTAGATTATTACGTGGCATTGAGTTACCCCCGCCAGTCAAATATTATTATTTTGGCCATTTAATAGTGAACAATCAATTATGGTCATTAATTGACAACAATTTGGATTTGTTGCTCATCTTGCTAACTATAAAGATCTGAGTGCAAATCTTTTAGTGTACAACTCGAAAGGGGGTTTGGCCAGGTCAGGGGCATTCACTAACGATGCACGCAGTATTACTGAATACCGGGGATCTGCCAGGATTTACACCAGGCTTCAGTTGCCATTATAGAATTAGCGTCGATGGCAGCGGTCACCTAAATCTTGCACCAATCTATAGACTTGGTCAGCAAAATACACATACATGCGATGCATTTTATAAACAGCATATGTAAACCTCATCTGTGCCTGTGCTCCACCCAAAGGCTGCCTCTGGACACGCCCACACCTGATTTGCATAAACGTAGACGTCTTCTTTTTGCAGTGTGTACTTGTAGACATGTAACCCCCGGGGTAATTTTACAAACTCTGTCTTATGCCTGTAAAAAGGTACTTACATGTGAAAAACACATTATAAAATTACTCTTATATATCCTTTTACTAAAGAGTACATGCTAACAAATTAGTTAACATAGGAATTCAATGGGCTACACGGCATTTAGCACGTGCAAATGAGCGCACCTTAGTAAAAGGGACCCTTAGAGAGCAATATCCTTCAAGAGATAAAATAACATTACTGCTCAGCTTGTTAACAGACAAAGAGGAGTATTTTCGATATGACGTCTAAATCTGACTAGACGTTTTCCTGAAAGCATCCAAAAATCAAATGACCGTTTTCAAACTATCTTTTTTTCTTTGAAATTGACCATTTCCTAGATGTTGTTGTGCTTAGGACGTTGTTTTGGACCATTAAAAAAAACGTCCAAGTGAAAAACGCACAAAATCAAGCCATTGAGACGTAGGAGGAACCAGTTTTCCTACTAGACTGGCCTCACAGGCATCCCAGAAGAGCAGTCAGGCATCCTAGGGGGTGCTGCAGTGGACTTCACATGAAAGCTCCTTGGTACACACCTCAGCATTACCCCCTTATATTGTATAGGAAGCCCTTCAAAACCCACAAAAAAACCTACTGTACTCAACTGTACACCACTACAATAGCCCTTATGGCTGCAGGTATCATCTATGTGTGGGTACAGTAGGTTTTGGTGAGGGTTTTGGGAGGCTGACACTTTCCATCACATGTGTAATAGATAGAATGGATTATGGGCCTGGGTTACCTTCTCTACAGTGCACTTCATCTACCACTAGGCTATTCTAGAACCTGCTTGCTGCTCTAATAGGACTGGCCATAACATCTGAAGCTGTCATAGAGGCTGGTATGCAGGGGTGTAGCTACGTGGGGCCACGGGGGCGTGGGCCCTCGTAGATTTGGCCCTGGACCCCACTGCCGACGACCCTCTCGACCCCACCCCCCCGCTGTCAACCCGCCGTCGCCTACCTTTGCTGGCGGGGGACCCCAACCCCTGCCAGCCGAGGCCCTCTTCTTCCTTCGTTCTGTTTCTGAGTCTGACGTCCTGCACGTGATGTCAGACTCAGAAACAGAATGAAGGAAGAAGAGGACCTCGGCTGGCAGGAGTTGGGGTCAGCCGCCAGCAAAGGTAGGTGACGGTGATGGCGGGGGAGGGTTGGCGGTGGGAGGGGGGTCGAGAAGGTCGTCGGCAGGGGGTGGTCAAAGTTGTTGGTGGTGGTGGTGGCAGCGGCAGGGTCGGCAATGGCGGGAGGAGGGGTGTCGGTGGTGCCGGTAGGTGATCGGCAGCACCAGGGGGGGGGCTAAAATGTGCCACTTCACCTCGGGCTCTGGACACCCCTCCTGCCGAAGTCTGGCTACGCCCCTGCTGGTATGTACTGTTCCATTTACATCTTTGCGAGGTGGGAGGGGTCAGTGACCACTGAAGGAGTAAGGGGATGTCATTACTTTATTCCTGCAGTGGTCATCTGGTCATTTAGGGCACTTTTTGTGGCTTATTCATTAATAAAACAGGTCTAGACCAAAGCGTTCAACTTATATATAGCCCTGGATGTTTTTGTTTTGTTCCATAATGGCAGAAAAACGTCCAGGTGTTAGGAACGCCCAGATCCTTCCCCCTTGTGATTTGAATGCACTTCTGATGGACTTCATAGAAAAACATCCCAAAATTGGTTTTGAAAATATCAATTTTGGACCTTTTTTGAGGAAAAACATCCATCCACTTTCTGGACGTTTTTCTCATTTGAAAATGAACCCCAAAATTAGGTGCATTGTTCTATAATGAACAAACTATTATTATTCATGGATTGAAGAGGCGGTGCAGGGGGCAGAGGGAGGATTAATATTGGAGACCCATGCATAGTTTGGAGTATTAAAAACCATACATTTTTATTACATTTGTACCCCGCGCTTTCCCACTCATTGCAGGCTCAATGCGGCTTACATGGGGCAATGGAGGGTTAAGTGACTTGCCCAGTCACAAGGAGCTGCCTGTGCCTGAAGTGGGAATTGAACTCAGTTCCTCAGTTCCCCAGGACCAAAGTCCACCACCCTAGCCATGTGGCCGCGCAGGCTTCTGCTTCTGTGAGTCTGACGTCCTGCACAGCCTTCTACATGGAATGTTGCTAGTGGAATAGCAACATTCCATGTAGAATCTCCAATAGTAGCAACATTCCATGTAGAATCTCCAATAGTATCTATTTTATTTTTGTTACATTTGTACCCCGCACTTTCCCACTCATGGCAGGCTCAATGCAGCTTACATGGGGCAATGGAGGGTTAAGTGACTTGCCCAGAGTCACAAGGAGCTGCCTGTGCCTGAAGTGGGAATCAAACTCAGTTCCTCAGGACCAAAGTCCACCACCCTAACCACTAGGCCCCACTCCTCTGCTGGTTATTCCAGTAGCAAAATGAGAAAAAAGTAGGCACAATCTCTCTGGCATTAGTTTCCTCAGGCATAATCCAAAGCAAAAGTCCGTGCAAAGTTTTGCTTCAGTAATTAAGGGAACCCCCACTGGTAAAAGAAGGCACGTTTTTGCACCAATAGGGGTAGCTTCAATTATTGCCCTGTTAATTTGTTTTGTTCTCAGGACTCTCTTATATTTATTTGACTGTGGAAAACATGTCAAAACTAAGTTTGAATGTTTAATGAGGCTCATCTCCTGTTGCATTTCACATTTCATGCCTGAATGAAACCCCATTATTTGAAAGGGTCTGTTCTGTATGGGATTAAAAAGAAAACCAGCAATGTTGTTGAGGCTAAGAAATCTTTAACGTTTCAAGCCTTTCGTGACAAAGGTGCTTTTCTCATGCCATATCTTGCATGAATACTTATAGAAATTCCTGGAGATGAAATGACATATCCTGCTGTATTTGCATGAATCTGCTGATAATATTTAGAACCCTTAATATCTATCCTAAAGCTGAGAATAATCAGTCATCATGAGGATATCATTTCTTAACTAAGCTTTTGTTTGCAAAAGAAATTTCTCTGAGAAGGTTCCCAGAAAACACAGAGGGGCATTTTTGAAAAAACGTCCAAATCCAGGGGCGGGGAAAATGTATTTTTGAAAAAAGATGGACGTCCGTCTTTCATTTCGAAAATACCGTCAAAGACGTCCAAATCCAAGGACATCCTTAAATTTGGACGTCCCTAGATTTGGATGTCTTTGATTGTTGGTGATTTTCAAAACCAAAGACGTCCAAGTCAAAAACGTCCAAATGCAAGCCATTTAGACGTGGGAGGAGCCAGCATTTGTAGTGCATTGGTCCCCTAACATACCGGGCACCCTAGAGGGCACTGCAGTGGACTTCATAAAATGCTCCCAGGAACATAGCTCCCTTACCTTGTGTGCTGAGCCCCCCCCCAAACCCACTACCCACAACTGTACACCACTACCATTACGAGTGAAGGGGGCACCTAAATGTGGGTACAGTGGGTTTGTGGTGGGTTTTGGAGAGCTTGCTGTTTCCTCCACAAATGTAACAGGTAGGGGGGGTATGGGCCTGGGTCCGCCTGTCTGAAGTGCACTGCAGTACCCACTAAAACTGCTCCTAGGACCTTCATGCGCTGTCGTGGACATGAGTATGACATCTGAGGCTGGCACGAAATGTTTTTAAAGATGTTTTTTGAGGATGGGAGGGGGTTAGTGACCACTTGGGGAGTAATGGGAGGTCATCCACGATTCCCTCTGGTGGTCATCTGGTCATTTCAGGCACCTTTTTGTGCCTTATTTGTAAAAAAAGCATGTCTGGGTGAAAACGTTCAACTGTTCGTCATGGACGTCCTTGCTTTTTTCGATTATGGGTTAAAGACATCCAAGTGTTAGGCACGCCCAAGTCCCGCATTCACTACTTCTCTGACACGCCCCCTTGAAATCTGGACGTCCTTGCGACGGACTGCAGTTAGAGACGTCTAAAATCGGGTTTCGATTATACCGATTTGGACGTCTCTGTGAGATGGACGTCCATCTTCCGATTTATGTCGAAAATGAGCCTGATAGTCATTTCTGGCAATATTTATCAAATATTTACAGGAAAACTTTAATAAGAAAGTACCTCCCACAGCTTGGAGTGATGTTTTCCTGTTATAGCAGGCACAAAAGTAACCCACTTGAGCCCGAGGGGGCCCTTTCACTAAGCCACGGTAGGCTCTAGGCATATGCAGCAGATGCCCAAATGAGACTACCGCCAGGCCAGCGTACCCTCCTGGTGGTAATTTCCGATTTGGAACGTGCCCATTATTTATTTCCTCCACACGCCGGTTCTGGCGGTAGTTGGCACTTGGCGCGTGCTGACTGGTCACTACGTGTGTAGCATGTGAACCTTTACCACTAGATCAATGGGTGGCGTTAAGGGCTCAGGCCGGTTTTGGGCACGTGCTGGTTTCATTTTTACCGCAGGCCCATTTCCCGTCCATTTTTTGTAGATGGGGTAAAATCTGGCCCAGCGCACACCCAATACATACGCCTACACTACCACAGGCTTTTTACCCCCTTAGCCCTCCATTGTCCCAGGTACAATATAATACTAGATTGTGAACCCATTAGGAACAGTACCAGTACCTGAAAATGAAAATTGTAAACCGCTTAGGTTTAGGCGGGATATAAATACTGAAAATAAATAAACATTTGACCACAAAAAGGAACCTGCTTCCTTGCAGAATACAATTTTATAATCACCATCTTTTGCTCTTCACTAATAATGTACCTCTTTTGGTAATCACTTCCTGTGATGATTCTTAAAACTAGAAATGTCCAGGTTATTTGGAGAAGCCACCGAGTCCGCTTCACTTTCCTCATTAACTATTTTTTTTTAACCTTATGGAAGATACATTTTATTATCAGTAGCTCAAAGATTCTAAGTGTGGAAACTGTAAAAGTTCCTTAAGGTACATCTTAAACAGTTCTAAAAGGAGAAAGATAGTGAAGCTGATAATATTTAATAATGGAAGGGCAACATGAATTTAGCTGCGGAAAAACCTTTGCACTAACCTCATTGCTAAATCAGCATACACTACAATGCTGCTCATGGACAGACCGCTAAAGGACCTTTTTACTAAGCTGCCTTGGTAAATGGGCTTAGATCGTCCTAACACAAGACTTCCCGTGCACTGAGCACATTTCTAGCATGGTCATTAAATAGACATTTTTCTGTTTGTGGAACTTCTGGCCATGCAGCAGGGGCGTAGCCAGACAACAGATTTTGGGTGGGCCTAGGCAAGAAGTAGGTGGGCACCAAATGTTTTCTACCCCCTCCCCCCTCCCAACCACCAAAAATATATCTCAACTGGCAGGAAAATGCTCCTTTCCACCTTGGCAGTCTGAAGTAGGTATGCGCTGAAAACTGAGCGTGCACAGGTGGCCGGTATCATGGAGAGTAGCATTTTCGTTACCATTAGGGGGAAGTCTTCAGCTGGCAGAGCTTGAGATCTCCACCAGCTACCGTTAAACGTGTGCTACAGTTGGGTAGGCCTGAGCTCTAAGTGGGTGGGCTGGGGCCCACCCAGGCCCACCTGTGGCTAGGCCACTGCCATGCACTGATGTTAATGAAACAATAGAAAAACCACAGGGACCCTTTCAGTCACGAAGATACAAACCACACAGCAAAGGTGACGCAAAAATGGAAACTAGGCCATGTTCAATGGAGTGAAAACTTTATTCAAACACATCCAAGGCTCAACACGAGTCATGTTTCGACCAATATGGCCTGCTTCAGGAGTCTAAGGGCCCTGTTTACAAAGGGGTGTTAGCGTTCGTTAGAGCGAGCTAAAATTTAGTATGCGCTGTGTTAGCGCACACTAACGAACGCTAAAGCGCCTTTGTAAACAGGGCCCTGAGAATGAAAACATATAAAATATATACCATACCAATATTGATGGTGTATGTATTTCATATGTTTTCATCCTTAGACTCCTGATGCAGACCAATTTGCAACTACTGCCTGGCAACCACGTGCCCCGGGCAGTAATTCCATTTTTTATGCATGTCCGATATGTGCGCCCGAAAATATATTTTTATTTTCTACCGCTTGGGCCTAACTGGGTGGTAATCGGTAGTGCTGACGATTATCGCCCGGTTAACACATGAGACCTTACCTCTAAGTCAATGGGTGGTGGAAAGGTCTCGTGCCCAAAATGGATGTGTGCCAATTTTTATTTTGCCGCACATCCATTTTTGGCGAAAAAAAGGCTTTTTGCAGGCGTGCTGAAAAATGGACCTGCGCGTGTCCGATACGTGTGCCTACAAAAGTGCAGGCCATTTTTAGGCACACCTTAGTAAAAGGACCTCTGAATCTTTTTTGGAATGATAGCGGCAGGGCTTTTTTTGAGGGGGTACTTGGGGGTACTGAGTACTGGCACCTTTCCCATTGTCTGCTAAAATTGACCCATGGAACCCAAGTTTTAATGCTAGAGCTCAGGCTCTATGCACCAATTCTGCCTTGTCATAGATTCTGTGACTGGTTGCAGGGGGCCTGGCTATTATGGGGTGGGTCCCTCAGTGATCACCCCAATCCCTTTAGGGTGGCCTAGCATTTGAGTACCAGCACGTTTTTTGGTAGAAAAAACACACTGGATAGCGGTATATAAAACTCCGATAGTATAGCATAGTAATCTAGCTCAAAAGCTAAGCAACCCATTAGTATACAGTGGGCTGTGCAGCATTTTAGCTCATGCTAAATCCAGGGGCGTAGCCAGACCTTGGCGGGAGAGGGGTCCAGAGCCCGAGGTGGGGGGGCACAGTTTAGCCCACCGCCGACCCTCCCCTGCCGACACTCCGCTACCGCCAGGTACCTTTGCTGGCGGGGGTCCCCAACCCCCGCCAGCCAGTCTTCTCCAGCACCGGTCTCCGGCGCGTTCGCTGAACTCTTTCTGTGAGTCAGGACTCACAGAAACAGATCAGTGAACGCGCCGGAGACCGGCGCTGAAGAAGACTTCGGCTGGCAGGGGTTTACGACCCCCGCCAGCAAAGGTACCTGGCGGGAGGTGGGGGTCGAAAGTGGCGGGGGGATTGAAAGTAGAGGGGGCCAGGGCTAAATCTGTGGGGGCCTATGCCCCTGTGGCCCCACCTAGCTACGCACACCTTAGTAAAAGGACCATGTAGTCTTGTAACACATTCATAGAACACCTGATTTATAAAATCACCTTATAAATGCTTTAGCATTCATGTTAAGTTTTCGGAACACAGGATCCAAATTATTTATGAAACTGTTTAACAGTTCTCTTTCTCCCTGTCTCTTCAAACATTGCTGAGTCATTCTTCTGAATAAAACTTCAGTTAAATCAAATGTATTAGAAAGGAAAAGCATTCTTCATTTGGTAAGGATATCTGAAACAAAGTCCACATGTTTGAAATGGCCCCTTCTCTTTAACCCAAATGTTTTTCTAATATCCTTATCCTGTTTTCATAATCCCTTACGCCTATTTAACATAACTTCATTATAAAAGGTATTTTCAAGTCCATCAGCTCTTATGGGCACAAATTTTACTGTACATTTCTGTGTTTAATGATGAGGCGATGGGAGTCATTTGTTTTATAATGAGGCTGGTTCGGATCATGCAGACGGCTCTGCTGAGAGATCTGGCAAATTAGCTTAAAGGTGTGCCATAAACCAATGGGGTAGAGAATTATCGTCTGGGTGAGATGATTTATTTTCGCTCAGTTTTGGCTTCTGTTAAATTTGCTTAGCGACATGGTTTTCATTCAATCCAGACGTGACTTCTGGAAAACGGAATTATACAACTGAAAAGTGCAGCCTCTCCTAAAGTTTGGGCATTGACTTTTTCCTTTGCGGCTTCTTCCCATGTTGACATCAGCAGTTTATTTATTTTAAAAAATATTAACCTCTTCAATGAAGAGATTCGCCTAAGGCGCTGATCTGGGATCCAAGCCCAATTTTGAGCAACCTTTATAGAATTTGGAGGAAAATGTCTTGTTTTTCTGCACATTTTCATATGGTAAATGTCATGCAATGATGTAGGATATGCCGTTGACATTTCCCATAAAAAAAGGCAAAAAAGTCCAGCGCAGTAGCGATACAGTGAAGGTAATAAAAGTTAAACTGTGACGAAAGAGACCTTGGCAGTGACTCATTTCATGCTGGGATCACTGCCCGACAACTCACTGACATCATCAGTCTCACAGTATGTCACAGAAAATGATTCCTCAACAATCTTTAATGAATATCCTTAAATGAATTTCTTAAAATCACTTATCTTAATCAGTTATGTAAATATTTCACTGTCTCGGGCCCACGCCAACATGACATGTTTCGCTATGCTGCGTCAGGTCTTGGTCCTAAACCAACGCCGTTAAACATCTTACAGCGTCTGAAGTAAATCCCATGACATAAATAACAGCCCAACCCTAATATATACATTAAAACAGTACAATAAAACATTCATATATCAGAAATATGATATAATGTCAGGAGAAAGCAAATGATACATGAGAGTATGCTTTATTATGTATGCTCTGCTGCAATCTACCTAGGAGTGTAACAATAGAAGGGCTACACATTTGTTAAATGAATACTTCGGGATCGGAGGAAGCGTACTTAGATGGATTAATGGCTTCCTAACCGCAAGAACATACCAAGTGATATCAAATTCAAATACATCATCCCCATGGAAACCTGAATGCAGAGTACCCCAAGGATCACTGCTCTCACCAACCTTTTTTAACCTAATAATGACACCCCTAGCCAAATCACTATCCAACCAAGGCCTCAATCCTTGCATCTACGCAGACAATGTTATGATCTACATCCTGTTCAAACATGATCTAACAGAAATCACAACTAAAATCAAACACAACCTCCAAATAATGAACTCATGGGCGGATGAATTCCAACTAAAGCTAAACGCAGAAAAAACACAATGTCTCATCCTCTCCTCACAATATAACACGAACAAACCCACCACTATAAACACCCCAGACTACACCCTCCCTGTTTCGGACAGCCTGAAAATTCTTGGAGTTACAATTTACCGAAATCTCACACTAGAAAGCCATGCGAAAAACATAACAAAGAAAATGTTCCACTCAATGTGGAAACTCAAAAGAGTAAAACCTTTCTTCCCAAGGGAAATATTCCGCAGCCTGGTACAATCGATGGTGCTGAGCCACATAGATTACTGTAACTCCATCTATGCCGGATGCAAAGAGCAAGTCATTAAGAAACTCCAAACTGCCCAAAACACCGCAGCCAGACTCATATTTGGAAAAACGAAATATGAAAGCGCCAAACCCCTAAGAGAAAAACTACACTGGCTCCCACTAAAAGAATGAATCACATTCAAAATTTATTTATTTATTTATTATTTATTTATTTATTGTATTTGTACCCCACATTATCCCACCTTTTTGCAGGCTCAATGTGGCTTACAGGGTGTTAATTTGGTATGATCATTACATAGTATTATATACAGTCGGTAATAAATTGGAAGTAAGAGAGGAATTAATTAGAAGGTAATGGGTAAGGTCGTGTCGAAGTGTTTTAGAGCGTTTGGGTGATGTGCTGAGTAGTGTGATTCATCGAGGATTATTTTTGTAGGCTTTGTTGAAGAGAAATGTCTTCAAAGATTTGCGAAAGTTGGTTAAGTTGTCCGTGGTTTTCAGGGTCTTGGGTAGTGCGTTCCATAGCTTTGTGCTTTTGTACGCAAAGGTAGTAGCCAATGCCTGTTTGTATTTGGTTCCTTTACAGCTGGGGAAGTTCAAGTTGAGGAACTTAAGGATTGAGGAACCCTGCACCCTGGTCCATAAAATCATCCATGGCGACGCCAGGCCTATATGTCAGACCTTATAGACTTACCAACCAGGAACACAAAAAGGTCAGCACGCACATTCCTGAATCTCCACTACCCCAGCTGCAAAGGGCTTAAATATAAATCAACATATGCATCCAGCTTCTCCTACATTAGCACGCAACTATGGAATCCACTACCAAATGACATAAAAACAATGCACGACTTAACAATCTTCCGAAAACTACTGAAAACCAACCTGTTCAAAAAGGCATACCACAAGGATCCATCCTAAATACTAGACAACAAAACTCTACCAAAACGTGACAAAACCGAACTCTCTAAACATGATTTATTTATTGCTCTTGTATCCCACATTTTCCCACCTCTTTGCAGGCTCAATGTGGCTTACAAAAAACCTGTCATGGCATCACCATTACAGGGTACAGAGATACATTTGGAGATATAAAGGTATCGGTAATAACAAGGCTAACAGTCAATCTGTTCAATTAGTTATAGAAAGAAGACGATCAAAGTAAGAGGGAGTGTTGATGTGTTGTAGCTGTTATGGATTTTCGTGATAGGCTTGAGTGAAGAGAGAGGTGTTCAACGATTTACGAAAGCTTCAGCCACTCTGTCACTAATGAACGTTAACGCACTACCACTCTATTTCTCATGCCCCCTTCCAAACCTGCATTGCCCGTTACAGGCCCAATTCTATATTTGGCGCCAAAAATTCATGCGCACTAGGCAATTACGCCTAAGCGTATTCTAAACGCTGCATCTAAATCTACACGCGGTATTTAGAATACACTTAGGTGTAGTTCATGCGCCTGAATCTATGCGCTTCCATTTTTGCCAGTGAGATGCTGGTGTAAATCCCTGCATGTAGATTTAAGTGCACTGGCCCATATTTTATAATAGCACACGTAGATTTTAGAACACGCACAAAACACCCATTTCCATGCTCCTTTTTGTCGCAAGGAAATGACGTCAGTAGAAGGTGGGACACTGAGGGAACGAACGAGCGTGCGCGAAGGGAAGGCTGGAGACGTCGGCAGCATTTTCACTGATGCAGCTCAGCTGCTGCAACCGTCGGAGGTAAAAGATTTAAAGCCCCCAGGAGAGGAGAAATTGCTGGAAATGGAGGGGAGGGGAGAGAGGAGAATTGCTGGATATGGATGGAGGAGGGAAGGGCAGAGAGGGACAAGGATGGACATGGATGGGAGGCCAGGCCCAGGGAGAGAGGAGAATTGTTGGACATGGATGGAGAGGAGGGAAGGGAAGACAGAGGAAGGAGATGCACATGGATGGAGGGGAAGGGAGAGAGAAGAAATGCTGGGCATGGATGGAGGGGAGGGAAGAGAGAGGAAGGAGATGAGATGAGGGAAAAGGAAGAGAGGAGAAAAACTGTACATGGATGGAGAAAATAGGCATAAGCTGGATCCACTGGACAGTCAAGTCTGCGGAGGACCCAGCTTTTACTTATGGATACAGAGCAAGAAATGAAGAAGAAAGGAGGAAAGTAAAGAAATAAATGGAAAGGAAGCCCTGGAAACAGAGTTAAGAGGACAGATAGCAGCAGAATCAGATACTGGGCCAGCATGATCAGAAAAACAAAGTCACCAGACAACAAAGGTAGAAAAAATCATTTTATTTTCATTTTAGTGTTTGGAATATGTCCACTTTGAGAATTTACATCTGCTATCTTATTTTGCAATGTATAGCAATTTGTTTCTAAGAATATTGCTGACAATTCCTGTCAGTGTGGCAAGTGGTGAGCGATCATTTTCACGGTTAAAAATCATAAAAAATTATTTGCGATCAAGTATTTCGCAAGAAAGGCTTGCAAGCCTTGCCATGATTGCTATTGAGAATGATATATGTGCCCAGTTAGATATCAAAGATTTAATTACTAATTTCGTGAACATGAAAGCACGAAAAGCTAAGTGATTGTAACCCTCTATTTGTTCAGCAATCCCACAAAGATGCACTCCATCTTTCAGCTCCTATTTCCTTTGCATCTTGTGCCACATGGGGGGGGGGGGTGCCAACTGATAGTCTGCAGGGGGGCACCAGAGACCCTAGGCACGGCCCTGAGGCAGTTAACTTAGCGGAGTTTTAAAAAGGTTTGGACGGCTTCCTAAAGGAAAAGTCCATAGACCGTTAATCCACTAGTTCTGGGATAAGCAGTATTTATTTATTTATTATTTATTTATTGCATTTGTATCCCACATTTTCCCACCTCTTTGCAGGATCAATGTGGCTTACAATACATCATGAATGGTGGAAATATATAAGAGAATACATGTTTTGTGTAAAATGTTTTGTACATATTTGGGATCTTGCCGGGTATTTGTGACCTGGATTGGCCACTGTTGGAAACAGGATGCTGGGCTCGATGGACCTTTGGTCTTTCCCAGTATAGCAACACTTATGTACTTGGGATTCTGAATGGAATCTTGCTACTCTTTAGGGTTCTAAATGGAATGTTGCTATACACTTTGAAATTCTGCATGGAATCTTGTTATTCTTTAGAATTCTAGAATCTTGCTACTCTTTGGGGTTCTACATGGAATGTTACTATTGTTTGGGTTTCTGCCAGGTACTTGTGACCTGGATTGGCCACTGTTGGAAACAGGATGCTGGGCTCGATGGACCTTTGGTCTTTCCCAGTATAGCAACACTTATGTACTTGGGATTCTGAATGGAATCTTGCTACTCTTTAGGGTTCTAAATGGAATGTTGCTATACACTTTGAAATTCTGCATGGAATCTTGTTATTCTTTAGAATTCTAGAATCTTGCTACTCTTTGGGGTTCTACATAGAATGTTACTATTGTTTGGGTTTCTGCCAGGTACTTGTGACCTGGATTGGCCACTGTTGGAAACAGGATGCTGGGCTCGATGGACCTTTGGTCTTTCCCAGTATGGCAATACTTATGTACTTATTGTATGTAAGAGAGTGTTTTGATAGGATAAGCCTACTCTATGGCCCAGTCAAAGGGGATGGGACATTCAAGATAATTCCTACGCATGCAAAACCACAAGGATGTCAGGCATATCATGACTGCATATGAATATTTATATCTGATCTAACTCTGCAGTTCGCCTGAGCATAATTTTTTATGACTTTTCATCATATGGTAGAAAAATGCTTACACAGTGATTTAATCTGTTCACCCATCTGTCCATCCTTTGGAGCTAGAGTGAACCAATCAGGGTCATATTTAGGGCGAAGGCCAATCGTGGACCTGGAGTTTATCCCTTGAGGTCGAAATCATTTTCAATAAGGTCACATTGAATGAAAAGCACCAGAAAATCCATGCATATGGATGAGTTTTTCTTCCTCATATTTTATTCAAACTGATGAATTTGGCAGATTTAAACCTTTGGTTGGTAAGAAAAGATGTTGACGGAACAGAATGTGACAGGGTAATTGTCTCCTATTGAGAAAATAAAAGTCGTAATTCTCAGCAGTAATTTCCTATGGTTTCTCTGAGTTTCTGTTTGCAGCAGGAGGGAATCATTCTGTCACAATACCGTTTCAGTGACATTATCTGTTTTATAATCCGAAATCTCTTTAGCTGCCAATCATCAGACATTGATATGCAAACTTTTCCAGCGATTCATCATTTTCCTCCTTATGGAATTTGCCTTTGATGTCTGCTTTCTAAAAGTGACTGCATTAAAATCAAGCCCTTGACTATGCAGTGAATCTCTTACAACAATATTTTCTGTTACATTATAATGCAATAAGACCCCAATTACTACAAGATTACAAGCAAACTGCAGACATTGCAGAATCCTGCGGCACAGTTAATTTACCACTTTTCCAGGTATGTTTCAGCTTCTCCGTTGCTGAGGAACCTTCATTAGCTCCCGATCAGGGCCTGTTTAAACTTTGTTTTATATCCCTTCTCCACTACTGCCAACTCCAGACTTCGCGCCTTCTGTCTCGCTGCACCCTACGCCTGGAATAAACTTCCTGAGCCCCTACGTCTTGCCCCATCCTTGGCCACCTTTAAATCTAGACTGAAAGCCCACCTCTTTAACATTGCTTTTGACTCGTAACCACTTGTAACCACTCGCCTCCACCTACCCTCCTCTCTTCCTTCCCGTTCACATTAATTGATTTGATTTGCTTACTTTATTTATTTTTTTTGTCTATTACCGTGTTTCCCCAAAAATAAGACACTGTCTTATATTAAATTTTGCTCCCCAAGACCTGCTAGGTCTTATTTTTAGGGGAGGCCTTATTTTTCGGGGAAACATCAAGGTCACCCCCCCCACCCGAGATCGCCGGCTCCCCCCCTCGATCGGCGGCTCCCCCTGCCCTCAGTCGCTCCCAGAACTAACCTCTTAAATGCTTTCTTTCACCATTCATCTTCGCACTCGCCGCAAGCAGCAGGGCAGGCCACTCCTTCCTTCCGTGTCCCGCCCTCGCCTGACGTAACGTAACGTCAGGCGAGGGCGGGACACGGAAGGAAGGAGTGGCCAGCCCTGCTGCTTGCGGCGAGTGCGAAGGTGAAAGGAAGCGGTTAAGAGGTTAGTTCCGGGAGCAACTGAGGGCGGGGGAGCCGCTGATCGAGGGGGGGAGCCGGCGATCTCGGGTGGGGGGGTGACCCCGATGTTTCCCCGAAAAATAAGGCCTCCCCTGCTAGGTCTTATTTTCGGGGGAGGCCTTATATTTTCAAATTGCAGCAAGACCTCTACTAGGTCTTACTTTCGGAGGATGTCCTATTTTCGGGGAAACACGGTAGATTGTAAGCTCTTTGAGCAGGGACTGTCTTTCTTCTATGTTTGTGCAGCGCTGCGTATGCCTTGTAGCGCTATAGAAGTGATAAGTAGTAGTAGTAGTCTCTTGTAACCAGAGCTAATATTGTGATGTCATAATGCCTCAGTCCACCAATAAGAGCCAACCTCATCAGTGATGTCACAATGGCTTGATTGTCCTATACTTGGCTCACTTTTATTACATAGCTCTTTGAGCAGGGACTGTCTTTCTTCTATGTTTGTGCAGCGCTGCGTATGCCTTGTAGCGCTATAGAAATGCTAAATAGTAGTAGAGGCCTGTTTCCAACAGAAAGGAAACGGGCGCTAGCAAGGTTCCAGGGCCCCCTCCCCACTCCTCCTCCCCCTCCTCGACCCCCCTCTTGTCTGAGGACCCCCACCCTCTCCCCCTCGTCTCAGGACCACCCCTCCCCGATTTCTGCCACCCAGCGCCTCCCTCCCTCTGTCTCTGTGGCCTCCGACAGCAAGGAGGACGTGTGCGGGTACCCCAGCCCTTCGTATGTGGCAGCTGCTGTTTAAAAAGTTTTACCTCCTGCTCGGCCGGCAACACTCAAGTCCACCAAGTACAGACGCCGCTTCAGACAGGCTGTGGTTCGCTGTTCCTCTGGTCCCGCCCTTCCGCAAACAGGAAATGAGGGCGAGACCAGAGGCTTCGTTCTGTTTCTGTGAGTCTGACGTCCTGCACAAACAACGTGCAGGACGTCAGAAACAGAACGAAGCCTTGCGTGGGAAGAAGAGGATCTCAGCTGGCGGGGATTGGGATCCCCCACCAGGAAGGGTTGGCGGCGGGAAGGGGGATTGAGAGGGTCGGTGGCGGGAGAGGGGGTCGAGAGGGTCATCGGCGGGGGGGGGTCAAAGTTGTTGGTGGTGGGGGTCGGCAATAGCAGGGGGGGGGTTGGTGGTGCCGGGGGGCTAAAATGTGCCCCTTACCTTGGGCTCTGGACCCCCCTCCCGCTGAAGTCTGGCTACGCCCCTGGTCAAGAGTCAGTTCATCTGTCTGTCAGTCTGTCCATAGATCAGTGATAGGCAACAGAGGATGGGAATTATACACAGCTTCAATAATTTAGAAGACAGGAGAGATGGGGATATGACATATATTCAAATACCTGAACGGTGTACCTCAGGACATACAGGAATCAAGCTTTTTTTGATGGAAAGGAAGTTCTTGAACAAATAGGAGGCTGCAGTGGGGGAAATATGACAAATTTAGGAGCTCCAGAAGGAAGTATGAAATGAGGCGGAGAGCTGAAGTGCACGGAGCCGACATTAACATGGCGCCATGCACCTGTGAACTCACGCCCCGGTGGTGGGGGGTTGCTGCAAAGCCTCAGGGAAGTCTGGTGGCAGAAAGCAGGTTTTGCGCCAAAGCCAGGCTCCCTGATGAGAAAGGAGGGGCTCGGAGCATGGGCTTAAATGCCTGCAAGCTCAGTAGAAGATCCCTCTTTTGCCCCCAAGGACACGAAGGGAATAGTGCTAATTCATCAAGCTATGACTGGTGCAGCTGGGTTCACTGCACTTGGGTTGGGCACACCTTGCTGCAGTGGCGTACCAAGGGGGAGGGGCAGAGGGAGCATGGAAACCAACGACGCTGACCGGCATGCGGCACCCCCCCAGCGGCGTGCACCCGGGGGGGGTTCTTTCACCGGGGTGGGGGGTGTCCCTTCACTGGGGGGGGGGGGGGGGGGTCGCATCGGCGATCTGCTCCGGGTGTCAGCATCCCTCAGAACGCCACTGCCTTGCTGCATGGCGGGAGCGCCCTGAGTACAGTGTTTAGCACATTGATCAGTCTTGCTGCATGGCGGCGGTCTGGGTGAATTACTTATGGCATCTAGGAGCTTACATTGGCTCAGGTATCCTGTTTGGCTGTTGTTGTGTTTGAACACAGCCATGTCTTGATAATAAAGCTGCGGCCAAGTTGTGCCCATCTAATCTGCAAAGTGTATATGTTGTTATTTATTTTATGGGTTGAGTGGAATGAGGGGCTGGGTTAGGGTGTCAAACGGTTGCCTATCACGCTTATTTTCGAAAGACAAGGGTGCCCATCTTTTGACACAAATCGTGAGATGGGCGCCCTTCTCATAAGGCCGCCCAAATCGGCATAATCGAAAGCCAATTTTTTGACACCCTTGAGAGCTTTGCGTCACGGGGATGACCAAAGTTCACGGGGGCGTGTCGGTAGGGTAGCGAAGTCGGGACTGGGGCATGATTAGGAGATGGGCGTCCTCTGCCAATAATGGAAAAAAGAAAGGCGTCCCTGATGAGCACTTGGCCGACTTTACTTGGTCCATTTTTTTTCATGACCAAGCCATGAAAAGATGCCCGAACTGAGCAGATGACCACCGGAGGGAATCGGGGATGACCTCCCCTTACTCCCCCAGTGGTCACTAACCCCCTCCCACCATAAAAAAACAGGTTAAAATACTTGTTTGCCAGTCTCTATGCCAGCCTCAGGTCCATCGCAGCAGTATACAGGTCCCTGGAGCAGTTGTAGTGGATGCAGTGTACTTCAGGCAGGCAGAAGACCTGGGGGGGGGGGGGCTGGGGGGCTCAGCACCCAAGGTAAGGGAGCTATGCACCTGGGAGCAATTTCTGAAGTCCACTGCAGTGCCCCCTAGGGTGCCCGGTTGGTGTCCTGGCATGTGAGGGGGACCAGTGCACTACAAATGCTGGCTCCTTCCACGACCAAATGGCTTGGATTTGGCCATTTTTGAGATGGATGTCTTTGGATTCCATTATCAGCGAAAACCAAGGTCGGCCATCTCTAATGTCGACACAAATGTTGAGATTTGGGCGTCCCCGACCGTATTATCGAAATGAAAGATGGACGCCCATCTTGTTTTGATAATACGGTTGGGGACGCCCCTTTACGGGGCCGTCCTTAGAGATGGGTGCCCCCATTCGATTATGCCCCTCCACGTTATATTGCTTCATAGAAAGCAGTGCTGAGAGAAGATCTGCTGAAAGGACGAAAGCTTCACTTGTGAATGTCTTACCTGCTGGGAAATTGCATTCAGACTTGGGAAAAGTAGACGGGGTTAAATAGGCAGTTTCATTGTCTTTTTTTTTTTTTTTTTTTTGTTACTCTGCATATTTACCAAAGTCAGTTCAGAGACTAGTGTAGCTTTCAAAGTCCCTGTTAGGGTTTCATAGAAAAGTTATTTTACAGTGTAACTTAGTATTTAAGGTTGCTGTTTAGAGTTTAGGATAACACTAGTTTACAGCACAGCTAGGAGTTAAAGGAAGCCTCTGTTTAGTGTTTAACATCAGTTTAATGCTCAGCTTAGACATTATAAAAAATACGAATCTCTAATAATAAAAACTAGAAAGCCACATAACGCTTAACACATGGAAAGGGTCATATTTGTGTATATCTATTTGGAACTCTTTGCTAGAGCAACTAACCTTTGCAGAGAACATTTTCCAAGGCTCTCCCTGTTAGGAAGTAAGAAAAGAATTGATATATTGTTCAGTTACCTGTCAATTAAAGTACAGTGACTGATTAGAGAGAAAAGTTGAAAGAGGCCATCTGGCAAACCCATTACAGAATAAATCATCAAAGAATTGTTAATGACATTGCCTCAGAAGCACAAGTATATAAGTAAACCAGAGTTCAGGGGCTCTCAGTTGTGAAGAGGTACTAAGAGAGGACCTGCTGAGGGTAATAAAGCTTCGTTAGTCAGTATCATATCTACTGGGAAACTGCACTCAAACGTGGGGTCAAATAGGTAATTTCAGTATCTTTTTCTTTTTACGTTACTTTGCTTATTTGCAGCACTTGTATCCCACATTTTCACACCTATTTGCAGGCTCAACGTGGCTTACATTATGCCGTAATGGTGATCGCCATTCCGGAATGAGAAATACAGAATACTATCACATTTCAAGTACAGAAAATATAACATAAGTTATAAGTAGTAGATATACAGTTCAATTCAGGCATTAAAGATCGAGGGTAAATGTAAATCATTCAACCGTAACAATGTGAATAAAGTAAACAATTAAAAAGAGTTCAATGTTATCTTGTTTTGGTAAAGTTTTGATGTCTGGTCATTTATGAAGGATCCTTTAGGTAAGTCTCTTTGAACAAGTTAGTCTTTAGTCATTTACGGAAGTCTGTCAAAACGTGCATAGTTTTTATGGTAGTTGGTAGCGCATTCCACAGTTGCGTGCTGATGTAGGAGAAGCTGGATGCATAAATTGATTTATATTCAAGTCCTTTGCAACTGGGGTAATGGAGGCTCAAGAGAGTGCGTGATGATCTTTTTGTGTTCTTTGCTGGTAGGTCTATGAGGTCTGACATATAATGGGGCCTCGCCACGAATAATTTTATAAACCAGGGTACAGGTTTTGAATACAATTCGATCTTTGAATGGGAGCCAGTGTAATTTTTCTCTGAGGGATTTGGCACTTTTTAGCAGTCAGGTCAAAGAACTATGTATCCTTTAAAGGGTTCCATAGAAAAGCTGTTTTAGAGTATAGTTTAGTATTTAAGAGGCCCTTTTACAAAAGGACATTTAGCCTTTACCACACAGTTAGGGCACATCAACAGGCATAAAAGCATTTTGCAGTATTTTACTTGTTAGCACTTAATAACCCATGCATTAGCTATTTTTAAAAAAATATATTTTAAAGAGGAGACATGTCATGGGGGAGAGTGGGTATTCCTGCGTTATTCAGTTAGATCGTTAGCATTAGCATACACTAACTTTAAATAGGAGTCAGTAAGTAACATTAGTGCACAACCTACAGAAGAAAAAAATATACCTTATAAAAATGCCACAGTAAATCTGAGCTTAGCATGTGCGAAGTCCCGATTTAGAATATACTAAACACAGATTTTATGGCATATTATTAAAAAAGGCCCAAGGTTGCTGGAGGAAAAGTCTATAGTCAGCTACTGAGGCAGACATGGGACGCAACTGCTTGCCCTGGGATTTGTAGTATGGAGTGTTGCCACGATTTGGGTTTCTGCCAGGTACTTGTGACCTGGCTTGGCCACTGTTTGGAAAATAGGATACTGGGCTAGATGGACCATTGGGTCTGATCCAGTGTGGCTACTCTTATGTTCTTTTGACCATGGGATGATTTTTGATACTCATCTCAAAGTACTGAAAGAGCACAAACTTGAAATTGCTAACATTATAATTAATCTGTAGCCTATCATTCAAAATGGTCATAATAACTGAAAACTGGAGGGTGACCAATATAACACCTATTTTTTTATAAGAGCTACAGAAGTGAACCAGGATGTCTTTTCCAAGCAAAAGGAAAGGTAGCTGCCTTCAGTGGCGTAGGAAGGGGGGGGCGGTGGGGCGGTCCGCCCCGGGTGCACGCCGCTGGGGGGGTGTTGACTCCGCTGGTTCACTGCTTTCTCTGCCCCGGAACAGGTTACTTCCTGTTCCGGGGCAGAGAGAGCAGGGAACCAGCGGAGCCGACGCAGCTCCCAGCGATGTGCACTCGGGGCGGAGCAGCACTCCCACCCGCCCTCTTTGGTAAGAATGCACTCCGGGAGGGGTGCTCGTGTGTGAGGGGGAGGGGTACGTGCGTGCTCCAGGGGGGTTGCGCCATGCTGCACCCGGGGGGGGGGGTGTGCGCAGCAGCGAACCGCCCCGGCTGTCAGCCGCCCTCGCTACAGCACTGGGTGCCTGCATTCTGTTCTAGAATTCTTGCATAACCGGTGCAATGCATCCCTCTAATTTAGGCATGAACACATACAGTCATAGAGCTGGTGTAAGTGCTGTTCTCCGAGGACAAGCGGGCTGACTGTTCTCACATGTGGGTCAACGTCCACGTCAACCCAGGAATCGGCATTTTGCAAGCAAAATATAAAAAAAGTTTTGCCAGAGTCTTCTTGCACGTGCGAGCACCATACATGCATGGACTAATTTCCCACCCGTCGCATGAATGTGTTCCCTCAGTTTTCTTTTCTCCGCGTTGAGGTGCGGTAGTTTTTTTTCTGTGCTCCTTTCAGGCCCAGGAAAGAATCTTCGAGAGTTCGCTTTTTTCTCCTCATTTTTCTTTATTTTATTATTATTGTCATTAAAAAAAAGTTCCATAGTGTACTTTTAGCTTTGTCCCCTTTCAAGTTTCCTTTACTTTTCGTCGCGGCCAGGTTATTCCCTTATTTTTGTGCCCTTTTTTCTTTTATCAGGCACAATCGCGTCGTTTGATTTTGCCGAAATTGTTATTCCTTCCATGTCATCGAAGACACCCAGCGGCTTCAAACGTTGTACTCGGTGCAACCGGACCATCTCAGGTACCGATACCCGCGCCTGGTGTATCCAGTGCCTTGGGCCCGCTTGCAGTCTGTGTCTTCGTATGAAGAAACGGACCCAAGCGTCTCAAGAAGCCCAACGAGAAAAGTTTTTTGGGGCTTGATCCGGTCCTTCGACGTCGACATCTACATCGGTACCGAGGTCAGCGGCGTCGACATCGAGGGAAGCATTGACGTCGGGAGCGGAGATAATGGCTGCTGAAAGACCAATTTGTGCTGGGAGCAGTGAGGCATTGTGTGGGTCTCCACCTGCATTGAGGCCTCCTGTTATGCAGGTCCCCCGGGACTGAAGATATCTGCCTAAGCGTGAATTCTATATAAGGTACCTAACATTGGGCACTGCTTCTACACCAAATTTTCAGTGCAGAAAGGCATTCTATCAGATGCAAGGACATAACTTTCAGATCCGTGTGAAAATACACTTACATGATCATTTATAGAATAGCACCTAAGTGTTTCTGTGCAGATCTGTAAAGGGGACAAAATGATAGGTGGGACATGGACAGGTCAGATGCATTCCCTTAAGAAGTGTACAGTGTTAGAATAGTGCGGATCTGCACCCAACATGCATGCTGGGATTTAGAACTGGTTTTAGTTTTAGTGGAGGAGTGGCCTAGTGTTTAGCATACCTGTCTTGCAAACCAGAGGTGGCCAGTTCAAATCCCACTGCTGCTCCTTGTGATTTTGGGCAAGTCACTTAACCCTCCATCACCTCAGGTACAAACTTAGATTGTGAGCTCTCCTGGGACAGAGAAATATCCAGAGTACCTGAATGTAACGCACCTTGAGCTACTACTGAAAAAGGTGTGAGCAAAATCCAAATAAATTATTTGAGATTCTGTTGCTACTATCTGAGATTTTACATGGAATGTTGCTACTATTTGAAATTCTGTTGCTACTATTTGAGATTCTACATTGCTATAGTGGAGGAGTGGCCTAGTGGTTAGAGCACCAGTCTTGCAATCCAGAGGTGGCTAGTTCAAATCCCGCTGTTGCTCCTTGTGATCTTGGGCAAGTCACTTAACCCTCCATCGCCTCAGGTACAAACTTAGTTTGTGAACCCTCCTGGGACAAAGAAATATCCGGTGTAGCTGAATGTAACTTGAGCTACTACTGAAAAAGGTGTGAGCAAAATCTAAAGTAAATAAATTGTTTGGGACTTGCCCAGCATGTCCTTTGCAACTACCACACTGAAAACTGCACATAAATCTGATTACAACCAGTGCAGATGTACTTAGATCCTCCTATTGTGGAGGCGCTTAATGCACCTGCACTAACTGCAAAAGCGACGATTAGCTGCAGTCCCTGCCTATTTCCCCCCTGGTTCCAGTTCCCTAACCTCACGTGCACTTAACCTCCAGATTCTGTATATTGCGCCTAGAGATCTGTGCCGAAATACAGGTGTATCCTATAATAGCGCATATAACTTAATTGGCAGCCAATCAGCATTAACAGCTCTTAACTAGCAATAATGAGCACTAATTGGCAGTAATTAGAATTTACACGCACAACCCACTAAGCACATTCCGTAATGCAGTGTGCCTAACATCTAACGTGCACAGGCAAAAGGGGGTGTGGTTATGGGCGGAGAAATGGGCGTTCCAAAATTTACAGGTGTAGTTATAGAATAAGGCCCAGCACGCCCAAATCTACATGCCTGGATTTATTTATACTTGTATCCCACAATTATCCCCAAATGAGTTTCGGTTCAGTGTGGCTTACATTTAACAGTTGCTAGAGATTACATTGATTCAATTACATTTACAAGGTTCTTTGATGTTATGTTTTAGAGTGGATGGCAAGATAACTATTAGTCTGTATGTTACGCCACGTTTTCATTGTTTTTAATAGAGTCGCATAGTTTTAGTTGCTGAGATATCAGCTAAGCGTATTCCCTATACCGCGACTAAATCTAGGCGCCGCTTATAGAATACGCTTAGTTGGCATTGATTTCCACACTGATCTTTTAGGCACCTTATATAGAATCTCCCCCTTAAAGCCTAAATTAGCGCGTGTAAACTGCCATGACCGCAGTGGTGTCAGTCGGTGCACTTAAGCAGAAGGAAAAAAATATAAGAATCCCGGATCCACAAATGTTAGCTACGGAAAATGTTAATGTGATGGAAAATATGTATACCCAAAGCAGCATCGTGACTGCTGGAGAAATAAAGCTTACAAAAATTAGCAATTACTGCTTGCGTGGTGAAAGCTTAGGTAATTGGATAAGCAAATTGCGCTCCTCAGCCCATTGAATGAGGAACACTTGGAGAAATTGCTCAGAGACTTTCCAGGGTCACACTTCCTTCCTGATGAAAATTTGTGAAAAAGAACGTGAGAGAAAGCTACAGCTCAGCTGGCCATTTTATGTCCTTGTAAACTTCCTTCTAAGCATTTTATATGTTTTTGTGGGCTTCATTAAAATACTCAGAGGGGATCATTGCTGACACTGGTTGGACAGGTTTCTTGGGGTTTGAATGCAGAGCTGATTCAATCTACCATAGCTGTGAAGTCTATGGACAGCCCCTTCTTATGGCTTTGCCTTACAGCTATGCTGTGACTGTTCAGTGCCCTTGGTAGTACAAAGCATTTGTTCACAGATTCAGAAAGAGGAAACTTTATTGGCATGGCAATTTGTACATGCTTTGCCAAACTAATACAGCATGACAGTCGACATGTTGCACTGTTGCTGAGGTAATCTTTGCTTGGACTGCACTGTCATTTTGAAACAGACATCAGAGCTACAAAAAAATTGTTGTTTCAATTTGTGTCATTTCTAATCCGAAACAATTCAAACTGCATGAAAGTGTTTCATTTCCTTTTCATTTTAGCCTGTTCTGAAGCCAATGCTGAATAAAATGAAATTCAAAACAAAATTAAACAACATTTTCTCCATTCACATCCCTAACCTTGGACTGAATGATCAAGATGCCTTTTGTTTACCCTATTGAAATATAGATAGATAGATAGATAGATAGATAGATAGATAGATAGAAGGCAAGTCCTCGACTGTCTGTCACCATAACACAGCTTGGGCACACATGTGTTAACATGAATTCACACTCCACCTTCCTGGAAGAGACATGGAGATTTTTGCCATCTGGAGACAAAGAAAGGACCTGGAAGTTGGGGGGGGGGGGGGGGTGAGAGAGGGAGTGCTAGAGGGGGCAGGAGCAGAGTTCCTGGTGGGAGTGAAGGCAATGGAGAGAGAGAGAGCCTGTGGGTGAGAAGGAAGGGAGAGAGAGAGAGAGAATGCTTGGTTGAGAGTGGAAGAGAGTGTGACTGGTTCAGGAGTGTGGGAAGAGTGTGTGTGTGTGGGGAGGGGGGGGGGGAAGTAATGAAACCACTTCAAATGTTCTGTGTATATCTGATAGTTCTATTACTATTATTAATAAAATTCTTGTTGTATTTAGCGATCATGGGGCCCTGTGCGGACAAGTTTGGCATGGCCCCCTGCCCTTACTGGGACTGACAATCTGTTCCCTGTGCATACTTGTTTTTAGTGAAATTGAGCTTGCGTGGGTGAGACTCACCCACTCGCTCATAGTTGGTTTTTACGCATGCATGAAAACTGAGCATTGCCAGGTTCGGGGGGAGGCCAGCATGGCGGCAGCCCATAGAAAGGGCCATCAACTGCCAGGGAGAGGGTAGAAGACTGCTGGCGGGGTGCTAGGCCTCACAGAGCGCAGGACCTGTGTCACCACTTCTGTTGTCCCTGCTTAAGGCCGGCCTTCTTAGCACTTGATTTATACACTATGGACGCAATTCTGTAAATGGCGTCCAAATTTGTATGGCAAAAAATGGGTGCTAAGCACTATTCTACAGACGGTGCTCTGTTGGGTGCCTTGTTTATAGAATAGCGCTTAATAACTGCGCACAAACCCTAGAAATACCCATGACCCGCCCATGCCCCACCTATGACCACACCCCTTTCCAGATCTGCGTGGAGAAATTTACATGCACATCTTTATAGAATAAGTTTTAGTTCTAACGTCCCAAACACTTATCAGAAACTTCCTCATCAAGCACAAATCATAATTATTTTGCAAACCCACAGTCCGCATTTAGCATATCAAAGCTACTTTCCAGTCAGGGGCGTAGCCAGACATCAGATTTTGGGTGGGCCTAGGCTAGAAGTGGGTGGGCACCAAGTGTTCTCCACCGCACCCAAAAAATATCTCAGCTGGTGGAAAAATGTTTCTCTCCACCTTGGCAGTCTGCAGCAGACATGCGCTGAAAACTGAGCATGCGTAGGTGCCAGTATCGTGGAGAGCAGCATTTTCGTTACCCTCAGGGGGAAGTCTTCAGCTGGCAGAGACTGGGATCCCCACCAGCTACCGCTAAACGTATACTACTGTTGGGTGGGCCTGAGCCCTATGTGGGTGGGCCCCGGCCTACCCAGGCCCACCTGTGGCTACACCACTGTTTCCAGTATTAATTTGAGCATGCAATCATTTTTTTTAGGGATCCTCAGAATGTCCTGCCACCAGTGGCATACCAAGGGGGGGGGGGCGGTGGGGGCGGTCCGCCCCGGGTGCCAGTGGGTGGGGGGTGCTCCGCTCCCGCCGCCTCCTTTAAACAAAAATTGGCGAAGCAGCGTCGCAGGCAGCGCCTCGCCTGCCCTGCTTGTGAAAAAATCAAATCTCCTTCTCCTCGTCTTGACGTCGACTCGGGCCTTCCAATCAATCACTATGTCCCGCCCTCCTCTAAGGTAAATTCCGCGAGGGCGGGCGGGACATAGTGATTGATTGGAAGGCCCGAGTCGACGTCAAGACGTCAAGACGAGGAGAAGGAGATTTGATTTTTTTACAAGCAGCAGGGCAGACCAGGTGCTGCCTGCGATGCTGCTTCGCCGATTCAGACTGTAGTGAGAACGGGACTGAGGTGGGGAAGGAGAGGGGCGAAAGGGACTCGGGTGGGGGTGTTCAGAGGGGAAATGGGGAGGGGAGAAGGGGACTGGGGTGGGGATCTCAGACAGGGGAGGGGAGGAGGGGACTGGGGTGGGGGTCTCAGACAGGGGAGGGGGAGGGGAGAAGGGGACTGGAGTGGGGATCTCAGACGGGAGAAGGGAAGTGGAGGGGAGAAGGGGACTGGTGTGGGGGTGTTCAGAGGGGAAAAGGGGAGAAGGGGACTGGGGTGGGGGTCTCAGACAGGGGAGGGGGAGGGGAGAAGGGGACTGGAGTGGGGATCTCAGACGGGAGAAGGGGAGGGGAGAAGGGGACTGGGGTGGGGGTGTTCAGAAGGGAAAAGGGGAGGGGAGAAGGGGACTGGGGTGGGGATCTCAGACGGGGAGGGGAGAAGGGGACTGGGTTGGGGATCTCAGATGGGAGATGAGGAGGGGAGAAGGGGACTGGGGTGGGGGTCTCAGACAGGGGAGGGGAGAAGGGGACTGGTGGGGATCTCAGATGGGAGAAGGGAAGGGGAGGGGAGAAGGGGACTGGGGTGGGGGTGTTCAGAGGGGAAAAGGGGAGGGGAGAAGGGGACTGGGGTGGGGGTCTCAGACAGGGGAGGGGAGAAGGGGACTGGGGTGGTGGTCTCAGATGGGAGAATGGGACTGGGGTGGGGTCTCAGGCAGGGGAGGGGAGAAGGGGACTGGGGTGGGGGTCTCAGACAGGAGAAGGGGAGGGGAGAAGGGGAGAAGGGGACTGGGGTGGGGGTGTTCAGAGGGGAGAAGAGGACTGGGGTGGGGGTCACAGACAGGAGAAGGGGAGGGGAGAAGGGGACTGGGGTGAGGGTGTTCAGAGGGGAGAAGGGGGCTGGAACTGGGGGCTGAAAAAAGGGGCAGAGAGAGAGGGGACAGATCCTAGATGGAAGGGGGAGCGAGAGGGAGGGCAGACCCTGGATGGATGGGAGAGGGAGGACAAATGGTGGATTGAAGGGGCAGAGAGAAAGGGCAGACAGTGGAGTGGATGGAAGGAAGGGAAAGGGCAGACAGTGAATGGAAGGGGCAGAGATAGAGGGCAGATGTGGATGGAAGGGGCAGGGAGAGAGGGCAGACATTGGATGGAGGGGACAGCAGAGAGGGCTGACACTGGACGGCAGAGAACGAAGACAGATGCTGGATGGAAGGAAGATGGTGAAAAGAAGATGAGGAAAGCAGAAACCAGAGACAACAAACTGTAAATAAAATATATATTTTTGTTTTTTGCTTTAGGATAAAGTAGTATTGTAGCTGTGTTAATAAATGTTTATAATAGAACATGTAAACAAGGTAATCTTTTTATTGGACTAATTTTAATACATTTTGACTAACTTCCGGAGAACAAAACCCCCTTCCTCAGGTCAGGATAGGATACTGTAACAGCACTATACTGTATTGACCTGAGGAAGGAGGTTTTAGCCTCTGAAAGCTAAATGTATTAGTCCAATAAAATGGTATTATTTTACTTTCTATATTTGTTTTATTTCTATTTGTTAATTTGTAAAGTGGTGATATTTGTTGGTTTTTTTCAAATTTACATCTGCTGTCTTTATATTTTGCACAGTACTAGGGGACAGTTTCTGTTTCTGTGGTGTTACATTGTATGCAGAGTCTGGCATTGGGGGTTCAGTTTAATTTTTGTCTAAATAGAAAGTTTATGATTACTTATTCTATAGTGGATTAGGGTGTATCTGTGTTTGTGAAAAAGACATGGCTTTCAGTTGGCATTGACTGTGCAGGATCTACGATCTGTACTATTCTGTCTGGTTTCGTTTTACAATAGGTGAATTGATGTTCTAGTGCTCACTGTAGTGTTTAAGATGCTTTCCTTTTCCTTGTGTGACTCGTAGAAATGACTGCTTATGGTATGGTAGAATTGCTCTAAAGGTCCTGAGTGTTTTGTATTCTCGGCATGCCTAGTACTGGATTTTTTTTTGGGGGGGGGGGTGTTAAAAAATGACCGGCCCCGGGTGTCAACTACCCTAGGTACGCCACTGCCTGCTGCACACACCATTCAAAATCCTCATTTCTGTACACTAGTGGTGTGGCGCAAATCGTCATTGATCCATTGTTTTTTAAGATACTTTCTATGTATTCATCTTTCATCCTCAAAAAAGTTTTTTTTTTTTTTTGTAGTTAATCAAAAGTTACTTTAAGCAAAGCTGTAATTCTATACATATTGCATCACTTAACTGGCAGCGATTTTTCACCAGAGGAGAACCTCCACCAATGTGGCCAGGTTTCGAGTTCTTCTTCAGGGAAGAGGTTCAAAATTCATGGCACGCAATACTCCTGCATAGGGAAGAAAATGGCCGCCATCTTTCCTGCTTATAATCGAACGAGAAAAACGCCCAAGTTCCGACCTAAATTGGGAGATGGATGTTTATCGCACAAAAACGAATAACACGGTATAATTGAAAGCCAAACTTGGACGTTTTCAACTGCACTCCATTGCGGAAGCGTACAAAGTTGACGGGGGCGTGTCGGAGGCATGGTGAAGGCGGGACTGGGGCATGGTTATCACCCGAACAGAGATGGGCGCCTTTCGCCGATAATGGAAAAAAAGTATGCGTTTGTAGCTAGAATTTAGGGCACTTTTCCTGGACCCTGTTTTTTCACGAATAAGGCCCCAAAAAGTGCCCTAAATGACCAGATTACCACCAGAGGGAGTCGGGGATGACCTCCCCTGACTCCCCCAGTGGTCACTAACCCCCTCCCACCACAAAACATGATGTTTCACAACTTTTTATTTTCACCCTCAAATGTCATACCCACCTCCCTGGCAGCAGTATGCAGGTCCCTGGAGCAGTTGTTAGGGGGTGCAGTGGACTTCAGGCAGGTGGACCCAGGCCCATCCCCCCCCCTACCTGTTACAATTGTGCTGCTTAATGCTTAGTCGTCCAACCCCCCCAAACCCACTGTACCCACATGTAGGTGCCCCCCTTCACCCCTTAGGGCTATAGTAATGGTGTAGACTTGTGGGCAGTGGGTTTTGAGGGGGATTTGGGGGGCTCAACACACAAGGGAAGGGTGCTATGCACCTGGGAGCTCTTTTACCTTTTTTTTTTGTTTTAGTAAAAGTGCCCCCTAGGGTGCCCGGTTGGTGTCCTGGCATGTAAGGGGGACCAGTGCAGTATGAATCCTGGCCCCTCCCACGAACAAATGCCTCGGATTTATTCGTTTTTGAGCCGGGCGCTTTCGGTTTCCATTATCGCTGAAAAGCAAAAACGCCCAGCTCACAAATTGTCGAATAAAACATGGACGTCTATTTTTTTCGAAAATACGGTTCGGTCCGCCCCTTCACGGACCCGTTCTCGGAGATAAACGCCCATGGAGATAGACGTTTTCGTTCGATTATGCCCCTCTTTATAGAATAGCACGTAAATTCCCATTATTACCAAACAGTGCCAATGATTGATTATCAGTGCTAATTTATTTATTTATTACATTTGTATCCTGCGCTTTCCCACTCAAGGCAGGTTCAATGCGGCTTGCACAGTAAAAGGAATACAGAATATTGTTAGAGAGGGTAAAAGTTAAGTATACCAGAATAATAGATGAGATGAGAAGGTAGAAATAGGCAATGGAAAGGGGAGTAAGGTGGGAGATGTGGTCTGGGTCAATGTCGTTATCATGGGGGTATGTGTTAGGTAGATGGTTCATAAGATTAATCTGGATCGTTTGGATAGGCTTGCTTGAATAAATGGGTTATTAGTGCTTTCCGGAAGGGTAGGTAGTCGCAGATTGATCGGATAGATCTGGGGAGAGCATTCCAGAGTTGGCTGCCCAGGAAGGAGGTTAGATCCATAATAGGTCTTATACTTGATTCCTTTGCAGTTGGGGTAATGCAGGTTGAGGTAATTTCGCGAAGATTCAGACATGTTTCTGGTAGGGAGGTCAATCAGATTGAACATATAGTCTGGAGATTCACCGTGGATAATCCTGTGGATTAATGTGTGGACCTTGAAGTTGATTCGTTCTTTGATAGGGAGCCAGTGAAGTTTTGCACGAAGAGGGGTTACGCAATTAAATTGTGTGCATGATTTGGGCATGTGCCCAAATTTGCGCATGCATTTTTGAGTGCTATATATATAGAATTAGGGGTTACATACAAACTACTGTATATCCAACTTTACAATTGCATTAGGTCACTGATAAATGTATGCAACCTATTATATCATTATTATAGGTGCATCTGCGTTATCACATATCAAAGCTCCCTGATGGAAAGAAAGCAAGGAGAAGGATGGTAATATTCTAAAATCCTTGAAATGCATACTAAATTGTAGCCAAAACCAAACTGAAATGTTAATTCCACCTTCTTTCTCTTGTTACACTGTACTTGTCTCTAGAGGGTTGCGCAATCCTGCACATAGTAGCCGATGATAAATGATGTGCTTATCATTCTAACATAAAGTAGCTGCTTTTGGGTTGAAATGTTGCTTTAACCTACAGAAAGTTAACCTTCAAAAGAGAATACAAAACACCATAAAAACCAAGCGATAAAATATGCATTGTAATTTAGATGTGTTCTGTATTAAAACTGCCATTTAAGCAGTAACAAATACAGCTAGTATTTCTGAAGGGCGAAGGGCTGCAGTGATGATCCAGTATTAATGTGAGGGTTACATAAATATCACTGTTAATCAGCACATTGTATTAAGATGGCATAATCTTGGATTGGCAAGAAGTATGCCCAAATGCCACTAAAAGCCATTCTCACTTTTAATTGTGTTATTAATTTGTTTGATTTTCAAACTCTAAATCAGTGTATGTAAAAATTGGCCAAAGAAATAACAATGGCGCTCATTTTTTCAAAGCAGATGGACATCTCAAAAATGGCCAAAAAATTCCATCTGGCAAAAACGTTCAAATCGTGATTTTCAAAAGGCAGAATTTGAACGTCCTACATTGCAGTTTACCCAAGTAGCAACGGGCTGTGTTTAAGGCGGGACTAGAGAAGGTCCAAATTTAGGACGTCCAACAGTGATAATTGAACAGGAAGAAACATAAGTACATAAGTAATGCCATACTGGGAAAAGACCAAGGGTCCATTGAGCCCAGCATCCTGTCCACGACAGCGGCCAATCCAGGCCAAGGGCACCTGGCAAGCTTCCCAAACGTACAAACATTCTATACATGTTATTCCTGGAATTTTGGATTTTTCCAAGTCCGTTTAGTAGCGGTTTATGGACTTGTCCTTTAGGAAACCGTCCAACCCCTTTTTAAACTCTGCTAAGCTAACCGCCTTCACCACTTTCTCCGGCAACGAATTCCAGAGTTTAATTACACGTTGGGTGAAGAAAACTTTTCTCCGATTTGTTTTAAATTTACTACACTGTAGTTTCATCGCATGCCCCCTAGTCCTAGTATTTTTGGAAAGCATGAACAGACGCTTCACATCCACCTGTTCCACTCCACTCATTATTTTATATACCTCTATCATGTCTCCCCTCAGCCGTCTCTTCTCCAAGCTGAATAGCCCTAGCCTCCTTAATCTTTCTTCATAGGGAAGTCGTCCCATCCCCGCTATCATTTTAGTCGCCCTTCGCTGCACCTTTTCCAATTCCACTATATCTTTCTTGAGATGCGGCAACCAGAATTGAACACAATACTCAAGGTGTGGTCGCACCATGGAGCAATACAACGGCATTATAACATCCTCACACCTGTTTTCCATACCTTTCCTAATAATACCCAACATTCTATTAGCTTTCCTAGCTGCAGCAGCACACTGAGCAGAAGGTTTCAGTGTATTATCGACATCGACAAGGCAAAAAAGAAGAGCTTCCTAACTTTGACCAGAGTCCATGTCCAGGGTATTAAAAAAGTGCCCTGATTGAGTAGCTGACCACTGGAGGAACTAAGGCATGACCTCTCCTTAATCCCCCAGTGGTTACTGTCTCCCTTTCTCACCACTGAAAAAGACACCGGAAAGGAAACCTAGGCTCCCTGACAATGTCAGGTATTATGGGCATTACGAACACAGCATCAAGCAGGGTCAAAAGTGTAACCTAGTGATTAGTGCAGTGGACTGTAAATCAAGGAACCCAGGTTCAAATTCCATTCCAACTCTCTCTCTCTCTCTCTTTTTTTTTACCTTTACATTGTGATCCCTCCAGAACCAGAGATATACCTACTGTAGCCAAATATTAAAGACACCTGAAAGCCTGAGGGCTATTGCTAGAATGCTATGCTGCTGCTTTCCATGAGAGAATTGAGCCAAACTGGTGAAACCACTATTTCACACCACTTGGTTACTTTAGAGCCCCTGATGCAGCCCTTGCGTAGGCGAAACATAGCTTGTGCCAGGCTTTTCTGTTTGTATTTTATTTTTATTTATTATAGTGAATAAACCTTGGGATAAAGATTTCCTGTCTGATCTACCACCACATTGCCTGCCCAGTTTTTTTCTTTGAGCCTAGTGAGTGGAGGAGTGGCCTAGTGGTTAGGGTGGTGGACTCTGGTCCTGAGGAACTGAGTTCAATTCCCACTTCAGGCACAGGCAGCTCCTTGTGACTCTGGGCAAGTCACTTAACCCTCCAAAGCCGCATTGAGCCTGCCATGAGTGGGAAAGCGCAGGATACAAATGTAACAAAAATAAAATAGATACTATTGGAGATTCTACATGGAATGCTGCTACTATTGGACAGTGGCGTAGCCAGACTGCCAATTTTGGGTGGGCCTGAACCCAAAGTGGGTGGGCACAAAATTTTCTCTCTACCCCCCCCCCCCCCCCCCCCCCCCCCAGCAAAATGTAGTCACACTCAGATACATTTGTCACACAGGGTAAAGTGCTGCTTTTCAGTGCATCAGATTTCAGACAATATATTTAATAGCCTAATCCTTTTCAGTGAGCTTTCAGAGGCCAAAACCTCCTGCCTCAGGTCAGTATAATGCTGTTACGGTATCCTCTCCTGACCTAAGGAAGGAAGTATTGGTCTCTGAAACTTTATTAACACCATATTACTTTATCCTAAATTAAAAATAAAATTATTTTCTTTACCTTTCTTGTATGGCCATTTACTTTTTCTCATTGTGTTGCTCCCAGTCTCTAGATTCTGCTTTCCTTCGTTTTCGCTTGACTCTTCTGCCAGGGTTTCCTGGCCATTTGTAATTTTTCTCTCCTTTTTCTTTGCTTTCTTCAATATTTTTCTGCCTCTCTCTGTGTCCAGATTTAATTCATTCTTACTATCCATTCTTTAACTTCCTTCATCTACTTATGGCTTTTCATCTTTTTCTCACCCTTGTTCTCCCCATGCCCCTTCCTCTTATTCTCCAATCTTTCACTACTCCCCCTTTCCATGCAGCCTCTCCTCTTTCTCTCCCCATCCTTCCAGTGTCTCCCCTCTCTCTCCCCATCCTTCCAATAGTCTCCCCTCTTTCTTTCTGCATCCTTCCATCCAGTGTCACCTCTTTCTCCCTACCCTTCCATCCAGCGTCTTCCCTCTTTCTCTCCACATCCTTCCATTTTCCCTCTTTCTTTGCCATCCTCCCATCTGTTTTCCCTCTTCGCTACAGGGGCAGTGATGTAAGAGACGGGAGGAGCCTGCACAGCCAGCAGCCAATGCTTCGAGGCTGCCTGCGGTGCCGCGTTTTTTAAAAAACATTTTTTTCTCTTCCTTAGCGACGCGTTGGCGCTCAGCTCAGTCAGCTGAGCGCTTCTTCTTTTCGTAGCGCCGGCCACTGCTGCTCATCAGGAAAAGCAGCAGTGGCCGGCAATGGGAGCTGGCGCTGGCGCTGGGCGGGCCTGGACTGAAATTGGGTGGGCCCACCCGTAGCTACGCCCCTGCTATTGGAGATTCTACATGGAATGTTGCTATTCCACTAGCAACATTCCATGTAGAATCTCCAATAGTAGCAACATTCCATGTAGAATCTCAAATAGTAGCAACAGTGGAGGAGTGGCCTAGTGGTTAGGGTGGTGGACTTTGGTCCTGAGGAACTGAGTTCGATTCCCACTTCAGGCACAGGCAGCTCCTTGTGACTCTGGGCAAGTCACTTAACTCTCCATTGCCGCATTGAGCCTGCCATGAGTGGGAAAGCGCAGGGTACAAATGTAACAAAAATAAAATAATAATAGGTAAAAAAAAAAAGTGCTTGTGTTTCAGGAGCAATCATTTACACCAGTTATAGAAATGGTGTAAATGCTGGAGCCTAAATTGTTACCAAATGCACATACATGACAGCATTTTGTAATCTATACATGTAAGTGTGTGTCTACCCATTCATCACCCAAACTCCAGCCACGTGTCCACCTGAAATGTAAGCACCATCGAGCATTGGCACATACTTACATAGCACTCCATGGCTGGAATATGGTCATTTTACACATGTCGATCGGACCACAGCAAGTGGAAAGAACGCAATTATCCCACGGAGAATAACAGGAGAAGGAAAGGAGTGAGAACAGAGTCAGGCTCTTCAAAACAGACCAGAGACATTGGATATCAATCAGAATCTTTACTGGAGGATGACTCAACAGGGTACCGTGTTTCGGCACACACAGTGGATCTTTACATAAGGGTCTTTCTAAAGACCACAGCCACTCAGAATCTCAACACTGAGGATCCATACTCCTACACACAGACCATGAGACCCCTGAGGAAGGCACCGTGTGTGCCGAAACACAGTACCCTGTTGAGTCATCCTCCAGTAAAGATTCTGATTGATATCCAACGTCTCTGGTCTGCTTTGAAGAGCCTGATTCTGTTCCCACTCCTTTCCTTCTCCTTTCCATTTACACATGTCCGCATACACAATATTTCTCTCAATGCATTGCACAGGCTGCCAATTCAACCAAGCAGCTGTTCATATAGAAAATAGTCTACTGAAACTCCCACAACATAACCAGCCTGCCCAGTCTAAACTGAACTGCAATGATTTTGCTGCATACTTTGCCAACAAGTCTCCACCAGGATTTACAGGCAATCACACCAGTCTACAGTTAACCAGGAGTGTACAAACCCGCCCCATCCTGACAGAGACAGATAACACTCTTTCAACCCAATGACAGAGGAGAGCCTTGCAAAATCCTAAGAGACCTTTGACCAACTACCTGCTCCCTCAACCCTGCCCATCAAAGATAGTGCAATAGGCAAGTATGGGCCTCATAGAAGGTGCCAAAAAATTGTGAATGCCTCTCTTTCTAATGGGCAACTACCAACAGCATTAAAAAGGGCAGTAGTTCACCCTTTGCTAAAGAAAAACAACCTTGAAAGTTACCGGCCAGTATCCATCATCCCATTTCTAGGGAAACATATAGAACAAACAGTCTGTGTTCAACTCAATGATTGACTAGAAGAGATAAACTGGGTAGGTCCTTGTCAATCTAGATTCAGACCTGGTTATGGAACAGAAACCGTCCTCATACCCCTACTGGATAATGTTCACAGAAACCGAAACAGGGGATTTGCCTCAGTGTTAGTACTGCTAGATTTCTCAGCAACTTTTGACACTGTGGATCATGATATCATGCTAACACAACTGATAGAAACAGGTATCAATTTAACAGTACTTGCTTGGTTCAGATCCTACCTATCAGATAGGCAACAATCCATGATGTTTGGTAGTAACTCATTGCTACCATGGGCACTGACCTGTGGGGTACCACAAGGATCAATACTGTCACCCATTCTGTTCAATATCTACCTTAAGCCACTAGCTGAGCTGATTCGGTCAATGAACACTCAGTTCTACATCTACACAGATGATGTACATCTACTCATACCCATTGAACCTGACTTATCTACAGACCTGAATAAACTGATTACCTGTCTAACATCAATTCAAGAATGGATTAAACGCAACAAACTTTGCCTGAACCCAAGTAAAACTGAGCTTCTCTGGGTCCCTAATACAAGTGGATACATATCTGACATCAAAATCTCTTTTGGGAAGTACGAACTCCCCCTCAAATCAGGAACCTTGGAATACAGTTAGATTCAACACTTACTCTGATCCCCCAAAATCCAAGGAACCCTCAAGAGCTGCTTTTAATATTTGTGACTGCTCCACTGCTTTTCTCCTTACATCGAGAAGGCAAATCTTATCCCAGTTATGCATGCCATTATAACATCGACTGGAT
Organism: Microcaecilia unicolor; assembly: GCF_901765095.1. Classification (NCBI taxonomy): domain Eukaryota; kingdom Metazoa; phylum Chordata; class Amphibia; order Gymnophiona; family Siphonopidae; genus Microcaecilia; species Microcaecilia unicolor. Next base: position 352,820,601 of record NC_044034.1, read on the forward strand.
TACTGCAATGCACTCTATAACGGTCTGACTACAATGGGCCTGCAGCACTGCAGCAGCTCCAATTGATTCAGAATTCTGCAGCAAGACTAATAGACAGTTGCAAACAATGTGACCACATCACACCATTTTTGAAAAACTTCATTGGCTACCAGTACAATACAGGGCTAAATTTAACTCTATGTTTGATCTTCAAGGCCCTTAAAGGAAATGGCCCTGAGTACCTAAACAATAGGATGGTCCTCTACACACTTCCAAGGACACTAAGGTCTTCTCAAGGGCTATCACTAACCACACCCTCTCCAAAAGACATTACACTATCAGGTTTATTTTCGAAAGAGAAGGGTGCCCATCTTCCGACACAAATCGGGAGATAGGTGTCCTTCTCTCAGGGTCGCCCAAATCGGCATAATTGAAAACCGATTTTGGGCACCCTCAACTGCTTTCCGTCGTGGGGATGACCAAAGTTCATGGGGGCGTGTCAGCAGCGTAGCGTAGGCGGGACTGGGGCATGCCTAGCACATGTGCGTCCTGCGATGATGGCCCCAGGAAAACTTGGGCGCCCCGTTTGATTATGCCCCTCCACGTGATACCAGCAAGTGAGCCTTCTCCAGAGTAGCCCCCACACTCTGGAATGCACTGCCTGAAAGGCTTCGCTTAACACAATACTATCTCTAATTCAGGAAGCAGGTGAAAACTTGACTTTTCAACCAGGCCTTTAATGGAAGAAGTAACTAACTTGTTAGTCTCACTCACACACAAGGAGTGACTCGAGCTGCACATACTGCAGCAGGACATGTTTATCCACTCCTACCCTAGCTGAGATAATATTTAACCATCTCTCTGACCTCATGTGCAACTTTCTTTAAATTAGTCACCTCCTCTTACTCTCTTTCCTATCTATATGTTCCATCTTTGCTTATATACCCTACACTGTCATTTAAAATATTCTCTTATGTATTGTGTTGACATTGTGCTGCTCCTGCACCATCTTTGGGATCCACACGACAGTTTTAGTTTCCAGCGTTGTTTTGGCTTTACATTTCCAGATGGATTTGAAGCGCCCTTCCTGAAGCAGCCACGAGGTTGGCGAAACAAGGCGCTGTTGTTGAAGGGTTGGCGTTTTTTTCGCCGGTTGCAGAAGTTTTATAAGGCTCCGGAGTCCTTGGGGGGAATTTTTGATTGAAACTTTCCTGAAGCTGTCTCGCCTGAATTAAGCTAAGTAAACCTTTAGCCATCGGTTTTGGGCATGTTTGTTGTATATTTTGGTAGGATAGAGTGGGTATATAAATGTTTGCCTTGGCTATCTTAGGCTTTGTATTATCCTTAACTGAACTTCAGGTTTTTTCCTTCCGGGGGGGCTCTTTTAGGTAGTCTCTTTTTCTGGCTGGGGTCAGTTTTGGGTAGTTTGGTTTTTGGTGTCCGTTTAATTTATATTTTTAAGAGGGAAAGAGAGTTTTTCATCCCATACGTTTTTCTCATGTAGTATGAGTTTTTGCGTCTGGGTTTTTTTTCTCTTTTTCCTCCTTAAATAGGAACCTATGATATTAACCTACTCCTGTTTATACAAGGTATTGTTAATACTTTGGTATTGTTCCTTGTTAGGAGGTTTGAGGTTCCATTTGTGAGATATATATTTCATATATGGGTTGGAAATTTTTTCCATCAATTTAAAGGGACACCTCCAAACTAACTTTACATATATTAATCAAACTCCTCTTATCAGGTTGGAATATTGTAAGTAGTATAGTAACATAGTAACATCGTAGATGACGGCAGAAAAAGACCTGCACGGTCCATCCAGTCTGCCCAAGATAAACTCATGTGTATACCTTACCTTGATTTGTACCTGTCTTTCTCAGGGCACAGACCATATAAGTCTGCCCAGCAGTTTTTCCTGCCTCCCAACCACCTGTCCCGCCTTCCATCACCGGCTCTGGCATAGACTGTATAAGTCTGCCCTCCCCTATCCTCGCCTCCCAACCACCAACCCCTCTTCCCCCCACCTGCTCTGCCACCCAATTGTAGCTTTATCCAGTTATCTTTGATTGGATCAGCCCCAATATTCTAAGGAAGATGTCAACAAAATGCACTTTTGCATATCTAGATATACAAGAAGATATGGCAATATTCATCACTGTCATCATGCCAGGAATTCATGAGTGACCTCTCGTAGTTAATTTGTGACTTCTCTAAAGAGGGCCAAGGTAGCGCAATGCCATACTTTGTATACCATGCCATACTTTGTAGTGTTATTTGAATATTTTTACTGCTGTAATTGCCTATTGCTCATGTTTGATTTATTCTTACTGTACACCGCCTTGAGCGAATTCCTTCAAAAAGGTGACAAATAAATCCTAATAAATAAATTAACCATGATCGCCTGCCTTGCAGCATACAGCGTTGTCACAAAGCCCATCATTTCAGACCCCCCCCCCCCATCCATTTTTGTATTAGTCATGTAGCCAAGTCCAGTTTCCTTTTGAAACTAGCAGCTTTTTGAACAGTCACTGAACAAATAGTAAGCCGTAAAGTGATACATCTACTGTATATCCACAAGATGGTTTTGCATTCACTTAAAGTAATTGCACAAATGGACATTAAGATATGTCACTGAACTCTCTTTGTCAAATGAGTCAGACTGGGGCATTTCAAACACACAATACGATTACACCACATCACAGAATGGCCTCTAAGTATACTTTAGATAAGGTTTTCATTCTGCTGCCATCATCTGAGCAAAATAGAATAAGTGAATTACAGAGGTCTAAAATTGGCTTGAGTTATAAGCATCTCCCTGGTAGAGAATATGTAATAGATCAGTGCTTTATGATTGCGCTACCTTGGCCCTCTTTAGAGAAGTCACAAATTAACTACGAGAGGTCACTCGTGAATTCCTGGCATGATGACAGTGATGAATATTGCCGTATCTTCTTGTATATCTAGATATGCAAAAGTGCATTTTGTTGACATCTTCCTTAGAATATTGGGGCTGATCCAATCAAAGATAACTGGATAAAGATATCAAGTTATCTCCAACTGTATTTTTTTTTTGTGAGATATGTGTATAGCTGACTGGGGAGGAGGAGGAGGAGGAGTTCATTTCAGGCACGCAGTATGAGGCAAGGGCAAAACTCCAGGCACCTGACCTCTGGAGCCATGTTGGCCAGAGAAGATCAAACTCTCGAGCTGCTTTTCCTGTGCTGTATCAGAACTTTCACCCTTCAGGCAATTCACAAAGGTCACAGTCCAGGCCAGTTTCTTAATAAAAACAGTTTCTTGCTGTCATTTGTTCAAAGTAAAAAGGCCAACACACAGGAGAACTTAGAAAAAATAATCAAGCAAAAAACTGTAGGTTTCTATTCTCTCTTTTCTCTTGACTGACTTATAACTGATCAGATCTGGCTCTTCCTTGCTTCTGTTTCCTCTGGTCTTTTCTTGCTCTTCTTCTTGTTCTTCTTTTGGGTCTGTGATATTTTAATGAAATGCCTAGCCATCCACCTTGGGTCATCCTGTGGACACTCAGAAGATTTATTCCCAGCACAGCTCAGGTTCACCTGCACCTGCCGCTTATGCTGTACATTAGCACCCTCCTCCCACCAACTGTGTCACAACTGCCTCTAGGCGAGTCTCTCGGTCTCAAATTATCCCCAGTGATTTCTAGGTTACTGGAGCCACGCTCCCAGTGGTCCCACAGTTCCCAGAAAGCACTCACAGACCCAACCCACAAACCATCAGGATTCTTTATCAGTCCAGACAGGCAGAATGAACAAACAATTGGATTTATTCTCAAACTGGAATAATGAACAAAAAAATATGCAATTAGCATACAATAACAGGTAACTGAAATATGGATCAATTATAACACTAATTAAACATTTGCATACTAGCTAAACAGTACCTGGGAAGATCAGGACATACAATTGTTCACAGAGCCTGAGCAAAGAGATCTGTCTCCCTCTTCTTCCAAGCTAAGACTGAAGCAACAGTCAGCACTACTGGGTAATTTTCAAAACTCCAGGCCAATCGGAGCCCAGAACAATCAAATTTCAAATAAAAACTGGTTATTTCACTACAGACACGTCCATCTGTGTTCCAAATAAAGAAAGACAAGTTGGTCCTCTGTAACAGCTTTAAGCATAAACATGCACCATCTGCTGGCCAAATAGGAGAAACACACTTCAGACATAATGCAGGAAAATATCCAATATATTTTACATGCTTAAAACACACATTCTTCACAGATATATAATCCCAGTTCTCTTCCTTCTACCCCCCCCCCCCCCCCCCGGGTCCTGCAAACTTGTGAGTCTTCACTGAGTATTAATGCAGGCTGCCATCATATGGCCAGGCAGGATGTGGTGAAAGGAAGTTTCTAGGGCTGGCCAATGGCAGCCTGCATTAATACTCAGTGAAGACTCACAAGTTTGCAGGACCCCGGGGGGGGGGGGGGTAGGGGGAACTGTCAGACCCATTGAGTGTAGGAGGGTGGGAAGTAGGTGGAGAGAGAGAGAGACATGCTGGACTCGTAACCTGCAGTAGGAGGGGTCAATAGAAATTTGCATTAATGTCGAGAAGGTAGACGGTTAATATATCTGGACATTTTGTAAAACCTCTTTCTGCGCTTTTCTAGTTCTTCTCTCCCCCCCCCCCCCCCCATGTGAGCGATCCTACCTGGCCTACTTCCATTGTAACTAGCAGCAGAGAATATAGGTAGGATTCAGCCAATGGGAAGGCAGTGGGGGTGGAGCATTGGACGGCAGCTGTAGTATCAGGAAATGAAGAGGTGATTTAGAACACTGCTTCCCAATATGTGGTACGGGAACGCGAGATACTCACGGAGGGTATGCGGCAACTGACAAGAAAGAAAACTGGTCCTTCTTATTCCCTCCCTCTTTTGTGCAATCCTTCAGTGGTGGCACTTGAATTTGGAGCAGGTGCAGAAACTACAAGGAGCATGTGCAGACAGGGTTGCCAACATTTTGACAAAGAAAAACCTGACACCTGCCCTGTTCTGTGCCCCACCCCTACTCCTCCCTTGTCCCGCCCTCACGCCCCACCCCAAGTCCCTTGCCACATCTACTGTTGCTCCCTTCACCCACCCTTCTACAACTGTCAGCACTAGATTTGCCATCTCAGAAGAAAAAACTGTCACATGTACATACGTTCTATGATTATATCATAAACTTTACATATCAGAAACAGAGCTCCAGTAGCCAAAATGCAAAAACCCCAACACATTCCAGACTTACCTACTGTAGAAAACCTGTCATAATAAAGCAGCACTAATGTCCAGGGCAGGGAAGTGGAGCAGCCTAATGGTTAAAGCAGCAGACTAGAAACCAGAGAGCCCAAGTTCAAATCCCACCGAAGTCCCTTGTGGCCTTAGGCAAGCCACTTAACCCTCCATTGCCTTGAAATGGCCAAGGGCGGCACTGGCAATCTCACCCCATTTAGGGCCTGCCAACAAATCCATCACACTGGCAGTGGCCCCATAAGCGTTTCAGAACTTGCTGCATGTGGGCTAGAGAGAGTAATAGCCCTACCTGTAAAAAGGCAGCAGCACCCTAGAATACCAGTATACTTCCTACAAAACAAACAAAAAAAAAAACAACCCCCACCCAAAAAAACAAAAGAATAAGTCATACTGCTACAGATCCCTACAAAGAAAACTAAACACTAACGAAATACCTCACAGAAGCCACCTACTAGGAGAATACCACACCTTGGTCACATGCACAAAAAACAGACAAACACTCAACAAATATGAAACAAGGGACCACACATCAATTACAGAGATATGAAGGCAAAAAACTGAACTGGAACCCTCAAAAACTCAGATTTGCATATACAGCAATACTAGTGGAATAGAAATCGAAATTTAAGGTATTGAAAAAAATGCATTTAGAATAAATATTGTTTTCTACCTTTGTTGTCTAAGTATCGTATTTTTCCATTTGCTTTGGTCCCAGTGTCTCTTCTGTTCTTATCTTGTCCAGGTCTCCTGTCCATTTCACGTTTCATCTCGCTCCATGTCCACCATCCATCTTCCCTCTGTGTCCCTTATTCATCCTATCCAACATCTCCCCTCTAAGTCCCTGTCTGTCCTCTCCCAATGTTCGCAAAAAACAAGCAGGCCAGAGGAGAAGGTCAAACATAATGTTTATTGAAATAATATAAATTCAAACTGCTGACACAGGCTGTGTTTTTCCCACATCAGGGCTGCATGTGATGGCAGCAAAAATATCACCACATCGATTTGACAAAAAAACTCCAGAAGATGGCAGCGTCACCTATGAAACCAACAGATTCTCCACACAAAGCATTTTCACAAGCTTCCTCTGAATCCCGGGCTGTGGGAGTCAAATCAGAAGACCTCAATTTCATCATGGCTTTAGACTTGCTCCTTGGCTTGCTACTGCCCAAGTAAGAGCTCCATGCTGACCCACCACTACCAGAAAGCAGAACCTTCTCCTGGCCTCCTCCAAACCACTAGCTGTGCAGTCAGGTCTCCGGTTCCTCAGCCTAGAACTTGCAACCTCAGCGCTGGGTAAGGAAAAACAACTTTATTGTGAGGTTGGGAAGACTGCGTACAGCAAGAGAAAAGTGATGGTGGTGGTGGGGTACAGGGGGGGGGGGGGGGTTGGGGGTAACAAGAAGGGACAGGATGACAAAAGAGAGGGGAATGGGTAAGCATTTGTAAAAGGGGATAGAAGGGGAGAGAGAAGAAAGTAAGGGTATGGCATGAAGGAAGTTTGAAAAACAAGAGAACAAAGCAGAGAAGACACAAAGGGGCAGAGAGAAGGGAGTATTTGTGGGGTAGGCAGGTGTCATTAGAGAGTTGAATGGAGCTGCTAAGCTCCTCTTGTTGTTTCTTTGAGGGTGTAAGTTGATATCCTGGGGCTGCTGAGTCTTTCTTCTTGGGGGGTTCCTCGGAGAAACAGCAAGAGACCTGGAAGCCCCAACCTATAAGCTCCCTCTCAGAGGTATTATGATGGAGCTATCAAGCACCTCTTATTATTGCTGTGTGGTTGAGAGGTGATATTTAACGTAGTAACATAGTAGATGATGGCAGATAAAGACCTGTATGGTCCATCCAGTCTGCCCAACAAGATAAACTCATTACATATGGTATATGATACTTCATATGTACACCTGATCTTGATTTGTCCTTGCCATATTCAGGGCATAGATTGTAGAAGTCTGCCCAGCACTCTCCTTGTTTTAAAATGTCTGAAGTTAACATTGAAGCCCCTGAAAAGCTCCAGTGCAGCCCATCCAAATCTATTCAGCCATGATTAGGGCATAGACCATATAAGTCTACTCAGCCCTGGCTTTGCTTCCCAATTGCCGGTGTTGCCACCCGATCTTTGCTAAACTTCTGTGGATCCATTCCTTTGTGTTTATCCCACAAATTTTAAAATTCTGCTACCATTTTCATCTCCACCACCTCCCATGGGAGGGCATTCCAGGTACCTATTTATTATTTATTTATTTTATAGCATTTATACTCCGCTCTTTCCCGCTCAATAGGAAGTTCAGTGCGGCTTACAAGTTTGTTATAAAGTATCACAGAGGTTACACAAGTATGGTACAAAGTTTCACATAGATGACACAAAGTATCAAGAGATGTTCAGTTATAAAGAGTAGAACAATATGAAGAGATGTGAGGAAGAGGATTGGAGTGTAGGTAGTGTTGATGGTGAGGAATTAAGTTTGAGAATTAAGTTGGGTTGTTTGGGTAAGCTTGTTTGAAGAGGTAAGTTTTCAGCAGCTTTCGGAAGGGTAGGTGTTCATTGGTTGTTCTGATGTGACGGGGTATTGCGTTCCAGAGTTGGCTGCCTATAATGGAGAAGTTGGACGCATAGTATGTTTTGTATTTGAGGCCTTTGCAGTTGTGAAGATGAAGATTGAGATATGTTCAAGATGATTTGGACCCGTTCCTGGCTGGAAGATCGATCAAGTTGGTCATGTAGCTTGGAGATTCGCCATGGAGGATCTTGTGGATCATAGTGTGGGCTTTGAAGTTTATGCGTTCTTTGAAAGGGAGCCAGTAAAGTTTTTCACCACCCTCTACCACCCTCTCCATGAAAAAATACTTCCTGGCATTATTCCTAAGTCTCCCCCCTTTCAACCTCAATTCATGCCCTCTAGTTCTACCGCTTTCCCATCTCTGGAAAAGGTTTGTTTGTGGATTAATACTTTTCAAATATTTGAACATCTGTATCTTATCACTCCTGTTTCTCCTTTTCTCCAGAGTATACATGTTCAGGCCAGCAAGTCTCTCCTTGTACTTCTTGCAATGCAAATCCCATACCATTTTTGTAGCTTTTTTTTTAACCACTTCAAGTCTTTTTACATCCTTAGCAAGGTATGGCCTCCAAAACTGAACACAATACTCCTTTTTTTCTGCTGGTTATACCCCTATCTTTGCATCCTACCATCCTTCTGGCCACGGTCACCACCTTGTCGCATTGTTTCACCTTCAGATCCTCGGACACCATCACCCCAAGGTCCCTCTCCTGAGCTGAGCTTACCAATCTCTCCTATCTGGTATTTCTCTTTTGAGTTTCTGCACTCCAAGTGCATCACTCGGCACTATAAGATTTTGGTGCTACCAAGCCCCTGTTGCTGTTTCTTTGGGGTTGGAAAGTGACATAATTATAGATATCAGATTTGCACCATTAATGGCAATGTGAGTGTTCACGCTCATATAAAAAAAATCAGAACAGTGACTGAGCATGATCGTGTTCACATCACGGGGAGCATTTCTACCAGCCCAAGGGCAACATGTATAACTTTCTTCTAAATCTCTATCAAAATTATTCTGCTTTAAGAACAGATCTTTTTATATTTTTAATTTTGTGACAGTTTATCCACAGATTAGAAGATGAAAAGTTGAATTCCTTTTGCTAAAACGCACTACCATTTTTCAAATGATCAGTAGAGAAACCATGCCTAGTAAGCATTCTGCTATCAGTGTGCTTCAACTGTAATATATTTATTGATTACTCTCTGACTCAGAACAGAAATGAAATTATGGGAATTTGTTCAAGGTAAAAGGTTAAAACTAGGAGCACCCTTTCAATTTTGATTTGCTTCAAAAACAAAGAGCCTCGGGGGGGGGGGGGGGGGGGGGGGGAAGAAGAGGGATATCGAGAATTTATAAGGCACTGTTCCAGCAGACTAAACCTGTTACTTATTATACACAGAAGTGGGAAAAGGCATTGGGGGTGTCCTATGATTATGCAGAGTGGGAAAGGGTATTCAAACTCTTGCTCCAGGTGGCAGTGTCCAGATCCCTAGTAGAGAATGGATATAAGATGCTCTATTGCTGGTACTACACTCCCAAGAGATTGGTTAGAATGTTCAAGGTAGGGTCAGCCCTGTGCTTGCGCCAGTGTGGGGGGGGAGGGTGATATGTATCACATTTGGTGGTCTTGCCCCTCAGCAGAAGAGTTCTGGACTAAAGTTTTGAAATTTGTATCGAGCTTGACCGGGGTTAGCTACCCCATGAAAATGGAGCACTGTCTTCTGCATGTTAAACCACAGGGTAATTTTATTTTTCACATGCAGAGCCCATCTTACAAGGAAGAAGGATTTTAAAAATACAGTGCAGCCAAATATGCCATGGAAATACGCACTGCGCCGGATTCTATAAATGGTGCTCAAAAATGGGCACCGCAAAAGATTGGTGGTCAGTGCAATTCCATAAAGGGTGCGTGCCCGTTATAGAATCACACTTATCCCCTAATTCTGTAAACAGCACCAAAAATGATGTGTGCATTTAATTGAATAACAAGCCAATTAGTGCCAATAATTAGCTTTTTAACCAGCAATTACTGGCGCTAATTGAAATTGATTAGCATGTACATGCGTAAATTTAGGTGCTTAAATGCGCTTAAATTTTACATGTGCCCCACAAAAGGGGGTGCAGAAATTGGAGGGTCATGGACATTTTGGGGCGGAGAGTGGATTCTAGTTACATGCGCAATTCTAGAAAAAGGGGGTTATATGTGTAAATTTAGGCAGGGCATTCGCACCACATTTTCACTGGTGCAAATGGATGCACCTAAGTATACACACGATCCCCGCGCTTAAATGCTATTCTAGTGTAGAATAGCGTTTAAGCTATTTTTTCCATGCTGATTTTTTAGGCACGATTATAGAATTCACCCCTTAGTGCTGATTCCTGCACCTTAACTTTGGGCGACAGACTTACAGCTGTTGTCAGTGCCAGTACTCATGTAGGGCACAAAGACCAAGAGGCTTATTTTCAAAGCACTTAGCCTCCCAAAGTTCCATAGAAACATATGGAACTTAGCCTCCCAAAGTGCTTTGAAAATATGCCTCCAAATATTCTTAACGACATGCATACATTTTTAGAATGCCCCTGACAAGCTCGTGAGTTGATGAGTTGTGCACAATGGGATTTTGTAATGGAAGATGTAAAGGATTGCTTTTCAACCCTGCTTTGATTGATAATGAACTGTGAAATCTTCTGTCTTTGACCGAAAGTAACTTTCCTTGTAAATACAAAAACAAGTTGGAAGATAAGAATTAATTTGGTATGCAAAGAGGAGGATGGTTCTTGTTTTCAGAAGTTCAGCCTGACCACCTGGACTTGGAAAGCATGTGACCACGTTTCCACAGTATGGCTTGTTTACCTAAACAGAGAAGCATTCTGTAATTTTCCTTAGCTCTGAACATGAGTTCTAAGCCTAATAAAAAGGGAAGTTTCTTTCAGTGAAATCGGGAGCTCATCTGTGAGTAATGTATGTACTGCGCAGAGGACTTGTTCCTGCTCTAAAAAGCTCCTGGCTTTCGCTGTAATGGGCCCCCCCCCCAGCTGATGATAAGAGCCTGGATGATGTAAGGACCAGTGATGATTGTATGTATAGTGTATTATTGCTTCTTTTCCTGGTCTAAGAACTCTTAGCATTGCTTAGATGTAGAGACCAGTGATGTAATGATTGTTTATATAGCTAATCATTGTGTTTATATAGATAATCATTGTATATACCTTACTCATTGTAGAATTTAGCACCTCTAATAAAAGTTTCATTTCTCTAATATGAATCCAAAAGAATCCACGGTAATTACTGAGTAGTCTGTGTCAGTGAGACAGGTTGTAAATCCATAGCAGTACAGATTTGGGGGTTATAGAATATTGCACAGCCAGATGTGTGCACAAATCTAATTGGTACCAATTAACATCATTAATTGGTTGCTAACAGCAGTGGCATAGCATGCGGGGGGTGGTCTTGGGTGCCTGGGCCCTCAAAATTGGATACAGGCCTCCCAAGGTCTGCTAGTGCGGCTGGCAGGGGTCCCCAAGCTCCGCCAGCCTTTCTCCAATGCTGTTCACCGCTGCGCTGCCTGCCTTGCTTCCCATTCCTCCCCCCCTCCCCGCATTCATGCTCAATTTCATTAAAACCAAGCATGCGCACCATGGTGGTGGTGGTGGGGGGGGGGGGGGGGGAACAGGGCAGGCAGCATGGCAGTGAACAAAGCTGGAGGAAGGCTTCTGCTGACAGGGCTTGGGGATCCCTGCCAGCCTAGGTATCTGGGGTTGCGGCAGCAGGGAGTGCCTCCCCCAGTTTGGACTCAGACCTCCACCCCCCAAAAAATTGAAGTCTGACTATGCACCTGGTTAACAACCAATTATTGCTCGTTAGCCAATTAAGTTGCTTGAGCAATAATTGGTTGTTAACCAGGTGCATAGCCAGTCTTCAATTTTTTTGGGGGGGGCCTTAGCCCAAAGTGGGGGGCACATTTTGCCCTGCCTCCCTGCTGCTCTCTGCCTCCAAGCCCTGCCAGCAGAAGCCTTCCTCTAGCTCTATTCACTGCCACGTTGCCTGCTCTGCTTCCCCCTGCAGTGGTTATGCTTGGTTTTAATGAAATCGATGCACCCAAACTCCAAAATGTAAGCACCCAAACCTAGGTGTCATATATAGAATCCGGGGGATGCTGAGCATAGTTTGGGTGGAGCAGGGACAGTTCTGTTGTATGCACATATTTTATAAAATATGCTGGTACATACATCGAATGCATGCACATATTTACACGTTCTTAGGAGTAGGTGTAAATTTGGTCATGAACATTTGCACAGTTATAGGGTTAGTTTTGAAAGCCCATTTTATGAAAGCACATGGGCACCTATGTTGTCTTTATAACATGTGACCTGCTGAGTGAAAAGGTACCAAAAGTGGGGTTACAAATAAAAGAGATGAAGGAAATACAAGTCTGGCGGGGTAAATCTGGCCATCTTTCATTTTTGAAAGTTTTGTGCACTATGGGGTGAATTCTATAAATCACACCTAAAATATCAGTGTAAAAAAAACCTCTGTGCTTCTGTAAGCCGCGCCTAAATTTAGGCACGGTTTATAGGATAACGCTTAAGGACATGTGTTCTGCCTAAATATAGGCACGTCCATTTGCACCAACAAAAATGCCCCTGCCTACATTTATCCATGTAACCCCCTATTCTATAATTGTATGTGTAACTGAAATCCACGCCCATGCTCCACCTCGAAACACCCATGACCCTCCCATTTCTGCACCCCCTCTTCTGAGATGCATGCAAAATGTAGGCATGGAGCATGCACCTAAATTTATATGTGCACATATTAATTTCAGTTAGCGCCAATAATTGCTTGCTAAAAAGCCCATAATTGGCACTAATTGGCTCATTATTCAGTTAAGTTTCACATGCAAATTGGACACGTTACCCAAATTGGCATGTGCAATTTTTGGCCACATTTATAGAATTAGGGGGTATAGGGTCAGTAGAATGGGACTATGCAATATCTTTTCCTACGGATTACAGAGTATAGATGGTTTAAGTTTGCTGCTTTTCAAATGTGTTTGCCTGAATTTTTTTCCTTATTTATTTTTTATTATTTTTTAGTCTTTTATTTATACAATTATTTAAACAAATTCACAAGTATCCACTTGATTAGGAAATACCGGGCTCATACAGTACAAGGAAATAGTATTATAAGAGGTTATATAAAGAATAAGAAAATTTATTCATGTAACCCTTCCTTAGACCACAATAGTGGGGGGGAACTTGATATACTGGCTTTTTGTGAGTTTTGCAACTACATTCAAAGTGGTTTACATATATTCAGGTACTTATTTGTACCTGGGCAATGGAGTGTTTAGTGACTTGCCCAGAGTCACAAGGAGCTGCAGTGGGAATTGAACCCAGTTCCCTAGGATCAAAGTCCACTGCACTAACCACTAAGCTACTCCTTCACTAGTAACAGTCCATGTAGAAGCTTCCCATTGCAGATCACCAATGTGGCCACGCAGGCTTCTGTTTCTGTGAGTCTGACGTCCTGCACGTATGTGCAGGACGTCAGACTCACAGAAACAGAAGCCTGCGCGGCTGCGTTGCTGATCTGCAAGGGCAGGCTTCTACATGGAATGTTGCTAGTGGAGTAGCAACATTCCATGTAGAATCTCAAATAGTAGCAATAGATTCTCAATAGTAGCAACATTCCATCTAGAATCTCCAATAGGGAAAGGGAAATGGGGCTTGATATACTGCCTTTCTGAGGTTTTTGCAACTACATTCAAAGTGGTTTACATAGTATATACAGGTACTTATTTGTACTTGGGGCAACAGATGGTTAAGTGACTTACCCACACTCAAAAGGAGCTGCAGTGGGAAGTGAACCCAGTTCCCCAGGATCAAAGTCCACTGCACTAACCACTAGACTACTCCTCCACTATATATTATTAGGAGAACATTAAAGGAAAGTTTAATCAATGAAAAGGCCTAGCCCAATTTCCACAATATAAACTTCCAATAACCATTCATGATTAACTCCAGATAGCTTCTTGAAGTAAATGAAGGACTTCAGATGTTCCGGTTCAAAGAACACATACTTCACACCTAAATACTTAATAATATATTTACAGGGATATGGTAGAAGAAATGAAGCACCCAGTGCTTTAGTGTCAGTCCTCATGTCCAGAAAATGTATCCTCCTGTCCTGGATGTTTTTGACTACATCAGGGTATAAAGGGCCGTGGAGAGGGGGGGACAGGGGGGACAAAATTCCCCGGGCCCGGGCCTCCGGGGGGGGGGGGCCGCTCGCCCGCCCTCCGTTGCTCCCTGGCATTGAACTTAAGTGCCTCACCTTCGAAAGCGCAGCAAGCAGCGGCAGACCACTCCTTCCTTCTGTGTCCCGCCCTGCCTGACATAACTTCCGCGAGGGCGGGACACGGAAGGAAGGAGTGGTCTGCCGCTGCTTGCTGCGCTTTCGAAGGTGAGACGCTTAAGGTCAGTGCAGAGGGCCCGGGGGTGGAGAGAGTGCCTGGTGGCGGGTGGAGGGGGGCCCGGTGACTTCGGGTAGGGGGGGCCCCGGGGGAAGCCTTGTCCCGGGCCTGGCCCAGTCTCTCGGCGGCCCTGGGTATAACCAAGCTCTTTGACCACAAAAAGGTTGCTGAAAAAGATCAGTCTCATAATTCCATTTAAATCTTGTTCAAACACAAAAGAAATAAGTAAAGTAGCCCTACATAAAACTTCTGAGATTGAATCCTCCAGTATAGTCTTTCAGTTCCTCTTGTTCCTGACCAAGATCAGTGTCCCCTCGCTCACCTTTTAGAAGGTAAATAATAAATCTTGTTAACAGGGAGAATAGTGTTTGAAGAAAAATTTCAATAAGAAATTTTTTTAATATTTCCATTGGAAGGACACCAAGAGGCTTATTTTCGAAAGAGAAAAACGCCCAAATTCCGACCTAAATCGGGAGATGGACGTCTTTCTCTTGTGGGTGCCCAAATCGGTATAATCGAAAGCCGATTTTGGGCGTTTCCAACTGCACTCCGTCGCGGGAACGCATAAAGTTGACGGGGGCGTGTCGGAGGCGTGGTGAAGGCGGGACTGAGGCGTGGTTATCGGCTGAGCAGAGATGTGCGTGCTCGGCCGATAATGGAAAAAAGAAGGGCGTTTTCAGAGAGAATTTAGGTCACTTTTGTTGGACCCGTTTTTTTCACGAACAGGTCCCAAAAAAGTGCCCTAAATGACCAGATGACCACCGGAGGGAACCGGGGATGACCTCCCCTGACTCCCCCAGTGGTCACTAACCCCCTCCCACCAAAAAAAAACAAATGTTAAACACTTTTTTCCCAACTTGTAAGCCAGCCTCAAATGTCATCCCCAGCTCCATGACAGCAGTATGCAGGTCCCTGAAGTAATTTTAGTTTAGTTAGTGCTGTGCGGGACCCATGCAGAGAGGAAAAATCGGAAGAAAAAAAAAAAACAAGCAAGTGCAGTCAGGGACGTCTAAATTAGCAGGATAGTAAAAGGTGGAATTGAACCAGCAACCTTCTGATTATAAGCTCAGTGCTCTAGCCAGTGAACCACATTATTCAGGTGCTTAGATGTCCTTCCCTTTCCATTAAGTCCTTCCAAGTTTCTGTCAGCCAATCACCGCTGTTTAGCTGACACAGATGTCAGCTAAATGAGCTGTGATTGGCTGACAGAAACTTGGAGGGACTTAATGGAAAGGGAAGGACGTCTAATCAGTGGTGCACTGGCTAGAGCAATGAGCTTGTAATCCAAAGGTTGCTGGTTCAATTCCCCCTTTTACTATCTTTTAATTTGGACGTCCCTGACTGCACTTGCTTGCTTGTTTTTTTTTTTCTTCCGATTTTTCCTCTCTGCATGGGTCCCGCGCAGCACCAACTAAAGTAAAATTGCTCTGGGGACCTGCATACTACTGTCATGGAGCTAGGTATGATATTTGAGGCTGGCATAGAGGCATCTCAGGGGGACCAGTGCACTACGAATGCTGGCCCCTCCCACGACCAAATGCCTTGGATTTGGTCGTTTTTGAGCTGGGACGCTTCGGTTTTGATTATCGCTAAAAAACAAAAACGCCCAGCTCAAAAAACGCCCTAATCCAATGTATTTTCGAAAAAAAAGATGGACGTCCATTTTTTTCGAAAATACAGTTCGGCCCGCCCCTTCACGGACCCGTTCTCGGAGATGGACGTTTTTACAAATGGGCGTTCGCGTTCGATTATGCCCCTCCAATTAGACTAGAAAAATTCAGTATTCTGAGATTCAAATGCCTGTTGAAGTTTTCCACCTGTTCAAGGAGCACTTTTACTAAGCCGTGTAGGTGCCTACGCATGCCCAATGCGTGTCAGTTTTGAGTTACCAACTGGCTACTGCGTGGCCCTTGCGGTAATTTCAATTTTGAGTCACGTCCACTTTGCGCGCCGGAAAATATTCCTATTTCCTGGCACGTGGGTGGTAATCGGCATTTTACGCACGTAGACCATTACCACCCGGTTACCAAGTGAGACTTTACCGCAAGGTCAATGGCTGGCAGTAAGATCTCAGTACCAAAATGGACAAGCAGCAATTTTCATTTTGCCTCACGGCCATTTTCGACAAAAATTTTTAAAAAGGCATTTTTTTTAAAGGTGCACTGAAAAATGATTTTACACACTCCCAAAACACGTCTACACTACTGCAGGCCATTTTTCAACGTGCCTTTGTAAAAGGGCCCCCAAATTTCCTATGAAAATGGTATTATGCTTTACCAAGATTATAACATTTTCTTTAATTAAGTACATAAGTAATGCCACACTGGGAAAAGACCAAGGGTCCATCGAGCCCAGCATCCTGTCCACGACAGCAGCCAATCCAGGCCAAGGGCACCTGGCAAGCTTCCCAAACGTACAAACATTCTATACATGTTATTCCTGGAATTGTGGATTTTTCCCAAGTCCATTTAGTAGCGGTTTATGGACTTGTCCTTTAGGAAACCGTCCAACCCCTTTTTAAACTCTGCTAAGCTAACCGCCTTCACCACTTTCTCCGGCAACAAATTCCAGAGTTTAATTATACGTTGGGTGAAGAAACATTTTCTCCGATTTGTTTTAAATTTACTAAACTGTAGTTTAATCGCAAGTTCAGCTTGAATATGTTGTTCACCCTCTTTTTTAATCATATCAATGGATTGAGACAAACTTTCAACCTTAACGTACAAGTTAGCAGTCTCCTGAGCAGATTTCAACACAGAAATAGTCAGTCTCTCAATAGCTTGCCACAAGGTCTCCAGAGTAACCATCGCAGGGGCATCTGGCAGTTACATTCCCAGATGTAACTGTGCCAGATGCCCTACCTTTGGAAGCGGTTCCCTCACCACTGATCACAACACTAATGCCTTCATAAGTGCAGGATCTGCAATCGCATTTCTGGTGGCAGCTGGACAAGGTGGGGCTTTAGTATCAGGGGGAGAGAGAGAAACAAGCTGCCCCAGGAGCTTTCCAGCTCCTCCCGAAGTAAATTCAATGGAGCCTCCTCCTTGTACAACTTGTGAGAATCGGATGGAGTAGCGATCCAAAGTTTGCTGCAGTGGTGAGGAAGTTCCAGTCAGCGGAGGTATGGATTTCACATTCCCTTTCCTGTTAGTGTGGGCGGTCACTGGGCGGTAACAATGTTAAAGCAGCAAGAGAGTGGAATGCACAGCAGCTGACCTCAGGACACCATCTTGGCCACTCCCTTCTCATTTTTTAAAGACATAATTAATTCATACCTTAGGCTGTAATGTTGCAGGATTATGCAGTTGATATCTTTCTAACTTGTGGTATAAATAAGTCACATACTGCACTTTTGGTACCTTTTTGCTCAACGGATCACAAATAGTGATAAAATAGGTGGTTTTTGTACATTTCCACCTAGGAACCTTGTTTAAAATTGGACCCGTGGAGGGGCATAATTGAACGAAAACGTCTATCTCCATGGGTGTTTATCTCTGAGAACGGGTCCGTGAAGGGGCGGACCGAACCGTATTTTCGAAAAAAATAGACGTCCATGTTTTATTCGACAATTTGTGAGCTGGGCGTTTTTGTTTTTCAGCGATAATGGAAAATGAAAGCGCCCAGCTCAAAAACGAATAAATCCAAGGCATTTGTTCGTGGGAGGGGCCAGGAGTCGTAGTGCACTGGTCCCCCTCACATGCCAGGACACCAACCGGGCACCCTAGGGGGCACTTTTACAAAAACAAAAAAAAAGGTAAAAGAGCTCCCAGGTGCATAGCACCCTTCCCTTGTGTGTTGAGCCCCACAAATCCCCCTCAAAACCCACTGCCCACAAGTCTACACCATTACTATAGCCCTAAGGGGTGAAGGGGGGCACCTACATGTGGGTACAGTGGGTTTGGGGGGGTTGGACAACTAAGCATTAAGCAGCACAATTGTAACAGGTAGGGGGGGATGGGCCTGGGTCCACCTGCCTGAAGTCCACTGCACCCCCTAACAACTGCTCCAGGGACCTGCATACTGCTGCCAGGGAGGTGGGTATGACATTTGAGGGTGAAAATAAAAAGTTGTGAAACATCATTTTTTGTGGTGGGAGGGGGTTAGTGACCACTGGGGGAGTCAGGGGAGGTCATCCCCGATTCCATCTGGTGGTAATCTGGTCATTTAGGGCACTTTTTGGGGCCTTATTCGTGAAAAAATAGGGTCCAGGAAAAGTGCCCTAAATTCTAGCTACAAACGCATACTTTTTGTCCATTATCGGCGAAAGGCGCCCATCTCTCCTTGGCTGATAACCACGCCCCACTTCCACCTTCGCCACGCCTCCGACACGCCCCCGTCAACTTTGTACGCTTCCTCAATGGAGTGCAGTTGAAAACGTCCAAAATCGGCTTTCCATTATACCGATTTATTCGTTTTTGTGAGATAAACGTCTATCTCCCGATTTGGGTCGAAATCTAGGCGTTTTTCTCTTTCAATTATAAGGTGGATAGTCAATAAAAAAAAATCCTATTAACAATGAAGTATGCCCTCTGAGTTTAGGCTGAGAACACATAACCTAGCTGAGACTCACGCCCATGCAGGGAGGGTGGAAGGGGAGATAACATTTAGTAACATAGTAGATGATGACAGATAAAGACTCGTACGGTCCAACCAGTCTGCCCAACAAGATAAACTCATTACATATGGCATGTGATACTTCATGTGCATACCTGGTCTTGATTTGTTCTTGCCATTTTCAAGGCATAGACCATAGAAGTCTGCCCAGCACTGTCCTTGTTCTCCAACTTCCGAAGCTGAATCTGTCCAGCCACGATCAGAGCACAGACCATAAAAGTGTGCCCAGTACTAGCTTTGCTTCCCAGTTACCAGTGTTGCTTCATAACCTCTGCTAAGCTTCTTTGGAGCCATTTATTCTAAACAGGATTATTTTGCTTTTATCCCACATATTTTTGAATTCCATTACCATTTTCATCTCCACCACCTCTTGCAGGAAGGAATTCTAGGTATCTACCACTCTCTCCGTTAAAAAATTCCTTCTGACATTATTCCTGAGTCTGTCCCTTTTCAACCTCAATACATGTCCTCTAGTTCTATTACTTTCCCGTCTCTGGAAAAGGTTTATTTGCGGATTAATACCTTTCAAATATTTGAACGTCTCTATCATAACACCCGTTTCTCCTTTCCTCCAGGGTACGCATGTTCAGGCAAGCAATTCTCTTCTTGTACATCTTGCAACGCAAATCCCATACCATTTTTGTAGATTTTCTTTGCACCGCTTCCAGTCTTTTTACATCTTTCGCAAGATACGACCTCCAAAACTGAACACAGTACTCCAAGTGGGGCCTCACCAAGAACTTGTAGAGTGGCGTCAACACCTCCTTTCTTCTGCTGGTTATACCCCTCTCTCTGAGATTTGATTAGTTGCCAAGGAAAGGATAAGTGGATGGCAGAAGGTTATTGGATGTTGGGTGTATAGGAATGAGGAGGGGATAGTGGGAATTAGGACCTTAGAATCTGGCACTTATGGCAGAGTAACATAGTAACATAGTAGATGACGGCAGAAAAAGACCTGCATGGTCCATCCAGTCTGCCCAAGACAAACTCATATGTGTATACCTTACCTTGAATTTGTACCTGTCCTTTTCAGGGCACAGACCATATAAGTCTGCCCAGCAGTATTTCCCACCTCCCAACCACCAGTCCCGCCTCCCATCACCGGCTCTGGTACAGACCGTATAAGTCTGCCCTCCCTTATCCTCGCCTCCCAACCACCACCCCCTCTTCCCCCCAACTGCTCCGCCAGAGATGTTGTGCGGAGTGGGTGGGTTCTGAAAATAAAACATTTGGCCCACCCTTCCCTCCTTTTTCGGTTGGGTTGTGAAGGGGAGTGACGTTCGTGGAATAGGTGTGTTAAGTCCTATCTGGTGGATGTCAAAATAGTTCATAATTTTGACTTCAAAGGTCTTACGTTCCTGGATGGTCTTAAAGTTTCCTTTTAGTATTTTTACCATAAAATCATCGATGCAGTGTTCTGGTGTGATAAAGTGTTGTCCCACAGAGGTGACATCCAGGTTGGCATTGTGATGTTTAATATCATGTCTATATAAATTGTGGGGCCCTTTTACTAAGCCACGTAGTCGTGTCCTATGTGTCCTACGTACATCAATTATGAATTACCACCTGGGAACCACGAGGGCTGGGCGGTAATTTCATTTTCTACGCACGCCCACTATGCGTCCCGGAAAATTTCTGGTGTGCAGCATTAAGCGGGCAGTATAGTCATATGTACGCTGATGATTACCACCTTGTTTAACGCGTGAGACTTTATCACTAGATCAATGGGTAAGGTCTCAGGCCCAAAATGGACGTGCGCCAATTTTTATTTTGCCGCACGTCCATTTTCGGGAATAAAAAGCCATTTTTGCAGGTGAGCTAAAAAATGGACCTGTGTGCGCCCAATACACACGTCTACACCAGTGCAGGCCATTTTTCGCACACCTTAGTAAAAGGACCCCTGTATCTCCAATATAGCACCCTTCTTCACACTTTTTGCATTGAATGATATATACCACATTTGATGATGAGGATGTGAAGGATCCCCTTATGCTGAATGTTTTTCCCATGTGACTGTGGGATCCTGTGAAATGCAGGGCCAGCCTAACCCGGTAAGCATGGTAAGCACCGCAGAGGGGCGTCTGCCTTCAAGGGCGCCGCATGCTCTGCTGCCTGTCCGCCCGCCCTCCGAGTTCCAGGGTCCGTCCGCCCTCCCTCCCTCCCAGTTCCAGGGTCCCTTTCTCCGAAATTTAAGAGCCATCTTCTTACCTCATTGGGGTTACGGCGGCAGCAGCACGCAGTGAAAAGCGTGCAGGTTCGGCGCTTCAGCCTTCCCTTCTCTGTCTCTCAGCTCTGGTCTCGCCCTCATTTCCTGTTTCTGCAAGGGCGGGACCAGAGCTGTGAGACAGAGAAGGGAAAGCTGAAGCGCCGAGCCTGCACGCTTTTCACTGCGTGCTGCTGCTGCCGTAACCCCGATGAGGTAAGAAGATGGCTTTTAAAATTCGGAGCGAGGGACCCTGGAACTTGGAGGGAGGGAGGGAGGGAGACCCTGGAACTCGGAGGGAGATCCTGGAACTCGGAGGGAGGGAGGGAGACCCTGGAACTCGGAGGGAGGGAGGGAGGGAGACCCTGGAACTCAGAGGGAGATCCTGGAACTCGGAGGGAGGGAGGGAGGGAGACCCTGGAACTCGGAGGGAGGGAGGGAGGGAGACCCTGGAACTCAGAGGGAGGGAGGGAGGAAGACCCTGGAACTCGGAGGGAGGGAGGAAGGGGGGACGAGAGAGAGAGGGAGGGGAGAGGGAGGGGAGGAGGGGAGGGGGGAATGCACCACCTGCAATCGATGGACAGGAGGGGGTGGGGGGGTTAGAAGGCAATGGACACAGGAGAAGGGGAGGTAGACACTATGTTTTTTGTTGTGCTCCCTCTGCCTGCTGTTCTTCAACTTGTTCTTCACCTTTTAAGGCACTGGGCTGGAAAAGGGAGCAGGGTGAGAGAAGAGGGAGGGAGAAAAGAGACAGAAGATGCTAGACGGGGGGGTGGGGGGGTGGCGCCAACTGATAGTCTGCAGGGTGGCACCAGAGACCCTAGGACCAGCCCTGGTGAAATGTGTTGGCCCAGTTTGCAGCTTGGTATATTGCAGGGGCTTGTGCCATTCTCTCCTTTTTGAGCTTCTCTCGGGAGCTTGCTTTTCACTCATTTGTGTTTCAAATTAGGTGCCTGTCGGAAGGCCAGACCTGGTGGGACTAGGAATATTTCAGTAATTCATCCTCCTGGAGCAGTGGTTGCCGATCTTTTATGATTTTTCTCAGTTTTTCCAGCTCTGTATTGTGTCTCTACAAGCAGGACTTTCTCTGGTTTTATTTTCTTTGTCCTGCAGTAGGTATTTTAAGGAAAGAAGCAATATTCTTGGAGATTACTTGGGGGTTGTAGCCTTTTTGTTTGAAGGATTCAGTCAGGATTTCGAGGTGTTTATCTCTGTCTCTTGGGTCAGAGCAGATACGGTGGTATCATGTGGCTTGGCTGTGTATTATGGAATTTTTTTGTATGTGAAGAGTGGAAGCTGGAGCTGTGGGGGTTGTTGCATCTATCCGTAGCAGTGGCGCAGCCAAGGGTGGGCTGGGGTGGGCCCAGGCCCACCCACTTTAGGTTCAGGCCCACCAAGTAGCAGCACACCTATAATGTGGCTGGCAGGGACCCCAAGCCCCACCAGCCAAAAACTCCCAACAACTGTTTGCTGCCGGTGAATATCTGCTATTTAAAAGGTATACGGGGGAGAGGAGATGTTTGAAAGACCGTATGGTATGTAGGCGAGAGAGGGAGAAACCAAATCACTTGTAGGACAAGGTGGAGTTCTGCCCACCCACCTTGGGTCCAGGCCCACCCAAACTTGGGTGTCTGGCTACGCCCCTGATCCGTAGTGAATGCTGATAGAGTGAGGAAGTGTGGAAGTGCCAGTGTTACGAGGCTTTAGCATTTTCTGTTCTTTATTTTCCAAATAAACATTTCTGATGGTTGTATGTAGAACACGGGCTTTGACGTTCTGTGACATTCTGTGTGCAGAACACTGAGCACAGGAATCAAATCTCGACAGGAGAGGGATTTCCTGCAGACAGAGGAAAGAGTGAAGGGGCAGCTGGAGCATCTGTCAGTCCTCTTCTGCTTTGCCATTTTCCTCCCCTGTCATGCTGTCTTGTGAGAATTAACAGATGTACTGTAACTACAGCATGGGGTCTCTCTTCATTAAGCTTTTTTTTTTCTTCCCCTTTTCTTCCATTTGTGCTCCTAGGAAAATTCCTTACAAAGCAATACTCTAAATCTAGAGTCAAAACATATTTCTGTAGGTTGCACAATTTGTTTTGGTTTCCTGTGAATATTTTGCCCTTCCAGAAGGGGTCAGAAATAAGGGGCAAAAGGGAATGGGGTTGCACTTTGAGCTGCTTTTCCCAAGCCCTTAATTCCTACAGAAAAGAATCTGTAGTCTGTTTATACCTCATTAAAGGGCCCTTTTACTAAAGGCATGTAGGAGTCCAACGTGTGTCAAATTGGCATTACCACCCGGCTACCACATGCTCCGGGTGGTAATTCCATTTTTGGCACACACCTAAAACACGCGGTAGAAAATATTTTGTATTTGCTACCGTGTGGCATTTACCCGGTGGTAATCGGCAGTTTATGCGCGTTGAACCCTTACCACCTGGTTACCGCTAAGTCAATGGATGGAAGTAAGGTCTGAAGCCAAAAATGGTCGCACGCTGCTTTTAATTTTGCCACACGTCCATTTTCCTGCACTAAAAGAATTGCCTTTTTCCCAGGAGCGCGGAGGAAATGGACGCCAGCGCGCGTCCAAAACACCTACACCAGCGCAGGCTACTTTTAGGCACATCTTAGTAAAAGGACCCTAAGAGTACTGGGCTCTGAATTGCACTGATGCCTGCGCCCGGACTGCAAATGTGTTCAAATCAACTTTACATCCTACGATGGGATTTCTGCTTTAAATGCATTTTACATACAAATTGCATTATAAAATATTTTATTGAGACTAGTATAAATCATTCGGTTCCTTTGCCAAACAAAATGCACATCAAAATGTAACAGTCAAAATTCATGAGCTAAACCTCTAGTCTACTGAATCAAAAATGTGCCCATATCTAAATAAAACTAAGGCACTGTGGAATCAGTGTAACCGAGGACCGAATGCCTTATGTACAGTACAAGATAACCAAGGCAATGTTTCAAATTTAGAAATGCAAATCCAATGCATACTTTTATACCTTACAAACATGACCTGACAGAAATCACCAATGAAATCAAGCTCAGCCTAAACATCATGAACTCATGGGCAAATGCATTCCAACTAAAACTCAATACAGATAAAACACACTGTCTCATCCTCTCATCCCAATACAATACGAACAAACCCACTAACATAAACACCCCAGACTACACCCTCCCTATCTCAGACAGCCTGAAAATCCTCAGCGTTACTATCGACCATAACCTTACACTTGAGAGCCAAGTTAACTCTTCAATTAAGAAAATGTTCCACTCAATGTGGAAACTCAAACGCGTGAAACCATTCTTCCCGAGGGAAACATTTCGTAGCTTGATACAATCAATGGTACTAAGCCATGCAGACTACTGCAATGGAATCTACGTGGGATGCAAAGAACAACTCATAAAGAAACTTCAGACCGCTCAAAACACAGCAGCCAGGCTTATATTTGGAAAAACACGATTCAAAAGCGCCAACCCCCTCCAAGAAAAAATACACTGGCTACCAATCAAAGAACGTATTGCTTTCAAAATCGGCACCCTAGTCCATAAAATTACGGCGAAGCCCCGGGCTACATGACAAACCTCATAGACCTACCAACAAGAAACACAATCGGATCATCACGAACATACCTAAATCTCCACTACCCAAGCTGCAAAGGACTCAAATACAAATTAACTTATGCATCCAGTTTCTCCTTCATAAGCACACAACTGTGGAACGCACTACCAAAAGACGTGAAAACAATGTACGACCACCTAAACTTCCGGAAATCACTAAAAACCAACCTGTTCAAAAAGGCATACCCCATTGACCCAACTTAAATGCCTAAACCCTGCAACACTACAAAACCAAAGAACGTAATGGACATAACGTAACTCTTCCTTTATATGATTCCCTAATATGTTGTTCTACTTGAATCCGATTCTACCATAACCTCACCGTGTAACTGTTTACACCGGAATTGGCGAACGCCTTTACGGTACCATGTAAGCCACATTGAGCTTGCAAATAGGTGGGAAAATGTGGGATACAAATGTAATAAATAAATAATGCATGCAAGCATAAAGAGGCATGGTTATGGATGAGGAACTAGGTGGTTTGTGAGCATTCCAAAATTTACACGCATAGTTATAGAATATGGCCCCGTGTGCCTAAATCTACTTGCCAGGATTTACGCCACTTTTTCGTTGGTGTAAATGGAGGCACATAGTTTTAGGCGCTGGGATATCAACTAAGCATATTCTATATACAGCGCCTAAATCTAGGTGCCGCTTATGGAATACGCTTAGGCGGAAATGTTTTTCAAGCGGATGTTTCAGGTGCCATATATAGAATCTGGCCTTATTTGGTTACTTTGACGTAGGTGTCTTCTGATAAAATGACTCCAATTGTTTACAGTAATTCTAAGTTTTGCAAAAACAAATGCTACACATAAAGGTTGGATTCAGTAAATTGCGCTCATAAATTGGCCTAATGTGCTATTTTATAAGGGGTGCTGCGAGATCAGTGTGCTTTATAGAATAGCACTTAGAGCCGATTCCCGCGCCGAAAGTTGAATGCCAGAATTTACGCCAGCTGAAATGCCGGTGAGGAACTCATTAAATCCAATAGAAAGGACCAAAATTATTATGCAGGGATATCTATCCTATATAATAAAAAGCACCTCCAACATTCTGAAGCTGACTCCGTGGCACTGTGGCAGTGTAGGGTTCATAAGTCTGTAGTTCAGCGTTTCATTGGCTCTCACTGTCCCCGCCCTCACGTCGAGGAAACGGAATGCTGCATAGTTGCCAAGTAAAGAAATGCGACGTCACAGGAACAAAGAACCAATCAGACAGAACGGAACTTGGAGGAGGGAAGTGGAGTGGATTGAATCTCTAACAAACAATCATATACAGGGAGGTATGAACATCAGTGGAGGCAAGTGCACAGAACAGAAGGGAAGACAAACATTTAATCACTTTGTCACTCACTCACACACATACACACACACAATCACTCTGTGTATTTCTCTCTTACACTGTCTGTAAAACACACTGTCACTCTCAGTCTCTCACATGGGCAACTGTATGTTGCATTCTCATGAGTAAGGAGCTCTTCTGATGTGATTGTTAAACTGATTGAAGGGCCTGAACAAGGAAACCTTTTACCACATTGTAACACAGTTTACACAAAAAATATTGTATATAAAGAAATCTTACACATGTAAACAACAATTATATTCAGAATACAACCGTGAAAACATTAATGGCAGGAACTCATTACATTGCTAGCACCCGTTTCATTGCGTTAAGAAATGGGCCTTTTTTACTAGTAATACGATAATCCTTGTCCCAGGTAACTGTTTCCTTAAGCATAATACAGCAGCAGAGTAATTATCATTTCAGAAAACCTTCATGGATTTTTCAACATACTCTCAGCATATTTGCACACATTTTCATGTGGAGGGGCATAATCGAACGTCACCGGCGAAATAGATCGCCTGCGATCTATGTTGGCGGCGGCGCTACAGCTGGCCAGAACAGTATTATTGAAAAAGATGGCTGGCCATCTTTTTTTCCGATAATACGGTTTAGCCCGGCCAAATGCCACAGTTCGCCGGGTTTGAGATGGCCAGTTTTGTTTTTCAGCGATAATGGAAAAAAATGCCGGCCATCTCAAAGCTGGCGAAATCCAAGGCATTTGGTTATGGGAGGAGCCAGGGCCGTGCCAACACGGAAAGCGGGATGGACACCACAGGGGGCGCCGACCTCTGGAGGGCGCCTACTGGCACCTTTTTCCTGAGGTCAGCTCACTTGCAAAATGTTTTACCTGAAGCTGTGATTCTCCTCTCTCCCCTGCCCTCCCCTCTTGGACCGAAGTGCTCACTGAGGCAGGCAGGCTCTGCTGAAGTTGTTTGAAAGAATACAACCAGTGCTATATATGTCTTTGGTGTGGGAAGAACTCCTTATTCAGGGTGAGCTTCAACAACATTCAAATTAAAGAGAACAGCCAGGTTTGGAGGGAGGTGTGCAAGTGAGACTGGGGAGAAATAAAAACTAAATAGTGTAATTGTTAAAATCTGTAAGTGGTTCAAAGTTTTTTTTTTCTGAGCTTGTACACTGAGAGGAGGGCATGACTGCAGTGATGTTTGCATAATTATCAGGTAACCGGATAGCTACAGCTAAAAGCCATTTCATTGGCTGGTGGTTCCAACAGTAGTTTCAAAAGAGGAAGTTTAGCTGAGGTGTAGTGTAGAAGAGCTGTTAAGTGAAAATCTGATTGGTTTTTTTTGGTGTTTGTTTTTATATAAAAGATTCTCCTTGGATAGGAAGAGTCTGTGATATGTTAAAATATATTTTGCTTTAATGAAATTGCTAAACTTTAGAGTCAGAGACTTATCAATGATCAGAAAAAGAAAGTCACCAGACAACAAAGGTAGAGAAAAATCATTTTATTTTCATTTTAGTGTTTGGAATATGTCCACTTTGAGAATTTACATCTGCTATCTTATTTTGCAATGTATAGCAATTTGTTTCTAAGAATATTGCTGACAATTCCTGTCAGTGTGGCAAGTGGTGAGCGATGATTTTCACGGTTAAAAATCATAAGAACCTAGTAAAAATGCCCATTTCAAAAGGGAAGGAAACAGGCGCTAGCAAGGCTATCCCCCACCCTCCCTCCCTCGCTGTTCCAGACTCTGCCATCCCTCTGTTTTCACCCCCCTTTCCGCGACCCAGTCGACCCCCCTTCTCAGCAAAAACCGTCCCCCGCCGCCGTCCAGTACCTGTGCTGACGGGGGACCCCAACCCCCATCAGCAGAAGTCCTGTGCTGGCCTTCGAGGTGTTGCTTCTTCAATGATTTTGTGTCCAAGTTGCTCTGCGTGCGTCTGACGTCAGGGGGATGGTTTTCGCCGAGAAGGAGGGTCGACTGGGTCGCGGAAGGGGGGTGCAGTGGGCTGTAACACAGGGGGAGGAGTAGGGAAACATGCTCCGTGTGTTTCCCTACTCCTCCCCTTGCTTTGGTATCAGCTGTCACTGACGTCATTGACGTCAGTGTGTGCCTGCCTAGCAGACCACCTCCAAGGGAGGCACGGTCCCAGGCACATCCTGTTGGAGGTGAGAATTATTATATAGGATTATTTGCGATCAAGTATTTTGCAAGAAAGGTTTGTAAGCCTTGCCATGATTGCTATTGAGAATGATATATGTGCCCAGTTAGATATCAAAGATTTAATTACTAATTTCGTGAACATGAAAGCACGAAAAGCTAAGTGGTTGTAAACCCTCTATTTGTTGAGCAATCCCACAAAGATGCACTCCATCTTTCAGCTCCGATTTCCTTTGCATCTTGTGCCACACAGGGGGGGGGGGGGCGCCAACTGATAGTCTGCAGGGGGGCACCAGAGCATTTGTAGTGCACTGGACCCCCTCACATGCCAGGACACCAACTGGGCACCCTAGGGGTCAGTGCGGTGGACTTCAGAAAAAGCTCCCACATGCATAGCTCCCTTACTTTGGGTGCTGAGCCCCCCAACCCCCCCCCCAAACCCACTACCCACAAATATACAACACTACCGTAGCTCTTAGGGGTGAAGGGGGCAACTACATGTGGGTACAGTGGGTTTTGGAGGGCTCCCATTCTGGAATCCTAAAGAGTGACAAGATTCCATGTAGAATCTCAAAGAGTAGCAACATTCCAGGTAGAATCCCAAAGAATAGCAAGATTCTGGAATCCTAAAGAGTGACAAGATTCCAAGCTACCAATCCTGGGGCAAGCAGTTGTTTCCCCATGTCTGTCTCAATAGCAGATTATGGACTTTTCCTCCAGGAATTTGCCCAAACCTTTTTTTAAACCCAGATGTCAGGCTTACCAGTCTGTAATTTCCAGGATCACCCCTAGAACCCTCTTTAAAAATCGGCATCACATTATTTTCTACTGCTGGAAACAACGGGCACCAACTTCAGAATTACCGCCAGGCGCCTGTGCTACCTCAGCAGTAGTGCTGATTTGGCACGTTCTACCCGTGCATTAGTCCTACCAGTGCTTAATAAAAGGGCCTCTGAGTGAAAAAAAGACCAAAATGCACGCACTCTCCCTCCCCACCCTCCACCCCAGAACCATTTCCTTAACATACTGAACCCAAACGGGAGCGGTGATGGACCATTGCCCAAAACTTGTCAGGCTTCCATGCATCCTAAGGGACTCGCTCAAGAAAGGATCCCAGATCTTTTCTCACTTAGAAAGGGTGCCCACTCCTAGTGCTCACAAGTGTTTATCCAGTCACTGCAAAGCAGGGCACATCAAAGGACATTTCCACTGAGCAGGGACTGTCTCTCTGTGTCAGGTGCTCAGCGCTGCGTGCGTCTGGTAGCGCTATACAACGACAACATGGATGCAGATTGTAAGCTCTATTGAGCAGGGACTGTCTCTCTGTGTCAGGTGTTCAGCGCTGCGTGCGTCTGGTAGCGCTATACAACAACAACATGGATGCAGATTGTAAGCTCTATTGAGCAGGGACTGTCTCTCTGTGTCAGGTGTTCAGCGCTGCGTGCGTCTGGTAGCACTATACAACGACAACATGGATGCAGATTGTAAGCTCTATTGAGCAGGGACTGTCTCTCTGTGTCAGGTGTTCAGCGCTGCGTGCGTCTGGTAGCGCTATACAACGACGACATGGATGCAGATTGTAAGCTCTATTGAGCAGGGACTGTCTCTCTGTCAGGTGTTCAGCACTGCGTGCGTCTGGTAGCACTATACAACGACAACATGGATGCAGATTGTAAGCTCTATTGAGCAGGGACTGTCTCTCTGTCAGGTGTTCAGCGCTGCGTGCCTCTGGAAGCGCTATACAACGACAACATGGATGCAGATTGTAAGCTCTATTGAGCAGGGACTGTCTCTCTGTGTCAGGTGTTCAGCGCTGCGTGCGTCTGGTAGCGCTATACAACAACAACATGGATGCAGATTGTAAGCTCTATTGAGCAGGGACTGTCTCTCTGTCAGGTGTTCAGCACTGCGTGCGTCTGGTAGCGCTATACAACGACGACATGGATGCAGATTGTAAGCTCTATTGAGCAGGGACTGTCTCTCTGTCAGGTGTTCAGCACTGCGTGCGTCTGGTAGCACTATACAACGACAACATGGATGCAGATTGTAAGCTCTATTGAGCAGGGACTGTCTCTCTGTGTCAGGTGTTCAGCGCTGTGTGCGTCTGGTAGCGCTATACAACTACAACATGGATGCAGATTGTAAGCTCTATTGAGCAGGGACTGTCTCTCTGTCAGGTGTTCAGCGCTGCGTGCCTCTGGAAGCGCTATACAATGACAACATGGATGCAGATTGTAAGCTCTATTGAGCAGGGACTGTCTCTCTGTGTCAGGTGTTCAGCGCTGCGTGCGTCTGGTAGCGCTATACAACAACAACATGGATGCAGATTGTAAGCTCTATTGAGCAGGGACTGTCTCTCTGTGTCAGGTGTTCAGCGCTGCGTGCGTCTGGTGGCGCTATACAAATGCTAATAATAATATTTAACAAAAACAAAACAAAAAACACTTGGCATTTGGCACGGCACCAAACATTTAAGTGCCTTTTGAATATTGGGCTGTTCATTGATTTACCATGTTAAAGCCAGAGCAGAGAGAAGCAAATTAAGATGTCATTAGCAATGTGACACTTTGTCCTATTATTTTAATGCGATGTCAGTTTTAATGCTGTAACCAGTTACAGAGACGGACACAGTGATATAGTAAATGATGGCAAAGACTGAAAAGGAAAAAAAAATACAAATAGTTCTCAAGAAAAAATATAACTTAAAATTTTTTGGACCATCAGATGGTGAAGTAAATGCATAAAGCATAGGCTTTAGAGACCACACCTACATTCCCCATCGGACCTGTTTTTGTATTTTTTCAGTCAGGTGCCCTTGTAGTAAGCTGTGGTGAAAGGGGCCCTGCGGCTGCGGACATTTTTCCTGCATGCCAGGGCCCCTTTTACCGCAGCGAGTAAAGATGCCAAAAAAAGAAATAGCCATGCGGTAAATTCGCATTTACCGTGTGGCCATTATGGGGGGGGGGGGGGGACTTACTGCCACCCATTGAGATGGCGGTAAGGGCTCCTGTGCTAACCCGGCGGTAACCGGGCAGCACGCGACGTGCCCGATTACTACTGGGTAATCTTTTGTGGAAATATTTTTTTTTAATATTTCCATTAGCGCTGGAAATAGCGCACGTTGGGGTGGAATTACCGCCGGTCCCCGTGTTGGGCCAGCGATAGTTCCAGGTTGCTGCACAGCAACGCTTTAGTAAAAAGGCCCCTTGGTGAAGAAGCGTCTCAGTTCAATTTATCTCAGTCCAAAATATCACCATAAACAGCGTAGCACGTCAAAAGTTTCATATACCTAAATCTGCACTACTCTAGCTGCAAAGGACTAAAATACAAAACAACTTACGCATCCAGTTTTTCCTAGATCAGCACACAACTGTGGAACGCACTACCAAAAGCCGAGAAAACCACATACGACCACCTACACTTCAGAAAAACACTAAAAACTCACCTGTTTAAAAAGGCATATCCTTCCAAGCCAACTTAAATGCCTGATCTACGTGACAAAACACTAAAGTTTGTAACGATCATCAAACAACTATACCGAAGTATGATTCCTTTATGTGGTCCTTCCACATGAACCTTTCTTACCGCAACATAACCTTGTATTTGTTTACTCCGGAGGCTACTTACACCTCTCCGGCACTATGTAAGCCACATTGAGCCTGCAAATAGGTGGGAAAATGTGGGGTACAAATGTAACAAATAAATAAATAAATATTCTTTAAAAATATCACATAATTTAGTACTCATGAAGATCCTTCAGTAATAACTTCCATTAATTTTTAACATTGTCGGAGTCCAAAATATCCAAAATAACACTGGTGGGGTGGGTGGGGGGGGGGGGGGGGAGGCAGATGGACTTGGCATTGGGTTGCATAAGAGAATTGATAGGCACATTTACCCCAGTCTGTCCAGTTGTGATCCGTTCCCTTGGAGTAAATGTTCATATCAATTCTCTTATGCAACCCAATGCCTGGTCCCTCTGTCCCCCCCCCCCCCCCCCCACCGCCGCCTATGTCTTTTACCTGACCTCTGAACCCCTTTCCTGGCATGTTCCTCCATATCTGCCCTAAGCATGCCCAAAATCTGTTGCATTGATGGTCTTCACCAATCTGATTCAAATTTAATTCAAGTCACTTCTGTGCCAGGGTTGTTAAGCAGTTCACATTTTGTGACAAGATGCTGAGACTATCTCAATGTAGTTGAAATGAAATATGACCCAATTTGACCACAGCACTCCAAAAGCCAAGCCAATTTAGGCATGGCTTTGATCCAGCTCATTAAACCAGGGCAAAAGTTCAAGAACTGGATTCCGTAGGCTACAATTCTATACAATTTCTGATCCATATTTTTGTCAAGCTACTGACTGTCCACATCAGGAAAAATAAGTGGCAACTGCATATGTACAGTGAGAAATACAAAGTCCTACTCCAGGACACATTAATGGTTAAGGAGAGGCGACATGAAACCTAAGGATGAGCAATTGATAGCAGTAGCCCAGGACAGCATATTATGAATAAACTTGATTACAACAAACAGAGAAAAATCTGATAGAAAAGACATCCTGGTTTTCTTAGGGAATGCAATGGAGAAATCAGAACTACATGTCCCTGCATGCAGTGTGGTAAACCCTGTCAGATGAACCTGGATCCAGATGGCAACCCTACCCCTGAGTGAATATCCGTTTCATAATCAGCCCATAATGGGCTAAATTCTACATATGGCTCCAAAAAATATCGTCGCCAAAAAAAGCGGTATTCTATATGCCATGCTTAAAGTTAGGCGCAGTTTATAGAATAGCACTTACGCCCAGGAATTGCGCCTAACTCTAGGCGTGGCCAATTGTACCCACTGAAATGCGGTGCAAATGTATGTGTCTACATTAGGTACATATATCTTTTATTCTATAACAACGTGCATTAATTTTAGGATGGCCCCATTATGCCCATGCCACTCCCATTTCCACGCCCCTTTTTCTGATCATGTGTAAATTTCGGGTGCGAATCTCACACCTACATTTACGTATGTAAATTTCTTTCTTTCTTTACCAAATTTATAGCCCGCTCATCCAAACTATCTGAGCGGAATACAACAAACATTCATAACATCAATAACAAACATATCTTAAAATATACACATAAAAATCCAACTACGGTCACTCATTCCCTAATCTCCTGTCAAGAAAATGCTTTGCGAAACAAATTTGACGCGATTCGGAAGGAAGTGGGTTCCGCAACCTAGGTCCCATCACAAAAAAGGCCCAAGAATGAGCCTTCTCCAAATGAATCTGGTGAAACTACGGAAAGGACAGTGACCCAGCATTAGGCGGTCACAAGCACAAACGGGCGGTGGCCCAGCACAACAGGAATAGGGGGGAGGGTGATGGGAGAGCTGCAAGCACAGGCAAGTTAGGAAAGGGATAAGTAAGGAGGAGGCACTAAAGAATAGAGGACCTATAGGGAGGTAGGTAACAAGACAGGAAGTCTGGGAGGTGGGGAAAGAGGTGACCTCTGGGAGCAAGAAGGTGCATTCACCATTTTAGCCTGCTGCTCCCACAGCTTTTAGAATATCTGTGTTGGTGTTGAGGGTAGAGGCTACCTGTTAATATGATTGAGAGTATTACACTCACTAATTTACATCCTCTTCAGTATGGTTTTGCAGGTATGCCTCCGCTCACGGAATACTCTGAAGCAGCAGGCAGAGAGACGGCACCAGCTTGGTGCCAGCGAATAATGGCACGGATGTGAAGTTTTCCTGGCCTTCCAGGGCACACTACATCTGCCTTAGTATAGGTATGTAGAATTTGTCAGCAGGTACTGCCGTGCCTTCACACATTCAGTCTACCGTTTGGAAGACATGTAGCACACTATATGGTTATTCCTAGCTTTCCTACTCATAATCAGTAAGTATATTATCGCATGCTTATTGTTGACTTAAACTTGAATAGATAATGAATGTGACTGCTGGGTGGACGGGATGGATCATTCAGAACTTTATCTCCTGGCACTCACTATGTTACTATGCTATGTTACTAGCATTCGGACTCATGGGGCACGGGACATCTACACATATTTTACATACCAACATATACAGCCTTTTCCGAATGGTGCCTGCGGGAGGGCGCTGAATCCGACTAAAGAGTATCCATGGCTTGGATCATGACAGATGGCACTCTACACACGCACACCAGCAACTAGCCACTGAATAGCACTCAGATCATACTACATCTTCACAATTCAGTTTTGACATGCACACACTCACATGTAACTCTGGGCCCCAATTCAGATCCTCGGTGTTACACCTCAATTGTTACGCTGTGGTGCGCATATAACTAGCGTAACTAGCTTCGCACTTGGAAACCTGCTGCTGTGAACTGGAATGTACATCAAGAAATCAGTGGTTAACCAGCATTCAGTACGTGGTATTTAGGGCTGAGGTCGACAATGCTTAGCGATGAGCATGAGGCTATTGACAAAGGGCTTCGGGAACATAATTCATGAGAGCAATTCTTACCTTTCTATTAGTACAGAGTCCCCATTGGCTTTGATGTTCAACTTGGTGTCACTTTAGGTTCCCCAGCTAAGAACATACCTGACTGCTAGATGGGGTAACTACATCTACACTGTAGGTAGTCTCAGGCATAATGGATTTACCTTGAATGTTAGCACTTACAATGGTAAAACCAGCATATAATTGAGGCTGGGTAGGGTAATTACATAAACACTGGCGGTTGCAGTGTAGTAACAGCACACATTAGTTTTACATCTACCAGCTCTCAGGCTTGTTAACTATCGAAGGGTGACACATCCATCTTCTCTATAGCACAACTTCTCTTCAGCACTTACCTATACATAAGAGTGTTTTCTTGCATTTATGTCACCAGTATTCTTTATGGGGTATTCATAGTAAGAATGATTAACACACTGGTCTATTCCCTAGTGCAAAGGGCAAACATTAACTTGATATCCATAGTTGGGGCTGCCCTCCCCCCCACCTCTTATGTTTTCAAACGTCCTACCAAACCCAAAGACAGTGGAATTGCAAGCCAAAAGTTTCAGACAAGGGTAGGAAGTACCACATGAAACCATCCCCTCTAGAGGATCCCTGTCCAACATAGTCAAGGGGCAATTCAAGACAAATAAACTGGTGGCCTTATCAGGCTCAGTGCATTATCTTGGTTGGTCTTGGTAAGCTGCTCTGCATGAGATGGATTCATCAGTACTGAATGGGGGCCTTAACTTGAATATGAAGAAACTCTTGAGTTGTCAAGCAAACTTCAGGGACCTGACCTAGCTTAGCCACAGAAGGTCAACAGTTTCAAGATTTACTTAACTGTCTAGATAGACCAAGGCAGACAGGAAGAGCCCAACATAGCACCTCAACAATCTGCTTTACTACTACTACTACTTAACATTTCTAAAGCGCTACTAGGGTTACGCAGCGCAGTACAATTTAACATGGAAGGACAGTCCCTGCTCAAGGAGCTTACAATCTAAAAGACAGGTGTACAATCTAAAGACAAGTGTACAATGTAAAAGACAGGTGTACAATCTAGAGATAAGTGTACAATCTAAAAGACAAGTGTAGAGACAATCTGATAGGGCATACTATATTTCTCGAAAGGTTAGGTGCCGAAGGCAGCATTGAAGAGGTGGGTTTTAAGCAGAGATTTGAAGATGGGTAGGGAGGGGGCTTTCTATTTAGCCAGCCCCTGTGTCTATCTCATATATTTTTGAATTAATTCACGATTTTTGACTCTACCACCTCCTTGAAGGGCGTTCGTTCCAGGTGTCTACTACCCTCTCTGTGAAAAAGCAATTCCTGATGTTACACCTAAGTCTACCTCCCTGCAACTTCCATTCAGGTCCTCTAATTCTACTGCCCTTCTAGAAGAGGTTTGTTTCAAATATAAATGTCTGTATCATATCACCTTTCTTTCTCCTTTTCTCTAGTGTATACATATTCAAGTCCTCCAGTCTCTTCTCATACGTCATATGGTACAAACCCTGTACCATTTTTGTTGCCTTCCTCTGAACTGTCTTTTTATGTCCTTGAAGAGATAACGGCCTCCAAACTGGGCACAGTATTCCAAATGGGCCTCACCAATGACTTTTAGGGTGGTATCAGCACCTCCTTTCTTTTGATGGTTATGTTTCTCTTTATGCAGTCTAGCATTCTTTGGGCAACAGCCACCACCTTGTCACATTGCTTTGCTGCCTTGAGATCCTCAGATACTATGACCCCAAGGTCTTTATCCTGATCCATGTGTGTCAGTCTCTCACCCCCTAGCACATACTGCTCTTTTGGATTTCTTCACCCCAAGTGCATCACTTTGCACTTCTTTGCATTAAATTTTAACTGCCAAACAGTCGACCATTCTTCTAATTTTTGTAGATCTCTTCTAATGTTGTCCACTCACTCCAGGGAGTCCATTCTGTTGCAAAATCTTGGTGTCATCTGCAGAAAGGCAAACTTTTCCTTCTAACCTTTCAGCAATGTCGCTCACAAATATGTTAAATAGAATCGGTCCAAGTACTGATCCCTGAGGCACTCCACTGTCCTCTGAGTAGACTTCATTTATCACCACCCTTTGCCATCTGTCAGTCAACCAGTTTCAAATACAATTCACCACTTTATGTCCTAACTTTAGCCAGCTGAGTTTACTTATGAGCCTCCTATGAGGGACAGTGTCAAAGGCCTTACTGAAATCCAAGTAGACTACATCCAGTGCATGTCCTCTATCCAATTATTGGGTCACCCAGTCAAAGAAATTGATCAGATTCATTTTAGCACAATTTTTCTTTGGTGAAACTATGGTCGATATTCAAAATGATTTAACCAGCCAGAAATGACGACTGACTGGTTACATCACTCGTTCGGAGCTCTCCGCTAATTTCCAGCAGCACTTAAGCAGTTATCGCCACTGAAAATTAGCACCAAAGTGAAAGCTGTAAGAACCAAAGTGAAATTCAGCTATTTTGAGGCCACACCAGGGGCAGAGTCGGCACCTGGCTGGTTAAGTGTTAACACTTAACTGACCAGGGTAACTGCATAAACAGGACTACATATAAAACACAGTCCTATCTTTATGTGGTAACCCATAGCCACTTAAGTTCTGAACGTCAACTTAACCAGCTACCTATTAGCCCATACCACCTAAACCAGATATTCAGTGTCAAATCCCAGACATGGCCCAGCATTCAATGTCTGGGATTAATGCCAGCTACAGTCAACCAAATGCTCACCGCTGCCGGCGGAATATTTACCCCGATAAGTAGCGGTAGAATGGGTGCAGACTCTACGTTGCAGTTAGCACAAGTCATTTAGATAACACGTTGTCATTTGTGCAGTTAGCATAAGTGCACTTAACACTTCCTCAAGAGAAGGCATGGGGGGGAGGGGGATTCTATATATGACACCTAAAAAAAATCCGTGTGGAAAACATTTTTGCCTAAGCGTATTCTATAAGCGGTGCCTAGATTTAGGTGTGGTATGTAAAATACACTTAGTTGATATCCAAGTGCCTAAAATTAGGCACACCATTTATGCCAACGAAAACATGGCATACAATTTGACTGCCCCTATCGGACCGACCGTTCACTTGTCTATTAGATTGTAAGCTCTTTGAGCAGGGACTGTCTCTCTTTGTTAAATTGTACAGCGCTGCGTAACCCTAGTAGCGCTCTAGAAATGTTAAGTAGTAGTAGTAGTAGTACATCCCGGCACATAGATTTAGGTGCACTGGGCCATACTCTATAACTACGCACTAAGAAATGGTATATATATATATATATATATATATATATATATATATATATATATACCGTATTTTTCGGACTATAATACGCACCGGACCATAAGACGCACCTAGGTTTTAGAGGAGGGAAATAGGAAAAAAATTTTTTCCTTTTTCCCAACTCTAAAACCTAGGTGCTCCGGTGCGTCTTGTCCAAATCCCGCCCTCCCCCCGGCCCTGTCACCACTTCTTCCTACTCACGCGATCTTCCCTGGTGGTCTAGTGACGTCAGGGCAGGAAAGAGCCCCCTCTTTCCTGCCCAGCGCGCTGCTCTCCATCCTCTTGTATGCAGCCTGACGGTCTCGGCGAGATTCAAAATGGCCGCCGAGACTTCAATTCTCGGCGGCCATTTTGAATCTCGCCGAGACCGTCAGGCTGCATACAGGAGGATGGAGAGCAGCGTGCTGGGCAGGAAAGAGGAGGGTCTTTCCTGCCCCGACGTCACTAGACCACCAGGGAAGATCGCGTGAGTAGGAAGAAGTCTACCTTCGGACTATAAGACGCACCCCCCATTTTCCTCCCAAATTTTGGGGGAAAAAAGTGTGTCTTATAGTCCGAAAAATACGGTATATATATATATATATATATATATATATATATATATATATATATATATATATATATATATATTTAGAAGTTAATGAACTGATACCTTAAAGTCGGATTAGGTATCCTACCAAGTAACGATGTTTAAAACCTTATGAAGTTCTATAAAGGATACCTAAGAAGAAATGACATTTAAAGGTTCAAATCGGTTGATTTCTCTGACATGTTGTCCAACATCTGTTATAGGTTCTTCCATGTTGAACAATTTTTGGTTTAATCAGCTACACATTGCATCTCATTTTTGTGAGTTCAACAAATAGGTAATTAATTTTATCATTTTTTCCATGATGCTTCCAATCTCATCACCTGCCTTTTGGGAATAATTTTTATTATCATTTATTATTATTTATTATTTTCATTAATTTTTTTTTTTTTTTTACTTTGTATCTTGCAATTTTTTCACTTTTTTAATTTTTATTTCAATTCATTTTCATCTTTTTTGCTGACTTTCAGATATTATTTTTTCAGTTTTTTTAGTCTTTACTTTTCATTTTTCATTCTTCAGGTTTTTTATTCGTCAGGATTTATATGATCAGACAGATATCTGTTTGATATGTATTCAATTGATTGATATATTTAAGTTGCATGTTTGGTCACTTTGCAGCATATATTTTACTATTTTATTATTTCATCATTATTATTATTTTATACTAAATGTTCCATATGTAATGTATAGACTCTTTTAATTAATTATTTTAATCATTTTTAATATGTATTTTGATTTCATGTTATAATTGGAATAATTCATTATTTTAAATTATAATTATGTCATATTAAATATTTTATAATAGTTTTTTTTTTTTTAAATTCTAAAGATTATTTTAGGTATTGTAATATGTATCCAATCCATATTTAAGGTTATTTATGACATAAATATAATTATATTGTGGTATATATGTACATATGATTTGATGATATTTTACTTATTTGATTTATATGTCTTTTCATGGTGTTTAGTGTTATTAGCTGAGATTACATTTTAAGTTTTAAGTTATTAATGTGTATATAATTGTTTGTCTTGTAGCCCCTGATGCAGCCCAGTTGGGCGAAACACGGCCTGTGTCGGGTATTTCTAATTTTATTTCCACCTATTTTTAATAAATATTGTTTTATCATCCACGTATCGGCTTTGGTTCTTTCCATATTGGAGTTTGCAGATCGGTTACCCTGTTGTTTTCATTAGAAGTTAGGTACAGAGTGTTTTACAGAAATATGCATAGCCAATTAGTGCTCAATTGCTGCCAATTAATGCTTATTGTTGCTTGTTAAGTGCTGTTCACTGATTGGCTTGTTAAGCCAATTAAGTTGCATGTGCTGTTACAGAATATGCTTGGATTTTGGCGCTGATCTCTAGGCGCGCTATTTAGAATCCTGGGGAAAGTGCATCTGCATGAATTGCGAATAAACTTAACATGCGGTAAAGAACTTTACGCATGGTATGTACAGGGTCATGCTAGGGATACCCCCCAACAGTCATTGTATAGCCTTTCCATATACCATGGCCTAAGTTTGGCTGTTAAAGCATGGTACATGCAAAAACTCACCAAAGGTTAGTAAAAGGGCCCTTTAGTCAGTGATTCAGGGCTGGATTCAGTAAACGGTGCCTAATTTGGGCACTAGATAAAATTGGCGCATTCTGAGTTGAGCGCTTCTTATAGAATAGCGCTAAGATTCTATTCCCTTGCCCAAATTTAGGCGCCATTATTTACGCCAGCTGAAGCCTGGAATAAATGCCGGAGCCCAAATCTTGGCCTTAGGGTGTGGGAATGGTGGTACTCAATAACTCTATGTACAGTTTTTTGGAACGCCCCTATCCCGTACCTGGCCATGTCCCCTTTTGAGTTGCACACTAGGGAATTTAGGTGTGTGGAGTTATAGAATAGCATGCAGGAAGATGTGCACGCAAAATTCTAATTACTGCCAATTAACTGCAATAGTTGATTGTTGACATCAATTTATTGCTAGTTAATGGCTTGTTAGG
Organism: Microcaecilia unicolor; assembly: GCF_901765095.1. Taxonomy (NCBI): domain Eukaryota; kingdom Metazoa; phylum Chordata; class Amphibia; order Gymnophiona; family Siphonopidae; genus Microcaecilia; species Microcaecilia unicolor. The sequence continues at coordinate 352,861,186 of NC_044034.1, forward strand.
AAATTAATTTGAGCACACATCTTTGATCCATGTGGAAATTTTGGCGCCATATATAAAATCTGGGGATCAATGTACTGCCACCATTTGCACAAAGTAAAAATCCATGTCCTAATAAGTCAATATGACAGCCCTCCAGTGGCGTTCCTAGGGGGGGGGGGGCGATGGGGGCGGTCCGCCCCGGGTGCACGCCGCTGGGGGGGGTGCCACGTGCGCTTGTCCGTCGTTCATTCCATGCTCCCTCTGCCCCGGAACAGGTTACTTCCTGTTCCGGGGCAGAGGGAGCATGGAACGAATGACGGACAGGCGCGCGCAGCACCCCCCCAGCGGCGTGCACCCGGGTGGGGGGTTCTTTCACGGGGGGTGTCCTTTCGCCGGGGGGGGGGTCGCGCTGCACCCAGGGGGTGGGGCGCATCGGCGATCCGCGCCTGGTGTCAGCTCCCCTAGGAACGCCACTGCAGCCCTCATTTCAGAAGGGCTAGGAAACAGTCACTAAAGGAAATCACTTTCTTTCACTCATATCCTAGTGAGGTACTTCCGACTAACGCTTTCTGTATTGCTACTGTGTAAGGGCAGAGGGGAGCAAGGAGGTAACTAGTATTTAATTTATAAAACTCAGATAAGTGTGCTTTAAACTGTGAACTACACAGCCACAGAAGCTTAACACACAGCCACGTCTTCGTCTAAGGGAATAAATTAATGTCAAATCACATGACACGCTCGACAGCTGCTCGTATTGGAGAATCTGCATAATTGTTGCAAATTGTATCCCCGCTCTAATTCCCTCTCTCATTTCATAAACTTGAGGCAGGAAACACCGCTACAGTGAAATGGACTGTAAAGAGTACAGTCATCCTCCTGCTCAAGCAGCTCATTTGCATGAGCATTTTCATAAGCAAAACATTGGGCCCTGGAGGAAATCCAAAGTAATCAATTTAATTAGCAACTGCTCAGGAATCCTGGTAGGTCTTTCCCCATTAACTGGAATGAACCAAAAATGCATTTCCAGAATTGTTCACTGATAGGCTTTCCAACTAGCAGCAGGTCAAAATTTAGTGAGGTAATAAACAAAAGAGCATAAGAATAGCCATATTGGGTCAGACCAATGGTCCATCTAGTCCAGTATCCTGCTTACAACAGTGGCCAATCTAGGTCACAAGTACCTGACAGAAACTCAATTAATAGCAACATTCCATGCTAGGACAGACCAAGGCTCCATCGAGCCCAGCGCCCTGTCTCTGACAGCGGCCAAAAGAACAAACAATTTGTCCCGCCCATCCCAGAAATAGTGGATTATTCCCACATCCATTCAATAACATTCTGTGGCCTTTTCCTCCAGGAAGCCGTCCAAACCTTTTTTAAAGTCCGCTTAGTCAACCGCCTTAACCACTTTTTCCGGAAACGAATTCCAGAGTCTAACTACACGTTGAGTGAAGAAATATTTCCTCCGATTAGTTTTAAATTTACTACACTGCAGCTTCATCACATGCCCCCTTGCCCTAGTATTTTTGGAAAGCGTAAACAGACGCTCCATTCCACTCATTATCTTATAGACCTCTATCATATCTCCCCCCTCAGCCGCCTTTTCTCCAAGCTGAAGGGCCCCAGCATCTTCAGCCTTTCCTCATAGGGAAGTCGTCCCATCCCTTGCATCATCTTTGTCGCCCTTCGCTGCATCTTTTCTAATTCAACTATATCTTTTTTGAGGTGCGGCGACCAGAATTGAACACAATACTCGAGGTGCGGTCGCACCATAGAGCGATACAACGGCAGAATAATATCCTCAGAAGTTTCAGAGCTTAATTATTCTTTGAGTGAAAAAATATTTCCTCCTATTTGTTTTAAAAGTATTTCCATGTAATTTGAGTGTCCCTGGTCTTTGTACTTTTTGAAAGAGTGAAGACCTCAATCATATCCCCCCTCAGCCATCTCTTTTCCAAGCAGAAGAGGCCTAACCTCTTTAGCTTTTCCTCATATGGAAGGAGTTCCATTCCCTTTTATCATTTTGGTTGTTCTTTTTTAAACCTTTTCTAATTCCGCTATATCTTTTTTGAGATATGGTGACCAGAACTGAACACAATGCTCAAGGTGAGGTTGTACCATGGAGCGATACAGAGGCATTATAATATTATTTATCTTATTTTGCATCCCTTTCTTAATAATTCCTAACATCCTGTTTGCTTTTTTGGCCGCCACCGCACACTGGGCAGAAGATTTCAGCATATTGTCTACAATGACACCTAGATCATTTTCTTGGGTTCTGACTCCTAAGGTAGACCCCAGCATCAGATAACTATGATTTGGATTATTCTTCCCAATGTGCATCACTTTGCATTTGTCCAAATGTATTTATTTATTTATTTGTTACATTTGTATCCCACCTTTTCCCACCTATTTGTAGGCTCAATGTGGCTGACATAGTACCGGAGAGGCCTTTGCAGGCTCCGGTTTGAACAAATATAGTGTGACGTTGTGGTAAGATCAAGTTCATGTGGCACAGCCACATTAGGGAATCGGAGAATGGAAGAGTTGTGTTATGTCCATTACGTGCTTTAGTTTGGTTGTGTTGCAGAGATTAGGCATTTCAGTTGGATCAGTAGGGTATGCCTTTCTAAACAGGTTGGTTTTTAGTGATTTCCGGAAGTTTAGGTGGTCGCACGTCATTTTCAAGGCATTTGGTAATGCGTTCCACAGTTGTGTGCTTATGTAGGAAAAACTAGATGCGTAAGTTGTTCTATATTTAAGTCCTTTGCAGCTTGGGTAGTGCAGATTTAGATAAGATCGTGTTGATTCGGATGTATTGCTAATTGGTAATTCGATCAAACCTCTCACATTAAATCTCATCTGCCATTTGGATGCTCAGTCTTCCAGTTTCCAAAGTTCTTTGGTGCTGTTAGGACATAACCCCTCCTCCTCTTCAAAAATACATAGTTCTACTGTTGCTTTTTAATTAGAAAAAATTGTACATATTGAACTCCTGATGGTTCAATCCATCTTCTATCTAGTGATTAGAGCAGCAGACTGAGGACCAGGGAAATAAGGGTTCAATTTCTGCTGCTGCACCTCGTAATCTTGTGTAAGTTATGTGAAGGCCAATTCAATGAACTAGGTGCCCAAATTTACAAGCCACATGATTTCATACATGACTAGAATAACAGCAGTTATACACATATATTTTTACTTACCCATGGCACACTATCAGGCTTATTTTCGAAAGAGAAGGGCGCCCATCTTCCGACACAAATCGGGAGATGGGCGTCCTTCTCCCAGGGTCGCCCAAATCAGCATAATCGAAAGCCAATTTTGGGCATCCTCAACTGCTTTCCGTTGCAGGGATGACCAAAGTTCACAGGGGCGTGTCAGAAGCATAGCGAAGGCGGGACTGGGGCGTGCTTAACACATGGGCGTCCTCGGCCAAGAATGGAAAAAAGAATGGCGTCCATGACGAACACTTGGCCGACTTTGCTTAGTCCTTTTTTTTTTCGACCAAGCCACAAAAATGTGCCCTAAATGACCAGATGACCACCAGAAGGAATCAGGGATGACCTCCCCTTACTCCCCCTGTGGTCAATAACCCCCTCCCACCCTAAAAAAAATAAAATAAAATATTTTTTCCAGCCTCTACGCCAGCCTCAAATATCATACCCAGCTCCATGACAGCAGTATGCAGGTCCCTGGAGCTGTTTCAGTGGGTACTGCAGTGGACATCAGGCAGGCGGACCCAGGCCCATCCCCCCCTACCTGTTATACTTGTGGTAGTAAATGTGAGCCCTCCAAAACCCACTGTACCCACATCTAGGTGCCCCCCTTCATCCCTAAGGGCTATGGTAGTGGTGTACAGTTGTGGGGAGTGGGCTTTTGGGGGGGGGGGGGTTGGGGTCTCAGCACACAAGGTAAGGGAGCTATGCACCTGGGAGCTTTTTCTGAAGTCCACTGCAGTGCCCCCTAGGGTGCCCGGTTGGTGTCCTGGTATGTCAGGGGGACCAGTGCACTACAAATACTGGCTCCTTCTACGACCAAATGGCTTGGATTTGGTCGTTTCTGAGATGGGCGTCCTTGGTTTCCATTATCGTCGAAAATCGGGGTCAACCATCTCTAGGGACGACCATCTCTAAGGTCGACCTAAATATTGAGATTTGAGCATCCCCGACCGTATTATCGAAACAAAAGATGGCCGCCCATCTTGTTTCGATAATACGGGTTTCCACACCCCTTTGCAGGCATGTCCTGCGAGGATGTCCTCAGGAAAACTTGGGCGCCCCGTTCGATTATGCCCCTCTACGTGGGGCATAATTACATTATTACTACTACTACAAATCATTTCTTTAGCGCTACCAGTCGTACGCAGCGCTTCACGGTTGAATATGAAGAAAAGACAGTCCCTGCTCAAAAGAGCTTACAATCTAAATCAGGACAGACAGACAGGACAAATAAGGGATAAGGGTAGGACAGACAGATAGGACACATGGGGAAAAGGGACTATTGAAGAGAGGAAGTCAAGATAAAGGTTACGAGCAGGTGACAAGTTAGGAATTAAAAGCAGCATCAAACAGGTAGGCCTTTAGCCCGGATTTGAAGGCGGCCAGGGACGGAGCTTGACGTAATGGCTCAGGAAGTCTATTCCAGGCATAAGGTGCGGCGAGATAAAAGGAACGGAGTCTGGAGGTAGCGATGGAGGAGAAGGGTGCAATTAGGAGAGATCTGCCTAGTGAACGGAGTTCCTGGGAAGGAGTGTAAGGAGAGATAAGGGTGGAGAGGTAGTGAGGGGCAGCAGAGTGAATGCACTTATAGGCTAATAAGAGGAGCTTGAACTGTATACGGAAACGGATAGGGAGCCAGTGAAGTGACTTCAGAAGAGGGCTGATATGGGCATAGCGACTTTGGTGAAATATTAATCGTGCAGCAGAACTTTGAACAGATTGAAGAGGAGAGAGATGTCGCCCTTCTCCAAATTTCAGTCATAAACAAAGTGGGTGCATTGTAATTGGTAATTGAGAGATGATGACTCCATGTGAATGGGCCAAGAAAATAATTCACGCAGTCTCTTTTACACTACATCACTTTTAATGAAACACCACAAGAGTGCAAACGCTGCCAGAATGAGGTTCATTACTATCATGGTATATGCAAAGCTAACCCATTTGGAGACATTGCTCCCCAGAGATCACTGCTACAAAAAACAGCAGTGAGTCATTCAATGAGAATTTTCAAGGATTCCTATAGGCAAAGTGAGACTTTTCAGGAATAAGGAAGTTATTGTTATGTTGAAAAAAAAAAAAGCAAAATTAGCTAATAAATGTTTTAATGTTATACAATGGAAACACACAAAAAAGGAGAAAATCCCCTATGAATGTATATGTCTGGGACTCTGTGACAGCAAGAGCGAGGGCTGAGGGTGGGCCTGTGAAATAATACAGCCAGGCAAAGCAGATATAAATGAAAAGAAGTGTTTATTTAATTGAATCCTGAGGCCCAGTGGTGTTCCTAGGGGGGCTGACACTCGGGGCGGATCGCCGATGTGCCCCGTCCCCCGGGTGCAGCGCGACCCCCCCCCCCCCCCCCCCGTGAAAGAACCCCCGCCCGGGTGCACGCCGCTGGGGGGGGGGGGGTGCCGCGCGCGCCTGTCCGTCGTTCGTTCCATGCTCCCTCTGCCCCGGAACTGGAAGTAACCTGTTCCGGGGCACAGGGAGCATGGAACGAACGACGGACAGGCGCGCGCGGCACCCCCCCCAGCGGACTGCCCCCACCGCCCCCCAGGAACGCCACTGCTGAGGCCTGTTATGTCACAGGACCAGGAACAAAAGACAGGACACCTCTGTAGTTCAAATATCAGTCTTAAGTAGGCCTCAGGCTGGCAAGGCCTGAACACAGTCTATGGCCTTCTTTCTTGGTTATTCTCCAAGTTCTAGGGTCTGGCTCTAGCCAGACCTCAAAGCAAGGCTTGTCAGTCTCAAACAAGAAGCAAAAGCAGCTTACCTCAGCCAGGTCACAATTCTTAACCATAGATGGTGGTGGCGTACACTGGGGCTTCGATTCCTTCTCCACTCTGGACCTCCTTAAGCTCAGGCAGGCCCTGTCTTTTATATTTTCTGTTTTTGGCTCCACCCCTCCTCCTGGCTCACTTGGGCAGGACCAGTGTTCTTAATGTGGCTCAGGTTGTCTATGGGACTATTCTTAAGGGTGAGGGGCAGAGTTCTATAAACCCCTCACAGCCTCTTTAAAAAAAAAAACAGCCAGGGAACATCAGGCTGCACCTTAGCAGTCTGATGCCCCTGGCCAGGGTTGCCAGCTGGGAAAAATTTTCCCAGTCCGAAACAGCCATAAACCCGGCCAAAAACCGCCCGTAGCCAATCCCCGTCTTCCGCGTCACCGAACCCCGCCCCCCGCGTCACTAGCCCCGCCTCCCACGTCATCCCTGACGTCAGCCCTGCCCCTGAAAGGCTTCTATTGGTCCAATTTGGACCAATAGAAACCCCGGAAAAGCTTCTATTGGACCAAATTGGAGCAATAGAAGCCCCGGAAAAAACCGCCGAACTCGCACAGCGGCGACGGGAAAACCGCCCAAAAAACCGCATCCCGCGGCAAAATTTTCCCGCCGCCGCTGGCGAAAACCCGCCCAATTGGGCGGTAAAACCGCCCACCTGGCAACCTTGCCCCTGGCCAGGAAAAATAATGCTTTGCATCTCAATATGTCTCCCACAGCACCTTAAATTAACATGCATTACAGTAATGTAACACACGTTATTGCCCTTTAATGTGCGTTAAGGGGTAAATAACATGCAATCATAGTCATATGCACCTAAATAATTATCCCAAATGCATTGTAATGTAATAAAATAGCAGAATATAGCCAGCTCATGTGCAAACTTACTCTTCATTTGAAGTAGGGTTTGCTGTACAGTACAATTTCAATTATTCGACCTTCGGTATCCGACCTCCCAGCATATCCAACAGACACCCCCCCCCCCCACCCCCCCAGTGAAATCATCTCATTTATTTGTATTAAAAATCTTTGTTTTGGAACCATTTTTGAAAAACATTTATTTTATTTATTTATTTGTTACATTTGTATCCCACATTTTCCCACCTAATTGCAGGCTCAGTGTGGCTTGCATAGTACCGTTACTTCTTGTGTATACCTTACCTTGATTTGTATCTGCCATTTTCAGGGCACAAACCGTAGAAGTCTTGCCCAGCACTAGATTGGTTTGCTGTTTTTTTTGTTCTCTCCGTGGATTTAACGGTTATATAACCACGTGCATACAAAAAGGATTTATTCAAGCCAATCAGCTTCTTTTCAGAGAAAGTTGTTTGTGACCCCTGAGGCAGGCGCTTTGGCGCCGAAACATGGACCGTATCGGGTCCTTGATATGAATATTCTGAATAATATTATCTCCCTATTGGCTTCTACATTTGTCAGCCTCTACTGTTGCTGTTTTGAACAGAATAATACTAACACACACAACCAATTCCGGTATGAACAAATACAAAGTGATTTAGTGGTAGAATAAAGATCATTGTAACAGACACATTAGAGACTTGTAGGGGGGAATAGATTAGGTTATGTCCAGTACGAGCTTTGGTTTCGTTGTATTGCAGTGTTCGGGCATTTAAGTTGGATCAGTAGGGTATGCCTTTTTGAACAGGTTAGTTTTTAGTGATTTCCGGAAGTTTAGGTGGTCATACGTTGTTTTCACGGTGTTTGGTAGTGCGTTCCATAGTTGTGTGCTTATGTAGGAAAAGCTGGATGCATGAGTTGATTTGTATTTGAGTCCTTTGCAGCTTGGGTAGTGGAGATGTAGGTATGTTTGTGTTGATCTTGTAGTGTTTCTGGATGGTAGGTCTATGAGGTTTGTCATGTATCCCGGGGCTTCGCCACGGATAATTTTGTGAATCATGGTGCAGATTTTGAACGTGATTCATTCTTTGATTGGGATCCAGTGCAGTTTTTCTCGGAGGGGTTTGGCGCTTTCGAATCGTGTTTTTCCAAATATAAGCCTGGCTGCCGTGTTTTGAGCAGTTTGAAGTTTCTTTATGATTTGTTCTTTGCATCCCGCATAGATTCCATTGCAGTAGTCTACATGGCTAAGTACCATTGACTGTATCAAATTGCGAAATGTTTCCCTCGGGAAGAAAGGTTTCACGTGTTTGAGTTTCCTCATTGAGTGGAACCTTTTCTTTGTTTTGAATTTTTTGAGGGGTTGTACAGTGTTTTAGTGCTCCAATTGAGAACTCTATGCTTTTCTGTATGCATTGTTTGAGGGGTTACCGTTATTTTCCGTATTATCCGACTTTTCACTTATCCAAAAACGGGCCAGTCCCGGTTACGTCAGATAATCGAGACTCTACTGTAATAACTATGAGGTCAATATTCAGTGCTATTTAACCATAATTAACAATCTCTTGCCCAGTTAAATATTGCTGTGCGGCTCAGGTTTAATAGGAGAATGCCACTGAATATCAGCTCTGACAGCCCCAGCACTATCAGGTTCGTGCTGGCAGAGTAAGAGAGGACCGGGATGTTAGCCGGACACTGCTGATGTTGGGTTTCAATTCCTGGATAACTAACTGTGCAGGTAGGATTGTACATAATGCTCTCCTAACTATGCCTGGTTACTTATTAGGGTACCAGCACTGAATATCGACTGGACCCAAATAATTTCCAGCAGCCCCAAAGACCTGAGGCCTTCCTTGCTCTATCTTTGGGGGGATGAAGGGGGGATCCGGCTCTCTTTCCGCTGGCGAAAAAGTGGTTCCGCATTGATCACAACTGAGATGCACCAGGGCAGGCACTCCCTGATGGGTGTAGCATGCGCACACAACTCGGCCCACAGTTGTCATGTCCTCCATTGCCAGCTCAACGACTTCCTTCAGTCAGTGTGCCATGCTTTTGTAATGCAGACAGCTCGCAATATTCTCTAACTCCTTTCCACGCGCCACATAGTAACATGGTAACATAGTAGATGACGACAGAGAAAGACCTGTACGGTCCATCCAGTCTGCCCAACAAGATAAACTCATATATACTACTTTATATGTATACCTGACCTTGATTTGTATCTACCATTTTCAGACCGTATAAGTCTGCCCAGTACTAGCCCCGCCTCCTAACCACTAGCCCCGCCTCCCAACCATCGGTGCTGCCACCCAATCTCTGCTAAGCTTCTGAGGATCCATTCCTTCTGAACAGGATTCCTTTATGTTTATCCCATGCATTCTTGAATTCCGTTACCGTTTTCATCTCCACCACCTCCTGCGGGAGGGCATTCCAAGTATCCACCACTCTCTCTGTGAAAAAATACTTCCTGACATTTTTCTTGAGTCTGCCCCCCTTCAACCTCATTTCATGTCCTACCGCCTTCCCATCTCCGGAAAAGGTTTGTTTCCGGATTAATATCTTTCAAATATTTGATCTTGTGGCATTTCTTGGAGGCAAGTCTATGAGGTTTAGCATGTAGATTGGGGTGTCTGTGTGAATGTTTTTATTCCAAAGGCCCAACACTGCCCCTAAAGATATTGTCACCCTTATCCTGCTCTGCCTGAAATCTCCAAACCAACAGAGCGTAATTGTCTTGGTGGTTTGTAAATTTTCAAATGCCTCCCCAGTGGATTCAGGGAGAATTTTAATTATATAATGCAAAAATAAAACAAAATAAAGCACTATCGCTCCTGTTTACTAAGCCGTACTAGCGGCTGTCCCGGCGCTAATGCCGGCAGAGCTTTACGCCACTTTTTCTCTTTCAAAAATGAGCCCCATGGTCTTTTACCGAAAGTGGCAGGCTATAAATCCATGTATTGAATGAAATTGTTTTTTCTCAGTTCATTTTCGTTTCATTCTTATATTGTGAAAATAAATTACTTCCTATTGTCAACAGGTCTATATATATTGTTAAATAAATAGTAGGTCTCAAAATCATATATTTCTTCTCAGACAATAGCTACCCAATTCTGCCTTTTGAATATTTCACATCAGGGATTCCATCTGTTGTTTTTGCTTTCATGCATTGCAAGTGCACTGAAAACAGTGGCGTAGCCAAGGGTGGGCTTGGGTGGGCCCAGGCCCACCCACTTTGGGTTCAGGCCCACCCAGTAGCAGCATACCTATGATGTGGCTGGCAGGGATCCCCAAGCCCCACCAGCTGAAAATTCCCAACAAGTGTCCCTCCTGCATACCTTGTAAGTAGCAAATCTTTGCCTGCAGTGAGCAGTGACATACATACTGCTCGCACTGGCCCCACAGCCTTCCCTCTGATGTATTTCTGCCTAGGCGGAAACAGGAAGCTGCATCAGAGGGAAGGGTGTGGGGCCAACATGAGCAGTGTGTATTAGTTGCTGCTCGCTTCTGGTGAAAATCTGCTATTTAAAAGGTATACTGGAGAGGGGGGATGTTTGAGAGACCATATGGCATGTAGGCGAGAAAAGGAGAGACCAAATCACATGTGGGAATGGGCAAGGTTCTTCTGCCCATCCATCTTGGGCCCAGGCCCACCCAAAATTGGGTGTCTGGATACGCCCCTGACTGAAAAATTTCAAATGGCTTAAATCCAGTCATCAAGCAACACGCTATCAACAGCTCAGTTTCTATCCAGCTACCTTTTCACTGATCTCTTCTCCGGTTGAGCGTCTTTCCTTGACCTGCGTAGAAGTTAGATGGGGGAGGGAGGAAAGGTTAAATATGGGGCAAGCCCTGTGAATGAAGGTTCAAGGCACTGTAGTTAAACTGGAAACTTCTCCACCTGAAGAGGGGAAGACACATTCTAGCTGAGTAAATTGCTTTTCTGCATAGAATGTGATGGTTTTTCCTAAGTAGAAATCAAAGTAAACTTTGAAAAGCACGTTTGTTTTCTCATTTTCTGCTTTTCTACTACTACTACTTAACATTTCTAAAGCGCTACTAGGGTTACGCAGCGCTGTACAATTTATGATTTCAGTTTTGGGACATTCAGTCTTGGATCTCTCGATGTATGCGCTACATTATCTTATTAGATGGTTCAGTAACTTTTATTACCCCTTGATAGGTCCTTCCATAAATTATTTTCTTTTTCTTTTAGGCATGTTGTGCTATGTTACTGGTTGACATAATGATTGGTGAGCCAAGCTTTTGGTAACTACTGTTTACCTTGTTATTTTCCTATTGAGGATCAACATTCAATATAGTAGCATAGCAGTATAGTAAATGATGGCAGATAAAGACCAAATTGGTCCATCCAATCTGTCTTTTTGATTCATCTACTTTTGATATATGTGCATATAAAACTGACGAATTCAGCCTAACATCTTACTCCCCTCTACCCCATGTCTTTCAGCTGACCTCATACTCCCTAATTCTGTAACAGGGTGCCTATATTTACATACCCCTTGTCACTTTGACAAAGGTACGCTTACATACGCAAGTCGCAACAAAACACCTAAGCGCTGTTCTATAAAGATATGTGCAAATGGCATAGAGAGGAATTCTATAAATCACACTCAAAAATGGGTACCAAAAAGATTGGCACTGGAGGAAATATTTTTTCACTCAACATACACTTAAAGCTCTGAAACTTGCTGCCAGAGGATGTGGTAACAGACATTAGCATATCTGGATTTAAAAAAGGTTTGGACAAGTTCCTGGAGGAAAATTCTATAGTAAAGTCCATAGTATACTATTGAGATAGACATGGGGAAGCCACTGCTTGCCCTGGGATTGGTAGCCTGGAATCTTGCTACTCTTTGAGATTCTGGAACCTTGTTACTCTTTGGGATTCCGGAATGTTGCTACTATTTGAGATTCTGGAACCTTGTTACTTTTCGGGATTCCGGAATGTTGCTACTATTTGGGGTTCTACCAGGTACTTGTGACCTGGATTGGCCACTGTTGGAAACAGGATACTAGACTAGATGGACCATTGGTCTGACACAGTATGGCTACTCTTATATTCTTAAGATTCTATAAAAATAGTGTGTCCTTTATAGAACCACTCATAGATTCGATTCCCAAACTTTGGGCGCCAGAATTACGCCTGATGAAACCTGGTGTAACTGCTAAACCCAAGTTAGGTACACTGAGGCAATATTCTGTAACAATGCTCGTAACATTTTGGAATGCCTCTGACATGCCCATGCCCCTCCCATGGCGATGACCCTTTGTAGATATGCACTATGGGGCTCCCTGCCTTATAGAATAGTGTGCTGCCAGATGCCTGCGCAAATTCTAATGAGTGCCAATTAACCTCAATAATTGGTTGTTAGCACCCAATTATTGATGGTTCTGAGCTCGTTATTCAATTAATGTACAGCTTAGAGAATACAGTAATTTATGCAACTCTTGCGTATTTGAGGTCTATGACTAGTATAACTGTGGGCACCTAAATGTTAGGTTTGCCTGTACTGGGTTATGCTAGTTTGATATAATGGAATATAGGTGCCCAGATGCCGTTATAAAATAGGCTTTGACCACACCACATCAGGGCACATAAAGGAGGCATCCACTTATCGACTTGCCTCCTTAATCCTCTTCTCAAATCTGTCCCAAGCATGCACAGCAATCTACCATTAGAAATTAGATCAATTCAAAACTATCTGTAGTTCAGAAAGACATTAAAAACATATCTTTTAAAGAAGTTTTTACATGTTTAAATTATTGTTCACCAGATATTGCTGGTTCTCTTTTTTTATTGTAATCCACATAAAATCCATATGGGTAATTGCGGAATATAAGAATGTGTGTAAAGTGTTGGCGATATTCATTGCCAGTGCTCACATAAAAATTAGTCCTATCTTTGCCCGATTAGCTGACCAGGCACTGAATATCGGTTGGTGCCCAGATGTCTTCTGGGTAGAAGATTGAGGGGCTTCTGGTGCTTTCTCCCTTCCCTCTGATCCTGATCCCCCTTCCTCCCCCCAAAGATAAGAAGAACCCCCAACCAGAACCCCCATCTCTGGTAGGCTTTCCTGAGCCTAGCTTTGATATCCCTAGTAGACTTGTTGGTCTTAAGGGTAGAAGCGATGGCCACTCGCTCCTGCCTATTGTGGCTCTGGTCTCAAAATGGCCATAGCAAATTCTAGTGATGGCCATTTTGAGGCAGGAGCCATGATGGGCAGGAGTAAGCTGACATCCCTCCTGCCCTTAGAGACTCACTAGACCACCAGGGCTATTACAAAAATAGGCCCAAGAGAGTCTACATTGGATAGGGTGGGGTCTAGTCAGATAGGGTGAGAGCACCTGCTTTCTCCTATGCCAGTCATGGCCAATATTCAGCCAGGGCCTGCATGAGTGTCTTATGTGGGTCCATGCCAAATATCAGCCAGGACTTGCATAAGATCCGGTGGCCAGCACATGTTGGCATGGCCTCAGATATTCAATACTGGTGCCCAGACGTAGCCTGCCATATAATATCTGGGCCTAATTCTTCCTGCAGCAGTCAGCTTTACAAAAAAAACTGCTGACCACCACCAGCTGAATATTGACAAGAAAATATCTTGCTTTCATTAAGAAGATTTGGTGGGGGATCTTATCAGAATTATCATGAAAATGGTACGGTAGAAGCCTCATTCATTAGTAGGGACGTGCATTAATTTGAAATGATCAGAAATCTTGATGACATTTCCCATGTCATTTTCTCCCCAAAATGACAGGAAAAAAAAACCCAACTTCCAAAAGAGTATGCACAATTTGAACAGAGGATGTGCTCGTTCGGAAAGAATATACACTCTATCCCAGTATTATGTGCATGCATGAGCCACTGCACATGAGTGAACAGTGCATGCACAAGCTACCTGGAAAGCACTGTTCCCTCTAAGCTGAGCTAGAGTCCTCCAGCTGCATTGCTGACAGTGGGAGGCGGTGCTTCAATATTGTGTCTTCCATCACTAAGGACAGGCAGGTTCCCTGGAGTCCTGCAGAGCTTGCCTGTCTCTCACTATTGAAAATGTGATAGTGAAACAGCGCCTTCTAATGGCAGGACTCGCTCAGCTTAGAGGGAACAGTGGTTGAAAGAGATACGCACTCTTTCCAAAACTTGTAAATAGAACATCCTCTTTGCTCATAGTGTACACTGTTTCCAAAAGAGCACATACTCTTAACGATATTGCATGTGTAATGAACAAAAATAAAACCCTGCAAACAAATGAAAATTCCTGTATATGACATAGGAAATGATTCAAAGTGAAAATGTTTGGCCTGTACACCCTATTCATTAAGGTGCATTGAAACCTGAAATGTGTGCAAAATTGATTTCATTTGCATTAACCTGCAAATTAATACATGGGCAATTGATTTCTACAGATAAAAAAAAATCTAATATGGGTTGCCGTATTTTATTAACAGAAATGTGTGAAATAAACTGAAAAAAATACAGATTGAAAAAATGCCAATTTTCCAACGGTGAATTAAAGAATTTTTGCCTATACACTTCATATCTTGTTATGAAACTGCAAACAACTGTGTTTTAAATCAACTTTATTGCTTTAATAGTACCATGAAACTTGAATGGAACACAACCACAGATGTCTAGCATGGTGTCAGTGATTCAGAACGCATGCGGACGATGTATTGTTACTCTGTAAGAGTGACCATTACTCACCAGACCTGTCGCTTCTTCAACGTTGTCTAGAGGCTATGGTGCAGTGGTTATTTGACCATCGCCTTGTGCTAAATCATGAGAAAACTGTGGCCTGTTGGTTAATTGGCCATCTAAGGACCCCTTCTGTGCCACCTCCTTTAATTGGTAGGAACTCTGATTTTAGTTCGCTGTCTAGTTTCCGCTACTTGGGTGTTATTCTTGACTCACTTTTGATTCACAAAGATCCTCTCTTTGTAAGCCTGGGTTTTTTCCTTTTGTGGCAATTGCGTACAGTATATCAATCATGACGCTTCCCATTCATTGATCTTAGCATTATTCACGACTAGATTTGTTATTGTAATAATATCTACTTAGGAGTTTATAAATCTATTATTAAATGACTTCAGACACTTCAGAATACAGCTGTCCGGCTTCTCTGTCATTTTTTTTTTTCTTACATTTGTACCCCGCGCTTTCCCACTCATAGCAGGTTCAATGTGGCTTACATATTATATACAGGTACTTATTTGTACCTGGGGCAATGGAGGGTCAAGTGAGTTGCCCAGAGTCACAAGGAGCTGCCTGTGCCTGCAGTGGGAATCAAACCCAGTTCCCCAGGACCAAAGTCCACCACTCTAACCACTAGGCCACTCCTCCTCCCACCCAATTTACATAAAACTGATAATCTTACACCTATATTAACGAGTCAACACTGGTTACCCATTGAATTTCGCATCCAGTTTAAGATTCTTCTACTGGCATTTCGAGCTTTTCAGCAGGGTACCTTCCCCCCCCCCCCCACCCCATATTTATCTGTATTGACTATTCCCTATTCACCGGCGTGGGTCTTGAGCCTGCGCAGCCACATTGGCGATCTGCAAGGGCCGACTTCTACATGGAATGTTGCTAGTGGAATAGCAACATTCCATGTAGAATCTCAAATAGTAGCAACAGTGGAGGATTGGCCTAGTGGTTAGGGTGGTGGACTTTGGTCCTGAGGAACTGAGTTCGATTCCCACTTCAGGCACAGGCAGCTCCTTGTGACTCTGGGCAAGTCACTTAACCCTCCATTGCCCCATGTAAGCCGCATTGAGCCTGCCATGAGTGGGAAAGCGCGGGGTACAAATGTAACTAAAAAAAAAAACAAACCATCATTGTGGAACTCTATACCTTTATCCTTACGTAGTAAACTTGCATTAAAGAAATTTTTGAAAACCTAGCTGTTTGAACAGGCCTACGCTACCTGACTTAGTGAGCGTTGCTTGGCACTATTTCACACCGGTGCCTGAAGGGGTGCACACTGTCCGTACATGGGTATTTTTGTACGATTGTGTTGCTGTCCTAGTTTTCATTGTAGTTCTTTTATGTTATTTTCTTAGACTGTAAACAGCTTTGCCCTGCTTGACAGTTACAACGATATAGCAAGTTTGGAATAAATGAATAAATGAAATGATCATGACTCAGCTTTTTCGTGATTGCATGGTCAGTGTACAACATGTAGCGTGCACACTAGTTCAGCAAAACTGCTCCCACATAACCTTTGAGTGTGTGTGTGTGTCTGGGGGGGGGGAGAGGGGGGGTCAGATGAAAAATGAAGTATTTTGGATTAAACAGAACCTTTGCGGGTTCATCGCTGGTTACTTCAACTCTATGACCTGAAACAAATCAATTTTTACTACACATCGCCCTACAGCAACCCCGAAAGAAAGTCTTTTCATTTTTACTTGCAGCCTGGTCTGCCACAGACCTCAGCCTAACAATGCCATTTTTTTTTTTTTTCAAAAATGAGCTATATGAGGAAATGATTCATGGGAAGAAGGACTGGCCTAAGTCTTATGTAGCTGAACAAATCTGAAATAAAGAGCGTTTGTGTTTGCTTACTGACCTGCTCTTCATTACCACATCCATGAAGTAAGCCAGAAGCAGAAATAGCTAGCCTTCCAGATGACGGGTGAAGCTTCAGTAGGATAGATTTGTGCTAAAAATCGTGCTGCAAGAAGAATGATTTCATAATGCAGCCACATAGCAGCATAATAAAAGCTTATCTCCGTAGCAAAGCTATTCAACTTACTTAGCAGTTAATCAGTCAGAAAATGGAAAAAGGAAAGAGAGGTCAGTCATTTCTTCTATCTTATTGAAAGGCATCATTATAAAATACATTTTTTTTTCAGGTGGAGAAATTGAAAGACTCTGATTACAACAGCTGATAGTCAGAAGCTATAGGATAACCCACCTTAAAAATTTCAGCTCTGTTTCTACTCCGCTTGCACCCGATCACTCTATTGTGGAAAAGCAGCAGGGCATGAAGATTGGCAGGTTTTGGAAGGCTTATTCCCCCCCCCCCCCTAGTGCAGGAGAAATGAAGCTGCAATTCAAAGAGTAAAATAAAGGACAATAAAGTAAGGAATTGCCTTTAAGAAAAAAAAAAAAAAAAGAAAAATGAACTGCAGAGCTGGGGATACCAGTTGTAGCCAGAAAACTGTAAGATGATCAGTTTTTTAGTGGAGGAGTGGCCTAGTGGTTAGGGAGGTGGACTTTGGTCCTGGGGAACTGAGGAACTGTGATTCCCACTTCAGGTACAGGCAGCTCCTTGTGACTCTGGGCAAGTCACTTAACCCTCCATTGCCCCATGTAAGCCGCATTGAGCCTGCCATGAGTGGGAAAGCGCGGGGTACAAATGTAACAAAAATAAAATAGATACTATTGGAGATTCTACATGGAATGTTGCTACTATTGGAGATTCTATATGGAATGTTGCTATTCCACTAGCAACATTCCATGTAGAAGCCTGCGCGGCCACAGAAGCAGAAGCCTGCATGGCCACATTGGTGATCTGCAAGGGCTGACTTCTACATGGAATGTTGCTATTCTACATGGAATGTTGCTACTATTGAAGATTCTACATGGAATGTTGCTATTCCACTAGCAACATTCCATGTAGAAGCCTGCGCGGCCACATTGGTGATCTGCAAGGGCCGACTTCTACATGGAATGTTGCTAGTGGAATAGCAACATTCCATGTAGAATCTCCAATAGTAGCAACAGTGGAGGAGTGGCCTAGTGGTTAGGGTGGTGGACTTTGGTCCTGAGGAACTGAGTTTGATTCCCACTTCAGGCACAGGCAGCGCCTTGTGACTCTGGGCAAGTCACTTAACCCTCCATTGCCCCATGTAAGCCGCATTGAGCCTGCCATGAGTGGGAAGGCGCAGGATACAAATGTAACAAAAAAGGAAAACAGTGGGGGAAAATGGCTCTTTCCAATCAATAGGGGAGACATATATTTGAAAAAAGTATAATATTTATTGTAACAGGTTCAGGGGAAAAATATGTTCTTTTTCTCTCTTTCACATACGTCCAGATTTAAAGTTTATTTACTTGTATACCTGTGTTGGATGTGAAGCTTTTCCCTTCTAAACTGTTACATTCTGTTTTATATGATTTCTATTTATGTACACAGTATATTGTGAAGTTTCATTTATATGTGATTGGTATTGTACGGTTGACCTCACTCCTCGTAATTTTTGATTGTGATTCACACTTACTTCCAGACTAACAAGCTCGTGGCCACATAACAAGAGTTCTACGAAGACAAGCAAGACATTGAGGTGTATTTTCAAAGCATTTAGACTTACAAAGTTACATACTAACCTATGGAATTTTGTAAGTCCAAGTACTTTGAAAATCAGCCCCATTGTTTCTTACCGGGCTCCGTCGGATGACGTCACCCATATGTGAGAATACATATCCTGCTGTCCTCGGAGAACACCTGCTACAGGTAAGTATCTTCACTATATGTGAACAGTTCACAACTGGACAAAACTGATGGGGACTCTATTTTTAAAATAGATGTGATAGCTGTTTTACCAAAAATAGAACACTGTTTTGTAAATAAGAAAGTTCAACAATGGGGAAACTGGGAAATAAGGTCTAAGGTCACAAAATCAGGGGAATTAAAAAGGACCACGGAGAGAGGAAGAAGAGAGGTTCTACTGGATTTTATTTTTTATTGGGATCTAGCAACTGCTGGCACTTATCCGAGTACTGGTGACATTCGGACTGGTACCTAGATAGAGCTCCTTAGTACATCCCTTGTAGGTGCTTCTCTCTCTCGGCACATCTCCTAAGATGCACCCAGACCGAAAATATGGAGGACTAGTCCTTTCTCTGTTGAGTGATGTTGAAGTGGCTCTGCTTGCTGTCCTGCTATCAGCTGGGCAAGGAGGAGTTTGGCTTTCTAGCTGGTGAATCCATGTATTTCTTTAAGGTTTTGGCATACATTCAACTATAATCCATCAAGAAATGGAAATCAAATGAAGACACAAAACAAAAGGAAGAAAAAAAAACCTAAACAAAATCAATCAACCCATCAATTGCCACTAGCCACATTATGGAAAGAGAGGAGAGTTTGTTTATTTTTTAGAAACCTCAACAGTAATTAAGGAAAACACAATTTCCACCTAAAGACCCCATCTAACCAAATTATCTTTACCACCCATCATCACTTCTTTGAGGTTCATATTGAGTGGGATTTATCCCAGTAGGAATGGCTTCTGCCTGGATAAGTCCCACTGGCTTGATCCATATCTGGATTTTCAGTGGCTAGAAGGATGCTACGCTGTATAGAGAGAGGTGTAACCAGAAGAAGAAAGTAGGTGTTGATGCCCCTATACAAGTCACTGATGAGGCTTCACCTGGAGTATTGTGTTCAGTTTTGGAGGCCATATCTTGCTAAAGATGTAAGAAGACTTGAAGTGGTCCAGAGGAAGGTGACAAAACTGACAAAGACATATGAGACCTATGAGAAGAGACTGTAAGGCCCATCCATCTTCTGCTTTCCAGTATCTCCTGTATATTTTACTTTTCTCCTTCCCCTGTGGTCTGGTATCACTTTCCCTCCTCTTTCCACCCTTCTTTCTCCTTCCCCTGAGGTCTGGGATCGCTCTCTGCCTCTCCACCCACTCTTCCCCTTTGGTCCGGCATCTTTTTCCTTCTCTCTCCACCCTCCTTTTCCGTTCCCCTGAGGTTTGGCATTGCTCTACCTCTTCTTTCCACCCCTTCTTCCCCTTCGAACTCGCCAGGTGATCTTCCTCCTCTCTTCACTTCCCCGTATCCTTTCTGTGTGGTCAGGTTGACTTGACATAGCACTGCCACCTCGGATCTCTCCACCTCTACCGTGCTCTGCAGACCTCCAAGCTTTCCAGGCCCACCAGCAGCATCAGCGATGTAAAAGTTGCCTTTAGCCTGCCCCGGAAGTGTTCTCTGTACAGCTTCCCGTGTAGGCGGGATGTTGTACAGAGAAGGCTTCCGAGGCTGGCCAAAGGCACCGCTTGTATTGCTGATGCACGCCCCCGGAGGTCTGGAAGTTAAAGGGGAAGGTGGAGCGAGAAGGGAGAGCGATACATCCCACTAGTTGGAGGGAGGGGACGCCCGCCAGAATGGAACCTTCATTGCCGCACCAGCACGGAGGGATGTTGGGTGGGCGGGCCTGGAGGGAAAGTGGGTAGGCCCAGGCCCCTCCAGGCCCACCTGTGGCTTCGCCCCTGGGATAGACTGGAGTGGGCTTTGACGGCAAGTCCAGTAATTGTAAATAAGGACAGAGCCAGGAAGACTTCTACAATCTATGTCACAGAAACACCAAAGAAAGACCATTATCAAGTATATAATCTCACAATCATTGCTGATTTAATCTTGAATTGATAACGAATATGACTGTTGTGCAGACCGCATGGACCATTCAGGTCTTTATCTGCCGTCACTTGCTATGTTACTATATTATTCAGATATCAGGTCAGACCAACTTGGCACTATCTGGTACTGCCAGAGAAGTCCAAAGGTGAAGCTAAGGTGGATCTGGACCTAAGTAAATGTCTCTCGAGCCCAGTGTGAGCTCAGGACCACCACAGCTCCTAGCTGACTGAGAAAAACTGGGAGTAAATAGTAAATGGCCTGACTGTGACTGCTGTGACTGTTGAACCTGAAGCAGTTAGGAAAAGAGCATTATCTCCCTGTGGCCTGGGTCCAGAGCCGACTGAGGTAAGTATCCTGGGTTGCACTCTTCCTTATAGAATGATGTTATATAGAGTGCTGCACCAAGTACAATACACAACATATCCATAGAGCAAGTGTACTTCTTGGAAGGTAACTTGCTCAGAAAAATACATCTGACCTCCACCCTACCCCTGAAGGCCACTGATAGCTTGTTACAATAGAACTGGCCAGGTGGATACTAAAAAGTTAATTGCCACATCTCCAAAGAACAGAGGGCCAGATGCACTAAACTTTAACGACCCTTTTACAGCCCTTTAACAAACAAGTTTTAAACCGTGACATGCATTAAAGGCCTTTTTCCGAGGACGGGTAGCAGCTAACGAAAACGGAATGCAGATGAGCAATTCGTGTACAAACCCCATTGTAACGAGATGCACTAACCTTTTCCGATTGCCTTAACGCAGGAAAAACGCAGGAAATCTAACGAGAGGTCTGTACCTCTCATTAGGGCTGCCCAGGTTCCAAACTGTAATGAAAAAAAAAAAAAATCGGGAGGGAGGGGGCAAAAACGGGCATCAGGAGCATCCTTTATTGACGTCCGAGGTCCCCGCTGCTCCCCGCTCCCCCTGCATTAACAAAAAAGGGGAAAAAAAAGGGATCGGGAGGGGGCAAAGATGCTCGTCAGGAGCGTCCTTTATGGACGTCCTTGCCCCCCCCCCCCACCCGCTCGAGGTCGCCACTGCTCCCCGCTTCCCAAAAATCAAAACTTTAAGCTGCCCCGGTCCCCCCTCCCTTCCTCTCTTCTCCTCTCTTTCTCCCCAGCTCCGCCTCCCGCCATCCTCCGCCCCCCCCCAGAGGTCGTCGTCGCCATTCCCCCCCTCTACCAGGCCCCCCTTCGTCTTACCGGGTCCATGCAGCGCCTCTCACTTGTGTGTGAATGCACTGCACGGGCAAGAAGAACAGCGGATGCCTCTTCGCCAAGTCTTCGCATCTCTCCTTTCCTCCTGGGCCCGACCCGTCTGACGTAAGTAACCTACGTAGGTTACTTAACTCTGGAATGCCCTCCCCAGACCTATCCGATCAATCAGTGACTATCTACCCTTCCGGAAATCACTAAAAACCCATCTGTTCAAGCAAGCCTACCCAAATGACCCAAACTAATCCTATGATCCCTTCTACCCAACCCATATCCAGGTGATGACAGTGACCCAGACTACATCTCCCACCAAATCTCCCTATGATCCCCTGTCCCATCCCCTCTACCCCCCCCCCCCCCCCGCTCCAATGCTCACCTACCCCTTATTCATACCTCTCCTACTCCCTTCACCCTTACCCATTTTCTACCCACCTATCTCTTTTTATTATTCTGCTATAAATATCTTACATTATCAATACTCTGTAATCCTTATTATTATGTAAGCTGCATTGAACCTGCTTTGAGTGGAAAAGCACGGGGTACAAATGTAATAATAAATAAATAAATAATCTTGTCAAGTATAGATGTACGGTATACCACTGTAATTGGTTAGCCAGGAATCACGTAACCAGCTACCATGCTCCATCTCAAAAACCAGATAGAATCAGTTTTCACCTATTCCTGAGTTTTCATTGGATCAATATACCCCATCTGATTTCAGCCTATGGCCTAACAAGAATTATTATAAAAACTGGAACACAGCCACCCACCCCTCTTCTCTCTGGACTCTGTACCTGCACCTTCCTCTGGACATTCACTGAATCTATGGGCCTTGCTGGGTGCCACACATACACCCCAGATAAGACTGTCTCCAGGTTCTATTACTAACAAATCTGCAAAAAGACTTCCAGCAAGGTTCACCATCAAAGCTCCTTCATCACTCCAACTAGCAGCAGAAAGAATTCATCTGAACCTCAATCAAGAAGACTTCTTTCCCCAACAAAGAATCCACCATCCAGCTAAGAGAAAAGACATCCTTCACCACTCCAGCCAACAATAGAAAGAATACTTCTGAGCCTCAATCAAAGTGAGTTACTATTAAGCCAGCCTAATTAATAATTCAGGCTTTCTAACAATATTTATCTTGTGGCACGTTTCCCTTGTGTAAAACCTCTTAAACTGCCTTCTAAATAATTGCATTACCTTTATTGTAAATAAACGTTATTAGTAGTCCTTATGTTCTGAGCACATTTCCTATATAATAATTCTCACCTCCAACGTTCTGTGCCTGGGACCATAGCTCCCTAGGCTGGAGGTGGTCTGCTAGGCAGACACGCACTGACATCACTGACGTCATGACAGCTGATTCCAAGGCAAGGGGAGGAGTAGGGAAACACGCACAGCGTGCTTCCCTACTCCTCCCCCTGCCTCGGAATCATCTGTCACCCCCCGCGCTATGGCCCCCTCGACGCACGCAGAGGAACTTCCAGAGAAGATGAGGAAGGAACGCGAAGGGCACAACAACACTTCGGCTGACAGGGGTTTGGGTCCCCCGTCAGCACAGGTAGTACACAACGGCGGCGGGGGGGCGGTTTTCGGTGGTCCGGGGGGGGCGACAGGTTCGCCGAAGGGGGAGGCAAGGGGGACGTAGCACGGGGGGGGGGGGGGAGGAATTGCCTGCCTAGGGCCCGTTTCCTTGCCTTCAGAAACGGGCCTTTTTTACTAGTCTTTAAATATTACACAGTGCAGGTTAATGCAATCCCCCCTCCCCTACACACACACACACAAACAGCAGAGGTGGTCCAGAGAAAATGAGGACAATCATAGATTTACCACATGAGACTTTATTATACAAACCCGACTCGGCCATGTTTTGACACAATGCCTTCACTGCAGTTTTGCAGATCACTTTTTCAGTGTGTTACGTTGGTGTTCCTTCTCACTGCTTGAGTCAGTTGGAAACACTACTTCCTTAGATGGAATTCACAGCTGCTCTATGGAAAATGATGCTGATTCCAGGACACCAACTTTCTTGCAACAGAGGGGATTGCACCAGGTTTTAGTGACACCTGTGCCACATACACGGGGCCACAGAGAGACAGAGCCGGGCCAAGGGCAGGGCCACCGCAGCCACCGCCTCCCATTGCCCCCCCCCCCCCGCCACTCAGGCCACTGCCCCCCATGCCTTCCTGCGTCTGCTCCTCCCTCAGTCTGTCACTCTCCTGTTTCTGTGAGCTGACCCAGGCTATCACATCAATGTAATCACCTGGGTTCTGACACACAGCAGCAGGAGAGAGACAGACCCCGGCACCAGGTTCCACTTGGAGGTTGGGCCCAGGGAATCTTGGGTCCCACCCCTCCACCACCTACATACATCTTCCTAACTGCCATATGTAAAATCGAGCTCCACATGCAACTGTATCTCATGGAAATACTTTTAAAACAAATAGGAGGAGATATTTTTTCACTCAAAGAATAGTTAAGCTCTGGAACTCACTGCTGAAGGATGTAGTAAAAGTGGTTAGCGTAGCTGGGTTTAAAAAAGGTTTGGACAAGTTCCTGGAGGAAAAGTCCATAGTCTGATATTCAGATGGACATGGGGTAAGCCACTGCTTGCCCGGGATTTGGTAGCATGGAATGTTGCTACTATTTTGGGCTCTACATGGAATGCTGCTATTATCTGAGATTCTACAGAGAGTGTTGCTATTCTTTGGGCTTCTACATAGAATGTTGCTACTCTTTGGGATTCTGGAATGTTGCTGCTAATTGGGTTTCTGCCAGGTACTTGTGACCTGGATTGGCCACTGCTGGAAGCAGGATACTGGGCTAGATGGACCATTGGTCTGACCCAGAATAGCTATTCTTATGTTCTTATGCACATCCATTGCGGCTATCATGAAAATCAAATTGATTAAGTGCATCGTCAGGACAGGGGCAAGAACCAATGCCCTACGGGATGACGAAGAGACAAGAGAGCATCTGGATTCTTCATAACACAGTCTCAGTAGATGAATGTAGCTGAGGCGTTTGATCATGCATCTTTTATAGTGCAGTCTTCGTGCTGCGTAATGAAGCTGCAACTTTGAGATGTTGAAAAATGCAATGACTTTTTCAGCGTTGACAGAGAGTTTATCAAATATCGGCTCTTAAGTGTCTGATTATACATCCCATCATCTAGAGCTGCAGTGGGTGGCGAAAACAAACGGAGATGGGTTATGGAACTATTTTTCATGGTGGCAAAGATAAATCTTTGTTATTGCAGTGGCTAATATATGCTGGTGTGCAACCTAACATTTAAATGAGCAGCCATGATTTTCTGTTGCGACTGCATCATCTGTGATGGAAAGTCTAATTCAAAATAACAGCAATGAAAACTTAAAAATGAAACCGTCAAGTTAAATTAATCTTTAGTAATTGTTCAGACATGGCTAATTCATCTCCGTTTCTGCTAAACAACCAAGACCTTGTGCAACCAATGAGAAGTACGGAACTGGTGATGAATCTTAAGTACTTGCAAGTTACAACAAAGCTTAACGACCTTTTAAATGAATCAAAGCAGACAAATGTAAGCACATTTCAAAATCACATGCTTTGACTTTGCTAAATGTTTTTTTACTGCTTTAGAAATAATTGCTCAGGGGTCCTTTTACTAAGGTGCGCTGAAAAACAGCTTACGGTAGTGTAGGTGCTGGTTTTGGGCGCACGCCAATCCATCTTTCAGCGGCCTGTCAAAAGGGCCAAAAACGGGCACGCGGCAAAATCAAAATTGCCGCACGTCCGTTTTGGATCTGCGACCTTACCGCCAACCACTGACCTAGTGGTAAAGTCTCACGCGGTTCCCGGGAGGTAATGACCTATGCATGTCCAATGCCACTTGGCGCATGTCCGATACGCGCATCGAAAAATAAAAATTATTTTTTTTTGGCCGTGCTTATTGGATGCACACCAAAAATGAAATTACCGCAAGAGCCACGCGGTAACTCCATTTTGGCACACATTGGACGCACGTAGACGCTTTTGCGTGGCTTAGTAAAAGGGCCCCTCAGGGCTGTAGCGATCTATGAGCAGCCGGTGTGGTCAAACAGGGCACAAGGCAAGGGAGGCCACCATAACTGGGCCCTGTTCATTGCCTTCCCTGCATGTTTGCGATGCAGTGGATGTCATCTGGAGCGCTAGGGGAAATGCTGCACAGTGTGAGTTTCTGACTCAGGATGGTCCTGGAATTGTTGTAACATCATCCCTGATAAATTTTCTTTGGGGTGATACCTAACAAATGCAAGATTCAGAATCCAAAGATTCTGGCAGTTCAAAATCAATGTGTAAGAAACTGACCAAACGTAGCAGGAATGTTAATTATAGTTATCACTGCAGTGCTCAAGGAGATGACATCAGTTATTGTATGAAAGATTCACATACTTTCTCCCCAAAAGGATGCATATTTTAAAGTAATCAAATTATATCTTTTTTTTTTGTTTGAGTTATTTATTCAGTGTGGGGGGGGGGTCATAATTCTTATTTATTTATTTATTACATTTGTACCCCGCGCTTTCCCACACACAGCAGGTTCAATGCGGCTTACATAGTAAATAGAATTGCAAAGTATTGTAAGGAGAATATTACAAACTGTAATAAACATAGTAATAGTAAGGTTTTAAGAATATGTGAATTGAACGTGGAAAGGTAAACAAGGTATCATAGGAAAAAGGAAAGAGATTGGGAGGGGTAAGGTGTAGGGAAGATGGAGACGAGAAGACTGGGAGATGAGTATAAGGAGTTTGGGAGACATGGTTTAAGGTATAATCATTTTCAGAACAGGATTTATGTGAGTGGGCTTATAAGGTTAAGTTGGGTCGTTAGGGTAAGCTTGCTTGAAGAGATGTGCCTTCAGCATTTTTCTGAAGGGTAGATAATCGTTAATTGTTCGGATGGATCGTGGTAGAGTGTTCCAAAGCTGGCTGCCCAAAAATGAAAAACTGGATGCATATGAGGTTTTGTATTTAATTCCTTTGCAGTTGGGAAGGTGTAAGTTGAGGTAAGTACGTGAAGACATTGATCTGTTTCTGATTGGAAGGTCAATCAGGTCATTCATGTAGCTAGGGAATTCTCCATATATGATCTTATGAATCATTGTATGGACTTTGAAGTCTCTCTTATCAGGACTTATATTAGGATATATTTAATTAGTTAATTAGTTACTATGCTTTTGAAGAAATGTATCCAAAGTGGTGTACAGCTAGTATAACTCAGACATAGGCAATAAACAACTAAAACAGTAAAACTATTCAAATAACCTTCACATTAAAACATAATATGCTACCTACAAAAATTCAATATTTTGCTCAGAATGCCAATGGAGGAGAGCCGTATCCGATATAAGTGAAATGAAGCCTCAACTGCTGAGGAGGAGTCTACAAATTGTCCTCTCACTCAATATGGCTTTCTATCACAGGCTTCTTCCCTAATCCCGAAAAAAGAGGAACAACGGAAAACAACTCCTACATTATGGAAAAAAAAAAACGTTCCCAACGGAACAACAGAAAACAGCTCCTAAAAAACCATTGTTCCCCAAAAAACGGGCACTGCTGCTGCGGCTAGGAAAGCCAATAGAATGTTGGGTATTATCAGGAAAGGTATGGAAAACAGGTGTGAGGATGTTATAATGCCGTTGTATCGCTCCATGGTGCGACCGCACCTTGAGTATTGTGTTCAATTCTGGTCGCCGCATCTCAAGAAAGATATAGTAGAATTGGAAAAGGTGCAGCGAAGGGCGACTAAAATGATAGCGGGGATGGGACTACTTCCCTATGAAGAAAGACTAAGGAGGCTAGGGCTATTCAGCTTGGAGAAGAGACGGCTGAGGGGAGACATGATAGAGGTATATAAAATAATGAGTGGAGTGGAACAGGTGGATGTGAAGCGTCTGTTCACGCTTTCCAAAAATACTAGGACTAGGGGGCATGCGATTAAACTACAGTGTAGTAAATTTAAAACAAATCGGAGAAAATGTTTCTTCACCCAACGTGTAATTAAACTCTGGAATTCATTGCCGGAAAATGTGGTGAAGGCGGTTAGCTTAGCAGAGTTTAAAAAGGAGTTAGACGGTTTCCTAAAGAACAAGTCCATAAACCACTACTAAATGGACTTGGGAAAAATCCACAATTCCAGGAATAACATAATAGAATGTTTGTACGTTTGGGAAGCTCGCCAGGTGCCCTTGTCCTAGATTGGCACTGTCGTGGACAGGATGCTGGGCTTGATGGACCCTTGGTCTTTTCCCAGTGTGGCATTACTTATGTACTTATGAACAAAACTCTCTCTTCACAATTAGCACCCATCCTAAACTGAAAAGTCACAAGTACTCAAAACAGTATATACATTGAGAAAAAACAAAGTGTACTGTAAAAAAGCTAAACACTGAGCTGTGGAAGGTATCGCCGTCTCTCATCTTCAAAGTAGGAAGCCATAATCTCCGCACCCCAAATATGAAACAGCAAAGTGTATCCGCCAGCGAAAAACTGTGTTGCATGGGTAAAAATCCTCGACAAGGGCCCCCTTGTTTCGCATATTTCATCAGGAGGAATTACAGAGCATACTTTCTCAATGAATATGCTATTTTGAGTATCTGTGACTTTTCAGTTTAGGGTGCTGCCAATCGTGAAGAGAGTTGGAGCTTTGTTCAATTTATGAAGTGCCCGTTTTGGGGGGGAAACAATAGTTTTTTAGGAGTTCTTTTCCGTTGTTCCTCTTTTTTGGGATTAGGGAAAAAGCCTGTGATAGAAAGCCACATTGAGTGAGAGGTCAAGTTGTACGCTCTCCTTGGCAGTTGAGGCTTCATTTCACTTCATTGTTATTTCTGATCTCGGCTCTCCTTCATTGGCATTCCGAGCAAAATAATTGAATTTTTGTATTTAGGATTTGAGCATTTTGCTTTCCAATTTTGGATTTTGATCTTTAAATAGTATGCTACTTACAATGTCAACACAATACACATCTTAAGAGGTAAACAGAGGTGGAACATATAGACGAATAAGATAGAGGAAAAGGGGTTAGAAAGAAAATTAGGGTAACTAACTTAAGGAAAATTTGCAGGTGGAGTCAGAAAAGATGCCTGAAAATGATCTCGGCTAGAGTATGTTGTAAGAAGGCCCAGCTATAGCATGTGCAGCTGATGTCAGTCCGTGTCCTCTGGATTCTATCTATGGTGCACAAAGTTGGGTGAGCACACAATGTAATTGAATAATGAACCAATTAGCGCCAATAATTGGGTGCTAATAATAAATTATCAGCACTAATTGGCAATAATTAGAATTTACACGCATACCTTGTGCTATTCTATAAAGATGTGCGCATAAATTCTTGTGCACAGATCTGAAAAGGGGGCGTGGCCATGGGAGGGGCATGGGTGGGTGATGGGCATTCCAAGAATTTGAGCACATTATTACAGAATATGCCTGATCTGTGCCTAATTTAGGTTTTAGTTGGTATAAATCCTCATGCCTAAAAGTTAGGTATGGACCCCGGCACTAGGCACTATTCTATAAATAGTGCCTAACTCAGTGCGCCATTTATAGAGTAGCACTTAGCATTCTTTTTTTTGTTGTTTTTGGTGCTGATTTTTTGGTGCCATATATAGAATTTGGTCACTGTGTATGTAACTAGCTAGTTAGCTAAGACAAACTTTATTCAGCACCACTTGTGTATATGACCTGACATGAGCCGTGTTTCGACAGGACGCACCCGTCTGCTTCAGGGGTCTTACACTGTACATAAATAAATATAAAAACAAACAATTATAAACATAATAAAAAATATAATACATAAAAAACATCAGGGAAATGTGATAACCATATTAAAGGAAAACTTTCGAGTTAGTCCTCATCAAAACTGTTCTTTAGCAGAGAGTGTACCAGGGGCGTAGCCACACACCCAATTTTGGGTGGGCATGGACTCAAGATGGGTGGGCAGAAGAACCCCACCTCATCCCACAGATGATGTGGTCTCTACTTCTCTCACCTGCATGCCATATGGTCTCTCAAATATCCTCCCTCTCCCGCATACCTTTTAAATAGCAGATTTTCACCTGCAACGGGCAGCAACTAATATACACTGCTGATGTTGGCTTCATACCCTTCCCTTTGATATAACTTCCTGTTTCCGCCTAGGCAAGAATACATCAGAGTGAAGGCTGTGGGGCTGGTGTGAGCAGTATGCATCAGTCACTGCTCACTGCAGGCGAAGATCTGCTATTTACAAGATATGCAGGAGGGACAGTTGTTGGGAGTTTTCGGCTGGTGGGGCTTGGGGATCCCTGCCAGCCCCTGCCAGCCACATTATAGCTATACTGGTACTGGGTGGGCCTGAGTGCAAAGTAGGTGGGCCTGGGCCCACCCAAGCTCACCCAAGCCCACCCTTGGCTACGCCACTGGAGTGTACCTCTGCTCTTTTTAATACTGTTGATAGTTGCCCCTTAGAAAGAAAGAAGTTCACGATGTTTGTAGTCCCTTCTATGTTTAAATATAAATTTTGCTAAAATACAGAGTCTTCCAGGGGTTCATAACCTTATCTCAGCACTGCATGTAACTTTAATGGGTAAGTTGCTACTACTTGGGTTTCTGGCAGGTACTTGTGACCTGGATTGGCCACTGTTAGATACTGGGCTAGCTGGGCCATTGGTCTGACAGTTGTCATCCTGTTGAAAATTTACCTGAGGAATTGAGCACTTTAAGTTGCTTAGAAACAATATGTATATATAAATTCAATAAAGAATTTTGAATTAAAAAGAAAACCCTCCATGGAGATGCAGGTCAAAGCAATGTGCGACTGGAATAGATGTTATCTTTCAAGGGAAGCCACCCAATTTATAGTTTCAGCTGGAGTACTTTACCTTGTTTAATTGGGAGGAGGACAGATAGCAAGGAAAACAACTGAACTAATCAAGTCAAAGGAAATGAATTGAGATGCCATGCCAAAACCAAATGAGCCCCGAGTCTACACTTAATAAAGGCAATTAGTAAATACCAAAAGACAACGTGAGAGAAAAGGGAAATTAAGTGCTTTTAATGGATGTTGGTGGGACCACTAAAAAACAAAGTACATAAACAATTCAGAACCCAAAAGGTAATCATGGTAAGGTATACACAAAAAGTAGCACATATGAGTTTATCTTGTTGGGCCGACTGCCGTCATCTACTATGTTATGTTACTCACGTATGTAATATCGTGCTGCAAAGATACTCTAAATGTCATAATTATCCACTATTAAAGTACACTCCACTTTCTGAATGGAGGTTTTCTTTAGACAATGGTATCGAGTACTTTGGGTATTTCAGGAAATTAATTGAACCTATTGCCAATGTATTTTAGCTGTTGCACTCCACAGACAGAAGAAGTAATGGATAAAACTCAAGAGACATTCAAAACAGTTAACTCTTATGCCTTTTCCATCACACGTTGTATCCACCCTTGACACTACTTACCTTTCAGGCGCTGTGAATGAGTAGGTGTCCTCTTAGGAATCACAGCAGAATGCTTTTCTTCGTTCAGTCAGATTAAGTAGAAGCTGCTGTGGGTTTTCCCTCCCACAAGCTCTCTGTTTTTTAATTTGCTGCTTCTTCTTTCTTTTTTTCCTGGAGGAGTTAAGGTATTGCAAATGAAAACACAAACCGTCGGCATTACAGGATTAATACATACATGTTTGCAGGGGCGTAGCCAGACACCCAATTTTGGGTGGGCCTGGACCCAAGATGGGTGGCAGAAGAACTCCGCCTTGTCCCACAAGTGATTTGGTCTCTCCCTCTCTCACCTGCAGGCCATATGGTCTCTCAAATATCCCCCCTCCCCCACATACCTTTTAAATAGCAGATTTTCACCAGCAGCGAGCAGCAACTAATACACACTGCTCATGTTGACCCCACAGCCTTCCCTTCTGATGCAAATTCTTGTTTCCGCATAGGCAGGAATACATCAGAGGGAAAGCTGTGGGGGCCGGCGAAAGCAGTATCAGTCGCTGCTCACTGCAGGTGAAGATCTGCTATTTAAAAGATATGCAGGAGGGACAGTTGTTGGGAGTTTTCGGCTGGTGGGGCTTGGGGATCCCTGTCAGCCACATCATAGGTGTGCTGCTACTGGGTGGACCTAAGCTCAAAGTGGATGGGCCTAGGCCCACCCAGGCCCACCCTTGGCTATGCCACTGCATGTTTGTAAAGAACGTTTGAGCTAATTACACATAAACTTTGTCAATTATGGGTTAGTTGAGATGGGGAGGAAGCCCAGAAATATCATTTTCATTTTGCGAGTACAGTAGCTTTAAAAGAAAGATGATAAGTACTATTGCGAAAAATATTTCCTCAGATGCACTGCATGTGTCCATTGTTTTATTAAAAAATCAAGAAAAAGAGCACAACTAGGCTATTAGATTGTAAGCTCTTTGAGCAGGGACTATCTTTCTTCTATGTTTGTGCAGCGCTGCGTACGCCTTGTAGCGCTATAGAAATGCTAAATAATAGTAGTAGTAGTAGCCTTTAAGACTGAGAAAACAGAAGTCCTTTGTTGCAATCAGACCCGACACGGGCCGTGTTTCGGTGTAAACAACGCCTGCCTCAGGGGTCCAGCAAGGAAAATGTCATAAGCTTCTTCTTGAAACGCACAAAAATGACCCAACTTTTTCCTTGCTGGACCCCTGAGGCAGGCGTTGTTTACGCCGAAACACGGCCCGTGTCGGGTCTGATTGCAATAAAGGACTTCTGTTGTCTCAGTCTTGAAGGCCCAGTTCTGCCCTTTTTCTTTGTTTTGCTATTTATGGAAATTTTTTCTCCCTCTCTAGTTACTTTGTGTCCATTGTTTTATAAAAATTGGATGGCGAGTTCTAAATAATGCAAACAAAAAGCACATCGCATACATGTAGCAGAATATCAGAGCGTGAAGGCATGACTGACTATGATTCAGCTGTAAGACTGAGCACTTGGATTCAGTTCCCAAGTTTGGATCCCATTCCTTAAAGCAGCAAGAGCTAAGGATGCTGAGGAGACAAGGTTCACAGTCCTCGAGGAAAGGATGCAGTCACTCTCTATAAATCAAACAAAAAAGGAGGAAACAACCTTACGTGAACATGAGCTTCAAACAAAAAAAGTGAGGTGGATGCCAGGAGGATATCAAGAGATCTTTATTGTAAACAACATAAAAACGACCCGACACGGCCATGTTTTGGCACAAAGGCCTGTCTCAGGGGTCAGGTTGATCTACATAAAATAAACAAATAGTAAAATGAATGTACAATAAAATAAAGTTAAAAGACACTTAAATATTTCACATAGACATGCTGAGTGCAGCCATTTGTTTCTTTATTTGATGGAAGACTTTGATCTCTCAGGCCTGGTCTGAATTTACAACTTTAAAAGGTCAGTTCTTTCAGCTATTAAAGCCTTAACCCTGCATTGCCAACTAGGAAGATTGCTGTTCTACAAGGTGTACTCCAAAGAGTGGATTGCAGTGCCACCCAGTGAAATTTTGCCTAACTAGCTTCTGACACAAAAATGTGTCATGCAAGCATCCCAGTGGTGTGTGGGAGAGGAAACCATAACCCCAACAAACCAAAGCAAAGGCAAAAGTGCAAGAGGTCAAACACCTATACAACAGTACTTAAAAGATCACCTCATTGTCGCTCCAATACTACCCACAGCACCCCCAGACCACCCTTGGGAACTATAGGACTGGTGAATGCCAGATCAACTGTAAAGAAATCCTCAGTGATCCATAATGCCATAAATGAACAGCATCTTGACATCCTAGAAATAAGTGAAACCTGGCTAGATGAAAGTGGGGGT
This sequence comes from Microcaecilia unicolor, assembly GCF_901765095.1. Taxonomy (NCBI): domain Eukaryota; kingdom Metazoa; phylum Chordata; class Amphibia; order Gymnophiona; family Siphonopidae; genus Microcaecilia; species Microcaecilia unicolor. The sequence goes on from NC_044034.1 coordinate 352,894,452, forward strand.
TTACCACTGTCTGAACTATGCCCAACAGGTGTCAGGCTTCTCACGGAAACACTGGGTTTGTGAGCCCTTGGACCACTACCGTGGAGCAGCAGTGGCAGGCAAGATCACCTCCAAACCAGAGGCACGGCAAAACAGGACTGGAACCCCGGACTAGAGTTGCAGCAGAGGCAGACAAGCTGGAACAGGCAGAGCAGGAACAGCTAGACTTCACCTGCGCTTGACCACCGTTCCCCAGGAGCACAAACCAAGAAGCAGGCAGAAAGCATACTGAAGCATGGAGAGACTCAGCATACCCAGGTGCAGCACAGAGGAGCAATCAGAGCCATGCTGGAAGCAGCCAGCACACAGAGACAGAGGCAGAGCTAACTCAGGGAACACACACAGGTGCAGTATAGTGGAGTAATTAGAGACATGCTGAAAGCAGCCAGCACACAGAGACAGAACTAACCCAGAAAGGACAGACAGAAGCCAGCTCAGAAGCTGACCCTCAGAAATAAGGTAAGTCTGAGAGGGGTCATGACCACAGACGTGACAACAGGTTTCAACATCCAACATCAACCAAGACCAGGAAGACAGGGTGGAGGGGTAATCAGTCTTGATTCGGGACACAATCAAACTGCATAGAATATCCATCCCCCAGCTACATGGATCAGAATCTATTTTAATCCAGCGAAGAGGAGAAGCCAATTTGGCTGCTCATGGTATACAGAGCACCTTGTAACAACACATTATCTGTGCAAGAACTCCTAGACCTGATTACTCAAGTGACCCTGAATTACCCTAGGTTGGTGATCATGGGAGACTTCAATCTACACATCAAAACCCCAGATACCACCACAGCTGCCTTTCTGGACATGATGACAGCACTAGGATTTACACAGGTGATCAATTCTCCAACCCACAAAAAGGGTCACATACTAGACCTGGTATTCTACAAAGGGGTGGATATCCCAGAATTCTGGGATAACAGTATTGAAATAACAACCCTATCATGGTCAGACCATTTTCTAATTAAATTCTCCCTAAGTGACCACCTGAAACAAATGGCACCTCCCAGAGTTTGGAAGAAGATCAGAGACAAAAAAAAGCTGACCTTAGAGAAAACAGCACCACTAAAAAAGGTCTTATGCCCCACTCACAAACGTTCACCTTGGTTTTCTCCAGAACTTTGGAGCCTTAAACTTGAAGGACGAAAACTGGAAAGGAGATGGCGTAAATCTCACCTGGATGAAGACAGGCTAAACTGCAGGAAGCGCATGGCAAAGTACCGCCAAGCCTTAACAGCAACCAAAAAAAAGACAGTATTTCTCTCAATGCATTGCACAGGCTGCCAATTCAACCAAGCAGCTGTTCAGTATAGTAAATAGCCTACTGCAACTCCCACAACAAAAGCAGCCTGCCCAGTCTAAACTGAACTGCAATGATTTTACTGCATACTTTGCCAACAACATTAAAGGTACTGGCAATAGCTATTATTACCACAGCCAGGGAATAAATTTCTGCTACTCCTAGGAAATTGTATCAATTTATGATAAATCCCTTTGACCTGAATAGGGTACAGTTACATTGATTAATGGATCACCGATTACAGAATCATGGGGACTATGTGGCTGTCTATCGGGATGATATCATCTACAGCTCAGATTGGCATATTCACCTTAACCACCTCTGCTCAGTCTTGTGTGTACTAAGAACAGCCAGGTTAAGAACAAACCCATGTGTGCTTCTTGGGAAAACAAAAAGTTTGATGCATTCGTTCACATGTAGGCAAAATGGAGGCCATTATAAAAGCTCCAAAGCCAATGACTACAAAACAGGTACTTCGTGGAGCTGATGGGGTAATGTTGCTGCTTTGTGTCACACTTTGGAAGCCTTGCTTAGCCTCCAAACATTAAGGGAAAAATGAATTGCAAATCATTAGAGGTTGAGAGGATTTTCAGACACTAAAGAAGCCTTTTGTTTGGAACTTTTGTTGACTTTGCTAAGCCATACCTTCAGAGCAGATCTCAGTGGCATGTTATTGTAGGACAAGAGGACCTTACTAGACCGGGAGACTGGGCGTCTAAATGGTAGATGACATTTAATGTGAGCAAGTGCAAAGTGATGTATGTGGGAAAGAGGAACCCAGACTATAGCTACGTAATGCAAGGCTCCATGTTAGGAGTCACCGACCAAGAAAGGAATCTCGGCATCGTTTTTATTTATTTATTTGTTGCATTTGTATCCCACATTTTCCCACCTATTTGCAGGCTCAATGTGGCTTACATTATGCCGTAGTGGCGATCGCCATTTCCGGAATAAGAAATACAAAGTGGTATTACATGAGAGCTCATAAGTGACAGAGTAGATTACGCAGTCAAGTATTAAAAGGTTCATTTCCGGAATGAGAAATCAAGTGGTATTGCGTTAAAGTTTAATTAGTGACAGAGTAAGTGAAGCAGTCAAGTATTGAGAGTTCGGTCTTGTACATTCCTGGTATAGGTTTCGTTGTCTGGCATTTAGGATGGATCATTGTGGTATGCCTTATTGAACAGGTTGGTTTTTAGTGATTTTCGGAAGTTTGTTAGGTTGTGCATTGTTTTTATGCCGTTTGGTAGTGCATTCCATAGTTGCGTACTTATGTATGAGAAGCTCTCGTTATTGATGATACGTTGAAATCCTCTGCTCAGTGTGCTGCGGGGGCTAAGAAAGCAAATAGGTATTGTTAGGAAAGGAATGGAAAACAAAAGTGAGGAAGTTATAATGCCTTTGTATCACTCCATGGTGCGACTGCACCTCAGATATTGTGTTCAACTCTGGTCGCCGCATCTCAAAAAAGATATAGTGGAATTAGAAAAGGTGCAGAGAAGGGCTATGAAAATGATAAAGGGGATGGGACGACTTCCTTATGAGGAAAGGCTGAAGTGTCTAGGGCTGTTCAGCTTGGAGAAGAGATGGCTGAGGGGAGATATGATACAGGTCTATAAAATAATGAATGGAGTTGAACGGGTAGATGTGAAGCGTCTGTTCACGCTTTCCAAAAATACCAGGACTAGGGGGCATGCGATGAAGCTACAATGTAGTAAATTTAAAATGAATTGGAGAAAAGCTTTCTTCACTCAACGTGTGATTAAACTCTGGAATTCGTTACCAGAGAATGTGGTAAAGGCGGTTAGGTTAGCGGAGTTTAAAAGATGTTTGGACGGCTTCCTAAAGGAAAAGTCTGTAGACCGTTATTAAATGGACTTGGGGAAAATCCACTATTTCTGGGATAAGCAGTATAAAATGTTTTGTACATTTTTGGGATCTTGCCAGGTATTTGTGACCTGGATTGGCCACTGTTGGAAACAGGATGCTGGGCTCGATGGACCTTTGGTCTTTCCCAGTATGGCAATACTTATGATATGATAGAGGTCTATAAAATAATGAGTGGAGTGGAACAGGTAGATGAGAATCGTTTGTTTCCAAAAATACTAGGATTAGGGGGCGTGCGATGAAGCTACAAAGTAGTAAATTTAATATGAATCGGAGAAAAGTTTTCTTCACTCAACGTGTAAATAAACTCTGGAATTCATTGCCAGAGAATGTGGTAAAGGTGGTTACCTTATCAGGGTTTAAAAAGGGTCTGGATGGCTTCCTAAAGGAAAAGTCCATAGATCATTATTAAAATGATTTGGGGAAAATCTACTGCTTATTTCTGGGATAAGCAGCATAAAATGTATTGAGATTTTTGGGGATCTTGCCAGGTATTTGTGACCTGGATTGGCCACTGTGGGAAACATGATGCTGGGTTTGATAGACCTTTGGTCTGTCGCAGTGTGGCAATACTTATGTAAGGTGGGGGAACATCTTGTAACCTTCATGAGTAGAAAGCTGCTATCATGAGAGAAAAATGCTTAGTAGTGAAGAGGGAGGCACTGCCTCTAAAGTGGGCCTCAGAGACCCTCACATGATTATTTATGAAGGCAATGCATTGCATAGTTCACTGACCCGAGTTTATTAAAATTGACGTAAAGTAATAAGGAATCAAACCCAAGGCTGATGAGAGGTTTTCTAACCCTTACAACTATTTGCCTTCATTATTGAATGCAAGCCATTTAAAGACAATCTTAACGTTTGTTTCGTTTCTGGAGAGGTAGGGCACGTGGGAGCAGGCACTTATGCACAAAGTCTTGAGCTTAGGAAGGGTGTATCATGTCAATATGTGTGAAGAAGCTTTCATCGTCTTCCACATAAATCAGCCAGGATTCCCAGGAACAACCTCCGTGGTACCTTTGATAAATCAAGTAGCGGAAGAGGTAAAGAGCAGAAAAACTGCTGACTCATGTAATCTCTCCTGCTCTTGGCTAGAAAAGCCTGTAGTTCAGAGAAGGGAAGGGCATGCAGTGGAGCTCCAGTAAACCCAGAAAAAAAGCCAGATAAAACAGTTTTGATTGCTAGAGAAAAAAGGGATTTTCCTTCTGTAAAAATACCTCTCAGTTTCAATCTGTCTTAGATAAAACCTCTCTCTCTCTCTTTCTCTCTCCAGTGGTGTTCCATGGTCAGCTGCCACCCGGGGCGGTTCGTTGCTGTGCACCCCCCCAGTTGCAGCGCCCCCCCCTTAACACATCACCTCAAAACACACCCCCTCCGGGTGTATTGTTCTTACCTAGGGTCAGAGCCGTAGCGAGGGGAGCTGACACCCGGGGCGGGTCGCCGCTGCGCACCCCCCCCCCCCGGGTGCAGCACGGCACACCCTCCTCCCGCTGGAGCGCACCCCCCCCCACCGGAGCGCATACCTCCCCCCCCCCCCGGAGCGCATTTCTGCGGCGAGGGACGAACGGGAGGGCCGATCCGCCCCGACTGCACGTTGCTGGGGTGTGTCGGCTCCGCACTGGTTCACTGCTCTCTCTGTTCCGGAACAGGAAATAACCTGTTCCGGGGCAGAGAGGGCAGTGCACCAGCGCGGAGCCGACATCCCCCAGCGGCGTGCACCCGGGGCGGACCGCCCCCCTTCCTACGCCACTGCCTAGGGTTACCATATGGCTTCAGAAAAAGGAGGACAGATTGAGCCAGTCTGGGTTTTACTTCCATTGCTTTCAATGGAAGCAAAACCCAGACTGGATCAATGTGTCCTCCTTTTTCCAAAGCCCTATGGTAACCCTATTCTTACCTCCTGGGGTGCTGGGAGTTGGCTCTGCCGGTTCCCTGCTCCCTCTGCCCCGGAACAGGAAGTAACTGCAGAGGGAGCAGGGAATCCATGGAGTCGTCAGCCGCTCCCTGCACCGTCTCTGCAGCGTGCACCTTGGGGTGGACCGCCCCCATTGCCCTGTCGTTGGTACGCCGCTGTCTCTCCTTCTTCTGAGGCAGCTTGACGCTGTACTGAATGCCTGTAATTGTTTAAGGCTGAAGTAGTAAAAAAAAAAAAAAAAAAAAGGTCTTTATGCTATTTTGTAGCCCCCCAGCCGTGATTTCTGAAGGAAGAGACTGTATTCGATTTGACATCTGTTATAGCTAAGGAAAGATCAGGGGTGTAGCTACCATTGATTGAGCCCAACAAAAAGCCTGGGCTGCTGGATGGTAGGGTCTTTCTCCTCCTCCAGATCTCAAGCACAAGCAGGAGTGGACTGACCATTTGGGCAACTGGGCAGTGCCCGTGGGCCCAGAGGCTCTGCCCACATGCCCGGTACGCTGTTGGTGATCTAGCGGCCTCAGAAAGGGGGAACGTATTCTTTCTTGCCCTGTCCACTGGGCTGCCGCTATTCCTTCCTCACCCGACACCACCGTATTTTTAAAATGGTGGCCGAGACTCCCTGTGGAAGTTTCGTGAGACTGTCAAGACCCACAAAGACTACCGCGGAAAGTCTCGGCCGCTATTTTGAAAACAGAGTGCCGTCTGCAAGCGGGGAATAGCGGCAGCGTAGCGGGCAGGAAAGAACATGCCCCCTCCCCCACAGAGACTACCAGGACCACTCAGGTAAGACCGGGGGCAGCGGGGGTGTCGGCTGTGGCAGCAGGGGCGGTGGGGGGGGGGGGGTGTCAGGCCGAGCAGGGGCCCCAGACCTCCCTCAGTCCGCCCCTGAGCACAAGAACCACCTCAGAAGTGCCTGCAATGTGTTAGCCTTCCTGCTGAATCTGTACTTCACTGGGTCTGATTTTCAGTGAGTGCAGCTGCTGTGTAAAGTGGACCTCCCTTAGCTCAGCACAGTTCAGAACTTCTATTACCAGTCACACCATTCATCTTCTGTCCTGTTTACAATTGTAGCTGCTTCTAAAACAGACCCTACTAGGAGGACATGCTGTGTAATTTACTATCTTATATAACCTTGATGCACTGCTTTCAAAATTTTACATCTGTCTTTGACTAGAGCTCCTTTTTCAGTGCATGAATTGGACAGAGAGTAATCAATTTTATGTGCTTCTCAAAGCTACATAGAAAAGTGTCTTGGGAGCTTCCATTAAAGCTGCCATGGAGGTCATTTTAGAAAGGATTCCTGCCTGTAAAGCCTCTTGTATACTCAGGAAAAGAGCTTTGCTAAAGTTGTGTGGCTATATATGTATGTATTAGTATATGCATTAGATTAGATTTATTATTTTTTTAGTTCGTCCTTATCCAGAGCGGATTAAAATAAAAACATTCATAAAACATACAATAAACAAAAATACATAAACAATAAAGGTGCATCAGAAATATATCAGTTAAACAGAACAATGATCTTTAAACGCGAAGGACGAAAACTGGAACGGAGATGGCGCAAATCTCACCCGGATGAAGACAGGTTAATCTGTAGGAAGCACATGGCAAAGTACCGCCAAGCCTTAGCAGCAACCAAAAAAACCCAGTATTTCTCTCAATGCATTGCACAGGCTGCCAATTCAACCAAGCAGCTGTTCAGTATAGTAAATAGCCTACTGCAACCCCCACAACAAAACCAGCCTGCCCAGTCTAACCTGAACTGCAATGATTTTGCTCCATACTTTGCCAACAAAATTAAAAGTCTCCACCAGGATTTACAGGCAATCCCGCCCAGTGTCCAACCAGTCAACCAGGGGTGCACAAACTCGCCCTCTCCTAACAGAGACATATGGAACACTGTTAACCTAATGACGGAGGAGAGCCTTGACAAAATCCTAAGAGACCTTCGACCAACTACCTGCTCCCTCGATCCCTGCCCATCAAAGATAGTGCAGCAGGCAAGTATGGGTCTTATAGAAGGCGCCACAAAAATTGTGAACACCTCTCTTTCTAATGGGCAATTACCAACAGCATTAAAAGAGGCAGTGGTTCACCCTCTGCTGAAGAAAAACAACCTTGACCAGGACAAACTTGAAAGTTACAGGCCAGTATCCAACATCCCGTTTCTATGGAAACTCATAGAGCAAGAAGTCTGTGTTCAACTTAATGAATGGCTAGAAAAGAGTAACTGGATAGATCCATGTCAATCTGGATTCAGACCTGGTTATGGAACAGAAACAGTCCTCGTATCCCTGCTAGATGTTCTTCACAGAAACCGAGACAAGGGATTTGCCTCGATGTTAGTACTGCTAGATTTCTCAGCAGCTTTTGACACTGCAGATCATGATATCTTGCTAGCACGACTGACAGAAACAGGTATCAATGGTACAATGATTGGCAGCAACTCATCACCACCATGGACACTGACCTGCGGGGTACCACAAGGATCGATACTGTCACCTATTCTGTTCAATATCTACCTCAAGCCACTAGCTGAGCTGATTTGGTCAATGGACACTCCGTTCTACATCTATGCGGATGATGTGCAGCTACTCATACCCATTGAACCTGACTTACCTACAGCCTTGAATAAACTGATCACTTGTCTAACATCAATTCAAGAATGGGCTAAACACAACAAACGTTGCCTGAACCCAAGTAAAACCGAGCTTCTCTGGGTCCCTAACATAAGTGGATACATACCTGACATCAAAATCCCTTTTGGGAAGTATGAACTCCCCCTCAAATCACAAGTCAGGAACCTTGGAATACAGTTAGATTCAACACTTACTCTGATTCCCCAAATCCAAGCAACCTTCAAGAGCTGCTTCTACTATTTGCGACAGCTACGCTGCCACTCTCCTTACATCGAGAAGGTAAATCTTATACCAGTTGTGCATGCCATGGTAACATCAAGACTGGATTACTGCAATGCACTATGCAATGGTCTGACTACAAAGGGCCTGCACCAGCTCCAGTTGATTCAGAATGCAGCAGCAAGACTCATAGAAGGTTGCAAGCGACGTGACCACATCACACCATTTTTGCAAAAATTTCGTTAGCTACCAGTAAATTTACAGGGCTAAATTTAAAACTCTATGTCTGATCTTCAAGGCCCTGAAAGGAAATGGCCCAGAGTATCTGTAGAATAGGATGATCCTCCACACACCGCCAAGGACACTAAGGTCCTCCCAAGGACTTTCACTAACTACACCCTCTCCAAAAGACATTACACGATGTGATACCCGCAAGCGAGCCTTCTCCGGAGTAGCCCCCACACTCTGGAATGCATTGCCTGAAAGGCTCCGCTTAACACAAGACTACCTCTACTACAGGAAGCAGGTGAAAGCTTGGCTCTTCAACCAAGCCTTTAACGGAAGAAGTAACTAACTTGTTAGTCTCACTCACACACACAAGGATTGACTCAGGCTGCACATACTGCAGCGGGACATGTTTATCCACTCCTAGCCTAACTGAGATAATATTTAACCATCTCTCTGACCTCATGTGCAACTTTCTTCAAATCAGTCACCTTACTTTCAAATTCTTCCTACTTTGTTACTCATCTATATGTTCCAACTTTGCTTTACCCTTCACTACCAATTATAATGTTCTATTACACATTGTGTTGTCATTGCAAGTAGTATACCATGCCATACTTTGTATTGTTGTTTGAATATTTTTACTGCTCTAATTGCCTCCTGCTCATGTTTGATCTATTCTTACTGTACACTGCCTTGAGTGAATTCCTTCAAAAGGCGGTAAATAAATCCTAATAAAATAAAAATAAATAAATAAATGAAAAGCCTTTAACAAAAGAAAGCCTCTTAGATGCTTTCAAAATGCTGGCTCACAGGTCTCACATTTGAGCCTCAATGGCAGACTATTCCATTCGATAAGGCCACGGATGGAAAAAGTACCTATCCTAGTGAGTTTCAGGTGCAATGTTGTAACGCAGGAATCGTCAGCATATGCTGATGCTCTGATCACATCAATACGCACACACTTCATGCAGGGTAGAGATGGAGAGGAACTGCAATCTACGCACATGTGTATTTTATCAAAGTAGGTCTTGAATGAGCAGATGGAAATTTGGACATGCACATTTGCACACACTCCCCTGGATACTATATATTTTGCCCAAATTTACACACCCAACTATGTGTGCACATTGGAGATGACTAATGAGCTCAGAAACATCAACAATTGACTGCTAACAACCAAATAAAGATGGTAATTGGCAGATTTAAAAATTTGCAATCACATCTCACTATAAAGCATGGCACCAAATTTTAATCATGCATATCTGAAAAGGGGGCGTGGGCAGGGGCATGTCAGGGTTGTTCCAAAAAGCTGAACGTGGATTTACAGAATTCACTCGATACGCGCCTAAGTTGGGCTTTGACACTTACATAAATAAGTACATAAATATTGCCACACTGGGAAAGACCAAAGGTCCATCAAGCCCAGCATCCTGTTTCCAACAGTGGCCAATCCAGGTCACAAATACCTGGCAAGATCCCAGAAAAGCTCAATACATTTTATGATGCTTATCCCAGAAATAAGCAGTGTTCACTTACCAGAAAAATGTCCTCTTCTCTCGGAACTTCTCAGAAAGGAAGTTCAGTGGGACCTTTCCTCTTTATATAGTTTTGAATCTAAGGGGCCCTGTTTTAAACAGGCTGTTTGAAGCTGACTCAGCAACCTATGCAAGTATTCTACTTCCCCACACAGTAGCCAAGGAACAGAAAATAACTGCCTTTTAGAACAAGAGTTTTTGGCTGTTTAGTTTCTACCTCTAGAAAAGGTTTCAGTTTAAAACTATAGGAAAAATGCCTATTTCTAGAGAAAATTTCAGTTTAAAACTATGGGAAAAGGGTTTGTACACTATCAGGCTTATTTTTGAAAGAGAAGGGTGTCCATCTTCCGACACAAATTGGGAGATGGGCATCCTTCTCTCAGGGTTGCCCAAATTGGCATAATCGAAAGCCAATTTTGGGTGCCCCCAACTGCTTTCCATCACGGGGATGACCAAAGTTCCTGGGGGCGTGTCGGAGGCATAGCGAAGGCGGGACTGGGGTGTGCTTCACAGATGGGTGTCCTCGGCTGATAATGGAAAAAAGAAGGGCGTCCCCAACAAGCACTTGACCGCCTTTACTTGGTCCATTATTTTTCACGACCAAGCCTCAAAAAGGTGCCTGAACTGACCAGATGACCATCGGAGGGAATTGGGGATGACCTCCCCTTACTACCCCAGTGGTCACCAACCCCCTCCCATCCTAAAAAAAGAACTTAAAAATTTTTTTTTGCCAGCCTCTATGCCAGCCTCAAATGTCTTACCCAGCTCCCTGACAGCAGTATGCAGGTCCGTGGACCAGTTTCAGTGGGTGCAGTGCACTTCAGCCAGGTGGACCCAGGCCCCCCCCCACCCCACCTGTTACATTTGTGGTGGTAAATGGGAGCCCTTCAAAACCCACCCGAAACCTAGTGTACCCACACGTAGGTGCTCCCCTTCAGCCCTTAGAGCTATGGTAGTGTTGTACGGTTGTGGGGAGTGGGTTTTGGGGGGGGGGTTGGGGGACTCAGCACCCAAGGTAAGGGAGCTATGCACCTGGGAGCAATTTGTGAAGTCCACTGCAGTGCCCCCCTATGGTGCCCGGTTGGTGTCCTGGCATGTCAGGGGGACCAGTGCACTATGAATGCTGGCTCCTCCCATGACCAAATGGCTTGGATTTGGCCATTTCTGAGATGGGCGTCCTTGGTTTTCATTATCGCTGAAAACCAGAGACAACCATCTCTAAGGTTGATCATCTCTACATTTAGGTTGACCATCTCTAAGGTTGACCTAAATGTTGAGATTTGGGTGTCCCCGACTGTATTATCGAAACGAAAGATGGTCATCCATCTTCTTTCGATAATACGGGTTTCCCCGCCCCTTCGCCGGGATGTCCTTACAGATGGGTGCCCTTAGAGATGGTCGTCCCCTTTCGATTATGCCCCTCTATGGCAGCTAGTTAATAATGCTTGCTTTTTTTCTCTCACTCTCTCTTTCTATTCCCCCCTTAATACTAAACTAGGTCCTGCTTGTGTTTCCCTCTTTCTCTTTTTATTCCCTCTTAATACTAAAATAGATCTTGCAGTGTCTGCTAGATTCTATCTGTTAATGCTGTGGTACAAAGTTTTTAAAACTAAGTGGAAAAGACTATGGAGATTAGTTGATAAAATTAGTTTTTTCTATTTTTATTTTGCCTATCACTAACCTACAATTCCTCCTTTAAACCCCAATATTTAAGTTCCCAAAGCACAAAGCAAAATAGTGTTCACTTACCAGAGAAATGTCCTCTTCTCTCGGAACTTCTCAGAAAGCTTTGTACCACAGCATTAACAGAATCTAACAGGCACTGCAGGATCTAGTTTAGTCTTCCTGCCCACCCCAGAACAACTCTTCATTTACAGCAGTTATTGTAATTAGGGTAGCAAGCAAGAAGTGCTCTTACAGAGTTTTAAATACATTTCATTACCATCTAAGAAGGAAACACTAAATAAATCATACAATATCCCAAACGAACCTTTTCCGGAGATGGGAAGGTGGTAGAACGAGAGGGCATGAAATGAGATTGAAGGGGGGCAGACTCAAGAAAAATGTCAGTAGGTATTTTTTCACGGAGAGGGTGGTGGATGCTTGGAATGCCCTCCCGCGGGAGGTGGTGGAGATGAAAACGGTAACGGAATTCAAACATGAGTGGGATAAACATAATGGAATCTTGTTCAGAAGGAAGGGATCCTCAGGAGCTTAGCCTAGAATGGGTGGCAGAGCCGGTAGTTGGGAGGCGGGGCTAGTGCTGGGCAGACTTATACGGTCTGTGCCGGGGCTGGTGGGTGGGAGGCGGGGATAGTGCTGGGCAGACTTATACGGTCTGTGCCAGAGCCGGTGGTGGGAGGCGGGGCTGGTGGTTGGGAGGTGGGGATAGTACTGGGCGGACTTATACGGTCTGTGCCCTGAAAAAGACAGGTACAAATCAAGGTAAGGTATGCACAAAAACTAGCACATATGAGTTTATCTTGTTGGGCAGACTGGATGGATTGTGCAGGTCTTTTTCTGCCGTCATCTACTATGTTACTATGTAATAAAATGCGTCCATTATTTCTTGCTTTTTCTCAGCTGCTTTCTGTTTATACCAAGGATTTCACGTCACACTGACATTCCCAAGGCTTGACTGCCATTCACAGCGAGAAGGCAGAGGCATCACAATGACGGTTACAGATCCATCCTCATTTTCCATAAGAAGGAATCAGCTTTTCATCCTTCACATCTTGCTGCTTTTGTCAGATGACAATGAATACTCCATCACTTTCAGAACGTAGTAGATGGCGGAGCCCTGTTATTTGAAATGCCAGTGGAAAGGTAAGTGGAGCACGTTTGTTGAAGAACATTACCAGCAAGGAGAGAAACAGTCCTCATAGGTTTAGTGGCCAATGCAAACTAGTTGCCAGACTATAGTTCTGTGGCTCAAGTTTGTTACCTGGACAGAGGAGAATCAGCAAAATAAATCTATAGTTGCACAGTTGCAATTGTAACTTGGATTTATTTATAGCACGGCTAGGGATGGGCCGTCATTTCAAATGGATGGCATTTGCAGATAAGAATGGGGACTGAAGTTGTGAGCACAAATTCGGCCATGCACGGGGAGTGCCGGCGTCAGCAGCTGGAAAGGAGGCCACCGACTTCTTCACTGCTGAGGCAGTACTAGGAATAAAACACTAAAACTCCCCTCAATCCTTGGTACACACGATAACCAAGATTACTAAACCAAAGATCTGATGCTACTTCTGTAGACAAATAGCACCGTACTAAAGTATAAACCTCCTCTTTTTCATATGTTTAATTTTTTGAAGAGCCCTCACATAAACTACCGCTTTTGAGGCAAACTCATTTCTTTCTGCCCGGTGGTATAGCACCTCTTTCATAGGGCAATCTTCTCTAAGTAAATATACGTGCTATTACATCAATACAAAAGTGCTCACAAGTGCATGTGCTCCAAAATAAAAATAAACGTGAACTTACCTATAGTCGTTTTTTTAGGATTCTTTTTTCATTTCTCCATGTTTCTTTTATCACTAAATCTCCACTCCACTCCCAGTCCAGAAATAGATAATCCGCGAGGCTTAGTCCACAAGGCTTCCCCTGGTTACGCCCCGACACTGCGGGTTTCACTGCTTTCCTCAGGGACTCGGGTTAAACGCCAAACGTTGATTTCCAACTCTGCAAAACAGTTCTCGACTGAGACAAAGTTGCCGTAGGCAGTTCTAGGGCAATTCCGGGCAGCGGATCTCATCGCCATTAAATACCTAATGTGTCTATTTCCACGGTTGAAATGACTGATTTTGAAACGGCGATTGATGCTCGAAGAAAATCACATGCAAATGAGATGCGCGGAAAGGAAAGCGCCTAGCTCATGTGCAGAACAGTTGCTACACATGTCCATGAAAAATAAAAGACGACAGCCAAGTCATAGGCGTGTGTCCATGACGTTACAAGGAATTTCCTTTTCTTTTTACAAAACAAATTTTAAAACACCGCTGTTACGTGCGGGACACACACACACATGGCGCACACCAGTGGCGTAGCTTCGGGTGGGTCTGGGTGGGCACAGGCCCATCCAGCGGTGGAACCCCACATCAACATCTCTCCTCTGCTGCACCCTGACATCTGCCTGCCTATAGCTGAACCCTGTCCCTCCCCAGTATACCTTACAGGCATAGGCGCCCGGTATAAGAGGCTTGGGGAGGCTAAGCCTCCCCAGCCACAAACCCCAAGCATCTCTCTCTCACCCCCCCCCCCACCCCCCCGATGCAGCATCCATCCCTCTCACTCCCTCCCTGTGGTCGGTCCCTTTAATTTGATTTAGATCATCATCGCCCATCGTCGCTGCCGGTAGCGGCACGGGTACGCCAACATTGTACTACAGCTGAGCTTGCTTCGGGGCTTCGCCTGACGGCATGACGTGCCCTTATGATACGTCCAGCCCTCGCGGAAGCAGGAAGGCTGGTCAGAGGAGACGGGGCACGTCATGCCGTCAGCGTCAGGCCGAAGCCCCGAAGCAAGCTGTAGGGGATTGGCAGAATCGGCAGCAGCTTCCACAGGGCAGTGCCCGGTGATGTACGTGGCTTCTATTTGTTGTTTCTGCCAGTGCCAACTGAGAATGAGGGTGTTTGAGGTAAAAAAGAGACCTAGGGAGTGACAGTAGGTAATAATAGGGGTGGGGGGAGACTGCACTGATGCTAGTCCTTGGTTGATGGTGAGGAGACAGAGGGCAATAATGGGAGGATAGCACAGAGGGCAACAAATGTAATCAATAATAATAATAATACTGGATGTTAGGAGGGGATTGTGCACAGAGAGCAGTACCTAATGGAGGTGGGTGGAGAGTGCACAAAGGGTGAAGGTGAAGGGGAGAGACAGAGGGGCAGTGCTGGATGGTGGTGGGAGGAGACAGAGCAATGATGGAGAGTGCACAGAGGGCAACGGTGGTGGGGGAGAGCGGATGGTAGGGGCACAGTGATCAAGGGTGATGCCAGATGGTTGTGGGGTACAGCGGCAGAGGGTGATGTTGGATGGTGGGGATATAATTCTATTTTATCATATCATTATTGAACATTACATTTTTTCCTACTCTCACTTGTATATTATGTATTATCATTTTATTTACCCTACCTACCTGCTATTCTTGTACATTAATTGTAACAATATGCTGAACCTCTTACTCTGTTAATGGTGATGCCATTGCTATATAATGTAAGGTTCTGAGTGTGTTTTTGCACAAATTTGTGCATAGTGTTTTGCAGTTGAGCAATTGTGGTTAGTATATGCTTTGAGTAACCACTTTATTCTTTGACATATGATACATATCTAATATCTAAATGTAATAAGAGGTATTAATTGTGACTTTTATTTTTACTTATTTTTTTTTCTGTGTGTTGTCAGACAATTATGGATATAAGCTCCGCCCCTGGCTCCACCCCTAACCCCACCCCCTTTAGCCTCCCCAAACATTTGGGCCACCGACCACCTACGCTTACAGGCGCCCCCAGCGCCTGCAGTGATCCATTATTGCTGCCTAAGCCGGCTCCGTAGACTTCCATCGGCTGGGTCTCGCCCTTGCTGATGTCATTTCCTGCTTCCTGTCTGGCAGAATCCAGCCACGCACGTAACAGTGGTGTTTTAACATTTGTTTTGGAAAAAGAAAAGGAAATTCCAAAAAGGTACACCAAAGAGGGGTAAGGTTCAACGACAGGTAAGCAAATGCCGAGATGTCGCAGGGCCGGCGCAGGCAGCAATAATGGATCACTGCCGTCATCGAGGATGCCTGTAAGGTACACCGGGAAAGGATGGGGTTCACTGATGGGACGGCACTGCCACACATATATAATACACGCACATGGCACATTTCATACACATACATGCAGATACTATTAAAAAATGTAAGCAGACTGCTCCACTGAGAAGTCGCCCTCATGTAATGACAGCTCCAGATCTGCCGGAATATTTTGAACGTTAAACATAGGCACTCCTTTCCGTGCATTGCATGGAATGCTCATTTTAATACTAATGAGCTTGCTGTAATACATTTGCATAGGATTATCGATAGCTGCTACTGTGAATGGTAAAAGTGACGCAGAACCTCTTTGCGCATTAAAGGCTGAATTCTGTGCATGCTAGACCGGCCACAACCAGTCTAAATCAAACGTTGCAAGCATGGTAAGCTTTGAGCATCGGGATTAAGTGAAGTTGCACACATAGCTACAAATTAGTGTCAATTAGCACCAATTAACTCCAATGATAGACAATTATTAATTGCTAATGCCAATTAGCACTTAATGTAACAATCTACACATTTAACTGGCAGTATTCTACTGTATAACCTAAGTGCAAAAATGGGTACAAGATTCTAGAATTAGGGGGTTAGTGCCTTGGGGTACTGATCCCTTTGCTGCTGCCAACAAGTTTCATATAACTTAAGATGGAAGGACAAAAAAAGCAGATCAATCAAAGAAAATAATTTACTGAATGACAACCAAAGAAACAAATCAGCCCGACACTGGCCGTGTTTCGCCCAACAGGGCTGTGTCAGGGGCTATAAAACAAATAGCATAACATTTAAAAACCACAGTTAAAATAATGATATAAAGATTATATATAGACTGGCAAAATATGTAACTGACAAAATATTTAAAAGTATTGTAAGAAATATATTATGTTACTAAAAAACAGTGTGTTAATACCCATATATATAAAAATATGAAAATAGATGATATACATACTCAATAACAAAAATGGCATTATTATACATAGAGACTACATAATACAGATGTAAATATCCCACATCAATAAATTAACACTAAATATAATATTAATGAACATATTTGTGAATCATCATGATATTAATATCATTTATAGACATTAAAATTATTATAGGCAAAAAATGTTGAATATAAAACAAACAAGACACCCACCTACCTACACAGTATTCCTTAAAAGTCGAGATGACAACTGAAAAACATGTATATAAATAACCATAAATATCCTATTCCTATATAATAAAAAGCACCTCCAACATTCTTGTTGGAATGTATTGTATTTTACATGCATTGCCTGTCACCTATTATTTCTCTGTGATTACTCTGTGACCTCTGATGTGAATTACTTAGAGAGGTCACACAGCTATGCAACTTCCTGTGGGGGTTAGACAAAGAAGATGCAGCAGATGCAGCACATGGAGCACATGGAGCTCATGTTCTCTCCTAACCTGAGAGGATCTATGGTGGTGTGAGCATCCATTACCATCTAAGCACATGGAAGGAGCTGATAATACAAATGTATAGTAATATGTATATATAAGCCTGTCTGATTATAATCTAACTGCAAACTGTGAGTAAACAGATGTTTTGTTACTTCAACTTTAAAGTGACTCAGCAGTGAATTATTCTGGGGTGAATGAGAGAGAGATGAAGAAAGAAATTAACATTTCTAAAGCTGAAGCTGTGTGTACTAAAATCTGCTAATTATTTACTACAAATAATCCAACAAAAGGGTTATGGGCCCAGGGGCCAGAAATTGAAAAAGAAGAGAAATATTACCAGGCAGAAAAAAAGGCCACATTTTTCTCTTAAGTTTTAAAGGAAAGATTCAGTCTGTCTCTCTCTCCCCCCACACAGCAGACAGAAGGCTAAGAAAATGGCTGAGGGAAGAAATTCACCATTTTTCTATTCTCTCAAGGTGCCTAGATTAACTGAGTTTAATTATCAGCAGTGGGAACTAAGATTCATATGTCTCCTTCGAGCAAAAAGATTAAATATATGCTTAGACCAAGACAGAACAGCTGAAAAATATGGCTGAATGGGACAATGCAAACTATTATGTGAAGTGCATGCTTTTGGAAGCTCTCTCAGAGAAACAAGCCATATTAGTGGAGGGAAAAGATACACCAAAGGACATTTTATATAAACTGAGAACTATGTATGCAACTACATATGCAAAGCAGCAACCAATTTGGCTGGCAGAGTTGAATGAAACCAAATTAAGGGATAAAAGTAAATGTAATGATCACATTATGCATCTTATGTCTTCATTTCAAAAGTTAGAACTTTCAGGAATTCCCATGTGTGATGCATTGAAAAGAGCATTTCTTTTTACCTCACTATCAAAGAAGTTTGATGTTTTTAGGTCTGTAAATGAGGCCATTGAAGGGCAATCTTTTGAACAGACAACATCAAAACTAAGGCAGGAATGCATAATAAATGATTCTGAGGAGATGTGTTCTCAAAGCAAGTCAGAGAGAAATGAAACAAATTTCTTGGCAAAGAACAGAGGAAGGCGGAGCTATGGGAAAACTCCACCCAAGGGCAAGCTGATTTGCTACTCATGTGGAAAGGAGGGACATGTATCTAAATGGTGTAAGGAAACACAAAACACTCCCTCTAGCTCACCTAAGCCAATGGAACTAAAGAATTTTCAAACCAGGAAATGTATGAAGGACAAAGATAAACACAAGGGCTTTCTAATGGCAGAAAAATCTTTGACTATGGTAAATAATAATTCAAATGAAAGTACTTGGATTTTGGATTCAGGGAGCACATGCCATTTAACCAATTGTAAGAATTTCTTTCAGGAAATGTGTCCAGAGGAAGGTATTCTTAAAACTGCAAACGCAGGGACTGCTAAGATCCAAGCAAAAGGTATTGGATTCTTAAAATGCAAAGTATCTAATGAAGTTAAAGAAATTCCTGTAAGTGATGTCTTGTATATTCCCCAAGCAGTTTGCAATATGCTTAGTGTATCTACATTAGATAAGAAGGGATTTGTGATTCATTTTGAAAACAGTAAGTGCACAATCTCTAAAAATGATGAAGTGTATGCTGAAGCTTTTATGCATAATGATGTTTATAAACTGAGCATTTCAGGTGAAGCCTCACATATGGCGCAAGTAAGGAAGAATGATGGTAAATGTAGTCTGGAAATCTGGCACCGCCGCCTGGGACATCGTGATTCTAAGGTGATCCAGGATCTTTACAGTAAGCAACTGGCCACCGGCATTCAGATAAGTGCAAATGCTGGTAAAATGGAGAAATGCATAGACTGTGTTACTCAAAAGGGTGTGAGACCCTCATTTCCTGCATATACACAGGAAATAGGAGTAATAAAGTGCTGGACTTAATACACAGTGACTTATGTGGACCGTTTAATATCCCATCATTGGGAAATAACAGATTTGTGCTAATATTCTTGGATGATTTCTCTAGATACTGTGTGGCCTATTTGCTGAAAGAGAAAAGTCAAGTCACAGACATGCTGAAGAAATACGTAGCCATGGTGAGCAATAAATTTGAAAGAAAACCAAAGGTTCTTCAGACCGACAATGGTGGTGAGTTCACTTCACAAAGCATGCGCACATTTCTAGAACAAGAAGGCATTCAACATATCACAACAGTAGCTTATACACCAGAACAAAATTCTGTTGCAGAGAGAAAATTTAGGTCACTTGTGGAAATGACCAGATGTATGCTGTCAGATAGCAATCTCCCTAAAAGACTATGGGGGGAAGCCATTCTCACAGCAGTGTACCTACAAAACAGAATGCCAACTAAAGGCGCTGAGCGCACACCACATGAGACATGGCATGGTAGGAAGCCAAACCTGTCACACATAAGAACATTTGGAAGTACAGCATATGCTCACATACCAAAGCAAAGAAGGCATAAGCTGGATTCCACAACAGAAAGGGGCATTTTAGTTGGCTATACTCCAGGACACAAAGGATATAGAATTTTGAATCTGAAAACTGGCATTGTTGGCATAAGACATGTTACATATTTTGATGAAAACAAAAGGGTTGATAAAGGCTGGATTATCCCAGATGAGCCTTATCATCCAGAATATGAAACTAGAACCATAATAGACATGCCAGTGTATATAAATGCCATACCAAGGCAGATGTCTGAAAGCAACTCACCTGTATCTAACGAGGAACAGGCAGAGGAAACAGACACAGAAAGGATCATTGAAGAAGACAGTACAGTTGGAGAAGGGGAATCAATTGGAGAAGGACTCTCAGATTTAGAGGATGCGGAAAGGTCAGACCAACCTGTTGTCAGACGCTCATCCAGGGAAAACAAAGGTGTTCCACCCCCAAGACTGTCTTACTTAACAAAGTCAGCAGAAGCTCAAGAGCCCTTAACATGGGATGAGATTGAGAAAATGTCAGCAGAAGAAGCTGCTGAATGGCATAAAGCTGCACAAGAAGAAATTGATGCATTGGATAAAAATAATACTTGGATTCTTACAAAATTACCTCCTGGCAAGAAAGCTATAGGATGCAAATGGGTATTCAAGTTAAAAAGGAATGCACAAGGAAAAGTGGAAAGGTATAAAGCCAGATTAGTGGCAAAGGGATATCTTCAAAAATATGGAGAAGATTTTGATGAAGTGTTTGCACCTGTAGTGAAACACACGACAATAAGAACACTTCTGAGCATTGCAGTCTCAAAAGGCATGCAAGTCAAACACATTGATGTGAAAACAGCGTTTCTTCATGGAGAAATAACTGAAGACTTGTACATGGAACAACCAACAGGTTTCATAAATACAAAACAAAGACAGCTAGTGTGTAAATTAAACAAAGGTCTTTATGGATTAAAGCAAAGTGAAAAATGTTGGAATGAAAAATTGCATGAAATATTGACAAATTTAGGATTTAAACAAGGTGAAGCAGATAAATGCTTGTACACTAGGTGCACAAATGGACAATATGCATACATTTTAGCTTTTGTTGATGATCTGCTCATTGCAAGCAAAAGTGAGCAAGAGTACAAGGACATTGTAAAGTGTTTAAACCTCAATGTTGAGATAAAAGAACTTGGTAATGTGTCATACTATCTTGGTATAGAAATTGAGAAACAAAATGATGGTTCTTATCTTCTAAGCCAGAAGCAGAAAATAAATGAGCTTATTGAAAGTTTAGGTATGCAAGATGCCCAAGTTGTAAGCACTCCCATGATCACTGATTTTCTGAAGGATGAAACAGTAAGAGAACCTTTACCAGATAACATCCAATATAGATCAGCCATAGGTAAGCTTTTATATCTAGCTACCACATACAGGGCTGATATAGCAAATGCAGTAGGAATTTTGAGCAGAAGGGTCAGCTCACCTACCAAATCAGATTGGACTGCAGTTAAAAGGATGGTAAGGTATTTAAAGGGTACCATTGATTGTAAATTAAAGATTTCAGCCAATAGTAATCCAAAACTAATATGTTACTGTGATTCAGATTGGGCAGGGGATCATTCTGATTATAAATCCACAAGTGGATATGTGTTTATGTATGGAAATGTACAAATTTCATGGGCCAGTCATAAACAAAGTATTGTGAGTTTGTCTTCTACAGAAGCTGAATACGTGGCCGTATCGGAAGCGTGCAGAGAACTGATGTGGATTGAAAAACTTTTGCTGGATTTCGGAATAGCTGAAAAGAGACCAATCCAGTTAATGGAAGATAATCAGAGCTGCATCCGACTGTCACAGAATGACAAGGTTCAGTCACGCACCAAGCACATCGCAACGAAATACCACAACGTGCGAGAGTTGGCGAAAGAAGGGGTCATCAGTCTACACTATTGTCACACCAGTGAGATGACAGCTGACATCATGACCAAACCGTTACCCAGAGAACATTTTGTGAATCTGCGTATAAAGCTTGGACTTTGTATGAATAAATAATTGCATGACAGTTATGCATGAGAAGGGGTTTGTTGGAATGTATTGTATTTTACATGCATTGCCTGTCACCTGTTATTTCTCTGTGATTACTCTGTGACCTCTGATGTGAATTACTTAGAGAGGTCACACAGCTATGCAACTTCCTGTGGGGGTTAGACAAAGAAGATGCAGCAGATGCAGCACATGGAGCACATGGAGCTCATGTTCTCTCCTAACCTGAGAGGATCTATGGTGGTGTGAGCATCCATTACCATCTAAGCACATGGAAGGAGCTGATAATACAAATGTATAGTAATATGTATATATAAGCCTGTCTGATTATAATCTAACTGCAAACTGTGAGTAAACAATTCTGAAGCTGACTCCGTGGTACTGTGGCAGTGTAGGGTTCGTAAGTCTGTAGTTCAGCGTTTCATTGGCTCTCACTGTCAACGAAGAACCAATCAGACAGAACGGAACTTGGAGGAGGGAAGTGGAGTGGATTGAATCTCTAACAAACAATCATATACAGGGAGGTACAAACATCAGTGGAGGCAAGTGCACAGAACGGAAGGGAAGACAAACATTTAATCACTTTGTCACTCACACACAGACATCACACACACACACACACACACACACACAATCAATCACTCTGTGTATGTCTCTCTTACACTGTCTGTAAAACACACTGTCACTCTCAGTCTCTCACATGGGCAACTGTATGTTGCATTCTCATGAGTAAGGAGCTCTTCTGATGCGATTGTTAAACTGATTGAAGGGCCTGAACAAGGAAAACTTTTATCACATTGTAACACAGTTTACACAAAAAATATTGTATATAAAGAAATCTTACACATGTAAACAACAATTCTATTCAGAATACAACCGTGGAAACATTAATGGCAGGAACTCATTACATTGCTAGCGCCCGTTTCATTGCGTTAAGAAACGGGCCTTTTTTACTAGTATTGAATAAAAGGTAAAAATGAATCTTCCAAAATGCAGTAAAAAAGCAGCATGAACCGAATGAATTATAAAAGATAGTGACCTAAATAGTAATAATTAAACAATTCATTCGGTTCATGCTGTTTTTTTTACTGTATTTTGGAAGATTCATGATTTTAGACTTCCATAACTAAGTTTTTTGAATTTGTCCTTTTTATGTTTTATACATTTTTATCTTTTATTCAATATATTTATGGTTATTTATATACATATTTTTCAGTTGTCATCTCGACTTTTAAGGAATACGGTGTAGGTGGGTGTCTTGTTTGTTTTCTATTCAACATTTTTTGCCTATAATAATTTTTAATGCACTGCTAAGAATTGGTATGTGCGCATCAGTGCCGATCCCACCCTTCTACTACTACTACTATTTAACATTTCTAAAGCACTACTAGGGTTACGCAGCGCTGTACAGTTTAACATAGAAGGACAGTCCCTGCTCAAAGAGTTTACAATCTAATGGACAAATGTACAGTCAGTCAAGTAGGGGCAGTCAAATTGGGGCAGTCTAGATTTCCTGAAAGGTATAAAGGTTAGGTGCTGAAAGCAACATTGAAGAGGTGGGCTTTGAGCAAGGATTTGAAGATGGGTAGGGAAGAGTCTTGGTGTAGGGGCTCAGGAAGTTTGTTCCATGCATAGGGTGAGGCGAGGCAGAATGGGCGGAGCCTAGAGTTGGCGGTGGTGGAGAAGGGTACTGAGAGGAGGGATTTGTCCTGTGAGCGGAGGTTTCAGGTGGGAACGTAAGGGGAGATGAGGGTAATGAGGGGCTGCAGACTGAGTGCATTTGTAGGTAAGAAGGAGAAGCTTGAACTGTATGTGGTATCTGATCAGAAGCCAGTGAAGTGACCTGAGGAGAGGGGTGATATGAGTATAACGGTTCAGGCGGAATATAAGACCCTTCTCTGTCCATTCTTTGCCCTGGGGAATGACTAACTAGATAGTGCCAAGGGGAGGGGGGGTGGCATGGTGTGGAAGGGTCGGATTAAGTCCGATACCCTAAGCACAGCCCAACATTGCTTAACTGACAAGGCATTACGACTCAATAAATGCTGAGAAATATTATTGTACGAAACATAAACATCAAATATATTCTATTCAAGGTATTTATATCCTGCTAATATCAATTCTGAGTCTAAGCAGGTTACATAGATTCAAAGACATACCTTTAAAATCAAGAAAGTCCTACAAAATTACTCATTGAAGTACTTATTGAAAAGATAAGTTTTCCATCCTTTATGGAACTGCAACTAACCAAAAATCGTCCGAAGTTGTACAGGTATGGAATTCCACAATTTACTAGCTTGGAAAGTAAAAGAACCATCGTGCAATTTCTTATATCAAACATTTTTTGACAGAGGGAAATCCCAACTGTAAAGTGGAATGAAAACGGGAATTCACTCTGAAAACTGGATAAGCTATCAACTGTGGAAGTAGAGAAGAACAATTCCCCTGTAGTATGTTATATACAGTAGAAGCCGTCTTAAAAATATATCTGAGCAGAAACTGGTAACCAATGTAAGGGGCCCTTTTACAAAGGCACGCTGAAAAATGGCTTGTGGTAGTGTAGGCAGGGGTTTGGGGCGCGCCTGTAAAAAAGGCCTTTTTAAATTTTTTGCAGAATATGGACATGCGGCAAAATCAAAATTGCTGTGCGTCCATTTTGGGTCTGAAACCTTACCACCAGCCACTGACCTAGTGGTAAAGTGAAGTCTCACACGGTAACCGGGCAGTAATGACCTACGCACGTCAAATGCCACGTGGCACGCGGCCGATACGCATGGCTGAAAATAAAAAATATTTTGCAGACGCGCGTATCGGATGTGCACCAAAAATGAAATTACTGCAAGAGCCACGCGGTAGCCGGGCGTTAACTCCATTTTGGCATGCATTGGGCAAGCGTAGACGCTTGCGCGGCTTAGTAAAAGGACCCCTAACCTTCCTAACAAAGGTGTCACGTGATCATAACGAGAGCAGCCGTAGATCATTTTGGCTGCAGTATTATGTAATAATTGCAACCTTTTATCTAATCTTGAACTTTGTAATGATTAGAAAAACACTGAAATTCACGTTGGATAATGGGTGTGGCAGACAGTAGTGAAAGAGTTAAGGGCACGATAGCTAGGGGGAAAAAAACTCTGTGGTGCCCCCCCCCCCCCCTTCCCTTGGTGCCTGTAGCAGTGCTTACAGGACTTTGATCTGAGCAAATAATTCAGCAGCATTCTCCATTAAGGACCTGGTTAGTGGGAATTAACCAGGTAAGAAATGCTTCTACCCAATTAACTCACGCTGAACATTATCCTGTATGTTTCTAACTGCTTGTTTTCATGCACATATACCGCAGGGTATTTGATAAGCAATCCCTTTAGCACATAAAACCCTGTTTACACATTCAAGATTCTTTTAAGAATTTCCATCACAGTGGCAAGTAAAATGAAATAATGACACAAAATGAAAATTGTTTCCTGTGTACACCCCCACTGAGATTTTACCGAGTACAAATAGATCCTGTTAACTCTGAAGCAAAACATAAATTAGAAATCTTACCCCTCTGTGTTAAAATAAGTTAATTAGATCAGAAAAAAAAATACTACTTTATTGCAGTCTTTTCAATTTTTTAGCATCATATTCTTCTGAGGTTTTATGCATAACAGATTCCTCACGACATGAAAGCAGCACAATTTTCTGACTGCAGGGCACTAGCGCTGCTGAATCTATTCACAAAAGAGGTGTCTCCAGCATGCTCACTCTTCAAAGCAATACTTTCAAGGGTTCTCGCTTTCAAGATACGAAATTCCATTTGGGCTCAACATAAATGCACTATATCAAAGGACATTACTCCAGGATGCCTGTACCCAAATCAAATTGGAAAACAGAGGTTATTCTGTACTTGCACACCTTGAGGGTGAGAAACTTGCTGGTACTGTTTGAAATGATTTACAGGACTCGTAAATGCTTAATTCAAGTTGCTGTAAGACACAAAACTGATTAACCGTACATCGAGACAGGAATTTCCCATATCACCACTACCATCCTTCCGTGTTATTGTAGACTTGTAGAGAGCTCAGGGTGCTGCAGTGGGATGCAAACACTGACACCTAGATAATCTACCCAATGGCTATTCTTTTATGTAGCTCTGATATCACCAGTTGCCAAAGAGATGTATTTTCCTAGGTGACCAGTATTTTAATGAGGGAAGGAGGCATAGCTATCCCAGAATAGAAAACCTTTCACAGAATTACATAGAAAAATGTAGGCAGTTGAAGACCATATGGTTTATCCAGTCTGCCCATCCATGCCATCTACTCTCCTTATCACTCCCTTAAATATCCTATGTACTTGTCCCATGCTCTCTTGAATTCAGATACTGTTTTCGTCTCCGCCACTTCCACCGGGAGGCCATTCCACAAATTCACTACCCTTTCTGTGAAGAAATATTTCCTCAGGTTACTTCTGAGTTTTTCCCTTTTCACCTTCATCCTATGCCCCCTCATTCCTTTCAATTGAAAGAGACTCGCCTCTTGTGCACTTAAGTCACATAGGTATTTAAATGTCTATCATTCTCCCCCTCCCACCTTTCTTCCAAAATGTACTATTGAGATCTTTTTAAGTCTGCCTCCATAAACTTTATGATGAAGACCACTGACCATTTTAATACCCACCCTCTGGACCGACTCCATCCTGTTTATATCTTTTTGAAGGTATAGTCTCCAGAATTGTAGACAATATTCCAAATGAGGTCTCAACAGAGTCTTATACAGGGGCATCATCACCTCCTTTTTCCCACTGGCCATTCCTTTCCTTATACACCCAAGCATCCTTCTAGCTTTTGCCATCGCCTTTTCTACCTCTTTGGCCACCTTAGGATCATCACATATGATCACATCCAAGTCATAAGTACATAAGTATTGCCATACTGGGAAAGACCAAAGGTCCATCAAGCCCAGCATCCTGTTTCCAACAGTGGCCAATCCAGGTCACAAATACCCGGCAAGATCCCAAAAATGTACGAAACATTTTATACTGCTTATCCCAGAAATCCTGCTCCTCTTTCATGCTTTAAAGTTCTTTACCCCCTAAACTGTATCATTCCCTCAGATTTTTGCAGCCCAAAGGCATGACCCTGCATTTTGTAGCATTAAATCTAAGCTACCAAATTCCAGACCATTCCTTTACTTCGCTAAGTTCTTCCTCATGTTATCAATATCATCAGGGGTGTCTACCATATTGCAGATTTTGGTATCATCTGCAAAGAGGAAAATCTTACCAGACAGCCCTTCAGTAATATCACTTACAAAAATGTTAAAAGTCCCGGCCCAAGAACCAAACATTTTGGCATGCCACTGTTAACATCCTTTCCCTCAGAATGAGCTCCATTTACCACTACACTCTCTTGTCTTCCGCTCAACCACTTCCTAACCCATTCAGTCACTTTAGGACCCATAACAAGAGCACTCAGTTTATTTATTAGTCGTGTATGTGGAACCATGTCAAAACCTTGCTAAAATCTAACTATGCAGAAAAAGGGGGTAGAAATGAGCACAACGGGGTGCACCAGGGTGATAAATCAGCCTTTATTAAAAGGCTGAATAACAGATGTAATGAGGAATTGTTCTTGTGGACCCAACAATGCTTGTCATAGAATGTACCCCAGATGGGACTTCAACTCACAATCCCAGGCTTAGAGGGCCAGTACCTTATGCTTTAGGCCATTGGGATAGTGGCCACAAGAGTGATTTCCAGGTCTTGTGTTTTTTTTTTGGGGAGGGGGCAGGCTTAGGTTTGACAGGTCTGGGAGAAAATCCCGAACCTGTCAAACCTCTTCAGTGGGTCTCTCTCATTCCTCCCTTGCTAGCAAACCCTAACGCTAGTCCCTTGTTTGGCCCGCTGATCATGAGGGATGAATTCGGGAGACCCTTGTTTGCATGCATTTGCATGCAATTAGTGTTCAGAACCAGCAAGCACGTTATTACCCGCACTCATTGGCTCTGATCGTCAGGCGGGCGCAAACACAGGTGCTAGTATGGCTGTATTGGCCTCTAATGCCCGTATTTGCTTCTGATCATCGACCCATCTGTGCATCTGTGTCTAGCTTTCAAGAGCTTTGCTCCCTTCATAAGGCTGGTGAAGAGACAATGCAGTTATACTGGGTTTAACTGACTGTGAACTGTTTAAACCCAGTGTCACTGCAGTTTGTTCACTGACCTGATGATAGTAGCAAAACTTTCAAAAGCTACTCACAAACGTAATGAATGAGTTTAATGGCCACTCTTTGATGACCCTTGTTGAATCAGCATTTGCTGAAGTTAATTATAAGGATACTAGTAAAAAAGGCCCGTTTCTTACAAAAATGAAATGGGCGCTAGCAAGGTTTTCCTCGGCTCCCCTGCAGCCACCCATGTCCAGCGACCCTCCTCTCCCCCTGCAGCCACCCATGTCCAGCGACCTTCCTCTCCCCCTGCGCCCACTGCAGCCACCCATGTCCAGCGAACCTCCTCTCTCCCCTGCCCCCCCTCCAGCCACCCATGTCCAGCGACCCTCCTCTCTCCCCTGCCCCCCCTCCAGCCACCCATGTCCAGCGACCCTCCTCTGGACATGGATCAGCTATGAGGCATGTTCCCCCCCCCCCCCCCCAGGTTCTGAAGTTGACATCATAATGGCTACGGTGATGTCAGCCTGATCTACAGAGCCTAGCAGACCAACTCAGAATGAGCCACTGTCCCAGGCAGCAAGTCAGAACGTTGGAGATGAGAATTGTTATATAGAATACTGCATTCTATGTTATTCTACTGTTAAAGCCCATCGTGTCTTGGTACGATTTTAAACCGGTGATACAGTCTATGATATTTAGTTGCCTAGATCATTGTAACATTGTGTTTCTTGGGCTGCCAAAGTATTCCCTTCAAGCGCTTCAATTAGTGATGAATTCAGCTGTGCGATTGTTCATGGGATTTTCCCTGTTCAGAACCTCTCTCTCCTTGTTTGAAGTGCTTGAAGTGGTTTCCGGTGCAATGGAGGATAGTGTATAAGTTGTTGTTTTTGGTTCATGGCTTTTTATTTGAAAACAGCATTACAGTGACTTACACCGTCTAGGTCTTTGGACTGGTTCACTCATATTTCTTTAGGCGGGTTTGTTAGCTGTTATTATCTTTGTGTACCTCCCCACAAATCTATCTGTTCTGCAGGGGACTGATGCATCCTTTGCAGGTATCAAAGGCTCGCATAACTTTTTATTTGAAATAGTTATATTCTGTTATTGCTGAGGGAAAAAAAAAAATCAAACTGCTGCAATTTATCTAGATATTTTCCTCAGCAAAGCGGAGAAACATCTGCTACAAATTTATAGTCTTGTAAAAAAGCAGACTGAACAAGGAACAAATATTTGTTCGGAGACCGTTTGGTCTTTAAAATTGCTGTACAATTACAAGCATGTTGTTATAATTAGCTGTTTTATGTGATTTTAAAGGCTGCGATGCAGAGTTTATTCTCCTTGTATCGCTATAACAAAAGGGCGAGGACCACACAAATTATAATAATCCACATGTTTCCTTGTCAGACATTTTATTTGAATGTTTATGTTTCAGTTATAGACAATTAAAGACATATGAAACAATAAAACAAAAGTGAAAAAAAAAAATCAACCCATTGTGGGATGGCTACATAATTTCTTCATAAGCTTCCCTCTCCTTCAGCCCTTACTAATGAATTTGCAAAGAAAAAGTTTAAATGTGAAGCGTAATCGCTTCCAGTTGCAGATTTACTAATGAGCCCGTCTGTTCCACGCAACTGCCAATAGCTAAGGAGTTCTCGCCCTAAGGAGCTACACTCGGAGGGGTCTCTGAAGTGTTTTAAAAGGAAATTGAAGGCTCGTTACTTTGCTTTAGCCTTTGGGTCAGTTCCTAGGGGAACGTGATTGGGATTTGCTGGTTCTGGCTGTCTGTTAGTAATGTTGTTGTTAGGCCTTTTATTTTAATTTATTGGTTTTTGGGTGAGTCAGTGTACTAATATGGATGTGAGCTTTCCTGTTGAATATTGTTATCATAACTGAGAGCCTTGGTTCAAGGCCTGAGACTTTGGGTCAGGATCTAAAAATGACAAGAAAAGTTCAGGCCTTTAACTGTAATCTGAAGTTTGAAAGCTCCATTAAGGCTCCTGAGCTATTGGGTCATACCATGCAGCACAATAAGGAAAGAGCAAGGGTGCAAAAACCTCGTAAACAGGATGGTGCGGTTTACCAACAGGGCAGAGTCAGTTACACCCAGGAAGATATGGTCAGCTGAGTGGTCATAGTAACATAGTAGATGAAGGCAGAAAAAGACCTGCACGGTCCATCCAGTCTGCCCAACAAGATAACTCATATTTGCTGCTTTTTGTGTATAACCTACTTTGATTTGTACCTGTGCTCTTCAGGGCATAGACCGTATAAGTCTGCCCAGCACTAGCCCCGCCTCCCAACCACCGGCTCTGGCATAGACCGTATAAGTCTGCCCAGCACTATCCCCACCTCCCACCACCGGCTCTGGCATAGACCGTATAAGTCTGCCCAGCACTATCCCCGCCTCCCACCACCGGCTCTGGCATAGACCGTATAAGTCTGCCCAGCACTATCCCCGCCTCCCAACCACCAGCCCCACCTCCCAACCACCGGCTCTGGCACAGACCGTATAACTCTACCCAGCACTATCCTCACCTCCCAACCACCAGCCCTGCCTCCCAACCACCGGCTCTGGCACAGACCGTACAAGTCTGTCCAGCACTATCCTCACCTCCCAACCACCAGCCCTGCCTCCCAACCACCGGCTCTGGCTCAGACCGTATAAGTCTGCCCAGCACAATCCTCACCTCCCAACCACCAGCCCCTCCTCCCAACCACCGGCTCTGGCACAGACCGTATAAGTCTGCCCAGCACTATCCCCGCCTCCCAACCACCCGCCCCGCCTCCCACCACCGGCTCTGGCACAGACTGTACAAGTCTGTCCAGCACTATCCCCGCCTCCCAACCACCAGTCCCGCTTCCCACCACCAGCTCTGGCACAGACCGTATAAGTCTGCCCAGCACTATCCCCGCCTCCCAACCACCAGCCCCGCCTCCCGATCTTGACTAAGCTCCTGAGGATCCATTCTTTCGGCACAGGATTCCTTTATGCTTATCCCACGCATGTTTGAATTCCGTTACCGTTTTCATTTCCGCCACCTCCCGCGGGAGGGCATTCCAAGCATCCACTACTCTCTCCGTGAAAAAATACTTCCTGACATTTTTCTTGAGTCTGCCCCCTTCAATCTCATTTCATGTCCTCTCGTTCTACCATCTTCCCATCTCCGGAAAAGGTTCGTTTGCGGATTAATACCTTTCAAATATTTGAACGTCTGTATCATATCACCCCTGTTTCTCCTTTCCTCGCAAGAAGATGACCAAGCTTTCTGATCAATGCTGGAAAAAACAAGCATGTACGGTAAATGGTACCATATATGGTCACTAAGGGGTGACTACAATCAAACATATAAATGGCACGTGCGCAGTAGAGACTTCCCTCTCTGTCCCGCCCTCGCGTCAAGACGTGATGATGTCAGAGGGCGGAACAGAGAGGGAAACAGAGTCAGACTGTCGGACGCTGCCGCTGGAGCCTGGAAACGAACATCGCGCGCACCTACCTCCACCCTCCCCCCATCCCCGCCGCCGCTCCCGCCACCTCCGTATCGGGCCCCCTGCACTGACCTGACAGTGGCTCTCACCTCCGTGTGGAAGCGCTGCAGGCAGCAGCAGAGCGATCTGCTGCTGCCTGCAGCGCTTTCACACGGAGGTGAGAGGCGCTGTTAGGTCAGTGCAGGGGGCCCGGCACGGAGGGGGGAGGGAGCGGCGGCGAGGAGGGTAGCTGGAAATCTCGCCCGTTTTAACGGGCTTAACGGCTAGTATATTATATCCCTGAGTGGAGGAGTGGCCTAGTGGTTAGGGTGGTGGACTTTGGTCCTGAGGAACTGAGTTTGATTCCCACTTCAGGCACAGGCAGCTCCTTGTGACTCTGGGCAAGTCACTTAACTCTCCATTGCCCCATGTAAGCCGCATTGAGCCTGCCATGAGTGGGAAAGCATGGGGTACAAATGTAACAAAAAAAAAAAAATATGTCAGATTACTTGTATCCTAACTGGACATATAAAAGTGATTGTACTTCCTGCTTTAAGTGTGTGAGACTGTCACAGCCAGTACCTTTGTGCAAGCAGTGCTGCTTTCTCACATAAGAAACCAATCAATTGCACTGGCAAGTAATCCAATTGCTTTCTCATAATTAGTCTGGCATCCCTTATACATATATTTGGAGAATAATAAATAAAAGCATTTCATTGCTTGTATATTCTTTGGAGTCTCAGATATAGAAGTAATTCTTGTGTAGCAATGTTCTGTATTCACAGTGAGATACCACTGATCTACTAATTGTACAAATCAGGGTCGTAGCTACGGGTGGGCCTGGATGGGTCCAGGCCCGCCCAGTTTGGGCTCGGGCCTATCCAGAGAAGACTTCCAACACCTCCGTCACCGACGTGTCTCCTCACACCCTCTCCCACCCCCACCGTAGCGTTTCCCTTTAACGCTATTGGCGCTGCCTGCTCACCTCACAGTCTCCGTTTTCCACCCCCGCGGCAGCGCTTGCAATTTGCTATCGTCGGCGCGCTGCCACAGCTGGCAGACGCAGTGTGACGTCCTACTCCGGGACCTTCCCTCTGCCGTGTGCGTTCCGCCCTGCGTAAACAGGAAGTTGAATTAGTGTGGCAGAGGTAAGGCCCTGGAGCAGGACGTTGTGCCGTGTCTCTCAGCTGTGTCAGGCAGCGCCGACGATAGCAAATTGCAAGCGCTGCAGCAGGGGTAGGACACGGAGACTGTGAGGTGAGGAGGTACTGGACTTGCAGGGGGGAGGTTGCATGGAAGGGGAGACGGAGAAGTGCTGGATTTGCAGGGGGAAGGGGAGAGGAGCTGCATATGCGGGTGGGGGGTTGGCGGGAGAGGGGAGGTGAGGTGCTGGACATGTAGAAGGGGGGCCGGGATAGGTGCTGGATATGCAGGGGATTGGGGATGGCTGAAGGGAAAGGAGAGAGATGTGGACCATGTGGGGAGTAAGGTAAAGGTCCAGCATGGAATGGGGTAGGGACAGAGCATGGGTGCCCACCCATCCAACCTGCTGGCCCACCCAAAAATTGCTCTCTGGCTACGCCACTGGTACAAATACTTGATGAGGTATCTAATAAAGAGCAAACTGATGCAGCCTTGGGTGATTTATTTCTTCCTAGGTATTAGTGGTGGGTGGACCACTATATTGGGAGGGGTAAATTACACACTAAAAATACATGGTCTACTATTGGAGTGTCTTTCTGATTGTTTTATTTTGTTAATATATTGCAAACTGCGTTGTTCTTTTATAGTTTAGGAGGTGTATCAGATTTAGGACCACTTTTACTAAGCCATGTAGGTACCTACGTGCACCAAATGTGAGCCAAATTGGAGTTACCGCCCTCTTACCGTGTGGCCCTTGTGGTAATTTCAATTTTGGCACATGTCCGCTATGCGCGCCTGAAAACTATTTTTATTTTCTGGCACATGTAACGGACACGCACCAAGTGGCATTTGATGCGCGTAGGTCTACTGCCCAGATTCTTTACCGCTAGGTCTATGGCTGGTGGTAAGGTCTCAGACCCAAAATGGACGCGCAACAATTTTGATTTTGCCGCATGTCCATTGTCGGCAAAAAAAGAGGCCTTTTTTTTTACAGGTGCACTAAAAAAATGGATCGACGCGCGAGCCCAAAACCAGCGCCTATGCTATCGCAAGCCATTTGTCAGTGCGCCTTTGTAAAACGGCCCCTTAATAAACCATAAACCATAGTTGGTTCCTTGAGGAACTGGGTGATTGCAGCTTCAAGGGCTATCAAGTATTGAAGACAGATCTCTCCTTACCTTTGGCTGGATCTCCTGAGGAGTAGAGGAAGAATCATCTTCAAGAACCTGGCTCATGGGATGACCACCAACTCTTCGGTGTCATGAAGCCTTTCACTTCAGCACTCATCCTTGTCACATAACACCTCTGTAACCAGGGTGACTATGGTTAACAGAATCTTTAGTTTGAACAAGGAAGGGGGGTGAATACTTCCACAGTAGTCAAACAAACCAGCACAGAGTGGAAGGAAACAAAAAGTTCCAATAACTCCAGAAGTCCAATATCTTCAAAACATAAAAGGTTTTATTCTCCAATAAAAGTTGCATAAACAGTCCGGACCCAACATGGTCCATGTTTTGGCAATGAGCCTTCCTCAGGGGTTGTAATTATACAATGAATAAAATAACCTGGTGCGAAGGTGGCAGACCTCATGTGGCACCTAGACAGGATTTTATATAGTGCTGGGGAGGAGCCGGCTGTCTTGGTACATGTGGGTACCAGTGACGTAGGAAAATGTGGGAGAGAGGTTCTGGAAGCCAAATTTAGGCTTTTAGGAAGAAAAATCCAGATCCTTTAGGGTGGCATTTTCTGAAATATTACCCGTTCCACGCGCAGGCCCCAAGAGGCAGGCAGAGCTCTGGAGTCTTAATGCGTGGATGAGACGATGGTGCAGGGAGGAGGGTTTTAGATTTGTTAGGAACTGGGCAACATTCTGGGGAAGGGGGAGCCTATTCCGAAACGATGAGCTCCATCTTAACCAGGGTGGGACCAGGCTGCTGGCGTCTGCATTTAAAAAGGAGATAAGCAGCTTTTAAACTAGAAATGGGGGGAAGGCCGACAGTCGCTCAAAAGCGCATGGTTCGGGATAAGGTATCTTGCAAAGATACCTCACAAACAGGGAAGATAGGGTTTCTGAATAGTGAGGTTACACAAGAGACCGTGGTAGGCCAGGTGCCATTAAATACAACTAAAGATCAGACAAAATATGGCAAATCAATAGTATCAAGCACTAAGCATCATGCAATTAGGAACAACAAACATACTCTGAAATGTCTATATGCAAATGCTAGGAGTCTAAGAAATAAGATGGGAGAGTTGGAATATATTGCACTAAATGAAAAATTGGATATAATAGGCATTACTGAGACCTGGTGGAAGGAGGATAACCAGTGGGACACTGTCATACCGGGGTACAAAGTATATTGTAGTGATAGGGTGGACCGGACTGGTGGAGGGGTAGCATTGTATATTAACGAGAGCCTTGACTCAGATAGATTACAAATTCAGCAGGACACAAATCACACCTTTGAATCATTGTGGGTTGAAATTCCATGTATAAAAGGGAAAAAAACGGTGATAGGAGTGTACTACCGTCCGCCTCGCCAGGATGAGCAGGTAGACACAGAAATGATAAAAGAAATCAGAGACGCGAACAAAATGGGCAATGTGATAATAATGGGTGACTTCAATTATCCAAATATAGACTGGGTAAATGTAACATCGGGACACGCTACAGAGATACAATTCCTTGATGAAATCAAGGACAGCTTTATGGAGCAACTGGTGCAGGAGCTGACGAGAGAAGGAAAAATTCTAGACTTGGTCCTTAGTGGAGCACATGATCTAGTGAGGGACGTTATGGTACTGAGGCCGCTTGATAACAGTAATCATAATATGATCAGTTTTGATATCAACCTTGAAGTAACTATACATAGGAAGTCAAATACGTTAGTGTTTAACTTTAAAAAAGGGGCAACTGAGAGGGTAAAAACTGTACAACAGACGTGGATGCTGTTCAAAAGTACCATCCTAGAGGCCCAGGCCAAACATATTCCGCAAATTACAAAAGAAAGACAGAAGTCCAAAAGACAGCCGGTGTGGTTGAAAAGTGAGGTGAAGGAAGCTATTAGGGCTAAAAGAAACGTCTTCAGAAAATGGAAGAAGGAACCATCTGAAAATAAGAAGAAGCAACATAAAGAGTGTCAAAGCAAATGCAAGGCACAGATAAAGAAGGCCAAGAGGGATTATGAAAAAATGATAGCATTAGAGGCAAAAAAACATAATAACATTTTTTTTTAGATATATTAAAATCAGGAAGCCGGCAAGAGAATTGGTTGGGCCGCTGGACGACCAAGGGGTAAAAGGGGCGATCAAGGATGACAAAGACATAGCAGAGAGATTGAATGAATTCTTTGCTTCAGTCTTCACCGAGGAAGATTTGGGTGGGATACCGGTGTCAGAAATGGTATTTCAAGTGGACGAATCACAGAAACTTACTGAATTCACAATAAACCTGGAGGACATAATGGAGCGGTTCAGCAAACTGAAGAGTAGCAAATCTCCTGGACCGGATGGTATACATCCTAGAGTACTGATAGAACTGAAAAATGAGCTTGTGGAGCTTCTGTTAGTGATATGCAATTTATCCTTAAAATCGGGTGTGGTACCGGAAGATTGGAGGGTGGCCAATGTAACGCCGATTTTTAAAAAATAGGGGAGATCTGGGAAATTATAGACCGGTGAGTCTGACGTTGGTGCCGGGGAAAATGGTAGAGGCTATTATTAAAAACAAAATTACACGACCACATCCAAGGACATGGATTACTGAAACCAAGTCAGCACGGCTTTAGTGTGGGGAAATCTTGCCTGACCAATTTACTTCAGTTCTTTGAAGGAGTAAACAAACATGTGGACAAAGGGGAGCCGGTTGATATTGTGTATCTGGATTTTCAAAAGGCGTTTGATAAGGAACCTCATGAAAGGCTAAAGAGGAAATTGGAGGGTCATGGGATTGGAGGAAATGTCCTATTGTGGATTAAAAACTGGTTGAAGGATAGGAAACAGAAAGTGGGGTTAAATGGGCAGTATTCACAATGGAGAAGGGTAGTTAGTGGGGTTCCTCAGGGGTCTGTGCTAGGACCGCTGCTTTTTAATATATTTATAAATGATTTAGAGATGGGAGTAACCAGCGAGGTAATTAAATTTGCTGATGACACAAAGTTATTCAAAGTTGTTAACTCACGAGACGATTGTGAAAAATTACAGAAGGACCTTATGAGACTGGGAGACTGGGCGGCTAAATGGCAGATGACGTTTAATATGAACAAGTGCAAGGTGATGCATGTGGGAAAAAAGAACCCGAATTATAGCTACGTCATGCAAGGTTCCACGTTAGGAGTTACGGACCAAGAAAAGGATCTGGGTGTCGTCGTTGATAATACACTGAAACCTTCTGCTCGGAGTGCTGCTGCGGCTAGGAAAGCGAATAGAATGTTGGGTATTATTAGGAAAGGTATGGAGAACAGATGTGAGGATGTTATAATGCCATTGTATCACTCCATGGTGCGACCGCACCTTGAGTATTGTGTTCAATTCTGGTCGCTGGATCTCAAGAAAGATATAGTAGAATTGGAAAAGGTGCAGCGAAGGGCGACTAAAATGATAGCGGGGATGGGACGACTTCCCTATGAAGAAAGACCAAGGAGGCTAGGGCTTTTCAGCTTGGAGTAGAGACGGCTGAGGGGAGACATGATAGAGGTATATAAAATAATGAGTGGAGTGGAACAGGTGGTTGTGAAGCATCTGTTCACGCTTTCCAAAAATACTAGGACTAGGGGGCATGCGATGAAACTACAGTGTAGTAAATTTAAAACAGATAGGAGAAAATTTTTCTTCACCCAACACGTAATTAAACTCTGGAATTCATTGCCGGAGAACGTAGTGAAGGCGGTTAGCTTGGCAGAGTTTTAAAAGGGGTTGGACGGTTTCCTAAAAGACAAGTCCATAGACCGCTACTAAATGGACTTGGGAAAAATCCACAGTTTCGGGAATAACTTGTATAAAATGTTTGTACGTTTGGGAAGCTCGCCAGGTGCCCTTGACCTGGATCGGCCGCTGTCGGGGACAGGATGCTGGGCTCGATGGACCTTTGGTCTTTTCCCAGTATGGCATTACTTATGTACTTATGTAATAATTGAATACAATGATACATTACACGGTAAATACAAAGGAAAAATATATAAAATGTATGGAAAGTGAAGTGTGAGCAAAGTATATGTTGTGTGTGAACATATGTAACTTACAGCAAAAGCCCACCAGACAAGTGATGATGTTACAAAAATTAATGAGTGGATGTAATAGTGAAATAGTGCAGATATGAATACAAATAAGACAAAAATGTGCAAGAACAGTACTAGAAAAGAAAGAAATTAGAAAAATGAGAGAAGCAATGGTGAAGAACTGAAGCAAGCACATAATATATTAAATCACGGACAATACCTTGATGTGAATACAAATAAGGTTATAAGGAGAATAACCTGATGAAAATAAATGAAATGTAGTGGGAAAACATGATAAACGGTAATTGATAGTGATATATGAAATAATATCTGTTAGCATAAGACAAAAATATATATAATTAACCAAAATTTTGAAAGCCCATGTATCAAATTTAAACAGTGACCTGGTGGCAAAGTCTGAAAGGAAGATGTGGAGAAGAAGCCAATAATAAGCTCATTATCCATACAGAAATGCAAGTGCATTATTAACAAAAGTATTATGTAGGACAATAACAATCCAAAAATATAATTGCAACATTAAAAAAAAGTAAATGAACTCAGTACGCATGTGTGATCTTACTTGTCAATGACTTTTAATACTATAATGATTTTAGACTGCAGCTGTGCTAGAAATAATATTAAACTTATCAATGAAATCTAACCCAGTTATTACAGAACTAGGTGTGGAGAAATAAGTGTTCAACAATATATTATGGACATACATCTGAAAAGGAACATTTTTAAAGTCTGATAGTAGGTTGCAATGAGAACCTCAGACAGCCTAAAAATACTCAGCGCCATAATCGACCGCAACCTTACCCTTGAGAGCCAAGTAAACTCCGTAATAAAGAAAATGTTTTACTCAATGTGGAAACTCAAACGAATAAAACCTTTCTTCCCAAGGGAAATTTTTCGAAACCTAATACAAGCAATGGTCCTAAGCCATACAGACTACTGCAACGGAATCTATGCCGGATGTAAAGAACAACTCGCAAAAAAACTCCAGACCGCCCAAAACACAGCTGTCAGGCTGATAGTTGGTAAAACACGCTTCGAAAGCGCTAAGCCCCTGTGTGAAAAGCTACACTGGCTCCCAATCAAAGAACGGATCATCTTCAAAATCTGCACCTTGGTCCACAAAAGTTTCTATGGCGTAGTCCCAGGCTACATGACAGACCTCATAGATCTACCAACCAGAGACAGATTTGGATCATCACGATCGTACCTAAACCTACATTACCCAAATTGCAAAGGACTGAAATACAAAACAATTTATGCATCCAGCTTCTCCTACATAAGCGCACAAATATGGAATGGACTCAAAAAGCTGTGAAAATAATCCATGACCATCTAAACTTGAGGAAATCACTAAAAACCACCGTCTTCAAAAAGACTTACCCCACTGATCCAACGTAAATCCCCACACCCAGCAACACAACACAACCAATGATCGTACTGGACAATTTACAATCTTCATCCCTTCCATCCTCATGGTGCCTGATACACACCTACCTCACTTCGACCACAATATAACCTGGTATTTGTTATCAACCGACTGGCGAACGCCTGCACGGTACTATGTAAGCCACATTGAGCCTGCAAATAGGTGGGAAAATGTGGGGTACAAATGTAACAAATAAATAAGTAAACTATACTGCAGAAAATGAACTAGGTCTAGCAACTGGCAATATGGCAATGATGACTATGAAATGAGCCTTTAAGATACGTAGGGGAATACTTTTTTTATAATTAGTCTAGAAAATATAAGAAATGGCTAGATGATTTAATTAGCTTTACTTTGGTTTCTGGGAGCCTCATGTGCTAAATTACATTATTGACCGTGTCGGGTCCACTCTAGGATTGTTCCATTGAAACATTTGATTAAAGCTCTTATTCCCTTTTTTGAAGGCTCCTGGTACTTTTTGTTTTGCTAAATTACATTATTGCCATTTTTTGCACAGTTTTGCACAACATGCCCACTATGATAGACATGGGGAAAGCCACTGCTTGCTCTAGGATCGATAGCATAGAATCCTGCTACTGTTTGGGATTCTGCATCACCCCTGAAGGTAAGAATGTGGGCAATGGGTTCTCCTCTATCTCAATAGCAGACTATGGACCTTTCCTCCAGCAACTTGTCCAAACCTTTTATTAAGAACATAAGAATAAGCAGATGGCACCTTATAGAGACTAAGCAGTTTAGGGGCTCTTTTACTAAGCTGCATAAGCGCCTACACTTGCCCAGCGCATGCCAATTCGGAACTACCACCCGGCTACCGCGTGGCCCAGGTGGTAAACGCACGCCCACTATGCATGCTGGAAAATTTCTGGTGCGAAGCACTAACTGGGCGGTAATTGGCATTGTACGCATGCTGACGATTACCACCCGGTTAACACATGAGACCTTACCATTAAGTCAATGGGCGGCAGTAAGGTCTCAGGCCCAAAATGGACACGCGCCAATTTTCATTTTACCACATGTCCATTTTCGGCCAAAATAAAAAAAAAAAAAGACCTTTTTTGCAGGTGCACTGAAAAATGAACCTCCTTCGTTCAATACAAGCATCTACACCAGCGCAGGCCACTTTTCGGTGCACCTTAGAAACATAGAAACATGACGGCAGATAAAGGCCAAATGACCCATCCAGTCTGCCCATCCTTAGTGCATCTATGTTATTAAAAAGATCTGTGTCCCCTTTTTGAAGGCCGTTAGTGCTTTTTTTTCTATGATGTTTCTGAACATAAGATAAACAGTTCGTTTTGTTCTGGACATTCTGATTTGAAAACCGCAAGAATGTCCATTTGACATCATCAAAGCTGCAGTTCTTGGAACTTGGGCTTCGATCAGTCAAGTTATTTCTGAGGCCTTTCCAAGAACCCAGGCTACGAAACGGCTGGGTTGACTCGATCAGAAGTTCTTATCGCTTTACCTTACTTTGCTTTACTATGACACTTGTATCATAGGCCTTGTTAAAAATATTGAGACAAAAAGCTCGTGACATTTGACGCATTGTCCTGAATTATGAATTGGAGGAGGCTGTTAGCCAAACTCTGTTTGTAACTATATAGGCAGGGTCCTAGCCCCTATAATGAGGCTATAGGGCTGGGGTCAAGGGATTGTTTTACACTTTATAAAATGAGGTCACAAGTGAAAAAATTGTGGGAAGCAGTGTTATACCAGTGGGTGCTTTTAAGCAGTCAGTCTAGGTGACCTCTACAATTTAAGGTTCTGTTGTTGGCATTTAGAGCTTTTCTTGAAGGCTTGCCCAGTTGTCTTCTCTTTGTCATTCCTTATGTTCCCCATTTTCTTATGAGATCTTTTAATGATCACTGCTTAGTCCTTTCTTCACCTGCTATTGCCCAGTTGGAATCCATGAGACATAATGCATTTTTATTTCTGGCACCATTTCTTTGGAATAAACTACTTTTGCCGCTAAGATCAGAAATGTCCATCAAGTACTTTAAGGTGTCACTCATGACACACCTGCTCCTATAAGATAAACTCCTGCATAAGGTATGATGTGATACTACAAATGTATACTTGATCTTGATTTTTCCTTGCCATTTTTGGAGCACAGACCATGGAAGTCTGCAATGCACTGGCCTTGTTCTCCAACTACTGAAATTGTCATCATAGCCCCAATCCAGCCCCTCCAAATTGAATAATGAACCAATTAGCACCAATAATTGAGATCTTTATGATTCCAAAGTGCTAGACTTCCTTCCATTTAGCCACTGGGGTAAAGTTACCAGATATTCATGATTTTTGGAGATTGTCCTCAACTTCAGATCTCCTTTCTATTTGGAACCTTCTGTCCCCAATTATAGTAATGAGGACAGAGGTGCCATGTTGTAGTTTGGAATGAATATAGTTTTGCCACACCTACCTTTCCTCAGATGGGCCAGCATCTTCCCCTCTTACTGCCACTCCACTGGGATCAGCCCCTCCCTTCAAAACTCCCTTGGTGGCTCCTTCCCATTTGCTCCAGTGTCAGTATTAAAAAGCAGAATGGCACAATGTGGAACCTCTGCTCAAGCACACTCTGAGTCTCAGCTGGGTCCCACCCCCATGGCAACAGGAAGTGTACATCAGAGGGGGTGGGAACAAGTAGACTCACAACATGCTTGAATGGAGCCTCCTCATTGTGCCTCTCTGCAGAGGAGAGAGAAGTGGAGATGCTGGACTGAGAGAAGAGAGAAAGGTGGCGATGCTAGACCAGAAGGGAAGCAGAGAGAGAGAGAAGAGAGGCGTGGAGATGCTAGGTCACTGGGGAGGAGGGTCAGAGGGGATAAAGAGGAAGAGTATAAAGAAAGAGAAGGAATGAGTACCCATAGGAGGACTGGAGAAAATGTGGGAATAAAGAAAGAAGATGAAAAGTGGCAGAGAGAATTCATGAGTAGAGAAAAGGAAGGAACTGGAAGAAGAGCAGGAAGGGTAGAAAAAGGGGAAACATCAAAGGAAAGGGCTAGAAACGTACATAGAGAAGGAAACATATTCACTGATGAAAGAGAGAAAGAAGAAAGAGACAGAACTGAAACTGAAAAGAAAATGGGGAAGACATCAGAAAGAAAAATAAAAGAAACAAATGAGAAGAGAACAAGGAGGGAGAGGGAGATGCTGAACAATAAAAGCAAGCCACAGACACCAAAGGTTGGATATTTTTTTTGTCTGATAGATAATTCATCAACATAAAATATCTTGAGACATACTTCAAAGATTCAGAACCTGAACATATGTCTCACAAATGGTTGCATGTTGAACAGCTGGATTTTGTCAGCTGATTTAGCTTTTTGATTACATAAATAAGTCTCTTTTATTTGGGGCATATCACCTAGCACAGGACTTTGTCTCTGGATCCTAAATATTTTGTGTTAACCTAAAGAAAGTATTTTTAAGATATTTAAAAAAATTAAAATATTTATTTTTAGTAGATTACAATTTTTATGTAGAAAATTACCATGGAAGACCCTGCCACATCTCACCTGGATGTCCCAGATTTGCAAACCAAAAATCTGGAAACCTTATACTGGGGGCAAGTAGGAAAATCTATTAAGCCATGAATAGAAGGCTTCTGATCAGATCTTTACAAATGGAGATGTGTGTTTGGCATTGCCTCTGAGACTGCAGGGACTGGGCAGGATAAGGCAATGGATCTGCTGAGTTCACCAGAAGTACAATTTACACACATAGTGATCGCAATCAAATTGATTGTTCCATGCAAAGTAAGCACACTGTATCAAAACTCAGGGGGTGACTGGAGGATTGACAAAAATGATAGCGGGGATGGGGTGACTTCCCTATGAAGAAAGACTAAGGAGGCTGGGGCTTTTCAGCTTGGAGAAGAGACAGCTGAGGGGAGACATGATAGAGGTATATAAAATATTGAGTGGAGTGGAACAGGTGGATGTGAAGCGTCTGTTCACACTTTCCAAAAATACTAGGACTAGGGGGCATGCGATGAAACTACAGTGTAGTAAATTTAAAACAAATAAGAGAAACGTTTTCTTCACCCAGCGCATAATTAAACTCTGGAATTCGTTGCCAGAGAATGTAGTGAAGGCGGTTGGCTTGGCAGAGTTTAAAAAGGGGTTGGACGTTTCCTAAAGGACAAGTCCATAGACCGCTACTAAACGGACTTGGGAAAAATCCACAGTTTCGTGAATAACATGAATAAAATGTTTGTACATTTGGGTAGCTTGCCAGGTGCCCTTGACCTGGATTGGCCACTGTCGTGGACAGGATGCTGGGCTCGATGGACCCTTGGTCTTTTCCCAGTGTGGCATTACTTATGTACATATGTCCTCTACTTGGCTCACTTTTATTACATAGAGCAGTGATTTAACCTATTGTGATGTCATAGTGGCTCATTCCACCAATAAGAGCCAACCTCATTAGTGATGTCACAATGGCTTGATTGTATAGAATGTTTGTACGTTTGGGAAGCTCACCAGGTGCCCTTGGCCTGGATTGGACACTGTCGTGGACAGGATGCTGGGCTCGATGGACCCTTGGTCTTTTCCCAGTGTGGCATTACTTATGTACTTATGATTCAGGAGAACATGGTTTACTTTGAGTTGTTCCCTTTTGCCTGGGAAAGCTGGGAGGAAGGAATGTGAGCGCTCTCAGTTTTGTGTCCTTCGGTGTACCCCAGCTTGTTCGTGGTAGCTAGAGCCAGCCATGGATGGAGGTCACTAGCTCAGGCCACCAAAGCTTAAGAGCACCAAAACGCCCCATCTTGCTGTTTGCCCTTCGCTATGGGCCTCGCTAACCTTCCTGCTACATTGGCAGAGCAACGGTAGTCTGTTCCCTCACTCCCCAGTGCTGAGTTCCCCCACCCAAATAAGAAGACACCCACTGTTGCAAGCACTTACGTGCACTCCTGGAACGCGGCGTTAGACCTGTGCTTGCTTTTCAGACTAATCGGGTACTTTTCCACTTATTCTGTTTTCTATCCTCATTTGTCAACTTGGTGACGGTCTCTTGAAAGAAAGCAAACAATTGAGTGACAATTGCAATCTACAGCTACGGGTTGTAGTGTTTCATCTCTCCCTGTGCTCTCACGGATCCTTTCTCTGGCTCTTCTCAAAAAAAAGTGAAGGACTTAAATTTTGCTGGCAAATGTTTAATATTGAATCGGGAAATCCAGCCCTTGGTAGCAGACTATTTATTATCTGGCGTCAAGCAGGATATGCTATTTTGAGCTGCTCATGCTGGTATTTTATGAAGAAAATTTCTTGTATCCTTGTCCTGATATATTATTTGATACCGCTCTTATTTACGAAAGATACAGACTAGCCCCTGACGCAACCCTATCGTTGGGCGAAACACGGCCTGTCGGGCATTTGTCTCATACACGGTATCTTCAATAAAGTTTTTTTGGGGGGGAGATTATACTGATCTGCTAGTTTGTTTTCCACCTAATATTGAATCGGGAAATCCATATATTGAATTTTTCCCAATGTTTCACACAGGAAATACATTTCAACAAGCTTACAGGGCTTGTCCTCAAAATAAAAACCTTTGGCGTTTTTATTA
This sequence comes from Microcaecilia unicolor, assembly GCF_901765095.1. NCBI lineage: Eukaryota > Metazoa > Chordata > Amphibia > Gymnophiona > Siphonopidae > Microcaecilia > Microcaecilia unicolor. Next base: position 352,938,924 of record NC_044034.1, read on the forward strand.
TGGCAGTTCCTGGTGACTACCAAGTTATTATGGATTGGGGTCCTATCAAAGAGAACTATTTCCCTGATTGTAAGTTAGAATATAAGAACATAAGTGTTGCCATACTGGGAAAGACCGAAGGTCCATAAAGCCCAGTATCCTGTTTCCAATCTTAGCCAAGATCTCAAAAAGAGTAAAACAGATTTTATACTGTTTATCCTAGAAATAAGTAGTGGATTTTCCCAAGTCCATCTTAATAATGGCTTATGAACTTTTTTTTTTTTTTTTTTTAAGGAAATTATCCAAACCCTTTTTTAAACCCTGCTAAGCTAACACCCCCTGTTTACAAAGCTGTACGACATTGCCAACACAACCCATTCAAAGTGAATGGGCTGTGTCGGCAGTACTGCACCGCCAGCCGCTAGCACGGCTTTGTAAACAGGGGGGGGGGGGTAAGTTACCTAGGGGAATCCAGATTTCTCACTCAGCTTCTACAATCAATTAGAGGATTTCAGAACCTCCTCACTGGCAGTATAGATTAGGGATGTGGAGTCATTTCAAAGAACACAGGACATGCGAACGACATAATCTTATGCTGTATCATGTAATTTTCTAAATGAAACAATAGAAGAAAACCCAAAATTTTAGGTTTTTTTCATTGGGTTGTCAGTAGCGCCCACTATTCTTACTTAGCGTGAGCTAATGTTACGTAGGGATCATGTTTTCTAAAGTGCTGGAAGCAGGTGAAGGGCAGTCCTATAATCTAGGCACCCACTTAAATGGCAAAAATGTTGCATGTGTGTTTGCATGTCGAGTGGCGCTTAGATGGCGACTCCGGATAGCGGGGCAGAACAGAGCAAAACAAGGAGCGTGAATAGCTTACACTGATACAGCCATTTTATACCCCTGAAGAAGCCCATGAGTGGGCGAAACTAGACCATGTCAAGTTCAGTTCTAATAAAGTTACTGTGTGGATTGTACTTCTGGATCTGCTGATCTTCCTGTTAGTACAGCTGCAGGTACATAAATATTAGACGTGACGATATGAGGTTATCCTGGCATTCAATAATGGAACCTCGGGCCCAGGCGCCATTATAGAATAGGCAGAGCTTTTTTTGAGGGGGCACTTGGGGGTACTGAGCACCGGCACCTTTTCCATTGTCTGCTAAAATTGACCCATGAACCCCAAGTTTTAATGAGAGCTCAGGCTCTACATACCAATTCTGCCTTGTCATAGGTTCTGTAACTGGTTGCAGGGGGCCTGGCTATTGTGGGATGGATCCCTCAGTGATTACCCTATCCTCGAAGGGTGGCCTAGCATTTGAGTACCGGCACCTTTTTTGCTAGCACTGAGAATAGCCCTTACCACACGGCCTCAGGCACCTAAATGGAGGTGTCCAGTTGTACAAGTGCCTCTTAAAGGACAGTTCTATAATCGTGCACTCACAATTACACACTCTTTGCACACATATTTGTACAGCATATAGGTATGAAATGCACACTTACCCATGAAACTGTCGGCAGGGTACTTAAACACTATTCTGTAAGAGGCGTGAAAGTGAGATATATACATGGGCAGGTCATGGATGGGGGAATCACATATATGCATGACACAATGCAGTTACACCACGCCTATGGCTAGTGCTGGGATTCTCAACCCAGTCCCCAGGACACACTGAGTCAGCCTGGTTTTCAAGATACCCATAATGAATACGCACAAGATAGATTTGCAGACAGTGCAGAAGATGCTATGGCACACTCTCCCCTTGTTGCACCAGGGCACCTAAACAGATGTGCCCAATTGTTCCCATACCCTAGGATTCTATATATTATTTTTATTAATTTAGATTTTGTTCACACCTTTTTCAGTAGTAGCTCAAGGTAAGTTACATTCAGGTACTCTGGATATTTCTCTGTCCCAGGAGGGCTCACAATCTAAGTTTGTAGCTGAGGCAATGGAGGATTAAGTGACTTGCCCAAGATCACAAGGAGCAGCAGTGGGATTTGAACCACCCACCTCTGGATTACAAGACCAGTGCTCTAACCACTAGGCCACTCCTCCACTAGAATCTCAGATAATATCAACATTCCATATAGAATCTCAAATAGTAGCAACATTCCATGTAAAATCTCAGATAGTAGCAACAGAATCTCAAATAATTTATTTGGATTTTGCTCACACCTTGCTCACACCTCTAGATTGCAAGACTGGTGCTCTAACCACTTGGCCACGCCTTCATTTCCATACAGACATTGAGGTGTATTCTATAACAATGCGCATAGCTTAATTGGTAAACTAGCTAATCAGTGCTGTTAATTGGATGTTAACAAGCCAATTAATTGGCATTAAGAGTTACGTGCACAACTTGGTAAGCGCATTCTGTAATGCGGCGCGCTCAAATTCTAAGTTGAAAAGGGGGTGTGGCCATGGGCATTTCTGAATTGTATGTGTGTTGTTATAGGATACACCCAACTCTGTGCCTAATTTAGGCGGCTGGATTTACGCCAAGTAAAAGCATGGCATAAATGGCCGCAACTAAATTTGGTCGCGTGGAAAGGAGCTCGACGTATTCTATATACCACATGGAAATTTAAGCCTATTCTATAAAATATAAGCATACTTTATCGAATACGCCTAAGCGCATTTTTTTCCACGCAGAATTTTCAGGTGCTATATATAGAATCTAGCCCACAGTGTGGAATTTGGCATGCCCTATGGCTTCTGCACGCTAATCCCATGCTAACTGCTTAGCCCACTGTGGGGCAGAATAAGGGTATGGGTGGAAAGCAGGCGGTAACAATTGACGTGGAGCTTTTCCCTGGCCTATGATTGAATTGAGCAGTTTTTGATGCAGAAATGCTCAAAGCAACTCTACTTTTGAGGTCTCTCACTCCACTTAATATACTGACTTTTTTTTTTTGCATAATACATTTTAAAAATATCAGCGAAACAAGTGCTGAGTTTGGAAATCATACAACGTAATTAATTTTGAAGCAGATGTATTTTTTGACTTCAGAAATATACCTCATGATGTTAACAGTCTGCCGGCTTATCAAGGTCCTTCATTCTGATCACACAGTGGACAGTACAAGACAAATTTTTCATTGGCTGCACTTGATGCCCCTGAGGAATCCACGCATGTCAAGTACAGAGGTTTCTCCATATTATCAAGCATCATTCTTTCATGGTTAAAACTGGCAAATTCAACGTCGACGGCACAGTAACACAGCCAAAAATCTTACAAATGATATCTCTGAATCAGCAGCATTTTGCAGCTACATTGACAGTTTTACAGTGACAGTAGTTCAACTATAAATTACAGACAAAGCTGCTAAGACAGCAGATCTACTTTTCAGAATTAAAAGAATATCCACTGGAAATCGACAATGAAGCTACTTGTGTGTACACTGGCTGGGACAGAGTCCAGCAAATCAAACGCTTCTGAAGCCATCTATACAATTCCTCATGCGGGTTCCTTTATTATCAAACTGTGATAGTGTGAGCGGGCATAGGGCAAGGAGCTTTCACAAACACAGCCAGACCATGGTTAACAGTGAAAAGAAACCGTTTAATAGAGTGGTTCGAAAGAAAAAGCAACAGAAACCTGTTCCTCTCACAGCCTGTTAGAACAGGAGCGTACAGAAAGCAGCAAACAAACGAAAGGGTCTGGTTCTTTCCAGACAACAGAAGAATCACAGTGTGCATACGGCTTGCAAAATAAAAGCTTTTTCTACCTCATGGCTACCCCGCTGGTCCTTCAAAAGTATGTTTTCTAGAAGGAGCCTGGAGATCTGCTGTGGGCCTCTCTGTCTCTGCGGAGCAGGTGGGGGGAAGAGGGGTTGGTGGTTGGGAGGCAGGAAATACTGCTGGGCAGACGTATATGGTCTGTGCCCTGAAAAGGACAGGTACAAATTCAAGGTAAGGTATACACATATGAGTTTGTCTTGGGCAGACTAGATGGACCATGCAGGTCTTTTTCTGCCGTCATCTACTATGTTACTATGTCTTTCCCCCAGCTCTGGGTTTTTATTTCTCTTGGCTGAACTGCAATGCTTTTACTTCTGAGTCTTTCCCTCTCCGTCACCTAACCCTGAGATTCCCACTTCCTCTCCTAATCCATTCCCAAACCCCTTTCATGGGGTGTTTCTCTGATACACATCTCACAAAACATGGTACTCAGTGGTGTTCTGGAGCAGGATCTCACGGGCTTGCGAGAGCTTTTTGTTACATTTTAAAGAATTTTGGGGAGTTGGTTGTTAAAGTAGCCCCCCCCCCCCCCCCCCCAGGGCTATTTTAACAACTGGTTCCCAAAATGTGGGCTTGGGCCTCCTCCTGAATTCTCTTTTACTTTGCTGGTGGGGGCGCTGAGCTCTGCCAGCCAAGTAAATAGATCTCTGCTGTTCCTCGTTCCTTGTTTCCAGCTCTGAGCAGTAGGCTGAGACTTCTCATGCATGCGAGAGAAGTCCTAGATTGCTGCTCAAAGCCAGAAACAAGCAGTGGTGGCTGTCCGTTTATTGGCTGGTGGGGCTCGGCATCCATGCCAGCAAAGGTATGCCTAGTGTGCCCGCACAAGGGGAGGGGAGAGGCATGCATTGCCTCCACCAGTTCACCCCTGGCCCCTCCAAATTGTAAGGCTAGCTATGCCTGAAGAGAGCCTATTATTAAAAACTAGTTAAAAAAGACCCATTTCTCAAAGAAATGAAACGGGCGCTAGCAAGGTTTTCCTCGGAGTGTGTATGCTTGAGAGAGTGTGTGTGAGAGTGACTGTGTGAGAGAGAGAGAGTGAATGTGCGAGTGTGTGTGTGTGACAGAGAGAGAGTGAGACTGGGTGCGAGTGTGTCTGTGAGAGAGAGAGTGTTTGTGTGAGATTGAGAGTGTGTGCCAGAGGCCCCCCCTCCCTCCATGTTCCAGTGTCCCCCCTCCCTCCATGTTCGAGTCGTCGTCCCCCCTCCCTCCATTCCTCCGAGTTCCAGGGTCGTCCCCCCTCCGTACCCCCGAGTTCCAGGGTCGTCGTCCCCCTCCCTCCAAGTTCCAGGGTCATCCCCTCCCTCCAAGTTTCAGGGTCCCTCTCCCTCCCAGTTCCAGGGTCATCATCCCTCCCTCCCTTCCAGTTCCAGGCCCCCTCCCTCCGATTTTTAAAAGTCATCTTCACTTACCAAGTCAGGGTTATGGCGGCGGCCAGCAGCAGTAAAACGCGTGCAGGCTCGGCCCTTCTCTTTCTCAGCTGTGGTTCCGACCTTGCAGAAACAGGAAATGAGGGCAGGACCTCAGCTGAGAGAGAGAGAAGGGCCGAGCCTGCATGCATTTTACCACTGCTGCCGGCCGCCGTAACCCTGACTTGGTAAGTGAAGATGACTTTTAAAAATCAGAGGGAGGAGGCCTGGAACTGGAAGGGAGGGAAGGACAACGCCACCCTCATGCGTGTGACGTGCCCTTCCTTCTCACTGTTCCACCTTCGATGTCATCACGTTTTGACGCGAGGGCGGGACAGAGAGAGATGGTGACAGACTGACGTACCTTACGAATGCTTCACTTCAAGTGTGCCAAGGTCAGCTTCAGAACGTTGGAGGTGCTTTTTGTTATAGTAGATTTTTTTTTTTGCTTTTTTGTTACATTTGTACCCCAAGCTTTCCCACTCATGGCAGGCTCAATGCGGCTTACATGGGGCAATGGAGGGTTAAGTGACTTGCCCAGAGTCACAAGGAGCTGCCTGTGCCTGAAGTGGGAATCGAACTCAGTTCCTCAGGACCAAAGTCCACCACCCTAACCACTAGGCCACCTTCCTGTACTGTTCTAGAGATTCTGGGTAACAAAATGATCAGTGTTGACTTATAAGAGAGCAGTAGAATTATAGGGGCAATTATGGAGTGTAAAAATGGAAAGCCAGCAGTGCAATGTGTATATTGCAAACACACCTGGACGTCATTGGAAGGCAAAACGGCACAATTGCAGCATCTTCCAATGGCTTCTCCAATTGTAGATTGTATTTCTAAGCCTGAGACGTCATGGACCCACACAGACCCTCAACTGCAACAGGAAAAAGAAAAAGGCTAAAACAAAAAGCACCACCATCATTATATTCTCAGCATGAGACCCTGAACCATGCACTCTGCACACAACATACAGAGCGAAAGAGAGAACAATTTGTGAATCACACAATCTTCAAGGCTCTAACAGTAGCTCTGTCCCACTGTGCTGATCCTCAGATTATGCATCTTTCCATTATCTTCACTGACGCTGGTTCCCTGCACCAGGTCCCAGTTCACAACTGCGCTGTTTTTATTTCAAAGGCCAGAAATGCTTCCTTTTGTTGATTCTAATTTCTCTCCCTTTCACTGATGTTAAAAAACCTTTTTCGTCCTTTCTCACAATAAAGACATAAAGACGAGCAAACAAGGCAGGAAAACTGTTTTCTAAGCACACAGACTTACAAAGTTACATGGAGGGACATTTTCAATGTGACATTTAAATCCGACTTTGGATGTTTTGCTCAAAACGTTCAAAAGTCAAGTGGTGAATATAGCTATTTTCAAAACAGAAAAAAAACTGTCTTTTTGTTTTGAAAATGGCCATTTGCTAGATGAGTCTATCATTTTGGTCCATTTTTGGAAAAAAAAAAACACGTGAAAAACGCACAAAATCAAGCCATTGGGGTGTAAGCAGAACCAGCATTCTTACTAGACTGGACACACAGACATCCCAGCAGAGCAGCGGGGCACCCTAGAGGGCACTGCAGTGGACTTCATATAATAGCTTCCAGGTACACAACTCACCGTTACCCCCTTATATTGTAGGGTGAGCCCTCCAAAACCACCAAAAAGTGTACCCAACTGTACACCACTAAAATAGCTGAACTGGAACCAGATGCTGAAACAGACTTGGCTTGGCTTGGCTGGACTGGATTCAGGATTACAAGCAAGTAGGGCAGAGGCAAAGGACAAGCAGGATGCTCAAGCAGGAAGGGAACTAAAGCTAAAGACAGTAAGGAACAGAAGCTAAAGGACACACATGGCAGAAACAGCAGTAAGGAACAGAAGTTAAAGACACACAGAGCAGATACAGCAGTAGGGAACAGAAGCTAAAGACACACAGGGCAGAAACAGCAGTAAGGAACAGAAGCTAAAGACACACAGGGCAGATACAGCAGTAGGGAATAGAAGCTAAAGACACACAGGGCAGAAACAGCAGTAAGGAACAGAAGCTAAAGACACACAGAGCAGATACAGCAGAAGGGAACAAAAGCTAAAGACACTCTAGACAAGGACTAGCAAAGCTAGGACTGCAACAAGCACTCACAGACAAAAACACATCTGAAGACTTCTATTGCAAAGGCAAAGCCTGAAAGTTCCCAGGTGCTTAATCAAGGCAATTACCGATGATGTCACAGATGAGGCTTGACAGCAGAAACCTCAGGGCAAGTCTGGAGTGCTGGAAGATCAGGACCGGAATCGAACCTGGAAGATGTCTGAGAAAGAGGGAAAAAACAGTCCACAGCAACCACAGGCCCCGGTCACCCGGGGGCAAGGTGAGTGCAGGCATGAAAAACAGTCACAATCGTGACAGTAGCGAAACTCTGGCCGCAGTCCGTGTGACTGACCCACTCTGCATGTTTGTGTCTATTATCATTTAGAAGTTTAAGTTAAGTATCTTTTTCACTTCTATTTTTCTGGATTCATGAGTTTGCCATTCCTGTGAAACTTTTAGCAATAGGGAGTAAAAGACATAAGGGTTTTTTATGCCGATGAAGAAAGTTAACCCATGTTATTTCCTCTATACCCTGTCCCTATTCAAAATATATATTGGGTGGAGGTTTTGGGCACAGAGGCCTTTTCCCTTTCTCATTAATATTCTTTTTTGCACTTTACAGGAATATAGTATCATATGAAGCAGGGGTGTAGCCAGACTTTGGTGGTGGGGGGGGTCCAGAGCCCGAGGTGAGGGGGCACATTTTAGCCCCCCCCCCCGGCACCGCTGACCCCTCCCCACTTTTGCCCCCCCCCCCCCCGGCACAGGTGCCGGTCCCCCATCCCTTTCGACTCCCCCTCCCGCTGCCACCAACCCTCACCCACCAATGCCAGGTACCTTTGCTGGCAGAGGTCCCCAACCCCCGCCAGCTGAAGTCCTCTTCAGCGCCGGTCTCCAAATCCGGCACATTCGCTGATCTGGATTCTGTTTCTGTGAGTCCTGACGTCCTGCATGTAGGAACGTGCAGGACGTCAGGACTCACAGAAACAGAATCCAGATCAGCAACGTGCTGGAGACCGGCGCTGAAGAGGACTTCGGCTGGTGGGGGTTGGGGACCTCTGCCAGCAAAGGTACCTGTTGGCGTCGGCGGGGGGGGGGTCGAATGTGGCTTGGGAGGGTTGGCGGCGGGGGGGTTGAAAGCAGGGGGGCCAGGGCTAAATCTGCGGGGTCCCATGCTCCCATAGCCCTGCATACCTACCTACGCCCCTGATATGAAGTACCTTAAAAGTCACATAAAGAGAGGGTTTTTTGTGTGTGTTTATATATTACACTCTCTTATCCTTTTTGTTGATTTATTACTGTGGAAGAACATTTGTTACAGGCTGCAAAAGACCCCTGAAGCAGGCTTTTCTAGCTGAAACACGATCCCAAGTTGGATCCTTTTGCTTTATAATAAACTACATACTTGAGAATTCAACTATTGTACGTGTGATTAAGTGTTGAAAGGCTCATCTATTGACCAGTGGAAAAGCTATGGGGGGGGGGGCTTGGGGGCCTGGGCCCCCCAAATTGGATCCAGGGCCCCTGGTTTGGCTGATGGGGGTCCCTAACCCCTGTCAGCTGAAACCTTTCTCCAGAACTGTCCTCTGAGAATTGCCAGCCCTGCTTCCCCTCACGTCGTGTGCATGCTCAGTCTCACTAAAAGTAAGCATGCACGCGACGTGAGGGGAAGCAGGGCAGACCAGGTGCAGAGGACAGCGCCGGAGAAAGGCTTCAGCTGGTGGGGGTTGTGGACCTCCGCCAGCCAAGGTATGTGGGGTTGCGGTGGGGCAGGGGTTGCGGAGGGGAGGCGGGCCAAACTATACCCCCACACACACACTTTGGGCTCTGGACCCCCCCAAAGGTGGAGGTCTGGCTAGGCCCATGCTATTGACCTTACTGTTTGACTGTCTTCACGGACTCTGTAAGGCTTACTCTGTTCCTCCACCGTGGTGGGGGTTTTTTTTTTCCTATAATTAACTCTGCATCATTTATAGAATGAGGACGACTGGATGTAAACACCACCTAAGGAGAATCGTAACCCCTACATTTTAACCAGCTCATCCATCTTTATCCTATATTGGTTTCAATGATTCTATGATAACATAAATATTTCTGCACCTCATTCAAGATGAACACAGCGGTTGACTTCATAACACGAACAGACCGTAGCCACAAGGTTAATGAAAGGCATCATGTCATATTCATCAGTGTCCTCATTTAGATAGAAGAGACAAGGTTAAACATCACTCGTGACAGCCTTCATCAAAGGTAGCAGGACAGGGAAACTAGAAGATCTGAATCTCTCTCGGCAAGAGTGCAAACACCTATTTGTTGGATATAAGCAGTGTAGGAATATTATTAAGACATCCATTAGCTTTCAATTCCTCTCTCCTTTTTTGACAGTGAATAAAATTAACCCGAAATGTTTCTTTCCTAATGTTAATACACCTTCCCATCTTCTGGTCAAGGACAGCTTAACTGCAGATATTCAAGCGTTTCCTGATAATAAATGTTCGCTCTTATGGCCTTCCCTGATAGGGGATAATAAAAAAAAAAGGACAAATTATGCTTACCCAATGGGAAAAGTAATGTAACTAAGGGGTCCTTTTACTAAGGTGTGCCGAAAAATGGGCTGCGCTAGTGTAGGCACGTGTGATAAAGGGAATGGAACGACTTCCCTTTGAGGAAAGGTTGAGAAGGTTAGGGCTCTTCAGCTTGGAGAAAAGGCGGCTGAGGGGTGATATGATAGAAGTCTACAAGATAATGAGCGGAGTAGAGCGGACGGATGTGAAGCGTTTGTTTACACTTTCAAACAACAACAAAAGCAGGGGACACAAGATGAAGCTAGAATATGGTAAATTTAAAACAAATAGGAGAAAGTTTTTCTTTACTCAGCGCGTAGTTGGACTCTGGAACTCGTTGCCGGAGAATGTAGTGACAGCAGCTGGCCTTACGGAATTTAAAGGGGGTTTGGACAGATTCCTGAGAGAAAAGGCCATTGAACGTTATTAAATTATATGGGGGGGGGGGGTTGCCAGGTTCTTGAAGCCTGGATTGGCCGCTGTAGGACACAGGATGCTGGGCTTGATGGACCCTTGGTCATTTCTCAGTATGGCGGTACTTATGTACATTTTTCAGCATGCCTGTAAAAAAAGGCCTTTTTAAAAGATTTTTGCTGAAAATGGATGTGCTGCAAAATAAAAATCGGCGTGCGTCCATTTGGGGTCTGAGACCTTACTGACAGCCATTGACTTAGTGGTAAGGTCTCATGTGCTAACCATGCGATAATCATCTACATGCGTAGAATGACAATTACTGCCCGGTTTCTGCTGCACACCAGAAAATAAAAATTATTATGCGGCGCGTATAGAGGCAAAAATGAAATTTACCACAAGGGCCACACAGTAGCTGGGCGGTAACTCAAAATTGATGTGCACTGGGAGCACATAGGTACCTACGCGGCTTAGTAAAAGGGCCCCTAACACTTTTGTGTGACTAATTGAGACTACAGAGAAAGTAATTTTCGAAAGCATTCTCATGGGTACATAAAAATAGCCATTCTGGGTCAGACCAATGGTCCATCTAGCCCAGTATCCTGTTTCCAATAGTGGCCAATCCAGGTCACAAGTACCTGGCAGAAACCCAAACAGTAGCAACATTCCATGCTTAACCACAGAAATGAGTTTCTATGAAAATGCCTGCCCAGTTCTGTTGCAATTCTATAAAGTGGGCATTTATGTTAGTTTATGTTTAGCAAAAAGACTTAATATACTGCCCTTTAATAAATCAGAGTGATTACGAAAGAAAACAACGGCAAATATGGAAATATAATATCATGGTTAAAAATAGTTTAAAAACACACAGTAACACAAATTACAAAGTAACACACAAGAAAACCCATGTCCCTAAATGTACACAGCTGAAGTTCAGGCATAGATGCTTGGTATATGATCTCTGTGCATACTTCATGACTCTACTCAAGCTATGCCCCTGAACAAGCATGTGCGTGGGATAAACATAAAGGAATCCTCCTTAGAAGGAAGGGATCCCCAGAAGCTTAGCCGGCGGTGGGAGGTGAGGATAGTGCTGGGCAGACTTATACGGTCTGTGCCCTGAAAAAGACAGGTACAAATCAAGGTAAGGTATACACAAAAAATGACACGTGAGTTTATCTTGTTGGGCAGACTGGGTGGACCGTGCAGGTCTTTTTCTGCCATCATCTACTATGTTATGTACTTGTACATTAGAATATTTATAAAAACATTTTTACCCATATATAAAGGCATATTTACAAGTAAAAACTTTTAGAAAACGACCCTGTAGTATGTGCTAGAGGGCAGGCATGGGCCTCAACAAAACAAGGTTGCAAGTAAATCAACTGCTTTATTAAAGTTTGAATAAAGTTTCTTCATCTCTATTTTCTGCACAGGTTTGATACTTTAAACCAGGGCTTTTTTTGAGGGGGGCACTTGGGGCTACTGAGTACCCGCAGCTTTTCCATTGTCTGCTAAAATTGACCCAAGGTCCCCAAGTTTTAATGAAACAGCTCAGGCTGTACACACCAATTCTGCTTGGTCATAGATTCTGTGACCTGGATATTGTGGGGTGGGTCCCTCAGTGATTACCCCACCCCTGAAGGGTGATCTGGCAGTTGAGTGCCGGCACCTTTTTCAGTAGAAAACATGCACTGCTTTGAACAAACAACCTGTTGAAACTTTATTAGAATTCCTTTCAGCCCTGTCTGTAACAGGGCACCACAGTTCAGTATATGTTATTTTTCTCTTTTACTTCAAGGTTCCTGTCCACCGATATCTTCTCCCCCTGCCCTCCTCTCCAATTCCAGCCATCTCTTCTCTCCCCCTGCCCTCCCATCCATGCCCAGCGATTCTCCCTGCCCTCCCTCAGCTCCCTGATAGCCAGGGCCGGTCAAACCCAGTAAGCGGGGTAAGCACCGCAGGGGGGCGCCTGCCTTCAAGGTTGCCACTGCGGTGCTGTGCTGCCATACTGCGCCGCCCTTGGTGGGTTTAAATCTTTTATTTACCTCCGTCCTAGCGGCCGCATCATTTCAAAGCCCTGCCCATCTCTAGCCTTCCCTCCCTTTGTGAGTTCGTTCCTGCAGAGTCCCGCCTGCTGACATCATTTCCTCTAGGGCGGGACTCTGCGGGAACGAACTCACGAAGGAAGGGAAGGCTAGAGACAGGCAGGGCTTTGAAATGATGTGGCCGCTGGGACGGAGGTAAATTAAAAAAGACTTAAACCACGCAGGGTGGCAAGAAGAAAAAGGGGGATGTTGGGGGGAGAAGAGGGTGGGCAGGTGGCCATAAATGGGAAGGGGATGGGGGCAAAGGAGAATCGCTAGACAGGGGCAGGGTGGGAGAAGAGAGAAAGGAGATGGGGGGGCACAAACTGATAGTCTGCAGGGGGGCACCAGAGACCCTAGGACCGGCCCTGCTGATAGCCCTCTTCTCCGTTCCCTCCCCTCCATGTGTTTAACCCTTTTACTTTCAGGCGCAGCGACGGCAGTGAAGAGGACAATACAGCTTCTCCCTTCCCTCACACAGTGTCCCGCCCTCACAGAAACAGGAAATGCATCATCGCAGAAGGCGGGACACTGTGAGGGAAGGGAGAAGCTGGAGGTGAGCCCGCTGTGTTGTCTTCTTCACTGCCTTCACTGCACCTGAAAGTAAAAGGGTTAAACACGCGCAAGGGGGGGAGGAACGACGAGGAGGGCTGTCGATCGGGGAGCTGAGGGCGGGAAGGAGTGGAGGGACCGTCCAAGAGCTGCCCTGCATTTGGGGGGGGCAGCAGCCAGGGGAAGGTCACGGTAAGCCTCCCCAACCCTCTTATACAGGGCGCCTAAAACTGTTCTCCCACCCCATCCATGTCCATCAATTCTCCTCTGCCTTGCCCTGCACCTCCCTTTCCTTTCCTCCCTCCCTCCCCTCGATGTCCCGTGATTCTGTCCTCCTCCTACTACTACTACTACTATTTAGCATTTCTATAGCGCTACAGGGCGTACGCAGCGCTGCACAAACATAGAAGAAAGACAGTCCCTGCTCAAAGAGTTTACAATCTAATAGACAAAAAATAAATAAAGTAAGCAAATCAAATCAATTAATGTGAACGGGAAGGAAGAGAGGAGGGTAGGTGGAGGCGAGTGGTTACAAGTGGTTACGAGTCAAAAGCAATGTTAAAGAGGTGGGCTTTCAGTCTAGATTTAAAGGTGGCCAAGGATGGGGCAAGAAGTAGGGGCTCAGGAAGTTTATTCCAGGCGTAGGGTGCAGCGAGACAGAAGGCGCGAAGTCTGGAGTTGGCAGTAGTGGAGAAGGGAACAGATAAGAAGGATTTATCCATGGAGCGGAGTGCATGGGAAGGGGTGTAGGGAAGGACGAGTGTGGAGAGATACTGGGGAGCAGCAGAGCGAGTACATTTATAGGTTAGTAAAAAAGAAGTTTGAACAGGATGCGAAAACGGATAGGGAGCCAGAGAAGCGTCTTGAGGAGAGGGGTAGTATGAGTAAAGCGACCCTGGCGGAAGATGAGACGGGCAGCGTTCCCTTTCCCCTCATTGTTCCGCCCTCTGACGTCATTATGTTTTGACGCGATGAGTGGGAATGGATGTTACGAACCCAGGCATCCAGACGTAGAATGTTGGAGGTGCAAATTATTATATAGTATATTAGATTGGTTGTGGTGTGATTGATTCACAGAAGTATAAGTGAATCTTCTTTTGAGAAACAAGCTAAGGGGCCCTTATACTAAGCCGCATAAGCATCTATGCGCCCCCAACATGCGCCAAAATGGAGTTACCACCCGGTTACCACGTGGCTCTTGCAGTAATTTCATTTTTGGTGCTCATCTGATACGCGCATCTGAAAAGTGATGTTTATTTTCGGATGCGCGTATTGGGTGCGCGCCAAGTGGTATTTGACATGCGTAGGTCATTACCGCCCGGTTACCATGCGAGACTTTACCGCTAGGTAAATGGCCGGTAGTAAGGTCTCAGACCCAAAATGGATGCGCGGCAATTTTCATTTTGCCGCAGGTCCATTTTAGGCATTTGTTACAGGTACACTGAAAAATGATTCTGCGTACGCCCAAAACACGCGTCTACACTGCCGCAGGCCATTTTTCAGTGCACCTTTGTAAAAGGGCCCCCTTAATGTCTGATATCGTCATATATTTGTCACATTTTTGGGTGGATCCATTGAAATTGAACTCTGTGCATTTTTAACAATGTTTTGTGTGAAAGGATTTTTTTATGCCAATGAAGAGAATCAACCCTGTTTAAATCTTTTTCATCCAGTAAGCATCTTTGTTTGGGTGAAAATGTGGGTCCTGAGGCTTTTTCCCTTTCATACATTTTTTGAACTCCACAAGGATGAGTATAGTATCTAAAAACTACTTTGCATATTGTATGAGAGAGAAATTTGTTAAGATAACTGCAAGGGGGTGTACATGTAGGAGGGGCATGGTTGGGGCTACCTGTTACATGAGTAAGTTGAATATATGTTGATACAGTGAGATAGGATCTGACAGTATCTTATGGCTCCCCATGGGTCTTACTATCTCTGAATTAGGGGTGGACTGAGAGTACTCTGGGCCCTTGGGAACTGAAACTACTCTAGCCCCCCCCCCCCCCCCCCCGCCATGCTGCCACCACCACTACCCCCACCCCCACTGTGCTGCCTCCCTCCCATTGTGTTGCTGCCCTCCCCCCCCCCCCCCCTCCTTGAAGGGACCTGGTGGTCTAGTGGCTGTGGCTTCTTCAGGGGCAGGAAATAAATCCCCTCTTTCCTGCCCACCCGCTGCCCCTACTCTGCCTGGTGCGGCGCCGCGTTTACAAAATGACTTCCAAGACTTCCCACGTAGTCTCGCCTCTCACAAGACTACCATGGGAGAATACCAAATCCTGCGACTCCTAAAAGGGGGTCCCGGTTATAGAATTGCCCTCAAATGGTCTCATATGGTATGAAGGAAATAATAAAGCATTTCTTTGGCTACTATCTATATTGTGGCTTTACAAGCGTAAGATCAGTTGATAATTGCTTCTCTCTTTCCAACAGATTTGTATTTGCAAAATGCACAGCTGTGACCAGTGGTCCCTGCACAATTACTTTGGAGTAAATTGCCTTCAATTGGGTTGGATTTTCAAAGCCAAAATGTGGCCCAAATAGACAAGTAATAACTGAATATGTAAACAGTGCCGTGTGCTGACTATCATAGTCTCTATAGACGTGTAGAAATTGTATTAAAAGTCACAGCTGGGGTTTTTTTTCCCAGGCTTAAAAAAATAATTATAAAATGCAAATGAGGATTATTCCTCTGTGCTATACATGGTAAAGTGCATTCTCGCCCTGCTGCAAATGGCGACAAGTCATTTTCCGTTTCATAATTATTTATTTGAGACTTTTGTATTCTACCTTATCCCAAACAAGTTTGGGTTCAATGTGGCTAACAGGAAACAATGACTACAGTACAATGCAAGTAATGTGAGCATACACAAGAAAAGGACAATAAAAAAAAAAATTTTTTTGATTCTGTACAGTAACCAAAACAAGATACCTAACACGCTCAGGAACTAACAAGCACTGGTGCAGGTGAGGGATTGATCAAATAGAAATGTCTTCAGCAACTTACAAAATAATAGATAATCAGAAACATCTCTCAACGCATTTGGCAAAAAGGTTCCACACCTTAGAAGCCCGATAGGAAAAACCCGCGGTATAAATAGATGTATAATGAAGATTCTTCCAGAGGGATACCTTTCGCAACTTGATACAATCCATGGTAATAAGCCACCTAGACTACTGCAATGGAATCTATGCAGGATGCAAAGAACAAACCTTAAAGAAACGGCAGACCGCTCAAAACACAGCAGCCAGACTCCTCGTCCTAGTATTTTTGGAAAGAGTAAACAAACGATTCACGTCTACCCGTTCCACTCCACTCAGTGTTTTATAGACCTCTATCATATCTCCCCTCAGTCGTCTTTTCTCCAAGCTGAAGAGCCCTAGCCGCTTCAGCCTTTCCTCATAGGGAAGTCGTCCCATCCCCTTTATCATTTTCGTCGACCCTTCTCTGCACCTTTTCTAATTCCACTATATCTTTTTTGAGATGCGGCGACCAGAATTGAACACAATATTCAAGGTGCGGTCACACCGTGGAGCGATATATATAATATCCTCATTTTTGTTTTCCATTCCTTTCCTAACAATACCTAACATTCAAGTTCTGCCTTTGGCATCTACAATCTAGTCTACATGGGTAAACAGCCTTCTGTGCAATTTTGTTTCCTCAGTGCTTATGTTTTTACTTGTCTTTTTGCTCAAGTTTGTATTTCTGAGCATAACATTTTAACTTATGAGCCAGGAATCCACATCTCTTTTATTTTTGTTCTGTGCATTGAAACCCCACTAAATAAAGAAAATGGGCTCATGCTTCAATACAATCTAACTTTGATTTAAGGCCTCACTTATACATTTCTCAGCACGGAGTCTATTTTTAGACCTCGGTCTATGGATGCACATAAAAGTGTCAGGAGCAGAAGAATATCTGAACAATGAACCAGATCGCTCTTGTTACTGTACTGCGTTAAGTGACATGCGGCTTGAATAACAAATGACGGAGTAAAGTCAGAAGATGCAGTGAGGGCAACAATATGCAAATCAAAATTCTGTGACGGTTGCCAGCTAATCACTTTTTAAAAGAGGATTCTCTTTACCCAACTTAGTGGTCCTTTTACAAAGGTGCGTGAGGCACCTACGAGCATCCAACGTGCGTCAAACTGGCACTACTGCCCGGCTATCATCTGCCCCGGGCGGTAATTCCATTTTTGACGCATGCCTAAAACACAGCAGGGATGTAGCCAGACTTCGGCGGGAGGGGGGTCCAGAGCCCGAGTTGAGGGGGCACATTTTAGCCCCCCCAGCGCCGCCAACTCCTCCTCCCCGCCACCAACTGACCCCCACTTCCGACGACCATCTCGACCCCCTCCTCCCGCCGCCATCCCTCTCGCACCTCCGCCGTGGGCTACCTTTGCTGGCGGGGGACCCCAATCCCCGCCAGCCGAGGTCCTCTTCTTCCGGCACAAGGCTTCGTTCTGTTTCTGAGTCTGACGTCCTGCACGTTGTCAGACTCAGAAACAGAACGAAGCCTTGCGCCGGAAGAAGAGGACCTCAGCTGGCAGGGGTTGGGGTCCCCCGCCAGCAAAGGTAGCCCATGGTGACGGTGGTGGCAGGGGAGGGTTGGCGGTGGGAGCGGGGTCGAAAGGGTCATCGGCAGGGGATCCTGGGCTAAACCTACGGGGGCCCAGGCCCCCGTGGCCCCACGTAGCTACACCACTGAAACACGGAGTAGAAAATATTTCTATTTTCTACCGCATGGCGCTTACCCGGCGGTAATCGGCAGTTTATGCATACCGGCCGCTTACCACCTGGTTAGCATGTGAGACCTTACCGCTAATTCAATTGTTGGTGGTAAGCTCTCAGCCTAAAAATGGACGCGCGCTAGTTTTAGTTTTGCTGTACGTCCATTTTCCGGCACAAAAAATGCCTTTTTTCCAGGCGTGCTGAGCAAATGGATCTGTGCGCATCCAAAACACGTGCCTATACCAGCACAGGCCACTTTTAGATGTGGCTTCACTGCATTTACTTCTTCGCCCGTCGCAAAGCGCTGCCGTTCGCACAGGCAGCTCCGCTCCCCTTTGCCACGTCCATCCGGCCCTCTCTGATCCACTTTCTGTAGTGGATATGTAGGGGCCAGACGGACACGGCAAAGGGGAGCGGAGCTGCCTGTGCAAACGGCAGCGCTTTGCGACGGGTGAAGAAGTAAATGCAGCAGAGCCTGGGGAGATGAATTGTTTTAAAAGGCAGGCAACGCTGCTGAACGCTGCTTCCTGGACCCAGTGGAGCCGCGGGAGAAAAGGCAGCGACAGCAGCAGGATGTTGGATGGGCGGGCCTGGAGGGAAAATGGCTGGGCCTGGGCCCGTCCAGGCCCGCCCGTGGCTACGCCCCTGGTCTAAATGGCAGATGACGTTTAATGTGAGCATGTGCAAAGTGATGCATGTGGGAAAGAGGAAGCCGAATTATAGCTATGTCATGCAAGGTTCCAAGTTAGGAGTCACGGACCAAGAAAGGGATCTAGGTGTCGTCGTTGATGATACGTTGAAACCTTCTGCTCAGTGTGCTGCTGCGACTAAGAAAGCAAATAGAATGTTAGGTATTATTAGGAAAGGAATGGAAAACAAAAATGAGGATGTTATAATGCCTTTGTATCGCTCCATGGTGCGACCGCAACTCGAATATTGTGTTCAATTTTGGTCGCTTTATCTCAAAAAAGATATAGTGGAATTAGAAAAGGTGCAGAGAAGGGCGACGAAAATGATAAAGGGGATGGGACAACTTCCCTATGAGGAAAGGCTAAAGCGGCTAGGGCTCTTCAGCTTGGAGAAAAAGCGGATGAGGGGAGATATGATAGAGGTCTATAAAATAATGAGTGGAGTGGAACGGGTAGATGTGAAGCGTCTGTTCACGCTTTCCAAAAATACTAGGACTAGGGGACATGCGATGAAGCTACAATGTAGTAAATTTAAAACGAATCGGAGAAAATCTTTCTTCACTCAACGTGTAATTAAACTCTGGAATTTGTTGCCAGAGAATGTGGTAAAGGCGGTTAGCTTAGCGGAGTTTAAAAAAGGTTTGGACAGCTTCCTAAAGGAAAAGTCCATAGACCGTTATTAAATGGACTTGGGGAAAATCCACTATTTCTGGGATAAGCAGCATAAAATGTATTGTACTGTTTTGGGATCTTGCCAGGTACTTGTGACCTGGATTGGCCACTGTTGGAAACAGGATGCTGGGCTTGATGGACCTTTGGTCTTTCCCAGTATGGCAATACTTATGTACTTATGTCCATCTGGCATTGACCTCACTTCTCCACTCCTGGCAGATTGGTACATGTAGCATAGCCTAACCTAGTTCATTGCTGGTTGTGATACATTTAACTGTACTAACAAATTAGTTGAAGGTGTTGTATGTGAGTGTAGGAGGATACCAAATGTACTTTCCTATGCAGCTGCAGGAGGAACTTCAGGGCCCTTGCCTCAGAAAGGTGCCAATCAAATATGAATAGGAGGAGGTCTATTTTGAGAATTTGGCTCAATAGGAGAGCTTACGTTTTTGGAGGGAAGTATAAAACTCAGATACAAGGGAGGAACTAGGTCTTTCCTCCCCCAGATGGTGTCTACCAACTATGTTTCTATATTTAGTTGGTGGAGAACCCCCATCTAGGGGCTTCTTGTGCCTTAACTCCCTGAACAACAGAGTAATGGAGAAGGAACGAGAAGTATCGAGCACAGGGGTTTCCAGCCTGATTTTTTGGAAGTGAGGCCCCAATAGACGTTAGTTCTACCTTTGGAATCTACAAGGTAGTCTACATGGGTGAACGGCCTTCTGCACAAATTTTTTTTCTCAATGCTTATGTTTTGCTTGTTTTTTTGTTCAAGTCTGTATTTCTGACCGTAACATTTTAACTTACGAGCCAGGAATCCACAACTCTTTTATTGTTGTTCTGCGCATTGAAACTGCAGTAAGCAAAGAAAATGGGCTCATGCTTCAATAAAATCTAACTTTGATTTAAGGTCCCACTTATACATTTCTCAGCAGAGTCTATTTTTAGATCTTGGCCTATGGATGCACATAAAAGTGTCAGGAGCAGAAAAATATGTGAACAATGTACCAGATCTCTCTCTTTATTATGCTGGTGCCCCTTGAGGGCAGAAGGATCAGGGTGTCCAAAGGAAGAGGAATCTTGTCATTGGAAGACTGGTTCCTGAAAAAAAAATAAGAACCTCCCTCTAATAATATGCAAGGTACTATTTGTAACACTATATTTGTGTGGAGTGCAAAAATGTAAGAAAGGGGAAAAGGCTCTGTATCCACACCTCCACCCAATAGACATTAACAGGGAAGCTTGCCAGGTGCCCTTGACCTGGATTGGCCGCTGTTGGGGACAGGATGCTGGGCTCGATGGACCCTTGGTCTTTTCCCAGTGTGGCATTACTTATGTACTTATGTCCTCTACTTGGCTCACTTTTATTACATAGAGGAGTGATTTAACCTATTGTGATGTCATAGTGGCTCATTCCACCAATAAGAGCCAACCTCATTAGTGATGTCACAATGGCTTGATTGTATAGAATGTTTGTACGTTTGGGAAGCTCGCCAGGTGCCCTTGGCCTGGATTGGCCGCTGTCGTGGACAAGATGCTGGGCTCGATGGACCCTTGGTCTTTTCCCAGTATGGCATTACTTATGTACTTATGTACTTATGGGTAAAGAGGAATTAAACTGGGTCAAAATCTTTTCATCGGCATAAAAAACCCTTTCATACTAGATTCTGCTAAGTGTCTTTTTTTTCTTTTACCATGCTTGTGGGTGGATCCATTAAAATTTAAGTTTCTGTTGAGTTTTAGCAGAATCTAGTATGCCGCCTAACTGGGGATATTCAGCGGCACTCTTTGAACTGGGGGTATTCAGCGGCACTTAACCAAAGAGTGCGGCTGAATATCCCCTCAGACTGTCCAAACAAAAAGTGGGCAGGTCATGGGTGGCGCTGGGGGGGCGGCACTGGGGAAGAGCCCCAGGTTATTCAGGTGCCAGCAGTATTCAGTGCAGGCAACCGCATAGCTACGTGGCTTCATTTAGGACACCTCAAGAGCTGTCCTAAATAAGGTCGCTTAGTTATGTGGGTGCTGGCTCTGAATATCAGACCAGCACCTGAATAACTTTTTTTTTTCTAAAAGCCTCCAAGACCCCTCAAACCTCCCCGCCAATGTCCCCTCTTTCCTCCCCGCCAATGTTCTGCTTCCAAGCCCACATCAAGACACTCCTCAGCCCCCCCCCCCAGCTGTGCAGGCCAGCCTTCCCCCCAGCCTGGTGGTCCAGCAGGGGGCAGGAGCACAGCCCCCTCACTTCTGCCCCTTGCGTTGCTTCTCTAAAACAGCTGCCGAGACCTCTCACGGCAGCTCGCAGTGCTATTGTGCTTCTGCCCCCAATGACCCAGCTGGACCACCAGGGATACAAGTAGGCCCAGGGAGAAGGCCTGCCTGCATGGCTGGGGAGGTGTCTTCCAGGGGGGGCCTTGACGCGGGCTGGGAGGGGGGAGGGAAAGAGGGGGCATTAGCAGGGGGGGGGAATATTAAAAAAAGAAAAAAAGGTTATGCGGGCCATCCGGGGCCTGCATAAATGCTGGGCGCTCAGTCCGCCCAAAATTATCCCCTAATATTCAGTGCTGGTGCCCGGACACGGCCTCTCATTGAATATTTGGGGGATACTTTAGCTTGCGACGATCTTTGAAAAACTCTGACCGCTGCCTGTTGAGTATCGGGGGGGGGGGGGGGGGGGGGAGTGTTTTTCATATGGTTTGCTCCTCCTTTGTTCTGCTTTTTCATGGTCTAACTTTCTCATCCATACATAGTGTAATTGAAAAAAAATTGTATAATTTGAGTCTTTGTTCGTAATGAAACATCACGTGACTTGAAAATCTTCTTCAAACCCTTCAATGCAGCTCTACCAACCCTTCTAAAAATAAATTAGAGATATTTTCTTTAAGTGCTCTCTTATTTGAAACCTCTTCAGCTAATAAGTGCTGATTTATCAGAAGCTTATCATTAACCATATCTGCAAATTCTGGGGTTAACATGACGAGGGGCATAATCGAACGGCGCCAGCCATCTATATGGCCGGCGCCGCAAAGGGCGGTCCCGAACCGTATTATCGAAACAGATGGCCGGCCATCTTTCGTTTCGATAATACGGTTGGGGCCGGCCAAATGTCAGAGATGGCCAGGTTTGAGATGGCCGGCATTGGTTTCCCGTCCGATAATGGAAACTAATGGCGGCCATCTCAAACCCGGCCAAATCCAAGCCATTTGGTTGTGGGAGGGGCCAGCATTTGTAGTGCACTGGTCCCCCTCACATGCCAGGACACCAACCGGGCACCCTAGGGGGCCCTGCAGTGGACTTCAAAAATTGTTCCCAGGTGCATACCTCCCTTACCTTGTGTGCTGAGCCCCCCCAAATCCCCCCCAAAACCCACTCCCCACAACTCTACACCATTACCATAGCCCTTATGGGTGAAGGGGGGCACCTACATGTGGGTACAGTGGGTTTTGGGGGGGGTTTGGAGGGCCCCCATTTACCACCACAAGTGTAACAGGTAGGGGGGGATGGGCCTGGGTCCGCCTACCTGAAGTGCACTGCACCCACAAAAAACTGCTCCAGGGACCTGCATACTGCTGTCATGGAACTGGGTATGACATTTCAGGCTGGCATAGAGGCTGGCAAAAAAGTTTTTTTTTGGGTGGGAGGGGGTTGGTGACCACTGGGGGAGTAAGGGAAGGTCATCCCCGATTCCCTCCGGTGGTCATCTGGTCAATTGGGTCACTTTTTTGAGACTTGGTCCTAAAAATAAATGGACCAAGTGAAGCCGGCGAAATGCTCCTCAGAGCCGGCCTTCTTTTTTCCATTATCGGCTGAAGCCGGCCATGTCTTAACAACGCCCCCGTCCCACCTTCCATACCCTGCAGAAACGCCCACTTTAACTTTGGCCGGCTCTGCGACGGAAAGCAGTTGGAGCCGGCCAAAATCGGCTTTCGATTATACCGATTTGGCTGGGTTCAGGAGATGGCCGGCCATCTCCCGATTTGTGTCTGAAGATGGCCGGCAATCTCCTTCGAAAATAAGCAGGATAGAGACACATTTAGATAGTTAATACCAAATGCTAACTGCATTAGTTGATTGGTTTAAAAATTTGGCCGGCTGAACCTTTTACGAAGCAACTTGATTTCAGGCCAAAAGTTAAACAACAAAAAAGAAAAAGGAAGAGAATCGATCAATGTTACTCCAGAGCAATGGGTTTATTAAAAACAGACTCAAACTGTATTGTTTGGACAGAGCTAGGAGAGGGATAGGACAGGTTGGGGTTGGGTGGGGTAAGATATAAAATTCAGGACGATTATCAAACTGGTTGATGCAACTTTGATGTTTTATCATGTTGTTGGAGCATTGTCAAAGACTGTTATGATTATATCGTCAATAAAAAGATTTAAACTAAAAACTGACTCGACACAGTTCTGTGTTTCGGCGCTGAAAAAGCACCTGCTTCAGGAGTCAAACAGATAATCTCAGCCGCTGATGATAATCGTAAACATATGGGCTTTCATAATTGTTCTCCTGATTGCTAGCATTTTTAGATGCTGTACTGTCGGATTTTCTAACCCATATGTTCCCATTTATTAACAGTGGCTGAGATTATCTGTTTGACGACTGCATCGAGTCTGTTTTTAATAAACCCAATTTTTTTGAAATGACATTGGTCGATCCCTTTCTTTTTCTTTTTTGTTGTTTATGTTTTGTTGTTAGAGGATACTTCTGCTTTTTTTGTGATTTGTATCTTAGGCCAAAAGTTATCCGTCTAAAAGAAGGAGGGGCCAAGGGCAAGGCCAAAACTCTTCCAGGTAGTGACAATACTCAGCTGCTCTCTGGATACATTTATCTGCTTAACAGTCTTACATGGATAAGATCGCCACAACACCTAAATGGATAAGCCCGCTGAATATCGGACATAAAAACAAGCAAATAATTCATCTGCTTATCTCTATGTGATGAACCTGCCTCTGAATTTCAGGCTCTCAACATTTTGTACCATCTATCAGATGAATAATCCTGATGCATAGAATTGTGATTTTCTTTTTCTTTTTTTTTCAATTCTTTCTTTGTTTACACATGATTACGATTCTGAGTTTTTCCTCCTCAGCTAATAAGCTTGCATTTTGCTGTGCATAACATGACATTGGCAGGCCAGTTTTCAGTCACGGCATTAATTGTAAATCACCTAGATCTGACAGTGCCGCACATTGGCAATTTATTAAATCTTGAAATAAACATAAACATAATTGAAATTCTGGTACCAGTGTTTAAAGTAATATTCAGCAACACTGCATGTACAGTCATACAGTGCAAATGAAGTGTGGTGATTACTGTTTTTGTTTTAGGCATAAGTACATAAGTAGTGCCATACTGGGAAAGACCAAAGGTCCATCTAGCCCAGCATCCTGTCACCGACAGTGGCCAATCCAGGTCAAGGGCACCTGGCACGCTCCCCAAACGTAAAAACATTCCAGACAAGTTATACCTAAAAATGCGGAATTTTTCCAAGTCCATTTAATAGCGGTCTATGGACTTGTCCTTTAGGAATCTATCTAACCCCTGTAAAGACGTACAGGGCATCAGGCACAAAAAGTCCAGATAATCAGTTGTACCATCTGGATAGTGGCTGCGCTGAATATCCGGATAGAGCAGTGAGGTGCCAGTACTAACTGGATAGCGATGATATGAGGCCATCCAGACAGCCCTTAGAACAGTTTTTTATGCTATCTTATATTATGCAAATAATTTTCTGGATACAGGTGCTAAAATCACAACTGTTATGGATAAACTGTGTCTCCATACCAACTCCACCCTGGACTGACCTGGCACCATCCAGATAGCACTGACACAATCTGTAAAGATATTCAGAGGCACTATCCGGATAGCCAGTGGCGTAGCAAGGGCGGGGCGGTGGGGGCGGTCCGCCCCAGGTGTCAACGGGTGGGGGGTGCATCCGTCCACCCCTCCCCCCGGTGCAGCGCCTCCCCCCCCCCCCCGACACGGTCCCCACCTGCCTACGAGCTCCATCCATCTGCAGCGCTGCTGTAAAGAAGAAATCGCTTTGTCTGCCCTTCCCTCACTCACTGTCTCCCGCCCTCTGACGTAACTTCCTATTTCCTCAAGGGCGGGACACAGTGAGTGAAGGAAGGGCCGGCGAAGCGATTTCTTCTTTACAGCAGCGCTGCAGGTGGATGGAGCTCGTAGGCAGGTGGGGACCGTGTCGGGGTGGCGCTATGCCGGGGGGTGTCAGGATTGCAGGAGGTCAAAACTATTGCTGGACATACTTATATTAATATGAAATCAGTTTGACAATATTAAACCACCTTCTGACCTCTGATAAACTCTCCCCCCTCTCCTGCAGGAACCATTGAGGATGAAATGGGCCAAATGGTGCTCAGAGAGGCCTCATAGCCCTTTGGTTTCTCAATTACTCTTGATTAACATACCTTTTGTTCCATCTGGGAGCAGGGCTTCAGAGCAACCAAAGCTAGACAGTGTGGCTCCAGGACAACCTGTGAAAGTTGTCACCTTTCCTGACTTCAGAAAGTATCTGGAGTTCTGTAAAGAAAATAACTGGGAAAGAGAAGTTTTTGATCTCTCTCTGCTCCTGTTCCCTCTCAGTTCTTATTAGGTATAAAGCAGAGCTCACTAGGGCTCTCCCTCTCTCTTTCTCTGTGCAGCAGAGCACAGAGCTGGGGTCTACTGCACAGAGAAAGACAGAGAGAGGGAGAGCCCTAGTGAGCTCTGCTTTATACCTAATAAGAACTGAGAGGGAACAGGAGCAGAGAGAGATCAAAAACTTCTCTTTCCCAGTTATTTTCTTTACAGAACTCCAGATACTTTCTGAAGTCAGGAAAGGTGACAACTTTCACAGGTTGTCCTGGAGCCACACTGTCTAGCTTTGGTTGCTCTGAAGCCCTGCTCCCAGATGGAACAAAAGGTATGTTAATCAAGAGTAATTGAGAAACCAAAGGGCTATGAGGCCTCTCTGAGCACCATTTGGCCCATTTCATCCTCAATGGTTCCTGCAGGAGAGGGGGGAGAGTTTATCAGAGGTCAGAAGGTGGTTTAATATTGTCAAACTGATTTCATATTAATATAAGTATGTCCAGCAATAATTTTGACCTCCTGCAATCCTGACAGGGGGGTGTCGTGTTGGTCTGCACCCGGGGGGGGGGGGGGTGCAGCAGCGATCTGCCCCGGTGGCAGCCGCCCCCGCTACGCCACTTCGGATAGCACCAAAGCAGTCTGTAAAGATATCCAGTGACACTATCCGGAGAGCACCAAAGCAGTCTGTAAAGATATTCAGAGGCTGGCTAACACTTTCATGGCAACATTCTGCCCATGCCACGCCCCCTAACAGAAATTTTTCAAAACATTCAGTAAAGTGCAGTAACATGGAGACAGGCAAATTTCCACAAACCCCCTTAACACAGTAGCCTTTACCTGTACATTAAGGAGGGAATTTAGTAAATGGAGTTCAGAATTCCACGTCCAAAAAAATTGGTACTAAGCATGATTCTATAAAGAACACACATGCGTTATAGAATCCCGTTTAGGCGTGGCTCCATGCCTAATTGTTGAACGTGGGACTTACGCCTGCTAAAAGCAGGTGTAAATGTCAGCTCCTAACTTAGGTGCGGATCGACCTAATTTGGGACAACATTTGGGAATGCCTCTGACCTGCCCCCTGACCATGCCCCCTTTTTAGATACAGGCTATGGAAGTTTTACACAGATCTTCATAGAATAGTGCGCAAGTTGCGCGCACAACTGTCAATCAAAGCCAATTAACTGCAATAATTGGTTGTTATCGCCTAATAATCGTTAATTGATTCAGTTGTGCATGCATCTTGGGCATGCACCCAAACTTTGGTATGCAACGTTCAACATAATATATAGAATCGAGGGGCTAATGCTGAACACCTATTAGTAGAAGAGCCCCTAAATTGATTTATGGCACACTGAGCATTGAAAAAAGAAGCAGTATAAGTCAATTAGCGGGCGTTAAAATCAACGTAGTGAGTACTAAGGGAGAAGTTCTATAAAGTGTCGCCCAGATGATCCTCCACACACTGCCAAG
The DNA here is from genome assembly GCF_901765095.1 of Microcaecilia unicolor. Taxonomy (NCBI): domain Eukaryota; kingdom Metazoa; phylum Chordata; class Amphibia; order Gymnophiona; family Siphonopidae; genus Microcaecilia; species Microcaecilia unicolor. The sequence goes on from NC_044034.1 coordinate 352,965,922, forward strand.
GACACTAAGGTCCTCCCAAGGACTACCACTAACCACACCCTCTCGAAAAAACATTACACAATGTGATACCCACAGGCGAGACTTCTCCGGAGTAGCCCCCACACTCTGGAATGCATTGCCTGAAAGGCTCCGCTTAAGACTACCTCTACTTCAGGAAGCAGGTGAAAGTTTGGCTTTTCAACCAGGTCTTTAATGGAAGAAGTAACTAACTTGTTAGTCTCACACACACACACACACACAAGGAGTGACCTGGGTTGCACATACTGCAGCAGGACATGTTTATCCACTCCTACCCTAGCTGAGATAACATTTAATCACCTCTCTGACCTCATGTGCAAATTTGTTTAAATTAGTCACCTTACTTTCTAACTCTTCTTACCTATCTATATATTACATCTTTGCTTTACCCTTCACTATCAATTAAAATGTTCTATTACATATTGTGCGCCTAAATGACCATGCTGAAATTTACACCAGGTTTTCACTGGCGTAAATGGATGGCGCAGATATCGGCGCTAAAATATCAACTAAGCGTATTCCATAATCAGCACCTAAATCTAGGTGCCCATTATAGAATACGCTTAGTCGGCGCTCATTTCAGTGCCAATTCTTTAGGCGCCATATATAGAATCTCCTCCATATGGTTTCAGAGCCGATTTTTTGGGCATGATAAACAGAATCTAGTCCCATGCAACTAGCTCACAAATGTTTTAGAATAGTGCCGAGCACATGGCATGAAAATGCCAATTTGTGACATCATTCACATGTGTAAGTTCACCTATCAGTGTGTAAATTGGTATTTATATTCAGGCACCCTTTATAGAATTTGCTCTTTAAATTTTGATGTTGCATTAGTAAATCACATGAGCACTAACAAATGCACACCCTACTATACCACTTACATCAAAATATGAGAAGATAAGTGTGAATGGAACCAGAGGTGTCGCCACGGGGGGCCACAGGAGCCTGGGCCCCCCAAACTGGATCTGTGCCCCTGGTTTAGCTGACGGGAGTCTCCGGCGCCGCTACATTTCCTGCCCTGCTCTCTCTTCCCCTCACATGCGTGGATGCTCAATTTCATTAAAACGAGCATGCCGGACATGACATGAGGGAAAGAGAGAGCAGGGCAGGAAATTCGGCGGTGCCAGAGATCAGTGCTGGAAAATACGCTGTAGCTGGTGGGGGTTATGGAACCCCGCCAGCCAAGGCATGCTTGGTGGCGGTGCTTCAGCTGGCAGGGATTGGGGACCCCCGCCAGCCAAGGTATGTGCAGCAGCAGGGCAGTGGTAGGGGGGTGGCGGGGAGGCAGACCAAAATGAGCCAACACTTTGGGCTCTGGCCCCCTCCCACCTCGAGGTTTGACTATGCCCCTGAATGGAACCCAACTGAGCTTTCAGCTGCCATTTGATGGCACAATTGGGGACCTTCATGTAAGCCAACGGTTCCCTGTGTGCCGCAGCACCCCGGGGCACCGCAGTGAACTTGCAGGGGTGCCACTGCATATTTTCCCCACCTCCCTCCTGCCACCACCTAAGCTGCTACTGCTGCTTCTCTAGATGAACGGCAGCAAAACAAGCTGCAGCCACCACAGGGCCAGACTCTCCATACACGTGGCTGACAGTCATTTTCTGTTCCGGGGCACAGCCAGCAGCCATGTGAATGAAGAGTCCTGCCTTGCGGTGCCTCTAGCTTGCTTTGCCGCTGCTGCTGGTCTAGAGAAGCAGTGGCAGCAAGGATGGGTGTGTGCGGGAGAAGGGGTGGACAGAGAGGAGGCAGATGCTGGATTGGGAGGAGAAACAGAGAAGGGTGTCAAGCCAGATGGAAGGGGAGAGAGAGAGAGGGCAGAAGCTGAGTGGAAAGGGTACAGGGGGCAGAGGCTGGATGGAAGTGGAGAGAGAGGGAGGGCAGAGGCTGGATGAAAGTGGGGAGAGAGGGAGGGCAGAGGCTGGATGGAAGTGGAGAGAGAGGGAGGGCAGAGGCTGGATGAAAGTGGGGAGAGAGGGAGGGCAGAGGCTGGATGGAAGTGGAGAGAGAGGGAGGGCAGAGGCTGGATGGAAGTGGAGAGAGAGGGAGGGCAGAGGCTGGATGAAAGTGGGGAGAGAGGGAGGGCAGAGGCTGGATGGAAGTGGAGAGAGAGGGAGGGCAGAGGCTAGATGAAAGTGGGGAGAGAGGGAGGGCAGAGGCTGGATGGAAGTGGAGAGAGAGGGAGGGCAGAGGCTGGATGAAAGTGGGGAGAGAGGGAGGGCAGAGGCTGGATGGAAGTGGAGAGAGAGGGAGGGCAGAGGCTGGATGAAAGTGGGGAGAGAGGGAGGGCAGAGACAGGATGGATGGTTGGTTAGAATGAGGGCAGACGCCGGATGGAAAGGGGGAAGAGGAGGAGGGCATGCGTGGGAATGCAGGCATTGGTGGCTGAAGTATGCCACCAATTTGTCCACTGCATAAGCAGCATGGAGCTTGGGTCTTGGGCAGTGGACCTCTTCGGCTGGCGGGGCTTGGGCATCCCCGCCAGCAAGGTAGGAGTCAACACTATTGGGGGAGGGGAAACCTGGGGAGGGGGCGCCATGACCTGAGAAAGTTTGGGAAAAAGGGATGTAAGCATTTGTCTTATTTTGCTGAAGCATCTTGCTGCTCTGCTCCTGCACCGTAAAAAAACCCCAGAAACTAACTGTTAGACAATCAACCACTGATTCAGTCCAGTCAAAAAGTCTGCACTAATTTTCATTCCCAGACATTGTGAATAGCAGGTAATTGCTCACTCACACTTGCAAGATGGTGGAAGCTTTTTTGGCTTTGCACAGTTACAGTATTGTATGATATTTCTATTCCTCTTGATGTGACATTCTCCCGTAGATATAACAAACCTGCTTGGGTTGTCCTTTATTAAATATTCATTTAAGAAGGAATATTTGTCTGTACAATTAAAATGGATAACAGAAATCACAATGCAGAAGTCATTTAATATGCATATTCAATTAATGCGCTTGACAAGAATTACCCACTAGATTTCAAATTCATTTACAGCAGCGGCTTCATGTCTTAATTACATTTTCTTTCTTTTGCTTCTCTTCCCCAACCAGGCGAAGGTTGAACAAAAGAGCATATTATCACTTTTGACCACCAGGTCACAGAAATAATGTGTTTTTATCCACCTGCAATGTGTAACGCGGCTGTGCTCTGTCAATCACAGACTCAAAGTCATGCCTTCATCTTCTTCAAGTTGAACTGTGGTAATACGCAATCTATAGGAATTCCTTCTAGAAACGATCAAGCACAGATATACATAATACAAAAGAATCAATGAACAGAACTCTATCAATGCGTATTATACTCGACAATTCAGGGCAAATGGAAATAGATTAATATTCAGCCTGCAGCAGTCAGAATTTTTTCAAATGATGACAGCCATGGGCTAAATTTAGACCTGGATATTCTGTGCTGGACTATATCCGGCTACCGCCAGTATCCCGTGCCACCACCTAGATAGCTATCCAGGCAGGTTAGGACAGCCAATTAAGCAGCCATACTTGCCTAGATGGTTTAGTTATCTAGACATCAGTGCTGAATATTGGCAGTGCCCACATAACGTTTGGCTCCATCCGTATTCTGCCTGATAAGTTCAACTGAATATCTGCCCCAGACCAGGTCAGCCCTTCAAACTAGCATCAATCACTCCAATTCTTCGTTAAGACCATTTGGTGTCACAGAATCCAATTGAAAGATCGATTTCTGTTCCTTGAAATTCAAATGTTGTCCTTAATTTTCTCCCTCCCACTGCTTCAGAACAACACAGAAACATAGAAGCGTGACGGCAGATAAGGGACAAAAGGTCCATCCAGTCTGCCCATCCTCAGTAACCACTCTTTCTTTCCTAAGGGATCCCATGCCTGTCCCTCACTTTCTTAAGCTCTGACACAGTTCCTGTCTCCACGACCTCCACCGAGAAGCCATTCCATGCATCCATCACCCTTTCTGTGAAAGTGTATTTTCTGAGATTCCTCCTAGGCCTCTTTCCTCTTAATTTCATCGTATGCCCCCTCATTCTAGAGTTTTCCTTCATTGAAAAAGGCTCATCTCCTTTATATTAATGCCACTGAGGTATTTAAATGTCTCTATCATATCCCCTCTCTCTTCCAGCGCATACATGTTGAGGTCCCTAAGCTTGTCCCTATATATTTTATGACTGAGACTGCTTACCAATTTCATAGCCGCTCTCTGGACTAACTCCATCCTGTTTATATCCTTCTGCAGGTGCAATCTCCAGAACCGCACTCAGTACTCTAAATGGGGCCTCACCAGAGACTTATACAAAGGCACTATCACCTCTTTTTTTTCTGCTGGTCCTTTCCTTATGCAGCCAAGCATCCTTCTGGCTTTGACCATCGCTTTTTCTACCTGTTTGGAGAGCTTAAGTTCATCAGACACAATCATCCCCAAGTCCTGCTCTTCTTTCATACACAGAAGCACTTCCCCCCCCCTATATTGTACCGTTCCCCTGGATTCTTATAACCCAAGTGCATGACCCTGCATTTCTTAGCATTAAATCTTAGCTGCCGATTATTGGACCATTCTTCAAGCTTCGCTAGATCCTTCCTCATGCTCTCCACACCCTCCCGGTTGTCTACTCTATTAAAGAGTTTCGTATCATCCACAAAGAGACAAACCTTACCAGACAGCTCTTCCGCGATGCCACTTACAAAGATGTCAAAGAAAGCCGGCCCAAGGACCCCTGCGGTACACCACTGATAACATTTCTTTCCTCAGAGCAAGCTCCATTTACCACTACCCTCTGTCTCCTTCCATTTAACCAATTTTTAACCCAGTCAGTTTATTTATCAGTCGCCTGTGTGGAAACATCTAACACTCGCCATTTAATGTGTGCTGTTGAATGGTTTTTGGAAATCCAATGGCACCATTTCATTTCCAAGACAAATTCTGGATTTATGCTCATTAGTTGCAGTTATACTGGTCATGTGGTCCTCCCCAAATGACTACTGAATAAGGTAAATGGCATATGCAATAGCACAAGTTGTTAAATATCGGGAATTATAAACGTGTCCAGTTTTGGAATTAGCTCCAAGTGAGTCCATCCAAAGCAGTTGGGCACCATTGACAGGAATGGCATTCGTGTATAACCCACTGCAGCTTGTTGCTGAGGAGTACCTTGTATCTTAGAGGAGACCAATTTTCCTATACTAGTGTTATGCTGAAATGCCAAAATTGGTTTATCTGGAAAGAACTTCAACAATTTCAGTGCATGCCAGTGATCAGATGTAATACGAGTGATCTTCACAGGTAAATGAAAATACTATGTCAAAAATTAACACTTCTTGGTCTGGTTTTTATATATAATGTACCTGTATTTTTATATATAATGTTTGTACGTTTGGGTAACTTGCCAGGTGCCCTTGACCTGGATTGGCCACTGTCAGGGACAAGATGCTGGGCTCGATGGACCTTTGGTCTTTTCCCAGTATGGCATTACTTATGTACAGTGGGGGAAATAAGTATTTGATCCCTTGCTGATTTTGTAAGTTTGCCCACTGACAAAGACATGAGCAGCCCATAATTGAAGGGTAGGTTATTGGTAACAGTGAGAGATAGCACATCACAAATTAAATCTGGAAAATCACATTGTGGAAAGTATATGAATTTATTTGCATTCTGCAGAGGGAAATAAGTATTTAATCCCTCTGGCAAACAAGACCTAATACTTGGTGGCAAAACCCTTGTTGGCAAGCACAGCGGTCAGACGTCTTCTGTAGTTGATGATGAGGTTTGCACACATGTCAGGAGGAATTTTGGTCCACTCCTCTTTGCAGATCATCTCTAAATCATTAAGAGTTCTGGGCTGTCGCTTGGCAACTCGCAGCTTCAGCTCCCTCCATAAGTTTTCAATGGGATTAAGGTCTGGTGACTGGCTAGGCCACTCCATGACCCTAATGTGCTTCTTCCTGAGCCACTCCTTTGTTGCCTTGGCTGTATGTTTTGGGTCATTGTCGTGCTGGAAGACCCAGCCACGACCCATTTTTAAGGCCCTGGCGGAGGGAAGGAGGTTGTCACTCAGAATTGTACGGTACATGGCCCCATCCATTCTCCCATTGATGCGGTGAAGTAGTCCTGTGCCCTTAGCAGAGAAACACCCCCAAAACATAACATTTCCACCTCCATGCTTGACAGTGGGGACGGTGTTCTTTGGGTCATAGGCAGCATTTCTCTTCCTCCAAACACGGCGAGTTGAGTTCATGCCAAAGAGCTCAATTTTTGTCTCATCTGACCACAGCACCTTCTCCCAATCACTCTCGGCATCATCCAGGTGTTCACTGGCAAACTTCAGACGGGCCGTCACATGTGCCTTCCGGAGCAGGGGGACCTTGCGGGCACTGCAGGATTGCAATCCGTTATGTCGTAATGTGTTACCAATGGTTTTCGTGGTGACAGTGGTCCCAGCTGCCTTGAGATCATTGACAAGTTCCCCCCTTGTAGTTGTAGGCTGATTTCTAACCTTCCTCATGATCAAGGATACCCCACGAGGTGAGATTTTGCGTGGAGCCCCAGATCTTTGTCGATTGACAGTCATTTTGTACTTCTTCCATTTTCTTACTATGGCACCAACAGTTGTCTCCTTCTCGCCCAGCGTCTTACTGATGGTTTTGTAGCCCATTCCAGCCTTGTGCAGGTGTATGATCTTGTCCCTGACATCCTTAGACAGCTCCTTGCTCTTGGCCATTTTGTAGAGGTTAGAGTCTGACTGATTCACTGAGTCTGTGGACAGGTGTCTTTCATACAGGTGACCATTGCCGACAGCTGTCTGTCATATAGGTAACGAGTTGATTTGGAGCATCTACCTGGTCTGTAGGGGCCAGATCTCTTACTGGTTGGTGGGGGATCAAATACTTATTTCCCTCTGCAGAATGCAAATAAATTCATATACTTTCCACAATGTGATTTTCCGGATTTAATTTGTGATGTGCTATCTCTCACTGTTACCAATAACCTACCCTTCAATTATGGGCTGCTCATGTCTTTGTCAGTGGGCAAACTTACAAAATCAGCAAGGGATCAAATACTTATTTCCCCCACTGTACTTATGGTAAACTTCTTTGAGCATATCATGCTCTTAAATATGCTTTTTTTAATCACCTCATGGGGACAACCTCGCTGTAAAAATCTATGCTTCAATATGGAGGAGTTGGCCTAGTGGTTAGGGTGGTGGACTTTGGCCCTGAGGAACTGAGTTCAATTCCCACTTCAGGCACAGGCAGCTCCTTGTGACTCTGGGCAAGTCACTTAACCCTCCATTGCCCATGTAAGCCGCATTGAGCCTGCCATGAGTGGGAAAGCGCAGGGTACAAATGTAACAAAAATAAAATAGATACTATTGGAGATTCTACATGGAATGTTGCTACTATTGGACATTCTACTTGGAATGTTGCTATTCCACTAGCAACATTCCATGTAGAAGGCTGCACAGGCTTCTGTTTCTGTGAGTCTGACGTCCTGCATGTACGTGCAGGACGTCAGACTCACAGAAGCCTGCGTGGCCACATGGTTAGGGTGGTAGACTTTGGTCCTGAGGAACTGAGTTCGATTCCCACTTCAGGCACAGGCAGCTCCTTGTGACTCTGGGCAAGTCACTTAACCCTCCATTGCCCCATGTAAGCCGCGTTGAGCCTTCCATGAGTGGGAAAGTGCAGGGTACAAATGTAACAAAACAAAATCTTCCAATGAGGAACAAATTCCATGAAGGTGTAAAAATTGGCTAATGGGTAGACTCTACCTCAAACGATATGGATGAAACCTCAGATAATTATTACAATCTGTGGATTTTCTCTCTATATAATGTAGTATGAAGTGTACTTCCATTTTTAATCAAGTATATTTAGCAGAATATCCATGATTAATGTTTGTTTTACATTTTAATTGTTCATAGTTAGATATGAAACTTCTTCAATAAAGATATTTAAACATAAAAGCATCATGACCTTAAAAAAATATGCAGATTTAAAAAATCAATATACTTTTGATGATATGTCATTGCAATGTGGCCCTTTTTTACTACGATGCGGTAGGGCTAACGTGTAGGTAGCATGCGCCAAATCAACCCTACCACAGGGTAGCACAGGCACTCTGCGGTAGTTTCAAAGTTGGCGCATGCAGTTTCACGCAGTAGAAAATAATTTTCTATTTTCTACCACAGGGGGCGTTCCCGGTGGTAATCAGCGATGTGGCCACATTGCCGTGCACTGCCTGATTACCGCAGGAGTAGTACATGAGCCCTTACCGCCAAGTAAATAGGTAAGAGCTTAGACAGTAAATAGCTGTGCGCTACTTTTCATTTTAGCACACGGCCATTTACTGCCCCATTAGAAAAAGGTCATTTTCCCAGCCACGGTAAAAATAGCCTAGTGCGCTCCAATATCATGCCACACTGGGCTTTTTACCGCAGCTTCGTGAAAGGGTCCCAAACATCACATGTCACCCCGGGTGCATTCTGCTGTTCCAGGGCAGAGGGAGCAGGGAGCCAGTGGAGCCGACAGGTGCGCGGCTGCTGTCTGCACCCTCCAGTAGCCAAGAATGCACCCGGGGGTGTCATTGCGCCGGGGGGGGGCTTGATGCGCCCGGGAGGGGGTGTCATTGTGCCAGGGGAGATGTCGTGCTGCACCCTGGGGGGACAGATGCCGCTGACCTAGGATCGCCACTGCCTAAGAGGGGCATAATCAAACGGGGACGACCATCTCTAAGGGCATCCATCTCTAAGGACGTTCCGCCAAAGGGGCGGGGAAACCCATATTATCAAAACAGATGGACGTCCATCTTTCGTTTTGATAATACGGTTGGGGACGCCCAAATCTCAACATTTAGGTCGACCTTAGAGATGGTCAACCTAAATGTTGAGATGGTCGACCTTAGAGATGGTCGTCCACGGTTTTCGGCCATAATGGAAACCGAGGACGCCCATCTCAAAAAAGACCAAATCCAAGTCCTTTGGTCGTGGGAGGAGCCAGCATTCGTAGTGCACTGGCCCTCTTCACATGCCAGGACACCAACCGGGCACCCTAAGGGGCACTGCAGTGGACTTCGCAAATTGCTCCCAGGTGCATAGCTCCCTTACCTTGGGTGCTGAGCCCCCCAAACCTACTCCCCACAACTGTACACCACTAGCATAGCCCTTAGGGATGAAGGAGGGAACCTACATGTGGGTACAGTGGGTTTAGGGTGGGTTTTTTAGATTGTAAGCTCTTTGAGCAGGGACTGTCCTTCCATGTTAAATTGTACAGCGCTGCGTAACCCTAGTAGCGCTTTAGAAATGTTAAGTAGTAGTAGTAGTAGTAGTGGTTTTGGAGGGCTCACATTTACCACCACAAGTGTAACAGGTGGGGGAATGGGCCTGGGTCCGCCTGCCTGAAGTGCACTGCAGTACCCACTAAAAACTGCTCCAGGGACCTGCATACTGCTGTGATGGAGCTGGGTATGATATTTAAGACTGGCATAGATGCTGGAAAAAATGTTTTTTAATTTTTTTTTAGGGTGGGAGGGGGTTTGTGACCACTGGGGGAGTAAGGGGAGGTTATCTCTGATTCCTTCCGGTGGTCATCTGGTCAGTTCGGGCACCTTTTCGAGGCTTGGTCGTGAAAAAAAAGGGACCAAGTAAAGTAGACCAAATGCTCGTGAGGGATGCCCTTCTTTTCTCCATTATCAGCCAAGGACGCCCATCTCTTACCATGCCCCCTGTCCCGCCTTTGGTACATTGCCGACACGCCCCTGTGAACTTTGGTTGTCCCCATGATGGTAAACAGTTGAGGATGCAAAAAAAAATCAGCTTTCGATTATGCCAATTTGGGCAACCTCGGGAGAAGGACGCCCATTTCCCGATTTGTGTCGGAAGATGGGCGTCCTTCCCTTTCGAAAATAAACTAGTAAGTGCGCCAAACGCTCATCACTTTTGAATTACCACCCGGCTACCACGTGGCCCGTATGATAATTTCATTTTGATGCACGTATTTTCTGGTGCATGCCAGAAACTGGGCGGCAATCGTCACTCTACGCTCATGGTTGATTACCGCATGGTTAACGCGTAAGACCTTACCGCTAAGTCAATGGCAGGCGGTAAGGTCTGAGACCCAAAATGGGCATGCAGGAATTTTCATTTTGCTGCACGTCCATATCCTGCAAAAATTTTAAAGAGGCATTTTTTTACAGGTGCGCTGAAAAATGATTCTGCGCGCACCCAAAACACGCGTCTACACTAACACAGGCCATTTTTCAGCAGGCCTTAGTAAAAGGGCCCCTATGTATCATACCTTGTCTTTGATCAAGACTGAATATACAGTAATTAATAAAGACATTCCCCCCAATATTCAGAACAATTTAACCAGCCAGGAACGGCACCTGAACGGTTAAATGATACTTAACCGGCTATCTGGCGATATTGAGCGGCAGTTAGCCAGCTACATCGCACGACATCACGACATAGCTTACAATAGCCAGCGCATAGCTGGCTATTGTAAGCGGACACATTGGGCTGCGTAAATAGTTGGAATACCTTTGGTCATTTTTAACTTAACTGGCTATCTCCGAATATCAACTTAGCCAGAACTGTCCCAGTATTAAATTTCCGGGCTGACTGCAGACCACAGGAGTTAGCCGGGCTCTTTCCAGCGGTATGAATATCGGCCCCACTGTTTTCAGCACTTTGGATCATCCTGGTACTGTATCCCTGCCACCTTTTGAGGTTACCTGATGAATGAACATCAGTTCGATAAATGGATTTTCATGTTAGGTTTGTACAACTATAGAAAGTATGAGAGTTATCAGAAATTATGCAGCCAATGAAATAATTTATCTCTCTTGCTGCTTCACATCATAAGACAGATATATGCTGTGTGGATTATAGACCACTGAAGTACTCTGCAATACTGTTGACTGTTTCCATTCAGAAATAGCAGGTTTAAATGTTCATCCCTAAGAACTTTGCCACTGAGCTAAAGAAACATCTTTCCTAGCTAAGCCAATAACAGATCTGTATCTGTCTTAGCCCGGCTCTTCGTTTTCCTCTCATTTTTTCACGCTATCACTCATAACCTTAAAAGATTATCTTTAACATTCAAGAAGCTTCCTTGGTATCATGTATTACAGCAAGAAATAGGATAGTTGCCATGGCTACAAGAAGACAGCATCCATCCTTTCTAGAGCAGAGGAATAGCCTAGGGGCTTGAACAGTAAGCTCAGAACTGCCGTGACCAAGGTTCAAATCCTACTGACACTCCTTGTGGCCTTGGGTCGGTTCTTTAACCCTGGGTTGCCTCAAATTGCAGACTGACATAGCTTTAAGCAAAAAATCATGAAAACCTTCGGACATCCCTCAGTATTCCACTGATATTATTCTTGTAGCTAGAATTTGGTCCAATTTCAAACCTGTCTGTTTAAGGGACCCTTTCACTAAGCCGCGTCGGCACCTACGAGCGTCCAATGCATATCAATTTTCAACTATCGCCCAGCTACCACGTGGCTCAGGCGGTAATTTCATTTTTTATGCGTATCCGTACCATGCACCAGAAAATAATTTTTACTTTACAGTGCTAACCGGGCGGCAATCGGCATTGTATGCGCGCTGACGATTACCCAGTTAATGCTTGAGACCTTACCGCTAAGCGAATGAATGGGTGGTAGTAAGGTCTCAGATCCCAAAATGGATGCGCGCCAATTTTTATTTTGCCTCAAGTCCATTTTTGGCAAAAAAAAAGGTCTTTTTTGCAGGGGCACTGAAAATAGATCTGCGCGCGTCCAAAACACACGCCTACACTAGCGCAGGCTATTTCTCAGCGCACCTTAGTAAAACGGTCCCGAAATGATCTTCATCAGTTGTTCAATCGATATTCTTTTTCATACGGCTCTCTGGACATTTTTCCTCCCTATTTCATGAAGATGGCTTCGGAATCATTTTTGACATACCTCTTAATTTGGATTAATCACTATTTGGCATTGGGCAGATTCCCAAAACAAGGTGGTAATATTCCCCTAAGGTTTTTCATCAGCACAAAAGACTTCTTAAGAACGTTCACTTGTGCTTCAAGTGTTAGGGAAACAGAGAAACAGAAGAAGGTGTCCTCAAACACCAACTCAACAGCAAACAAACCACAGCGAGGATGACAACGAATCCACTCAGTCAATGGTGCATAAAAAAACTTTAATAAATCGTATATAACTTTATTAAAGTTTTTTATGTACCATTGACAGACTGAGTGGATTCGTTGTCATCCTCGCTGTGGTTTGTTTGCTGTTGAGTTGGTGTGTGAGGACACCTTCTTCTGTTTCTCTGTTTCCCTAACACTTGAAGGGGACACCTTGAAGGGGGTCGGGTGGCAGGCAGAACGGAGCAGAGGGTAGGTAGGTGGAGACTGGGAACTGCCCTGAAGACTCCACTAGACCACCAGGGTGGCTTCAAGTATGTGCCGGAAGGGTAGCCTGCGGCTCAGGGGAGGAAAGGCAAAGAGTCAGAACGCGGCAATAGCAGGGAGCAGGAGGGAGCGCCGTGGGGCCCCTGGAAGCACGAGGCCCTGTAGGAGAATCCACTGCTTATTCCTGGGATAAACAGTATAAAATCTGTTTTACTGTTTTGGGATCTTGTCAGGTACTTATGACCTGGATTGGTCACTTTTGGAAACAGGATACCCAGCTTGATGGGCCATCAGTCTGTCTGGGGACCCTCACTCCTAAGCCAGGGCAGATGAAGTAATGATCTCGGTCTCTCAAATTTACTGCTGCGGTAGTCCGGCAGTACTTCCTGTATACTGAGCGGTAAGCCCGCAATGGGTTTACCGCTGCTTTGTAAAAGGAGCCCCAGGAGACCTGAGTCCAAAACAAGGTGTTTATTGTAGCAAACGCACCAATACGACTTGACACAGTGCTGTGTTTCCGCTAGCGTCAGGAGTCTGTAGATGGGCAGCCTACTAGAACAAAAGGTAACTTCAGAATTAAAGGCAATTTTAATACCTTAAGATCAAGAGCGCACTTCGTTGCAGAAAAACATTGCAGCATGTCGAGTCTTAGTGGTGCATTCAGTGGCGTAGGAAGGGGGGGGCGGTGGGGCGGTCCGCCCCGGGTGCACGCCGCTGGGGGGGTGTTGGCTCGCTGGTTCCCTGCTCTTTCTGCCCCGGAACAGGTTACTTCCTGTTCCGGGGCAGAGAAAGCAGGGAAGCAGCAGAGCTGACGCAGCTCCCAGTGACGTGCACTGGGGGCGGATCGGCCCTCCCGCCTGCCCTCCGCTGCAAGGTAAGGGTGCGTTTCGGGGGGGTGCGCCGTACCCTGCACCTGGGAGGGGGGGGTGCGCAGCGGCGACCCGCCCCGGGTGTCAGGCACCCTCGCTACGGCACTGGGTGCATTTGCTACAATAAATTCCTTGTTTTGGACTCAAGTCTCCTGCTTTCTCACTGTTGGAAGGGCCATCACACACCCTACTATTTTGTGTTTTCCCTCGCACTGATCGCAACATTGGTGCTTGGCCATTAAGACAAAAATGGGGAAAAGTGGCCATTTTACTGCTGCAGTGAAAATGGCCTCAGCGCATGGGCAAAACCTGTAGAAGGCCACTTTTTACCACAGCTTAATAAAAGGACACCTTAATAACTCTTGAGGACCTTCTCAGCCACCGTAGTCCATGTATCTATGTTTCCTGTGCGGACAGAAGCAGATTCAGAACTAGGAACAAAGTGTTCGTTCTGTGATGTTCATTTGGAGATGCTTCTGAACTGCTTTTGTAAACCGTGGCCTTTTCCCCAGCTAGGCCACAATCTCAGGACCTAAAAATGTTATATCATACAGAAGAAATTGAATTCCTGGTTGCCAAAAAAAAAGCAAATGTTGACCTTGCTTTGTTAATAGCTGCCAGTTGCAACCTTTTTCTATTCTTTTCTTCTGTACGATAGAGTGGCTCAGATTTCTGTTTCTTTGTAGGGGGAAAAAAGTCAATTTTATCACCCTAAATCTTTCAAACGATCTGAGTCAAATCAGAGTTATGTCTCTTCAGAAAGGAGCTACTGTGACTGGGAGTATAGCCAAAATGCTGAGGTAAGGATTTACGGAATCTTGAGGCTCCTGGAGCCACAAATTGGACAGAGGGAGTTGATTTATTTACCTAATTTTTTCCCCCCTGGAGGCAGAGAATGGGAGAAATCAGGCTCCCATTGAAACTGCTTGAGGCAGAAAGGAGTACTGAGTCAGGGCCACTCAGCATGCCTTTAATTCATTAATATATTTTATCATGACATGGAGGAGCTGAAATAATGTAATTCCCTTCAGCAGATCAGCAGTCCTGCAAAATTTATTTTTATTACATTTGTACCCCACACTTTTCCACTCATGGCAGGCTCAATGCGGCTTACATGGGGCAATGGAGGGTTAAGTGACTTGCCCAGAGTCACAAGGAGCTGCCTGTGCTGGGAATTGAACTCAGTTCCTCAGGACCAAAGTGCACCACCCTAACCACTAGGCCACTCCTCCACTGTTGCTACTATTTGAGATTCTGCTATTCCACTAGCAACATTCCATGTAGAAGTCGGCCCTTGCAGATCACCAATGTGGCCGCGCAGGCTTCTGCTTCTGTGAGTCTGACGTCCTGCACGTACGTGCAGGACGTCAGACTCACAGAAACAGAAGCCTGCGCAGCCTTCTACATGGAATGTTGCTAGTGGAATAGCAACATTCCATGTAGAATCTCCAATAGTAGCAACATTCCATGTAGAATCTCCAATAGTAGCAACAGAATCTCCAATAGTAGCAACATTCCATGTAGAATCCTCCAATAGTATCTATTTTATTTTTGTTACATTTGTACCCTGTGCTTTCCCACTCATGGCAGGCTCAATGCGGCTTACATGGGGCAATGGAGGGTTAAGTGACTTGCCCAGAGTCACAAGGAGCTGCCTGTGCTGGGAATTGAACTCAGTTCCGCAGGACCAAAGTCCACCACCCTAACCACTAGGCCACTCCTCGACATCACAAGCTGCATGGGAACTTTTAAGGATAAAAACACGTGTGGTTCAACATGTAAACCGTTTGCAAATAACATGCAAAGCAGTATAGTTTGCTGTGTCAGTCCACTTGAATGAATGGACAAATATGAAAGACAATAAGCAAAAAAATCTCTCTCTCTCTCTCTCTATTTATATACGTATATATTTACAATGAAATCTTAGCCCAATAAAAATGTATCACCTTATATAGCTTTTGTAAGGCACCCTGATGCTGCAAGTGAGAGCACCTGGGCTCCCCAATTTCATTATAGAATGTTGCTGTAACCCGGTATCTTTCTTAGAGCCTTTCATCCATTTCTGCACATCAGACAACAAGCTTTCTCCATCTGACTCAATGGACCACTACTGCTACTACTTATCATTTCTATAGCGCTACCGGACGTACGCAGCGCTTGACCACAATGGCTTCCATCTCCTCCCAGGTAAACCTAAGGGGTCATGGATTTGATATACCACCTTTCTATGGTACAGCCAAAACAATTAACATTCGTTATACATAGGTGCTTTCTCTATCCCTTATCATTTCTGTAGCGCTACTAGACGTATTCAGTGCTGTACACTGGATATGAAGAGACAGTCCCTGCTCGACAGAGCTTACAATCTAATTGTACGGCTTCCTAAAGGAAAAGTCCATAGACCGTTATTAAATGGACTTGGGGAAGATCCACTATTTCTGGGATAAGCAGTATAAAATGTTTTGTACATATTTAGGATCTTGCCGGGTATTTGTGACCTGGATTGGCCACTGTTGGAAACAGGATGCTGGGCTCGATGGACCTTTGGTCTTTCCCAGTATGGCAATACTTATGTACTTATGTAGGACAGACAAACAGGCCAAATAAGGAATAAGGGAATTACTAAGGTGGGAATGATAAAACATGGGTACTGAACAAGTGAGTAATGGTTAGAAGTTAAAAGCAGCATCAAAAAGGTGGGCTTTTAACCTAGATTTGAAGACGGCCAGAGATGGAGCTTGACGTACCGGCTCAGGAAGTCTGTTCCAGGCATATGGTGCAGCAAGATCACAAGGAACCACGGTGGGAATCAAACCCAGTTCCCCAGAGTCTCCGCCCACTTCACTAACCATTAGGCCACTCCTCCACCCTTAGTGTCACTGTTGCATAGATCCCTCTTAAGTGTGCTTCTCCACATCAATTTCGGTCTTCTTCAAAATCCACCCGCTGGTCTCCATTTTAGTACCACTTTGGCATGACAATGGTCTTGCATATATTAAGAACTAGATTCTATATATTACGCCTAAAAAAAAAAATCAGTGCCGAAATGAAACAAGCCTAG
Organism: Microcaecilia unicolor; assembly: GCF_901765095.1. Taxonomy (NCBI): domain Eukaryota; kingdom Metazoa; phylum Chordata; class Amphibia; order Gymnophiona; family Siphonopidae; genus Microcaecilia; species Microcaecilia unicolor. Next base: position 352,982,250 of record NC_044034.1, read on the forward strand.
GCATGTTCTGTAAAGTACGCTTAAATTTAGGAGTATTTTATAGAAATAAGCCTAAATTTCTGTGCGGTTTATAGAATACGCTGAGCGCCCATGCATGGGACTAAATTTAGTCTCGGACAGTTATGCCAAGTAAAATGTGATGTAAATGCAGACGCCTAAGTTATGCATAGACAGGGTGTATTTTATAACAACGCGCATAGGTTTTAAGAACACCCATGACCCGCCCGTGTCACACTCATGGCCGTTCCGCCTTTTCAAATGTGCGACTTAGCATTTCTGCACATCATGCTATAGAATACTCTTTGCTTAGAAATAAGTTTGCAGAGTTGGCGCTAAAAAGATTTCAGGGGGAGTGCCCTTGAGACAGCTCACTTTCGAGCGAAACATGCATGTCAGACAATTGAACCCCTGGTCCGACTGAAAGAGAGTTCAATAAGATAAGTGAATTTACTTAAGAAGTGAGTTTCTAGAAAAAATGAGTAATACTTTAAAGTGAACCTATGAAGATGTTGATGTTATCTGCAGTAGAGAATACACAAATGTGGAGAACTCAACGAAATCCCACGGATAGTCACAATACAACAAAACAGTGGGTAAAAAACCAGGAGTTCCAGAGTGAAGATGAACCAAACTTTATTAATCAGTATATTGACTCGACACAACGTTGTGTTTCGGCCAAAGGGCCTACATCAGGAGTATTAAAAAAGACCTTTGTTCTGAAGCGTGAGCCAGATCACTCGCATGAGCGTCTGGGCTGTGCAGTCATGCAAGTGATCTGGCTCACGCTTCAGAACAAAGGTCTTTTTTAAGACTCCTGATGTAGGCCCTTTGGCCGAAACACAACGTTGTGTTGAGTCAATATTCTGATTAATAAAGTTTGGTTCATCTTCACTCTGGGTTTTTTACCCACTGTTTTGTTGTATTGTGATGTTATCTACAGTGCCATAAAATAACGTCTGGGTTGTTGGCGATGAACATCACTGAGGTCACTAAAAATATATATATATATAAAACATAGTAACATAGTAGATGACGGCAGAAAAAGACCTGCATGGTCCATCCAGTCTGCCCAACAAGATAAACTCATATGTGTATACCTTACCTTGATTTGTAGCTGCCTTTTTCAGGGCACAGACCGTACAAGTCTGCCCAGCAGTATTTCCCGCCTCCCAACCACCAGTCCCGCCTCCCATCACCAGCTCTGGCACAGACCGTAAAAGTCTGCCCTCCACTATCCTCGCCTCCCAACCACCAACCCCTCTTCCCCCCACCTGCTCCGCCACCCAATTTCAGCTAAGCTTCTGAGGATCCATTCCTTCTGCACAGGATTCCTTTATGTTTATCCCACGCATGTTTGAATTCCGTTACCGTTTTCATCTCCACCACCTCCCGCGGGAGGTGGTGGAGATGAAAATGGTAACGGAAATATATAAAAATATATGAAGAGTATATGTAAATTTAATGACGTTAACTAAGAACTAAAGAAGTAGATTCTGATCTTTATTAGACGAATTAAGTTTATTGAGTACTGACTGGATACCGAGAAACCTGAGAATAGAATACTCTTAGACAGTTCTGCATGTAAATTCTAATTAATGCCAATTAGTGTCAATAATTGCTTGTTAAGTGGCAATTATCGGTTCCGATTGGCTTGTTAAGTAATCAAGTTGTGTGCGCAAATCCATAATACAACTGGATTTGCCCCAACAACTTAAGTCACGCTATAAAGAGTCTGGGGGTGAATGTGTCCTATCCACTGGATTCTGCATTCAGTAACAAGATCCTGTAATCTTCTGGAGTTGCTTTTCCTCGGTATCTCATCATCTGTGATTTTGAAGCTAGTTGCCCAGATGAACCATTGCCAGAGTCCAGTGCTGACATTCCTGGGCCAGCCAGTCTGGTATTGGGTGCCTAAAATCTAGGGGCCTGTAGTTACAACAGCCTTAATCCTGACATAATTGTGAGTGCCTAAAAACGGCAGGGTGCATGTAACCTCCAGTATTCTGTGACCAGTGACGATCCTAGGTTGGCTGCCACCCAGGGCAGATCGCTGATGCGCACCACCCCCCCCCCCCCCGGTTGTAGCACGACACCCCCTTGGCACATCAAACCCCCCCCCCCCCCCCCCGGTGCATTCTTAGCTACTGGGAGCAGCCGCGTGGCTCTCGGCTCCGCTGGCTCCCTGCTCCGGAACAGGAAGTAACCTGTTCCAGGGCAGAGGGAGCAGGGAACCAGCAGAGCCGACAGGCGCGTGGATGCTCTCTGCACCCCTCCAGCGGTGTGCACCCGGGGCAGACCGCCCCCACCGTCCCGTCTTTGCACACAAGTGGCATGTAAATGTGGCACCTGGTAATAGCAGTGCCCTTCACATCAGAAACCATTTGCGTGAGCAAAAGGCCATAACATAACCAGGAATAACATAGGCGTAAAATAAAAAGCGCTCCCCAGTACCTCTCCACTCTTGTCTCTCCCTACGCCCCCCCCCCCCCTCGGCTACTCCGTTCTGTGGATAAATCTCTCTTGTCTGTCCCCTTCTCCTCTACTGCTAATTCCAGACTCAGTTCCTTTTATCTTGCTGCACCTCACGCCTCTCCTCAAGTCACTTCACTGGCTTCACTTAAGTGACATAAATAGCAGGCCTATCTTTAACCACTAAAAAGTTAACTGGTTAGTGCTGAATATCAACTTAACCGGTTAATTTTTTAGCAGTTAACTCCCCCCCCCCCCCCCCCCCCCCCCCCCCAGATATTCAATGCTGGTTGCTGGAAACGGCCTGGCATTGCATATCCGGATTTAACACCGGCGGCAGACAAATAAAGCGCTGCCCGCCACCGGCAGAATATTGGGCCCATATTGTATACAGGTAGGAGCACATATAGACAAAGCATAGGAAGGATTCACACTTACACGCTTAAATTATAGAACACTAGAAGTTAGGTATACATCTATGGCATTTAGGCATGAATACATGCCAACTCTATGGTTGGCATAGGTGCTCATGCATAAATTATAGGTACAAATATTTGCTGCTAAGCTAGTTTTCTATAAAGGAAAGTAGGAACCTATGTTTTTTAATAGAATAGGGGGCCAATATTCATTGGACAGAAAATGTGCACTGGAATCTATATGTCGAGCCATCCATTGAAGAGGTTGGTGGTTAGTGACCAACAGGAAGTTGCAAGGTGGGTCTGGCCTGGCCTTTCCAAGAACATGTCTTCATTTTGGTGTACCAACAGCTCCAGGTCAGCCTTTTGTAAGATGGAGAGCTGGTTGGGCTTGTTGGTTTCTATCGTCGGTTTGTTCCAGAGTTTGCTGAGAAAGCAGAACCGCTAACACGTCTATTACAGAAGAAAGCTCCCTCCCTACCCATCTTCAAATCCTTGCTCAAAGCCCACCTCTTCAATGTCGCTTTCGGCACTTAACCACTGTACCTCTATCCAGGAAATCTAGACTGCCTCAATCTTGACTGCTATTTTTGTCCTTTGGATTGTAAGCTCCTTTGAGCAGGGACTGTCCTTCTTTGTTAATTTTACAGCGCTGCGCAACCCTGGTAGCGCTTTAGAAATGTTAAATAGTAGTAGTAGTAAAAGATATACTGGCCTCAAGAGCTGGATGGAGCTTTTTAAACTCTGAAGAGAGATATCTGTTCGGAACCGGTGTCGGTTAGCCCAAACTTCAATTGACCCTTCATTGTGCAGACCAATGCCTCAAAGGTTGTTGGATTGGGGCTGTTTGGGCCCAGGAAGTAGATGGGGAAGACCACCCGGTGGCCTACATTAGCAAGAAGCTATTCCCGAGAGAGAAAAAATTATGCAGTAATTGAGAAGGAGGCTCTAGCTGTCAAGTGGGCCCTGGAAATCTTCTAGTATTATCTGTTGGGGTGACACTTCCTGTTGGTCACTGACCACCAGCCTCTTCAATGGATGGCTCAACATAAAGATGATGTGCTGGTTCCTTAGCCTTCAGCCCTTTAGCTTTCAGATGAAACATCGAACGGGCCAAGAGCATGCTAATGCGGACTTTTGGTCCTGGGAGGTGGACCCTGAAATGGCAGGTGCTCAACTGGGGATGGTTGAGCTGAGGGGGAGGGTATGTGAGGGGGTTTATAGAACACTGCCCCTCACCTTTAAGAGGGCCACCTTAAGAATAGTCCCTCCAATAGCCAGGGCCACTTAAGAGCACTGGTTCCACCCAGGAGGAAATGAGCCGGGAGGGGTGGAGCCCAGACCTGGGAGTATAAAAGACAGGGCAAGGCTGAGGTTAAGGAGGCCCAGGGAGAGAAGAGTTGAATCCCCAGCATATGACACTGAAGCTACAGTGGCTGAGGTAAACCATTTGGTATTGCTTTGAGGTCTGAACCTCGGCAGAGAACCAAGAACTATTTGGCTGTGCTTGGGATGTGGCAACCCCGGCAGTCGCAGATTGTGTTTGGCGTACCGTCAGAGGTGCTTACAACTGAACGTAGTGGACTGCGGAAGTTTCCTATCATATATCTCGGTCTCTGTGAAAGGGACAGGCCCAAGGATTCCCATGTTATTTACCAGCCTACTCTCCAACCCTCACTTGGGGGTCTCACAATGGCATCACATTTTGCATAGCTGGGTTCTGCATATGGGTTTTGCATGTTGGAAGCCCTTCCAAAAATTCAATAATTCTATAGTGCAGCACAGTCCTGGTATTAGTTCTGTTATTGGCAGGGGTGACCTGCTGGCCAGAGACAGAAAGGTCCCAAGCCTGGCAGACTCTGATGTGCCTATTCATCGCTGACAAGTGTCCTGCCTAAACTGTCACCTCCAATACAAGTATAAAAGAGAACAAAAAGTATTCCACCAAGGAGAAAGGTCTGCGTCAGTCCTTCTTGGGAACACAAGGGCAGATGGATGAAGAGCCACCAGCAAGCTGTCTACACTTGGCCAACTGCCAGTCACACCTGAGAGGAAATGTCACCATTAGATCCATCTCTACCATCTCACGACTTGCTTGTTCCTTTGATTCCCGTTTTAATGACATGCATATGAAGATGAGAAAAAGAAGGGCACAGAGGACACCTCTTCCGAAGGGCTAAATTTAGCAAATGAATGACATTTTGCTCAGACACATTTTTTTCAAAGTACTTTGCAAAGCAATTCAAATTGGTTGGTAAAGAACGCGTTACAAGTAGCTGGTGGATGCCAGAGATGAGATATATATACTTAATTAAGAAACTGAAGAAAGGGGATTCCTTGTTATTGCATTTACTTTTATTTGAGTAATCAATCACCTTTCGTATGGCCCCTTGAGGATTCATCAGTTCTTCTCCCGCAAAGCAATGGTTGTCCCTGCTTGTGTATTTCAGGTTATTACTGTGGTTCCCAAACCTATCCTGGTGATTCGCATTTCAAACCTCCTTTATAAAACGGTTTTCCATAAGACATGGTTTGTGTGTGTTCAACAGGCTAACGTTTTGTGAGATCTCTATATCAGGGGCGTAGCCAGACAACAGATTTTGGGTGGGCCTAGATAAGAAGTGGGTGGGCACCAAATGTTCTCCCCCCCCCCCCCCCCCCACCAAAAATAAAATCTCAGCTGGCAGGAAAATGCTTCTTTCCACCTTATACTTATACCTTATACGGTCTGTGCCAAAGCCGGTGGTGGGAGGCGGGGATAGTGCTGGGCAGACTTATACGGTCTATGCCAGAGCCGGTGGTTGGGAGGCGGGGCTGGTGGTTGGGAGGCAGGGATAGTGCTGGGCAGACTTATACGGTCTGTGCCCTGAAGAGCACAGGTACAAATCAAAGTAGGGTATACACAAAAGTAGCACACATGAGTTGTCTTGTTGGGCAGACTGGATGGACTGTGTAGGTCTTTTTCTGCCGTCATCTACTATGTTACTATTATGTTACCTTGGCAGTCTGCAGCAGGCATGCGCTGAAAACTGAGCATGCGCAGGTGCCGGTATTGTGGAGAGTAGAATTTTGTTACTATTAGGGGAAAGTCTTCAGCTGACAGAGCTCGGGATCTCCACCAGCTACCGCTAAACATGTGCTACTGTTGGGTGGGCCTGAGCCCTAAGTGGGTGGGCCCTGGCCCACCCAGGCCCACCTGTGGCTACACCACTGCTCTATATCAAATTTTGATGCGACATGACTGTGTGTGAAACGTAACTTTTCGCCACAGCAGCCTGTGTTCAGGAAGAGGAGGAGGGAGGAATTTCCTAAGTAACTAGAAAGCGAATTTCTTTGCTCAGGGGAATGATCAGTGAAGTCTGTGAGAAGTGGTGGTCACAGAGGAGTGGAAAAACTTGAGAGAGCTAAATTTACAGAGGTGTTTGATGTCGCAGTCTCCGATATCTGTGTGCCGACAGATGTGGTGACCAATTGGTAGGGTGTACACAGTGGTCATGTTTCATTTTGTTTTGTTTTTGGGGGGGGAGGATTTGAGGGGGAGGGGAAGGTTTTGTTTGTATTGCATTTGCAATGTTTTGTGTTATAGTGTCACGTTCCATTTTTTAGCGTGTGCTGTTTGTAAATAAACACATATCTATAATGACAAACTTGGGGGTCCTTTTGCTAAGGTGCGCTGAAAAATGGCCTGCGCTGGTGTAGACACGTGGATTGGACACGCGCAGGTTGATTTTTTAGCGCACCTGCAAAAAAGGCCTCTTTTTTGGCCAAAAATGGACATGTAGCTTAATAAAAATTGGCGCGCCGAGAGACTGGGCCGGGCCCAGGGCAAGGCCACCCCCGGGGCCCCGACCCCTGAGGCCATCACCGCAGCCCCCCCAGGCCAAAGGGCCGCAGTCCCCACCCGCCCCCTCCATCCGCCACTGGGCCGGGCCCCCCGCATTGAAATCGTCACAGCGCCTCACCTGTCACCTCGCTCCGTGACTGAAAGGGCAGCAGCGGCAGATCGGATTCGCCTCCCTTCAGGCCTTCCCTCCCTGTGTCCCGCCCTTGTAGAAGTTACATCAGACGAGGGCGGGACACAGGGAAGGAAGACCCGAAGGGAGGCGAATCTGATCTGCCGCTGCTGCTCTTTCAGTCACGGAGCGAGGTGACAGGTGAGGCGCTGTGATGATTTCAACGCGGGGGGCCCGGCCCGGTGGTGGACGGTCGACGGAGCCGGGCGAGATTGAGGACTGTGGCACCAGGCCCCCCTTGGAGGCCCGGGCCCAGGGAATTTTGTCACCCCTGTCCCCCCTCTCGGCGGCCCTGGGCCTGAGACCTTACCACCACCCATTAGTCTCACACGTTAACCGGGCGGTAATGGTCTACATGCGTACCATGCCGATTACTGTCTGGTCACCTCTCCATGCTGGAAAATTTCTAGCGCACTTAGTGGACGCGCGTAAAAAATGAAATTACCGCCCGGACCACGTGGTAGCTGGGCGGTAGTTCAAAACTGATGCATGCAGAACACGCACAGGCGCCCACGCAGCTTAGCAAAAAGGCCCCTTAATAGAACTGCAACTTGGCTGATATTATATAGGATGAAATTGAACACTGATAAAAGCAAGTCCTTAATTTTTACAATAGTTTCTGATAGCTCTTTGTCTATACAATGAGGATATTCTTTCAGGATCTTAGGAAGTATTTAGGGGTACTTTATTTATTTAGCACATTTATACCCCACTTTTTCCCACATTCTGCAGACTTAAAGTGGCTTACAATGTACTGATTAGGCTATTGCCAGACCAGTGGTTATACAATTTCAATTAAATTTAAAAAGATAAAAAAAATAGGGAAAGGGTAAAGAGATTAAAATGGTCCATGAAATGTTGTTAAGAAGGACTTCAGGTTATAAGTTGAATCCTTGAAGTAGCCTGAACCTGTTTAGGCTGGAAAAGATGGAAATTGACCGGACAGACCAAGTTGACCCTGCAAGCTGGAAATGGAGTTGAAAGCTGCTCCTTCAACCGTCCACTCCAACTCCCAAGACATCTGGTGCTATGACCCGCACACTCGCTGAAATCTTCAACAAAGAACAGCTGATTAAAAGGTGGAAGTTGACAAACAGTCAAATCAGGCAGTGGCCGCAGTTGTAAACGGCAAGACGGCAGGAGACGAGGCACCCCACCATAAGACACACTCTCCAGAAGGTCCCAACGGTGCCGCTGCCACAACGTCCAACGGCCAGCAAGCGATCGAGTTGCAGGCCGACGTTGGGAGGAACAGATGGATGCCCTCAGTCGGTGGGCCAAACGAGCTCCCTGTAACGGTGTGTACTCCACTGGGTGGACCAGAGTCAAACCGCGCCCACCTGCAACCACCAGCACCACCCCTGACGCAATCGCGCCAAGCCACCGCCGGACGCTGACCGAAAGAAAGGGAACAAGCGACGATGGGTGCTCCACGGCATCCAACAAAGCAACTACCGGTAAGATCGGGCCAGACCACCTGATAGAATACACCTAAGCATATTTTGTTTTGGTGCTGATTTTTTAGGCGTGATATATAAACTCTAGTCCTGTTTAACACACTTTACTACTACTACTACTTAACATTTCTAAAGCGCTACTAGGGTTACGCAGCGCTGTACAATTTAACATAAGTACATAAGTACATAAGTAGTGCCATACTGGGAAAGACCAAAGGTCCATCTAGCCCAGCATCCTGTCACCGACAGTGGCCAATCCAGGTCAAGGGCACCTGGCACGCTCCCCAAACGTAAAAACATTCCAGACAAGTTATACCTAAAAATGCGGAATTTTTCCAAGTCCATTTAATAGCGGTCTATGGACTTGTCCTTTAGGAATCTATCTAACCCCTTTTTAAACTCCGTCAAGCTAACCGCCCGTACCACGTTCTCCGGCAACGAATTCCAGAGTCTAATTACACGTTGGGTGAAGAAAAATTTTCTCCGATTCGTTTTAAATTTACCACACTGTAGCTTCAACTCATGCCCTCTAGTCCTAGTATTTTTGGATAGCGTGAACAGTCGCTTCACATCCACCCGATCCATTCCACTCATTATTTTATACACTTCTATCATATCTCCCCTCAGCCGTCTCTTCTCCAAGCTGAAAAGCCCTAGCCTTCTCAGCCTCTCTTCATAGGAAAGTCGTCCCATCCCCACTATCATTTTCGTCGCCCTTCGCTGTACCTTTTCCAATTCTACTATATCTTTTTTGAGATACGGAGACCAGTACTGAACACAATACTCCAGGTGCGGTCGCACCATGGAGCGATACAACGGCATTATAACATCCGCACACCTGGACTCCATACCCTTCCTAATAACACCCAACATTCTATTCGCTTTCCTAGCTGCAGCAGCACACTGAGCAGAAGGTTTCAGCGTATCATCGACGACGACACCCAGATCCCTTTCTTGATCCGTAACTCCTAACGCGGAACCTTGCAAGACGTAGCTATAATTCGGGTTCCTCTTACCCACATGCATCACTTTGCACTTGTCAACATTGAACTTCATCTGCCACTTGCACGCCCATTCTCCCAGTCTCGCAAGGTCCTCCTGTAATCGTTCACATTCCTCCTGCGACTTGACGACCCTGAATAATTTTGTGTCATCGGCGAATTTAATTACCTCACTAGTTATTCCCATCTCTAGGTCATTTATAAATACATTAAAAGCAACGGACCCAGCACAGACCCCTGCGGGACCCCACTAACTACCCTCCTCCACTGAGAATACTGGCCACGCAATCCTACTCTCTGCTTCCTATCTTTCAACCAGTTCTTAATCCATAATAATACCCTACCTCCGATTCCATGACTCTGCAATTTCTTCAGGAGTCTTTCGTGCGGCACTTTGTCAAACGCCTTCTGAAAATCCAGATATACAATATCAACCGGCTCCCCATTGTCCACATGTTTGCTTACCCCCTCAAAAAAATGCATTAGATTGGTGAGGCAAGACTTCCCTTCACTAAATCCGTGCTGACTTTGTCTCATCAGTCCATGTTTTTGTATATGCTCTGCAATTTTATTCTTAATAATAGCCTCCACCATCTTGCCCGGCACCGACGTCAGACTCACCGGTCTATAATTTCCCGGATCTCCTCTGGAACCCTTCTTAAAAATCGGAGTAACATTGGCTACCCTCCAGTCTTCCGGTACTACACTCGATTTTAGGGACAGATTGCATATTTCTAACAGTAGCTCCGCAAGTTCATTTTTTAGTTCTATTAATACTCTGGGATGAATACCATCAGGTCCCGGTGATTTACTACTCTTCAGCTTGCTGAACTGACCCATTACATCCTCCAAGGTTACAGAGAATTTGTTTAGTTTCTCCGACTCCCCCGCTTCAAATATTCTTTCTGGCACCGGTGTCCCCCCCAAATCCTCCTCGGTGAAGACCGAAGCAAAGAATTCATTTAATTTCTCCGCTACGGCTTTGTCCTCCTTGATCGCCCCTTTAACACCATTTTCGTCCAGCGGCCCAACCGACTCTTTGGCCGGTTTCCTGCTTTTAATGTATCTAAAAAAATTTTTACTATGTATTTTTGCTTCCAACGCTAATTTCTTCTCAAAGTCCTTTTTTGCCCTCCTTATCTCCGCTTTGCATTTGGCTTGGCATTCCTTATGATCTATCCTGTTACTTTCAGTTGGTTCTCTTCTCCACTTTCTGAAGGATTGTTTTTTGGCTCTAATGATTTCCTTTATCTTACTGTTTAGCCACGCCGGCTGACGTTTAGTCTTTTTTCCCTTTTTTCTAATACGTGGAATATATTTGTCCTGAACCTCCAGGATGGTGTTTTTAAACAGCATCCACGCCTGATGCAAGTTTTTTACTCTGCGAGCTGCTCCTTTCAGTCTTTTTTTCACCATTTTTCTCATTTTGTCGTAATCACCTTTTCTATAGTTAAATGCTAGCGTACTTGATTTCCTAGTTTCACTTCCTTCAATGCCAATATCAAAACCGATCATATTATGATCACTGTTATCAAGCGACCCTCGTATCGTTACCCCCTGCACTAGATCATGAGCACCACTAAGGACTAAGTCTAGTATTTTTCCTTCTCTTGTCGGCTCCTGAACTAGCTGTTCCATGAAGCTGTCCTTGATTTCATCAAGAAATCTTATGTCCCTTGCGTGTACAGATGTTACATTAACCAAGTCTATATGCGGGTAATTGAAATCCCCCATTATTATTGTGTTGCCCAGTTTGTTTGCGTCCCTGATTTCCTATCAAGGATATGTGCATAGTTGCAGAATATCATAGGCAGAATGTTGGTGCTTACATGTGTATGTGGACATATACATGTGATTATGGCAGTAACGACCAGCGGACACTCAATGAAATTGCATGGAAATACTTTCAAAACAAATAGGAGGAAATATTTTTTCACTCAAAGAATAGTTAAGCTCTGGAACTTGCTGCCGGTGGATGTGGTAACAGAGGTTAGTGTATATGGGCTAAAGGAAGGTTTGGACAAGTTCCTGGAGGAAAAATCCATAGTCTGTTATTGAGACAGCCATGGGGAAAGCCACTGCTGTCCCTGGGATTGATAGCATGGAATGTTGCTATTGTTTGACATTCTAGAATCTTGCTATTCTTTGGGATTCTGGAATGCTGCTACTAACTGGGTTTCTGCCAGGTACCTGTGACCTGGATCGGCCATTATTGGAAGCAGGATACTGGACTAGATGGATCATTGGTCTGACCTAGTATAGCTGTTATGTTCTTATGTACAAGGATGTTACTGTTCTAAATCCCATTCAATTTGCACTTGATTTAAATAACTTTCTAATCTTTAAAATCTGCCTCGTTCCAAATTGCTAATGAGCAATTTTATTAAATTCTACCAAGAAATGGGCTCAAGCAAATTTCATTATCATCTACCTTAAACAAACCATGTTGACACAGTGGAAAAGTTAAGGATTAAAAAATCAAAGAAAAAGGGAAGAGGGGTTTAAACACAAACAAAAATAGGAATAAAATGAACTAAGAACTCCAAGGGATCCTTTTGCCCAACGGCAGTAATAGTGGTCCGCAGTGGCGTTGGCACACAGAATCTCACACACTGAGGCCATCTTTTACCAGCGCAAATCACCATGTGCTAATGAAACACATTGGCCACAGTCATTTGCTGAGGGAGGCCTTACCGCCTTCTATTTAGGAGGTGGTAAGGGCTCCAGCGGTAACCCAGTGGGAACTGGACAGTTTGATTCACTGCCCGATTACTGCCAGGCATTGCTAGAACTGGAAACAGGCGCGCTGGAAGCTGGAACTACTTCCGGGCTCCTGAGCAAGCCCGGCAGTAGGTCCAATTTCCTGTGTGTAAACCTGGCGGTAGCCCTACCACCAGGTACATAAGTACATAAGCACATAAGCATCGCCACGCTGGGACAGACCAAGGGTCCATCGAGCCCAGCACCCTGTCACCGACAGCGGCCAAAAGAACAAGCAATTTATCCCACCCATCCTAGAAATACTGTATTATTCCTTCGTCCATTCAATAGCATTCTATGGCTTTTTCCTCCAGGAAGCCGTCCAACCCATTTTTGAAGTCCGCTACGTTAACCGCCTTAACCACCTTTTCCGGCAGCGAATTCCAGAATTTAACTAAGCGTTGAGTGAAGAAACGTTTCCTCCGATTCATTTTAAATTTATCACACTGCAGCTTCATCGCATGCCCCCTTGTCCTAGTATTTTTGGAACACGTAAACAGACGCTCCACATCGACCCGTTCCATTCCACTCATTATCTTATTGACCTCTATCATATCTCCCGTCTGCCGCCTTTTTCTCCAAGTAGTAGTAAAAGGGTCCTCAAATGTTGCATTTGGAACTGTCCCCCAGATTCTATACACGGTGCACCGAGTAGCACACATAAATTTGTGCATGTAGCCAAGTTATGCATAACTAAGTAACGAAGCAATTAGTTTTGATAATTGGCTGATAATGACCAATTATCGACACGAATTGGGCATAATTGTAATTTATGCATACTTCCTTTTAGGTGTAGTCTAAAAAGTGGCGCGCTTAAACTCCCACACGCAAAGCCAAAACGGGGGCACAGTGGTGGTAAGGGTGTGGGCTTGTCGGGGCCATCACATCCATGCGCTTGGTTATAGAATTCGCCGGCATTTACACTAGCTTTTCCCTGAGGTAAATGGCTGTGCCTAAATCAACTGATCTCTACTGTTCATTTCTCGATCCGAGTATGGAGAAACTAAGCTAAAAGCTAAGCACTTGTTTAACTTGAAATATACGTTAAGCTACAAATGCAAGAAAGCAAGAAAAGAAAAGGATTTTTTTTTACATAAATAAAAATGTTTTGATAAAAATGCTGAGAATAAAATATGGACTATTGCTAAGTGTTATAAATAAGGATTAATGAGGATTATGTAACCCCCCCCCCCCCCACTCCCCCCCATTGTATGCTTGGCTCATAAAACTATTTAGCCAAAGAGGAGGTGGGTACGTGTATCTGACAGATCCTATCATATCTCTATTATCCTATAAGGCTGAGAAATTTTTGAGAAACTGAGCATAACTATGATTGGTATAACTGTTAGCTCCCTTCATTACTTGAGCCGATCTTAGGCAGGGGCGAGAGGAGCGGTCGCATAGGGCCCTGTGCCTCCAGGGGCCCCGTGGCGCTCCCTCTTGCTCCCCACCACTGCCGCGATCTGACTCCTTGCTTCCCCTCCAACGAGTCGCAGGGTGCCCTCCTGGCACATACCCGAGGCCGCCCTGGTGGTGTAGTGGAGTCTTCAGGGCAGGAAAGATCCCCAGTCTTTCCTGCCCACTGCCAGCGCTCATGCCTTGTTGCCACGTCGCTCTTTAAAAATGGCTGCCTAGACTGTTGGCTGAGGCAGCCATGTGACTATTCAATTACTGTTTCATTATTGCTACCAAGTATTACATATTAAGTGGATTTGTTTTAATTCATTTATCTAGTCCTTACATGCACATGCTTTTGCTTTTTAAACCCAAACGCTTCCTACGATAGCATTGTGCATATTTGAATTAGTTTTTCTGTACAAGTTTTGCTTGATTTGTCTTTATTTGAAATTTTAAAAAATGTTTAAAATGCATCTTATCAACAAGGGGTGGGGCTAGGTGGGGGCGGGGCTAGGTGGGACAGGGGCCCCACCTAACTGGTCTGTACAGGGCCCGCAATTTCTAAGACCGGCCCTGACTTGAATGGTGATAGTACATTGTTAACTATTGCGCCTAAATCTAGGCATGTCCAGTCGGCCTATGCGCTATTCTATAAACCATGTCTGAATGTAGACACGGCTTACAGAATACCGCTAGGTGCGTGAATAGGACACGCCTAGATTTTACTCGCCACAAATAGAATCTGGTGCTATATACACAAATACAGATTATGAGCCCAAGCGAAATCCACCATAAAGAAAATGTTTTTTCTCAATTTGGAAACTCAAACGCATGAAACCATTCTTCCCAAGAGAAATATTTCGCAACCTGATACAGTCAACGGTACTAAGCCACGCAGACTACTGCAATGGAATTTATGCGGGATGCAAAGAACAAATCATAAAGAAACTTCAAAAGGCCCAAAACACAGCAGCTAGGCTTATTTATTTATATTAATTTATTGCACTTGTATCCCACATTTTCCCACCTATTTGCAGGCTCAATGTGGCTTACAAAGATCTGTCATGGCATCACCATAACAGGGTCAATAATACAGTTGGTGTTACAAAGAAATTAGAGAAAGCAAGAGGATCTGGTCAAGGAATTGTAGAATAAGACATTCTGAGTGGAAGGTGTTTAGGCAGTGGCGTAGCAAGGGGGGGGCGGGAGGGGCGGTCCGCCCCGGGTGTCAGCTCGGGGGGGGGGGGGTGCTCCCTGCCAGCTCCCCCCCTCGGCGAATCGACACCCCCCCCCGACCAGCTCCCGCACCCTACCTTTAAAAAGAATATCGGGAGGCGAGGCGCAGCGCCTCGTGCCTGCCCTGCACGTAAAAGAAATGTGGACCGTCGGGTCTTCCCTCGCTCTATCTGTCCCGCCCTTGCGGAAATAGGAATTGCGTCAACGGAGGGCGGGACAGACAGAGCGAGAGAAGGGCTGACGGTCCACATTTCTTTTACGTGCAGGGCAGGCGCGAGGCGCTGCGCCTCGCCTCCCGATATTCTTTTTAAAGGTAGGGTGCGGGAGCTGATAGGGGGTGTAATCGTGCTGCACCCGGGGGGGGGGGTTGCAACGGCGAACCGCCCCGCCCCGGGTGGCAGCCCCCTCTGCTACGCCACTGTGTTTAGGTGTTGTGTTGTAGTTAGTTATGGGTTCTCGTAGTAGGCCTTGTTAAAGAGATAAGTTTTCAGAGCTTTGCGGAAGCTATTTAGTTCGTTTATCGTTTTTAAGTGAGTTGGTAGTGCATTCCACATCTGCGTACTCATGTAAGAAAAGCTGGCCGCTTGTGTTAGTTTGTATTTTAATCTTTTGCAGCTGGGGTAGTGTAGGTGCAGGAAGGTGCGGGAGGATTGTTTAGCATTTCTTGGTGGCAGGTCCACGAGGTGTAGCATGTAGGTCGGGGCATCTCCATGAATGATTTGATGAACAATCGTGCAAATCTTGAATGTGGTACATTCTTTAAGTGGGAGCCAGTGTAATTTTTTTCTTAGGGGTTTTGCACCTTCATATTTTGTTTTTCCAAATATGAGTCTGGCTGCGGTGTTCTCGGCTGTCTGACGTTTCTTAATGGTCTGTTCTTTACAACCAGCGAAAAGTGCATTGCAATAGTCCAGGTGGCTTAATACCATTGACTGTACCAGGTTGCGAAAGATGGCCCTTGGGAAGAAAGGTTTTACTCTTTTGAGTTTCCACATGGAGTGAAACATTTTCTTCGTTATATTCTTCACGTGATTTTCAAGTGTGAGATCTTATATTTGGAAAAACGCGTTTTGACAACGCCAAACCACTACGAGAAAAACTGCCCTGGCTTCCAATTAAAGAACGTATCGCTTTCAAAATCTGCACGACAGTTCATAAAATTATTTACGGCGAGGCACCGAGATACATGACAGACCTCATCGACCTGCCAACCAGAAACACTAGGAAATCAGCACGATCATACCTCAACCTCCACTACCCAAGCAGCAAAGGACTCAAATACAAATCCACTTATGCATCCAGCTTTTCCTACTTAAGCGCACAACTATGGAACGCATTGTCAAAAGTAGTAAAAACTACCGTCGACCACCTAAATTCCGGAAAGCAATAAAACATAGTAACATAGTAGATGACGGCAGAAAAAGACCTGCACGGTCCATCCAGTCTGCCCAACAAGATAACTCATATTTGCTGCTTTTTGTATATACCCTACTTTGATTTGTACCTATGCTCTTCAGGGCACAGACCGTATAAGTCTGCCCAGCACTATCCCTGCCTCCCAACCACCAGCCCCGCCTCCCAACCACTGGCTCTGGTACAGACCGTATAAGTCTGCCCAGCACTATCCCCGCCTCCCAACCTCCAGTCCCGCCTCCCACCACTGGCTCTGGCACAGACCGTATAAGTCTGCCCAGCACTATCCCCTCCTCCCAACCACCAGCCCCGCCTCCCACCACCAGCTCTGGCACAGACCGTATAAGTCTGCCCAGCACTATCCCCGCCTCCCAACCACCAGCCCCTCCTCCCAACCACCGGCTCTGGCACAGACCGTACAAGTCTGCCCAGCACTATCCCCGCCTCCCAACCTCCAGTCCTGCCTCCCACCACTGGCTCTGGCACAGACCGTATAAGTCTGCCCAGCACTATCCCTGCCTCCCAACCTCCAGTCCCGCCTCCCACCACCAGCTCTGGCACAGACCATATAAGTCTGCCCAGCACTAAACCCGCCTCCCATCCACCAGCCCCGCCTCCCGATCTTGACTAAGCTCCTGAGGATCCATTCCTTCGGCACAGGATTCACTAAAACAGACCTGTTCAGAAAAGCATATCCCACCGACCCAACATTAAAAAAAAACTGGATACCTGCGACATAACGAAACCAAAGACCGTAATGGACATATCCTAACTCTTCCTCTCTAATGTTCCCCCAATTGTATTTACCACACATGTACCTCTTTCTACCACAATATCACCTTGTCATTGTTCATACTTGTATTAGTTCATACAGGAACCGGCTAACGCCGTCTACGGTACTATGTAAGCCACATTGAGCCTGCAAATAGGTGGGAAAATGTGGGATACAAACGTACCAAATAAATAAATAAATTTATAGAAGAAATTTTTCTCTGCAGTTATGTACATCTGGAAGTTAATGGCACACGGCCTTTAGACATCCTTTGGAATCCTTACTGATTTGTCCAGTAAATGGTCCATTTTTCATTTCCCTTGCAGTCAACTTGTATTCTTTCTCTATCAGCAGTTTTCCTGTCCCACTCATCTTCCAATTCTTTTGTGCTGCTCAGCTAAAGGCAGCTGTTAGGGCCCCCATGTTACGTTCAAATCAGATGAAAAAGGAAAGTGGGTAAAAGAAGAGGGAGAGATAACCAAGCGTAAAAAATAAAATCCAGACTAAAGAAGCCCAAAATACACGGAATAAGCAAAAAGCAAAGGGGTCTTTTCACAAAACGGCGGTAAGCCCAACGCGGGCTTCCTGCTCGCTGAAAGGGAAGCACCACCAGGCCGCTGCAGCAGCCCGGCGGTACTTCCCGCCCATAGCGCGCATCATATCTGGCGCTACAAAAATATTTTAATTTTTGCAGCGCTGGTGTGTACCCGGTTAGTTACCGCCGGGTTAGCGCAGAAGCCTTTACCGCCACCTCAATGGGTGGTGGTAAGTGCTCCCTCCCCCCCCCCCCCGAAATGGCCACGTGGCAAGTGCTTCACTTGCAGCATAGTCATTTCCTTTTTTTATTTTTACTTTATTTATAACAACTTAATTTTACAAGCACTAAAATAACTTGCCAGAAATACAGACAAAATAATACAAGAATTATTTCAATCAGGTAATTATAAACTCTTCCTTAGACCACAAAATAGGGAGAGTGAAAGAAGACAAGGAGCTCAATTAGTGGAGGAGTGGCCTAGTGGTTAGGGTGGTGGACTTTGGTCCTGAGGAACTGAGTTCGATTCCCACTTCAGGCACAGGCAGCTCCTTGTGACTCTGGGCAAGTCACTTAACCCTCCATTGCCCCATGGAAGCCGCATTGAGCCTGCCATGAGTGGGAAAGAGCGGGGTACAAATGTAACAAAAATAAAATAGATACTATTGGAGATTCTACATGGAATGTTGCTATTCCACTAGCAACATTCCATGTAGAAGGCTGCGCAGGCTTCTGTTTCTGTGAGTCTGATGTCCTGCACGTACGAAGCAGAAGCCTGCGCGGCCACATTGGTGATCTGCAAGGGCTGACTTCTACATGGAATGTTGCTAGTGGAATAGCAACATTCCATGTAGAATCTCAAATAGTAGCAACAGTGGAGGAGTGGCCTAGTGGTTAGGGTGGTGGACTTTGGTCCTGAGGAACTGAGTTCAATTCCCACTTCAGGCACAGGCAGCAGCTCCTTGTGACTTTGAGTAAGTCACTTAACCCTCCATTGCCCCATGTAAGCCACATTGAGCCTGCCATGAGTGGGAAAGCACAGGGTACAAATGTAACAAAAATAAAATAAATAGTTAAACAACAGTAAACAAAGAAAACGTGGTATTAACCTGATTATCCCCAGTTATTATTTATCTGAATCATTATTCCACATTGATCGTCTGGTTGGCTTCTTCAAACCCCAACGGTGTATAGTCAATTAATTTTGTTGGAAACATACTTATTGTCCAATATTAGTGGAAATAATACACCTGATTTCATTTTTTTTTCTCTTTTAAAACCAGAAATTATTTAACAATACAAACACTTGAGTCTCTCATCCAATTCCCACTTATTAAGGTAATCCCAGTTTCACAGGCGGTTCACTCCTTTTGAATTAATATAACAAGAGGAATCATTTCAGAGGAAAAAAAAACTTTAGGAGCCATACTCGGAACTCTGGGAAAACAACAATCTCGATATTAATCATCTGTAATAATATCCATTTTGTTCAAATTTTTCTGGTCTATTATCATTTTCAAAATCTTAGCCATTTCCTACTCCTGTAGAACCAGCATAACCATTTCCTGAAAAAAATCCAAAGACCTGCCTTTTACCCGATGTGGTAGAAAGGGGCCTCGGCGTGCATCAAAAACGCGCGCCGACGCCAGTGCAGTCCCCCTTTTGCTGCAGTTTCATAAAAGGGGACAAAATGGGGTAAGACTACCACCAGCTTGGTGCGCGGCAAATCGGCCCTACCACCAGGCTCGCCCAGGAACCCAGTGGTAGTCCTGATTTTCTCGTGCGTCGTTTCCAGCACTAGAAAATACTTAGGGTGTGCCTGGCAGTAACTGGGCAGCATCTCGCACTGCTCAAGTACTGACGGAGCTTTTACCACCTCCTAAATAGAAACATAGAAACATGACGGCAGATAAAGGCCATATGACCCATCCAGTCTGCCCATCCTCTGTAACCCCCAATTCTACCTGTTCCTAAGCGATCCCACGGAATGTGCACCGGCGCCGGCAGAAGTCCACTCTTGCGCCGCTTTCGCTCCCCCCCCCCCCCCCCGCACCGTCAACCTGGCTCCGCTTCTGATGCTTATGCCATGCCTTTTTAAACTCTGGAACAGTCCTCGACTCCACCACCTCCACCGGGAGGCCATTCCACGCCTCCACCACCCTTTCTGTGAAATAATACTTCCTTAGGTTACTCCTAAGCCTGTTCCCTCTTAACTTTGTCATATGCCCCCTCATTCCAGAGCTCTCCTTCATTTGAAAAAGGCTTTCTTCCTGTGCATAAATGCCCTTGAGATATTTAAACGTTTCTATCATGTCTTCTCTCTCTTTCCTCTCTTCCAGCATATACATGTTGAGGTTCATAAGCCTGTCCCTATAATTTTTGCCTTCAAGGCAGTTTACTAGTTTCGTAGCCGCCCTCTGGACCAACTCCATCCTGTTTATATCTTTCCATAGGTGCGGTCTCCAGAATTGCACGCAGTATTCCAAATGGGGCCTCACTAGAGACTTATACAACGGCACTATCACCCCCCACTTTTTCCTGCTGGTCATGCCTCTCTTTATGCACCCAAGCATCCTTCTGGCTTTGGCCGTCGCTTTTTCTACCTGTTTGAAAGCTTTAAGGTTGTCAAACACAATCACCCCCAAGTCCCGCTCTTCCTTCACACACTGAAGCACTTCACCCCCTATACTGTACCGTTGCCTTGGATTTTTGCGACCCAAGTGCATGACCCTGCATTTTTGGGGATTAAACCTTAGTTGCCAAATATCGGTCCAGTAATGGCAGTTTTTTAATTACTGCATGGCCGTTTACTGTCCCTTTTTTTTAAAAAAAGGCCTTTTACTAGCAGAGATAAAAGGCAATCCAAGTTTCAAGTTTCCAAGTTTATTCAAAATTTCCTATCCCGCCCTCTGGAGAACCTTCAGGACGGCTTACAATCTATCAATAGCACAAAAAGAGAAAGAAAAAAAGAGTAAAAATAAATCACAGACAAAGAAAGTAAAGGAAAGGAGGGAGGAACTAGGATAATTGCAATAGGAAAGAGTGTGGGGGGGGGGGGGGAGGGAGCTCTGCAGAAAAGCAGGACTCTCAGAACTGCCACCTCAATTATCGTAGGTATCTGCAGAAGGATTTGTTTTAAGCTCAATTTTAAAGGTAATAAGAGAAGGTTGGGAACACAGATAATTAGGCAGAGCTTTCCAAAGACAAGGAGATTGTACTGAAAAGATGGAGTGTGTGTGTTGTACACTCGGCTCGTGGGTGATCAGATGGAAAGACGGGATGACAAGCAGATTTTGAGAAGAGGATCTGAGAGCATGAGCTGGACTATAAGGGGTCAGAAGACAAGAGAGATAAGGTGGTTCATTGGATTTTTGGTTTTTTTAAAAAAAGACCCCCAAAACAAACAAATCCCTAACCCCCAAAGAAAACCTTAAAAACAAAAACAAAAGAAATGAAATGAAACAAAACAACATTAACCAGAGGAAACAGGGTAGAACTTTTATGTATCATTTCTAATATGTCATCAGAGCCTGGGATTATCTTTTTTGCATATCTGGATATAGGTATGCAGATCTGAGGGACAGTCCCATGGCCTAAGCTGTAGTGCTCCAGGGAGGGAGAAGATTAAGGTAGCCACAGGTGGGCCTGGGTGTGCCAGGGCTCACCCCCTTAGGGCTGAGGCCCGCCCAACAGTAGTACATGTTTAGCGGTAGCTGGTGGGGATCCCAAGCTCTGCCAGCTGAAGACTTCCCCCTGATGGTAACGAAAACGCTGCTCTTCACGATACTGGCACCTGCGCATGCTCAGTTTTCAACGCACGCCTGCTGCAGACCGCCAAGGTGGAGAGAAGCATTTTCCTACCAGCTGAGATATTTTTTTGGTGGGGGGGGGGGGGGGAGAGAACACTTGATGCCCACCCACTTCTTGCCTAGGCCCACCCAAAATCTGGCTATGCCCCTGGGTTGAGTTTGCTGCCTTTGGCGGGAAGGTGATTGCCACGACTGTGGTCACCCCTGCTGACCACAAAGAGCAGCGCTGAGGGATCGCCAAATGCTGCCTGCTTGAGGAGGAAAAATAAAAAATGAAATAACAGTCTGGAGTATCTTTATTTTATTTATTTATTGCACTTGTATCCCACATTTTCCCACCTATTTGCAGGCTCAATGTGGCTTACAAAGACCTGTCATGGCATCACCATTTCAGGGCAAGAGATACATTTAGTGGTACAAAGATATCAATGATAACAGGCTGACAGTCGATCTGATCAAGCAGTTATAGAAAGAAGACGATCAAAGTAAGGGAGGAGTGTCGATGTGTTGTAGTTGGTTATGGATTCTCGAGGTAGGCTTCGGTAAAGAGATATGTTTTCAATGATTTGCGAAAGTTTGTTATTTCGTCAATTGTTTTCAACTGGTTTGGAAGAGTGTTCAACAACGACAAAGAGAGTCCAAATCTCCCATAAAAAACACCAAAAAACAACAAGAACGGAAGATGTACAGAAAGACCAAACTAAAATCACAGGTGTAAAAAAGCCAAATTCCTTTATTAAGACCCTACATGGTCCATGTTTCGGCCAAAGAGGCCTTCTTCAGGGGTCTATGGATTGGCATATATAGATATTCTTCCAAAGGTTCACTCAAATTAAGACAAATCTTAGTCCATCTCCTTGGGTCCTGCTCAGCATTAAGATTTTTCTTTCTGTACATCTTCCGTTCTTGTTGTTTTTTGGAAGAGTGTTCCACATCTGCGTGCTCTTGTAGGAAAAGCTGGACGTGTGTGTTACTTTGTATTTTAATCCTTTGCAGCTAGGGAAGTGTAGATTAAGGAAAGTGCGGGTAGATCTTTTGGCATTTCTGGGTGGGAGGTCCACAAGGTCAAGCATGTAGGACGGGGCGTCTCCGTGAATGATTTTATGAACAATCGTGCAGATTTTAAACGTGATCCGTTCTTTAAGTGGGAGCCAGCGTAATTTGTCTCTTAGGGGTTTTGTGCTTTCATATTTTGTTCTTCCAAATATAAAGTCTGGCTGCAGTATCTTTGTTCCATAATGTAGTCATTTGGCTGATTTGTTCATTGAAAGTTCGTATCACACTGCCTTATTTTCAGTCCTATATGTCTCCTCTTTATTGCTGTGTCCGGAGATGCATTTACATTTCATTAGCAGAGCTCAGCTACGTGAGTCACCCTGTGGATTGGCAGTCGCTGTGAAAACACTGTCAGGTTGGCCTGTGCTGTGCGATGAATCTATATTTAGGAAAAAAGAATTAGTCTGGCAGGCCTTTAGCAAATTATACTGGGATGGCAGGCTATTTTTAGTTCTCCATTATCCAGAGAAAGCAATTCAGCTTCTATCAAATGTGTTAAACCGCAAAACTGTTGGAAATATGATCATTGATTCTCACTCGGCTTTTCTGCTAGTGGACCCTTGAGACACCATTAAATATGTAATTGGATCTGCTGCTCTTTACAGTAATGTCAGCAATGGTTTAAACACATGTGAAATCCCCTTCATTTTAGCTGCTGGCTGCAGTTTTCCTAAAAAAGTAACATAGTAAATGACGGCAGATAAAGACCTGAATTGTCCATCCAGTCTGCCCAACAAGATAAACTCATTTTACATGGTTTGTTTGTAAGCCCGAGTTTGATTTGTCCTTGCCATTCTCAGGGCACAGACCGTAGAAGTCTGCCTGGCACTGTTATTGTCCTAAAAGTTCTGAAGCTAATGTCAAAGCCCTTTAAAATTTACACTCAAGCCCATCCATATCTGTTCAGTCACGATCAGGGCATAGACCGAAGAAGTCTGCCCAGCACTGGTTTTGGTTCCCAATTACTGGTGTCACCACCCAATCTCCGCTAAGATTCTGCGGATCCATTCCTTCTAAACAGGATTTTTTTGTGTTTATCCCACGCATGTTTGAATTCCATAACCATGTGAATTCCATTACTGTTTTCATCTTCACCTCCTGAGGGCATTCCATGTATCTACCACGCTTTCCGTGAAAAAATACTTCCCGACATAACTCCTGAATCTGCCCCCCTTCAACCTCAATTCATGTCCTCCGCCTTCCCATCTCCAGAAAAGGTTCATTTTGCAGATTAATACCTTTCAAATATTTGAACGTCTGTATCATGTCACCCCTGTTTCTCCTTTCCTCCAAGGTATACATGTTCAGGTCAGCAATTCTCTCCTCGTCTGGTTTGCAACGCAAATCCCATACCATTTTTGTAGCTTTTCTTTGCACCGCTTCCAGTCTTTTTACATCTTTAGCAAGATACAGCCTCCAAAACTGAAGTCTGCTCTAGAACTCTTTTCCTCTGTGCAAAATAGGAAACAAGTGTTCTTATCTGTCCTCATGAATTATACTGGCTTTGGGGGACAAAAAGTGTGGTTGTTCTGTTAGGGTCAGATGTTGTAGAGTCTTCCCCCAGGGGAGGGGTCCATTTTCAGACTCCTTCTGGTGCTTCCAGGCCCATGGGTGCTTGGGAAGCCCTGCTAGTCAATTTCAAAAGAGAAACTCCCTGCCCCCAGTCCTGCTTCTTTCCTCACATGGAAAGGAATGCACACCGTAGACAGCATGAGGGTTTAAGCTCCTAAGTACATAAGCACCGCCATACTGGGAAAAGACCAAGGGTCCATCAAGCCCAGCATCCTGTCACTGACAGCAGCCAACCTAGGCTTGAAGAACCCGGCAACCCCCCTCCCCCCAAAAATACATAAATAATAAATAAATAATGTTCAATGGACTTTTCCTTCAGGAATCTTTCCAAACCCCCCCTTAAACTCCGTAAGGCCAGCTGCTGTCACTACATTCTCTGGCAACAAGTTCCAGAGTCCAACTACATGCTGAGTAAAGAAAACCTTTCTCCTATTTGTTTTAAATCTACCATATTCTAGCTTCATCTTGCGTCCCCTGGTTCTATTATTGTTTGAAAGTATAAACAAATGCTCCTAAATTTGGCCTCTTTGAAAATGTACTGGGGCTGGATGCCTATAGTTATTCTTAGTTTCACTAGTACTACTACTACTATTTAGCATTTCTATAGTGCTACAAGGCGTATGCAGCGCTGCACAAACATAGAAGAAAGACAGTCCCTGCTCAAAGAGCTTACAATCTAATAGACAAAAAATAAAGTAAGCAAATCAAATCAATTAATGTGTACAGGAAGGAGGAGAGGAGGGTAGGTGGAGACGAGTGGTTACAAGTGGTTACGAGTCAAAAGCAATGTTAAAGAGGTGGGCTTTCAGTCTAGATTTAAAGGTGGCCAAGGATGGGGCAAGACGTAGGGGCTCAGGAAGTTTATTCCAGGCGTAGGGTGCAGCGAGACAGAAGGCGCGAAGTCTGGAGTTGGCAGTAGTGGAGAAGGGAACAGATAAGAAGGATTTATCCATGGAGCGGAGTGCATGGGAAGGGGTGTAGGGAAGGACAAGTGTGGAGAGATACAGAGTGAGTACATTTATAGGTTAGTAGAAGAAGTTTGAACAGGATGTGAAAACGGATAGGGAGCCAGTGAAGCGACTTGAGGAGAGGGGTAGTATGAGTAAAGCGACCCTGGTGGAAGTCGAGACGGGCAGCAGAGTTTTGAACCGATTGGAGAGGGGAGAGGTGACTAAGTGGGAGGCCAGCAAGAAGCAGATTGCAGTAGTCTAAATGAGAGGTGACAAGAGTGTGGGTAGAGTGCTCGGAAAGAAAGGGGCGGATTTTACGGATGTTGTAAAGAAAAAAACGACAGGTCTTGGCGATCTGCTGGATATGAACAGAGAAGGAGAGAGAAGAGTCAAAGATGACCCCAAGGTTTCACGCTGAGGAGACAGGGAGAATGAGAGAGCAATCAACAGAAATAGAAAACGGGGGGAGTGGGGAGGTGGGTTTGGGGGGAAAAATGAGAAGCTCAGTTTTGGTCATGTTTAATTTCAGGTGGCATTGAGACATCCAGACAGCAATGTCAGACAAGCACGCTGAAACTTTGGTTTGGATGCAAGGTGAGATATCAGGGGTAGAAAGGTAGATTTGGGAGTCATCAGCATAGAGATGGTAGCAAAAGCCTTGGGATGAGATTAATGAACCAAGGGAAGAAGTGTAGATAGAAAAGAGATGGGGACCAAGAACAGAACCCTGAGGTACGCCAACAGGCAGAGGGATAGAAGTAGAAGAGGATCCACCAGAGTGAACACAGAAAGTGCGGAGGGAGAGGTAGGAAGAGAACCAGGAAAGGACAGAGCCCTGGAATCCAAGTGAGGACAGGGTATCGAGGAGTATGCTGTGATCGACAATGTCAAAAGCAGCCGAAAGATCAAGAAGAATGAAGATGGAATAGAGACCTCTGGATTTAGCCAGTAATAGGTCATTGGAGACTTTAGTAAGCGACCCTCAGGGGGAGGAATGCTGGCTTCGGCCTAACCCCTGGTTAGGCTGCCTTTCAGGTGCTGTGGAGGACTAGGCCTCTAAATTTAGGTTCCTAAAAAGTGGGTGACTATAGGGATGGATTTAAGGTGGGGCAAAAAGTTAAGAGCTTAGCACTGATTTTCGGCACAAGCAATTATAGTAAATTAAGCTCAAAACTCTGGAACAAAGCACAGGGCCTAGATTTACGTGTGCGACTTTTAGGATTCTAAATTTAGGTAATGTTTCAGCTAAAAATCTAGGCCTCTGAGCTTGGCTGAAATTGAGGGACAAATTTGGGTACTTAACTTAGGGCCCCTTTTACCAAGTTGGGGCAAAAGGGGGGGCCTGTGCTGGCATCGGCACATGTTTTTGACGCGTGCTGAGGCTCCCTTTTACCACCGCAGGTAAAGGCAAGTCTTTCTTCTTTTAAAGAAATGGCTGTGTGTCAAGTGAAGCACATTGAGGTGTTGGTAAATGCTTCAGCGCTAACCCGACACTGCCCGATTATCGTTGGGTACACGATAATCTTAGTAGCACCGGATATGAAGGCACGCTGGGGGTAGGAGCTACTGACGGCCTGCTGCGGTAGCCCAGCGGTAGTTCCTTTTTAGCAAGCGGTAAGCCCGCGTTGGGCTTACCTCCGCTTTGTAAAAGGGGCCCTTAGATTTCTAAATTTAGGAGCTTAGCTTTATTTGAATATTTATTTTTATTTATTACAAATTATTTATTGCCTTTTTGAAGAAAATTCACACAAGGTGCTGTACAGCAAGATCAATCTGAACATAGACAATATCAACAGAAAAAATATTCAAGCAACAGTACATACTGGGGCAATTCTATAAAGGGAGCTAAAACTTAGCCACCCGATTTTGAGACCCCAGGAGATAGCCGGTCTCTACTATGCATCTGAACGCTCAGATTCTTATAGAATAGCACCTAAATGTTAGGACCTAGGCGTACAACTTACAATATTCTATAAATTTGCTACCTAAGTGTGTGACTTGCCAACGCCCCGGCCACATGTGCCCCCCCCCCCTTTGCATTTAGGTTTTAAGGGGCCCAGGTATGTGGGGATATGGTACGGGTAGAGAACTCAGCCTACCCCCAAAAAATTAGAGGTCTGGCTCCACCTCTGCTCATGCCCCACCCCCAAGCTGCATTGGCTCCCAATCAAAGAACGGACCACCTTCAAAATCTGCACCCTGGTACACAAAATTATCTACAGCATAGTACTTGGATACATGACAGACCTAGTAGACTTACCAACCAGAAACAGATCATCACAATCATACCTAAACCTACACTATCCAAAATGTAAAGGACTAAGATACAAAATAACTTACGCATCCAGTTTCTCCTACATAAGCGCACAACTGTGGAACGGACTCCCAAATGCTTTGAGAACAATTCATGACCACTTAAACTTCAGGAAATCACTCAAAACTCACCTCTTCAAAAAGGCCTATCCCACTGATCCAACATAGATCCCTGCACCAAGTAACACAGCATAACTAATGATCGTACTGGACAACCTATAATCTTCACTCCTTTGACCCCACCTCATCTGACCACAATATAACTTTGTATCTGCTAACAACTGTACTGGTAAATGCCTCTACGGCACTATGTAAGCTACATTGAGCCTGCAAATAGGTGGGGAAATGTGGGATACAAATGCAACAAATAAATAAATCTTGCCTCAAGCTAATGGAGACGTGGCCTGCAGACTAGGGGCCAGATGCACTAAACTTAACGAGCCAGCAACGTGGTTTTTAAACTGGTTCTAGCCAGTTTAGCACACAAGTATTAAACCGGGACATGCACAAAAGGGTTCTCCGAGCCATTTTCCTGAAACGGTAGCAGCTAACGAAAACGGAATGCAAATGAGCTAATTACTATTATAATGTGAATGCGATGCGATGCACTACCGTTTCCGACCCCCATGCACCGTGAAAAACCTAACGGGAGGTCTGCACCTCTCGTTGGGGCTGCTGTGAGCAGGACCCATGCAGAGGAGGACGCCCATCCTGAAAATCGGAAGAAAAATGCTCATCAGGGACATCCTTTCAAGGGCCTAACACTTGGACATCCTTCACTCAAAAAAAAAAAAGCAGTGTTAACAACAATCTTACAAGGTTTAAAGTATTGCAATAAAAACACAGGGACCCTTTTACTAAGGTGCGCCGAAAAATGGGCTGTGCTAGTGTAGGGGTGTGTTTTGGGCACAGGCAGATCCATTTTTCAGCACGCCCGTAAAAAAATGGCCTTTCTTAATTTTTGCCAAAAATGGACGTGCGGCAAAATCAAAATTGCCATGCGTCCATTTTGGGTCTGAGACCTTACCGCCAGCCATTGACTTAGCGGTAAGGTCTCATGCGGTAACCACATGGTAATCATTTGCGCGTGCAGAATGACGATTAACGCCCGGTTTCTGCCACATGCCAGAAAACAAAAATTATTTTCCGGCGAACGTAGCAGACGCGCATCACAAATGAAATTACCGCAAGGGCCACGCGGTAGCTGGGCGGTAACTCAAAATTGACATGCGTTGGGTATGCGTAGGCGCCTACGCATCTTAGCAAAAGGGCCCCATAATGAAACAATAGGATGAGCCATAAGAACCAATGCATAAATATTATGATGTGATATCAAAAATATTTAATTCTAATATAAATGTTTTTGTAATGGTATCATATCTACTAGTACAATCTATAATTTGAATTTTGTGCTCGCCATCTTACAACAAGATACACTCCAACTGGACTATCAATATTGATAAAAGGTGCCAAGCCAATTATCTGTATGAATACATATCATCAATTGACATCATCAGAGAAAAACTAGTGTCTCAAAGAAAATGCAGCACTCACACCCCAAATTCTTAATGAATGAAAAAACCCCACCATATATGGGTTATGCATAAGATAATGAATAAGCGCAAACTAAGTCCAAAGATAAAAGGATCTAACGTACAGCAGCTTATCCGACAAGAATACTAGTACTTTGTATTTTAACTGCTGTAATTTCCTATTGCTCATGTTTGATCTACTCCTTCAAAAAGGCGGTAAATAAATAAATAAATAACACAGTCAGACCCCTCTGCTTATTTACAAAGTTACAGGAGTGAGCAAGGCAGCTACTGGTGAAAAAGTAATACAAGCAACACTACATCAAGGCATTACAATATCAATTTGTAAAAGGGAGATTCACCTACAGACAATATAATGACGCTCTTGCTCAGAAACATCGCTAAAATGAAAGAATGTCACACATACACAAAGAAGCGGCCAGATGACATCAAGAGGACGTCATTTAAATGTCATCAACTTGCATTGTTTACAAAGGCACGCTTACGTTTTTAACGTGTGCACCTTTGGAAACAAGGCCTTATATATGTTGCAGCATCTTTCTCATCAGAATATCAATTAAGGCAGCGCCAAGTCTACTAGTGCAATATAGAGTTCAGATTTTGTACTTTCCATCTTACAACAAAGTACACTCCTACTGAACTGCCAATACTGATAAAATGTTGGCGTTCAGGGGAGGGGGGGGGGGGTTATCATGGGGCCCAGGGAGTGACTCTTTTTTGAACCAGCCACCTATACCTTAGCAGGCACAAGACCCAGACTGGAAGGTTCAGCCAAGAAGCAACTCCAGAAGCCTGAATGAATACAGAGCTTGTCTCCTGCAAGGGCACAAGCAGCTGTCCGGTGGATAGGGCAGGCCCCTGGTTACATTTATTATTTTTATATACTCTCCTAAGAAGCTGCAAGATGAATTTCGATATAAAATTACCATACAGAATACAATTCACATGAAAACATTCCTAAACATTAACCCATGACCCACTATTATTTATATTGATAGTTTCCAGTGCCAGCAAAGCTGTTGGCCAAATCAACCATGGGTCTATAGCATTTCACTGAATGCATGAAACTGAGCACACTAGGGGGGGGGGGGGGGGGTCGTTTTACTAAGGTACACCGAAAAGTGGCCTGCACTGGTGTAGACACGTGTATTGGACGCTCATGGGTCCATTTTTCAGCGCATCTGCAAAAAAGGCCTTTTTTGGGGGGCCCAAAAATGGATATGCGGCAAAAATGAAAAATGGCGCGCATCCATTTTGGGCCTGAGACTTTACCGCCACCCATTCACTTAGCGGTGAGGTCTCACGCGTTAACCGGGCGGTAATCGTCAGTGCGCGTACAATGCCGATCACCACCAGGTTAGCGCCGTGCAGTGGGTGCACGTAAAAAAAAAATGAAATTACCGCCAAGGCCACGCGGTAGCCGGGCAGTTGTTCTGAATTGGCGCACTTAGGCGACTACGTGGCTTAGTAAAAAGGCCCCTGGATGGGCTTTGTAATCCTTATCTAGTACTATATGGATTTCCATACTGCTCATCAGCAAGGATTCCAAAGACTCAAAGCAATTTACAACAGAAATCAAGTTATAGAAAACGCATCGTGTTCTACATTTCTACAATAAAGCAGTGCATAGAAGCATTGTATTATTTTGTCATCCAAATTGATCGCAAGCATTACCAAAAGTACAGAACATTTGCATTAAAATTCTAATGAACTTGCTGCCAAATATCAACAACAGATGGCCGATTTCTATTTAAAACCAATCAGCCTATGAATATTCAAACACAGCCATGGCAGTGTAACCCTGTTTTGCACTGACATTTAGTTATTTAAAAATGTTCATATCCCACTTTATCTACAATTCTGAGCAGCTTACAACATAACATTGACGATAAAATTAATAGGCAAAAACACAAGAGTCTTCAACAGTAAAAAAAAGAAATACATCATAATGAAAAATACATAAATTAATCAAAAACCTGCTAAAAAAAAAAGACTTCCAGCTTCCATGATCTGGTGCGGGTGGTAATGGTGTTGGGGCCACTTGATAACAGTGATCATAATATGATCAGATTTGATATTAGCTTTGGAGTAAGTATACACAGGAAATCCAATACATTAGCGTTTAACTTTCAAAAAGGAGACTTATAAAAGGACAAGAAGGGTGAAAAAAAACTTTGAGGAGCAGGTGCGAGGGTCAAACATTTACATCATGTGTGGATGCTGTTCAAAAATACCATCCTGGAAGCCCAGGCCAAATGTATTAAAAAAGGAAGGAAGGAAGACCAAACGACAGCCGGCGTGGTTAAAAAGTGAGGTGAAGGAGTGGCCTAGTGGTTAGAGTGCTGGACTTTGGTCCTGGGGAACTGGGTTCGATTCCCACTGCAAGCACAGGCAGCTCCTTGTGACTCTGGGCAAGTCACTTAACCCTTCATTGCCCCATGTAAGCCGCATTGAGCCTGCCATGAGTGGGAAATGTAACAAAAATAAAATAGATACTATTGGAGATTCTACATGGAATGTTGCTATTCCACTAGCAACATTCCATGTAGAAGGCTGCGCAGGCTTCTGTGAGTCTGACGTCCTGCAGGACGTCAGACTCGCAGAAGCCTGCGCGGCCACATTGGTGATCATGGAATGTTGCTAGTGGGACTCTGGGCAAGTCACTTAACCCTCCATTGCCCCATGTAAGCCGCATTCAGCCTGCCATGAGTGGGAAAAAGCACGGGGTACAAATGTAACAAAAATAAAATAGATACTATTGGAGATTCTACATGGAATGTTGCTATTCCACTAGCAACATTCAATGTAGAAGGCTGCGCAGGCTTCTGTTTCTGTGAGTCTGACGTCCTGCACGTACGTGCAGGACGTCAGACTCACAGAAGCAGAAGCCTGCGCGGCCATGAGGAACTGAGTTTGATTCCCACTTCAGGCACAGGCAGCTCCTTGTGACTCTGGGCAAGTCACTTAACCCTCCATTGCCCCAGGTACAAATAAGTACCTCTATATAATATGTAAGCTGCATTGAGCCTGCTATGAGTGGGAAAGCGCAGGGTACAAATGTAAGAAAAATAAATAAATAAATATTAGAGCTAAAAGAAAATCCTTCAGAAAATGGAAGAAGGAATAAGAAACAGCATAAGGAATGTCAAGTCAAATGCAAAGTGCTGATAAGGAAGGATAAGAGAGACTTTGAAAAAAGATTGCATTGGAGGCAAAAAAACATATAGTAAAATTTTTTTAGGTATGTTAAAAGCAAGAAGCCAGCAAACGAATCAGTTGGACTGCTAGATGACCAAGAGGGGCATAATCGAACAGGGATGACCATCTCTAAGGGCACCCATCTCTAAGGACGTCCTGGCGAAGGGGCGGGGAAACCGCTATTATGGAAACAAGATAGGCATCCATCTTTCGTTTTGATAATACGGTTGGGGACACCTAAATCTCAACATTTAGGTCGATATTAGAGATGGTTGACCTAAATGTTGAGATGGTCGACCTTAGAGATCGTCGTCCCCAGTTTTCGGCGATAATGGAAACCGAGGATGCCCATCTCAAAAATGACCAAATCCAAAAACCCTTTGGTCGTGGAAGGAGCCAAAATTCGTGGTGCACTGGTCCCCGTGACCTGCCAGGACACCAACCGGGCACCCTAGGGGACACTGCAGTGGACTTCACAAATTGCTCACAGGTGCATAGCTCCCTTACCTTGGGTGCTGAGCCCCCCACCCCCCAAAACCCACTCCCCACAACTGTACAATACTACCATAGCCCTAAGGGGTGAAGGGAGGCACCTACATGTGGATACAGTGGGTTTCGGGTGGGTTTTGGAGGGCTCACATTTACCACCACAAGTGTAACAGGTAGGGAGGTAATGGGCCTGGGTCCGCCTGCCTGAAGTGCAGTGCACCCACTAAAACTGCTCCAGGGACCTGCATACTGCTGTCATGGAGCTGGGTATGACATTTGAGGCTGGCATAGACGCTGGCAAAAAAATGTGTTTTAATTATTTTTTTGGGTGGGAGGGGGTTGGTGACCACTGGAGGAGTAAGGGGAGGTGATCCCCGATTCCCTCTGGTGGTCATCTGGTGAGTTGGGGCACCTTTTTGAGGCTTGGTCGTGAAAACAAATGGACCAAGTAAAGTCAGCCAAATGCTCGTCAGGGACGCCCTTCTTTTTTCCATTATCGGCCGAGGACTCCCATCTCTTAAGCACACCCCAGTCCTGCCTTCTCTATGCCTCTGACACGCCCCTGTGAACTTTAGTCATCCCTGCGACGGATTGCAGTTGAGGACGCCCAAAGTTGGCTTTCAATTATGCCGATTTGGGTGACCCTGAGAGAAGGACGCCCATCTCCCGATTTGTGTCGGAAGATGAGCGCCCTTCTCTTTCGAAAATGCCCCTGATAAGCACCTACGCGCACCCTACACGCGTCAATTTGGAATTACTGCACGGCCCGGGCGATAATTTTTTACACATGTCCACTATGCGCAATGGAAAATCATTTTTATTTTCTGGCGCACAGCGCTAAACAGGCGATAAAAGGCATTCTACATGCGTAGAGCATTACCACCCGTTAACGCGTGAGACCTTACCGCTAAGTCAATGGGTGGTGGTAAGGTCTCAGACCCAAAACGGACATGCTTCAATTTTCATTTTGCTGCCCATCCATTTTCGGCCAAAATATTAAAAAGGCATTTTTTACAGGTGCGCTGAAAAATTGATCTACGCACATCCAAAACACACGCTTACACTACCGCAGGCCATTTTTCAGCGCACGTTAGTGAAAGGACCCCTCAGTGGTTGAGAAGCCAGTGCATCTTTCCTCAGTCCAACCCAATTTATTAAGTTCATAGTATGAAGTGTTAGATGGGAGTTTTGTGCAAATTTATTATGTACTAAAGCATTTTAGAACTGGCAAGAAATGTGCCTTTTCATATTTACCAAAAATAATTAGATATAGAATACTGCCATGTTAGAATGCCAAGAAGAGGGGCCTCAAAGATCAACTACTTTTTTCAAGCTTAATAGAACCACAAAAAATAACGTAGAAAAGAGCTGGCATCGGGCATGTACTGTTCTTTCCTGGCAGGTAGCCTGAGCCATAAAGCAGCGCATCAGGGCACGATGCACCATCATAGAAACGATCCCAGATACAATGTCTGTAATCATAAATCTGCTGGAATAATTTCACTTCAGAATTTCATTAAATCCTGTCCCAAAGAGAGAAATCACATAGTGGTGATCTTTAGCTGACCACAGGCCAGGGTCGGACTGACAATGGTAGGGGCCCTCCCCCTCCCCGGGCATTAAGGATAGGGTTACCATATTTGAGGAGACAACATATAGTAACATAGTAACATAGTAGATGACGGCAGAAAAAGACCTGCATGGTCCATCCAGTCTGCCCAACAAGATAAACTCATATGTGTATACCTTACCTTGATTTGTACCTGCCTTTTTCAGGGCACAGACCGTACAAGTCTGCCCAGCAGTATTTCCCGCCTCCCAACCACCAGTCCCGCCTCCCATCACCGGCTCTGGCACAGACCGTATAAGTCTGCCCTCCTCTATCCTCGCCTCCCAACCACCAACCTCTCTTCCCCCAAAAGAGGACACGAAAAATAAGAATGGTTGGTGCTCCCCTGCCCCTACACCGCCCCCCCTACAGTTCTCAGTCACGTTGCTTTGCCCCCCCATCCCATCCTATCCCACCACATCATACAGGCAGGGCAAGGCGACTGTGCACACCTGCTATACATCGCCACAGGTAGGCAACACCTGTGCTGTTCACTCTCTCTCCCCCTTTTCTCCACTGAAATCACATTGCAAGAGGAGGAGAGAGTGAAGGGCTGCGTACTGGATTGTTCCCTCCCCCTGCTCCTGCCTAGAGAGCTGACAGATCATGTGAACTGCAGGAGACTGTACAGAGACTCCCACGGTTCATGAGCCATTGGCTCTAGGCAGAGTTAAGAGGAGGAAACAGTTTGGTAAAAAAAAGGACCCTTTACCTGGATATATCTGGTTAGCGGACTAAATATTGCCACTAACTGAATAACTCTAGGAACTCGCTCCACTCATAGATTGCCCTGGTGCTCTCTGGATAGCACCAGGGTGGTCTGTAATCATTTTCAGCGGCATTATCCAGCTAATGCCACTGAAAGTTACCGACTGACCCCAGTCAGCGCACTTATCTGGGTAGCAGGTACTACAATCCACCAGTCCAGATAAATACAGAACCACTACTACTACTACTACTACTTAGCATTTCTATAGCGCTGCCAGGGTTACGCAGCGCTGTACAAGTTTAAACATGGGGAAGGACAGTCCCTGCTCAAGAGAGCTTACAATCTAAAGGTAAAAACTATGTAGTCAGTGTAGGTATCAGGAATGGGAAGGTGGTTAGGCGCCAAAAGCAAGGGAGAAGAGATGGGCCTTGAGTAAGGACTTGAAAATGGGCAGGGAGGGCGCATGGCGTATGGGCTCAGGAAGTCTGTTCCAGGCATAAGGTGATGTGAGGCAGAAGGGGCGGAGCCTGGAGTTAGCGGTGGTGGAGAAGGGTACAGATAGGAGTGATTTGTCCTGAGAGCGGAGGTTACGAGTGGGAACATATGGGGAGAGGAGGGCAGAGAGGTAATGGGGGGCTGCAAATTGAGTGCACTTGAAGGTCAATAGGAGAAGCTTGAACTGTATACGGTAGCGGATCGGGAGCCAGTGAAGCGACTTGAGGAGAGGAGTGATATGAGAGTATTGGTTCACGCGGTAGATAAGACGTGCGGCGGAGTTTTGGACAGATTGAAGGGGGGATAGGTGGCTAAGCGGGAGGCCAGCGAGGAGAAGGTACCGTGAGGTACCCTGCTGCCTGGTCTAACTGTATCACAGATACTGGCCCAGTTACTGCAGGCTGCAGAAAACACAGTATGGGGAAAGGAGTGACCACCAACTCTGGCCACCCCCAAATTTTTCTCCTCCAAAATTTCTTCTGATTTTTTTCTACCTATCAAAAGCCATATCCTTAAGTGACTAGTTGTTTCTATAAAAGAGTTCTCTGGTTCTTTAACCCCTGAAAAATTAACCTCCAAATCCCCCCCCCCCCCCCCCCCCCCCACTTGAAATGGCCTCTGTTCTCCCCAGAAAAATCCATCATCTATTTTCTGAAATGTTTGAGTCTTTCCTCCCTCTCTCCACCCAGCAGCAAACCCTATACATGTTCACCCTTTTACTAAGGCACACTGAAAAATGGCTTGCGGTAGTGTAGGCACGTGTTTTGGGTGCGCGCCGATACGTTTTTTAGTGCGCCTGTAAAAAAAGGTCTTTTTTTTGCCAAAAATGGACGTGCGGCAAAATCAAAATTGCCATGCGTCCATTTTGGGTTTCAGACCTTACCGCCAGCCATTGGCCTAGCGGTAAAGAATCCAGGCGGTAATGACCTACGCGCGCCAAACGCTACTTGGCGTGTGTCCATTACGCGCGCCCGAAAATAACAATTACTTTTCAGACGCACATATCGGACGCACGCCAAAAATGAAATTACTGCAAGTGCCATGTGGTAGTCGGGCGGTAACTCCATTTTGGCGCGCGTTGGGCGTGCGTAGACGCTTATGCGGCTTAGTAAAAAGGGCTCCTTTGGAAGCTCAAGAATAGGTATTAACGTTTGCACCCAGAGTATGTTTATGTTTGTTAAAAATTTTGATATACTGCGATTTCCAGCAGGAGTATTAAAGCGATTTACAATTCTGTAAAATAGCAAAAAGCAATTAAGGAAAAAGAACACCATCATAATAATAGGACAGAAGACATGGTAAAAAGATTAAAAGCAAACTAATCCTATATAATAAAACGCACCTCCAACGTTCTGAAGCTGACTCCGTGGCACTAAAGCCTGAAGCATTCGTGCACTCTGAAAGGATGCATCCATCTCATGAAGTGACATCATGTACTTCCGGGTACGTCACACGCAAAAGATGACCAACCAGAGGTGGGAGGCACAGCGGCGAATGGATCTACCGTTCAGTGGGCCTGCACGCTGAGCTGTGCACGGCAGTGGAGGTTGGACGGTTGGCGGAGGGCCAGAGATTTGGCCGGTATCGTTAGAGGCAGGGGAGAAAGGAGAATCGCTGGGTTTCTGGAGGGGAGACAGGGGAGAGAGGAGCATCGCTGGGTGGCTAGAGGGAGGGCAAAGGAGAGAGGAGAATCACTGGGTGGCTGGAGGGAGGGGCAGGGGAGACAGGAGATTCGCTGGGTGGCTGGAAGGGGGGCAGGGGAGAGAAGAGCATCGGTGGGTGGCTGGGGGGGCAGGGGAGAGAGGAGAATCGCTGGGTGGCGGGAGGGGGGCAGGGGAGAGAAGAGACTCGCTGGGAGGCGGGAGGGGGTCAGGGGAGAGACGAGCATCGCTGGGTGGATACGGGGGGGGCCAAGGAAAAAGGATAATCGCTGGGTGGCTGCAGGGGGAGCAGGGGAGAGAGGAGAATCGCTGGGTGGCTGCAGGGGGGCAGGGGACAGAGCAGACATACTCGCACCCAGCAGTCTCACTCTCTCTCTCTCACACACACACACACTCTCTCTCACACACACACAGTCACTCTCACACACACTCTCTCAAACATACACACTCCGACAAAAACCTTGCTAGCGTCTGTTTCATTTGTGTCAGAAACGGGCCTGATTTACTAGTAACAAATAATAAGACATTTTCATCAGACTCCAAAGCAGTAATTCTGTGGTAGGATGCCAAAGGCACATAAAAAATGCGCTTTTAACAAAATTTTAAATTTAGAAAAAGAGGTTTCAGAACGAATGTCAGGGGGAAGTCTATTCCAAAATTTCTGGGCAAAAGAAGGCTGTTTCAAGTGAACTCATAACGGGCAGTTCTGGAAGAGGATATAACAAGGTGATTGGAATCAAGGGAGCAAAGAGCTCGAGAAGGGGCGTAGGGGACAGTTAAAAAAGAGAGATAAGAAGGAGACCCTAAATGAAAAGCCTTGTGGGTAAGACAAAGAATCTCGAAATGTGAACGAAACTCAACAGGTAACCAGTGAAGATGGATTAGCAGAGGACAGACATGATCAAACCTTATAGTTCTATACAGAAAACAGGCACAGAGCACACAAGCATGTGTGTGGATTAGAGGTTTTTTTTTTAAATAATCAACACATATATTTTATGACTCAGGCTTCACTCCAACAGGCCACACCTCTGGCAATGTCTACTGTGGAATGAAGACTCAAAGCCACTATGAAAGGGGCAAAGCCACACCAACATTGTTAAAAGATTCCAAGATACTAGGAGAGGGGTCAGTGGCATCAACAATGTTTAGAAAATCCCCAAACACTGGAAGATGGATAAGTTGGGACCAACAATGACAGGAAGATCCCAAGGCACTAAGAGAAGGATAAAACAGCACCAACATTGGCATGGAGATCCAAAGGCACCAGGGAAGGGACAAGTAACACCAGGAAGCTCCAACATTAGGAAGAAAACCCCAAGGCATCAGGAAAGGAGTAACCTAGCTCTATTGCTGAACAACCCCCAAGCTGCTAGGGAAGCACTTACAGAGCATCAGGTGAGCCTTCCCTTCAAGAGGAGTAATGCGTAATAATGCATCCAGGTGCAAGTACCATGGTGTCCCTCTATTAAGGAAAAGGCAGTCATGCTCTAAATCATGATCCCAAAGTGCCTAAGAAATTTTCTTCTTAATTATATCTACATACAGATCAATTGCTTCAATTAAAATTGAGAATGTTAATTTCCTACCTGTGTGGAAGCAACCTATGTAAATAATTCATGGACAAATTAAGGTAGATGGGTTTGGATGGAATCCCTGCAGAGCAGTTTTCTGCTGTTTGGAGTCTTGTATCGCGTAAGGCAATCAACACGGAGAAGCATGCTTTTTTTTTTAGTAAGTCACCATCCAAGGTTCACTTCTAGACTAGAATCTGAAACAAATCTATAGCCCTATGCGGAGAGTTATTTTGAATAACAGCTATACTCAAATAACATAGTAGATATTGATGACATCATAATGGTAATTTTGGAATTGGGTGCCTAGGTTATTGTGTAGGAAAGCATCTATTTTGACCCATTTAATAAAGACACGTGGAGGGGCATTTTCGAACGGGGTGGGGCAACCCGTATTATCGAAACAAGATGGGCATCCATCTTTCGTTTCGATAATATGGTCGGGGACGCCCAAATCTAACATTTAGGTCGACCTTAGAGATGGTGGACCTAAATGTTGAGATCGCCGACCTTAGAGATGGGCGACCTCGGTTTTTACCAACAATGGAAACCGAGGACGCCCATCTCAAAAACGACCAAATCCAAGGCATTTAGTCATGGGAGGAGCCAGCATTCGTAGTGCACTGGTCCCCCTGACATGCCAGGACACCAACCGGGCACAACTGTACACCACTGCCATAGCCCTTATGGATGAAGGGGGGTGCCTACATGTGGGTACAGTGGGTTTTAGGGGGGTTTGGAGGGGTCACATTTACCACCACAAGTGTAAGAGGTCCGGGGGAGATGGGCCTGGGTCCACCTGCCTGAAGTGCACTGCACCCACCAAAAACTGCTCCGGGGACCTG
Source organism: Microcaecilia unicolor (assembly GCF_901765095.1). Taxonomy (NCBI): domain Eukaryota; kingdom Metazoa; phylum Chordata; class Amphibia; order Gymnophiona; family Siphonopidae; genus Microcaecilia; species Microcaecilia unicolor. The sequence goes on from NC_044034.1 coordinate 353,021,553, forward strand.
CATACTGCTGTGATGGAGCTGGGTATGACATTTGAGGCTGGCATAGAGGCTGGAAAAAAAGTTTTTACATTTTTTTTGGGGGTGGGAGGGGGTTGGCGACCACTGGGGGAGTAAGGGGAGGTCATCCCCAATTCCCTCTGGTGGTCATCTGGTCAGTTCAGGCACTTTTTCGAGGCTTGGTCGGAAGATGGGCGCCCTTCTCTTTCGAAAATTCACCTGTTAGTAACTAAGTAAATGTAACTAATTACTGTGCTTAAGTAAAAGTTTTATCACTTTTACATGTAAATAAGTACAGAAAAATTTTGTTAAAACTTTGACTTTTACCAAAGTAATAATTTCACCAGTTTTTACTACTTTTGCTTATTTACATGTGATGATTGCAGTAAAAAGTAAAAGCTGAAGCAAGTTGTAAATGATTGATGATGCCTCTGTAAACCAAATGAAGCAGCAAAAACTGGAACAGGGTTTTGCTATTGCAAACCTCGTTACACAAACAGTGGATCGTCTCATCTTAAATTTTGCAGTTCATTGAATACAGCCTATGAGAACAGTGATGTTGCCTATGTTGAACTGATTACTGGTCTCTAGTCAAACAGCCAAACAGAACAGTGATGTTGGGTCACTTTGAAGCGGAGATGAAACTCGTTGAAAATCTTGGTAAACATACATATGTCTCTACTACAAAAGACTGCTGGTCTTCCCATAGAAAATTTACATTGGGCTGACTGTCCACTGGATTGATAGTCTTTAGAGAGGAAGTCTGCTTGTCAGGCCTTAAGGGTTCCCACACGTTTGACATTCTTGCATCAGTTCTTGAAGATAATCAAACAGATTTTGCCATCAGATGAAAAATTGTTAGAGCAACAGCACAATAATTCCAACTTTGTGAAAAGCCTGATGATGACCAAGAATGCAAAGATGAAGATGCAAGTGATGAATTAGACAACATTACTTTATTTATTTATTTATTTATGCCTTCTTGTATCCCACTATCATCCAAAAGCAAGTTTTGGTTCAAAGGGGCTTACAATTTACATTTTAGGTGAGAATTACAATAATATTTTACTGTTATGACATGGAGACGATATCAGTAGTTTATGTAGTGATCTGTAGAATTTTCGGAGAGGTAGTTTTGAAGAGGTAGGATGATAGTTTATGTAGTTATCTGAAGAGTTTTGATGAGGTAGATTTGTAGAGGTTGGACGTTGATCGAGGTGGGACGATAATTTATGTGGTTATCTGAAGAGTTTTGATGAGGTAGATTTGTAGAGGTTGGACGTTGATCGAGGTGGGATGATAATTTATGTGGTTATCTGAAGAGTTTTGATGAGGTAGGGTTGTAGAGATAGGACGTTGACAGCTTATGCAGTTAGCTATAGAATTTTTTGAAGAAGTAGTTTTTCATTTTTTCCTGAATTGAAGATAGTTAGTGATGCTTCATGTGGCTTATGGTATTGAGTTCCACAATTTGGAACCCAGGTAACTAAATCCTGCTGTGTAGATGGTTTTATAGGTTATGCTTCTGCAGTTGGGAAGGTGGAGAAGTAGGTAATCTCTGGTTTCTGGACTTGCATTTCTTGTGGATCAACCATGTCTAGAATATATTCAGGTGCCATTCAAAATAGTATTTTAAAAATGAGGGTGTTTGCTTTGAAGAGTAGTCTTGCCTTGATTTGCAGACAGTGCACTGTTTTCAGCAGTAGAGTTGCTATTTCATATTTTGACTTCTTGAATATTATTTATTTGGATTTTGCTCACACCTTTTTCAGTAGTAGCTCAATGTGAGTTACATTCAGGTATTCTGGATATTTCTCTGTCCCAGGAGGGCTCACAATCTAAGTCTGTACCTGAGGCCATGGAGGGTTAAGTGACTTGCCCAAGATCACAAGGAGCAGCAGTGGGATTTGAAGTGGCCACCTCTGGATTGCAAGACTGGTGCTCTAACCACTAGGCCACTCCTCCACTCTATTAGCCTTGCTGGCGTGTTTTGGATGGTTTGAAATGATTTTATTGTGTTTTCCTTGCACCCTACGTATGCTGCGTTGCAATAGTCTAGTTGTGATAGTATTGTCAATTGTACCATTATCCGGAGTAATTGTCTAGGAAAATTGTCTCTTATCCTTCTCAGTTTCCATAGTGTTTTGAAGCATTTTGATGTTACTGCTGATATTTGACTATTCAGTGATAGATGTTTATTGAGAATAATTCCTAATATTTTTAGTTGTGTTTCGATTTGGTATGCTTGATGATTGATTGTGAAATTTTGGTAAGATGTGGGGTTGTTTGGGCTGGATAGAACCAGGAATGCGGTTTTGTCTCTGTTTAGTTTGAGTTTGAAAGTAGTTGCCCAGTTTTCCATGAGGTCCAGGCCTTTTTTAATTTTATCCATTATTTCTGTGATACTGTTGTGAAGAGGTATGTAGATGGTGACATCATTTGCGTACATGAAGGCATAGAGGCCCATTAATTCCAGTTTTTTTCTGAGTGGCACCATCATTACATTGAACAGTATCGGTGATATTGGAGAGCCGTGTGGTGCCCCACACTCAAAGATCCAAGAGGTTGATATCTGGTTAGACATCTTTACAACATAGGATCTGGTCCTTAGGAAACCATTGAACCATGCTGCCACTGCTCCACTGATTCCCATGTTGTCGAGCAGGGTCATCAGTGTCGTGTGGTCTACTAGGTTGAATGCACTTCACATATCAAATTGTAATAGTAATAAGTTTTGTCCTTGGCATATTAAACTTCTGAACTTTGTTAACAGGGTGGTTATGACTGTCTCAGTGCTGTGTTGTGGTCTGAAGCCTGATTGAAATTTACGAAGGATTGAAAATTGTGTATTCCACACTTCTAATGCAGATGATGATGATAAAGTATTCTTTTCTTTACGGAAGTCAAGAGTTTCAGACAGAGATTCCCTTGATCAATACCTGCACACCCAGTCGGACCTCAGTAGTATTGCAACCTGACCTGATCTGAAGGAACTATTGATCAGGCTGAACAATTCACTTCCTGCTAGTGCAGTGGCTGAACACCCTTTTGGCTGTGCTAGATTGAAGACTTAACAGGCATGCTCATATGAGTGACAGTCATTTTCAAAATTTAGTTTTACAAAAAGCAAAGTGGATTGAATATTAGAGCAATAAAGTTTTTGCTATAAAAACATTAACAATAGTTGCATTCATTGTCGTTGCAATACTTTTACTTTTTACTCAAAAAGTATTATATTAGGCAATAACTTTATTACTTTCACTTTTACTTTTTACTCAAAAAGTATTATATTAGGCAATAACTTCATTACGTTCACTTAACTAAAATTTTTAATGTGTTCCTCACTGTACTTTTAAGTATTAAGATATACATTTATTTTTACTTTTACTTAAGTACTTTTATCTACTATTTTGAACAACATGCCCACCCAAAATCTGGTGTCTGGCTACGCCCCTGTGAGCAATCCTTGTTAATAACTTTCCCTGCAAATGTATTTAAACTCAGTTTGGCCATGCCTTCTGAGATCAGTGAAGACCAATCAGATGTAAACAGGTTTTAAACCAATTTTAAACTCATTTGCCGGTGAAACGTAAATTAAAAGAGCTTGTTGTGAATTTGTATGTCAAGCGCTCTGAGTCCAAAATGGCAATACAACCAGGGTAAGATGAATGCTGAAATTCTCATGTGAAGAAACTGCTGATGAGAAACTCAGGATCAAATTGCAGAACCAAGTACTGGGAAAGAAGAAACGAGTGCCATAGAACAGGAAGATGAGGGAGCAGACAGCAGCCTATGTGAGACTGTAAATTAGCTTTGATGAAGCTCATTAGACTGGAACCTGTATTTGATACGGATGAAAAAGAAAAAGATTAGAGGTGATGTCCTGCACTGGATGCATAAAAATTAATACACGCGTTAATGGGCAGGTTTTTTATTAGAATTTGATAATTACTTGAATTATGGGCAAGGGGTGTAGTGAGTTGAAGAAGTTAATCCACAGGGAGGGAGAGGACAGATTTGTGCAGGAGATGAAAAGGGAATGCTTGAAATTAATACAGTGAGAGATAAGGGGATCTCAGTAGAGGGGGTATGGTGGAGGGGGAGAGAGAGGAAATTAATTCTTGCCAGTTCATTCTGAGTGGATCATAAAGAAAGCAAGGTGGGAGAAGAGGAGGAGGCCTGAACCAATGCCAACTCCAGACCCTGTTCCTTTTATTTTGCTGCACTATATGCCTGGAATACACTTCCTGAGCCAGTACATCAAGCTCCATCTCTGGCTGTCTTCAAGTCTAGACTAAAAGTCCACCTTTTTGATGCTGCTTTTAACTCCTAACCCTTACTCACATGTTTTATCATTCCCACCTTAGTAATTCCCTTATCCCATATTTGTCCTGTTTATCTGTCCTCATTAGAATGTAAACTCTATCAAGCAAGGACTGTTTCTTCATGTTCAAGTGTACAACGCTGCGTACAACTAGCAGCACTATAGAAAAGATAAGTAGTAGTAGTAGTAGACTTTAGGATTCCGGAATCTTGCTACTCTTTGGGATTCTGCACAGAATCTTGATATTCTTTGGGATTCCGGAATCTTGCTACTCTTTGTCCTTATCCCTCATTTGTCCTGTTAGTCCTGATTAGATAGTAAGCTCTGTCGAGCAGGGACTGTCTCTTCATGTTCAGTGTACAGCACTATGTACATCTAGTAGCGCTATAGAAGTGATAAGTAGTAGTAGTAGTAGTCTTTGGGATTCTAGAATCTTGCTACTCTTTGTCCTTATCCATTCCTCTGCTTATCAGCTCAAAGGCACAATTCCTGCTTTTACTTCAGTGGCATTGGTCAGTGATGTTGCACGACTGTGCAACCTTCTGATGGGTGGCCTTCTGATTGGAATATGATTCAGGCAGGCTCTCATCTTCCTCCCAGGACTGGCTTTCCCGGTTCACAAGAGTAAGCCTATGTGCCTCTTTGAAGCATGCTATAACCAGTGGTTCAGTGTCACCTGAAGGGATACTTTCCTTCTTTTTAGCCTCCAGGAGGTGCCTGTGTTCTTTTCCAGACTCCAAGAGACTGAATTTGTTTAAAAAGACCACACACACACACAGGTGGAAGGAAGAGGGAATCAGTAAATTAGGAGGTTATCTCTCAGGATAAGGTGTGCTTCGATCTTGGTTTTCTCATTTTAGTTATCTACTGATGTCTAGGTGCAGGTGAGATAACAAAGAGGTTTCTCTTCACAACTCGTTATTTTCTCTCTTTCCAAAGGCCGTTATTATAGTTCTGGTGCTTTCTCTGTAGCCCTTGGCACATTTCTTTGTTTTTCATGTCTTTGTTATTGTGTAGGTATTCACTCGCAATCTTTTAGTCTTCACTGATACCTGCTTTTTCATCTTGATTTCTGGGCCCTACCCTATTGGGGACATCTTGGACACATCCCACTTGTCTGGACTGGTGTGACATGGACAATAAGGAAGAGAAATTATGTCTTACCTGATAATTTTCTTTCCTTTAGTCCTACTAGACCAGTCCAGAACACGCCCTGATTGTTGTTTCCTCTTATCTGTGCTCTCCTCTGTTCAGGTCACTTAAGATCATTATTATCTTCTCTTCAATGCTTTACTGATGTTCTCCATTTCAGGCATCTCCTGACTCAGTGAAAGATATGTATGCGAGAGGAGCATTTACCTATGTTCTTGGCACAAATTGTGACTGAACATGGCATTTTTCCTAAACTTTCCTTGTCTGCTAACCACCATTGCTTGGCTAGTCAACGCACTTAACAGGCAAGGGCTGCATGAGATCCTTAAAGGGTGAATCACATGGATCTACTTTTGTTTTTTTTTTTGTTACATTTGTACCCCGCGCTTTCCTACTCATGGCAGGCTCAATGCAGCTTACGTGGGGCAATGGAGGGTTAAGTGACTTGCCCAGAGTCACAAGGAGCTGCCTGTGCCTGAAGTGGGAATCAAACTCAGTTCCTCAGGACCAAAGTCCACCACCCTAACCACTAGGCCACTCCTCCACTCCAATGTCCACAACTTCTTCAATGTCACTTTCGGAACCTAACCATTGTACCTCTATCCAGGAAATCTAGATTACCTCAGTCTTGATTGACTGCACTTTTTGTCCTTTAGATTGTAAGCTCCTTTGAGCAGGAACTGTCCTTCTTTGTTAATTGTACAGCGCTGCGCAACCCTGGTAGCGCTTTAGAAATGTTAAATAGTAGTAGCAGTAGTAGTAGACATGTCTGAAAGGACTAAAGGAAAGAAAATTAACAGGTAAGACATAATTTGTCCATAAATGGATTCAATAATGAAATAATAAATTTATAGGGATAGATTGAGTGTTGATAGAATAAGTACAATGTGAAATAACACATGAAGAAGTTATTGGATGGCAGGTGAAATGGGTAAAAATGCACGTTTATAAAAATATTTAAAAAAATAATTTTTGATTTAGTGACACTAATTTTTTTCAATAATTGACTTATTTTTCCCCATGTTTTTGGGTGTCATTATGATGTGTAAGAGTGGCAGGGCTAGGGTTACGAAGTGAAAAGGAAAGGAATGGAGTTATTGGAGAGCAGGAGAGTAGAAGAGTTACAGTTTAGAGTTTGTAAATAAATGGAAAGGATGACAGCGGGATATGATTGACAAAAAGAGATGAAGGAAATCGATACGTTGATGAGGAAGAGATATGGGTGACTGGGAGATGTGAAGTGGATAATTAGTGGAATGATGGGGTGTGGGTTACAGTGGAGTTAGTGCTGGTGATGTACTCACTCTGCTGCTCCCCAGTATCTCTCCACACTCGTCCTTCCCTACACCCCTTCCCGTGCACTCCGCTCCATGGATAAATCCTTCTTATCTGTTCCCTTCTCCACTACTGCCAACTCCAGACTTCGCGCCTTCTGTCTCGCTGCACCCTACGCCTGGAATAAACTTCCTGAGCCCCTACGTCTTGCCCCATCCTTGGCCACCTTTAAATCTAGACTGAAAGCCCACCTCTTTAACATTGCTTTTGACTCGTAACCACATGTAACCACTCGCTTCCACCTACCCTCCTCTCCTCCTTCCTGTACACATTAATTGATTTGATTTGCTTACTTTATTTTTTTTGTCTATTAGATTGTAAGCTCTTTGAGCAGGGACTGTCTTTCTTCTATGTTTGTGCAGCGCTGCGTACGCCTTGTAGCGCTATAGAAATGCTAAATAGTAGTAGTAGTAATTTGAGTAATAGGAAAGGAGTAAGGACATGCATTTCATAGCTCACATTCTGTTCATTAATGCAATTTAATGCACATTAACCTACAAATTAACATAATTACAGTCAATTTCCTCATATTAAAAAGTTCGAGCATGGGTTAGAAAATTATTATTAACAGAAATGTGTGAAACAAACTAAAACGCTCAGCAAAATCAAATTTTTGTATTTTTTCCAAATCTTTTAAACGTGCTGTTCAATAATTCATGCAATAATACATATGTATGGATAGAGAGTATAGAACAATGAATTACAAAACTAAAAAAAAAAAAAACAGGAGGTTGATATACAAATGCATTTATGTGGTCAGCAGCATTATCAAGCACATAAATGCTTTTATTTAAAAATAAATTGCATTATAGAGGCAATTTGAAAAGGATTACAAGCATAAAAAGCAACTTTACTTGTGTAAATCAGGCCATGGGACAATTCTATAACTTGGCACCTTGATGCCACATGCAGAATGCGAGTCCTATAATAGCAATTTGGCCCCAAGATTCCATTATAAAATACTTATGTAAATCGGTATCAAAATTCACATTTGTAGATAAAACTCTTACACCAGGTCTATGGCTGTTATTAGTGGAGGAGTGGCCTAGTGGTTAGAGCACTGCTCTTGCAAGCCCGATGTGGCTGGTTCAAATCCTGCTGCTGCTCCCTGTGACCTTGGGCAAGTCACTTAACCCTCCATTGCCTCAAGTACAAATTTAGATCATGAGCCCTCCTGGGACAGAGAAATATCCAGAGTAGCTGAATGAAATTCACCTTCAGCTACTACTGAAAAAGGTGTGAACAAAATCCAAATAAATTATTTGAGATTCTGTTGCTACTACTTGAGATTCTACATGGAATGTTGCTATAGTAGAGGAGTGGCCTAGTGGTTAGAGCACTGGTCTTGCAATCCAGAGGAAGCCCAAGATGGCCAGTTCAAATCCCACTGCTGCTCCTTGTGTTCTTGGGCAAGTCACTTAACTCTCCATTGCCTCAGGTACAAACTTAGATTGTGAGCCCTCCTGGGACAGAGAAATATCCAGAGTACCTGAATGTAACTCACCTTGAGCTACTACTGAAAAAGGTGTGAGCAAAATCTAAATAAATAAAGTTGGCACTCCTAAGTCTGCTGTACAGTGTATGAAACGTACAGGGGCTTTTTCAATATGACATCTAAGTCCAACTTTGGACATTTTGCTAAAAATGTTCATAATTCAAGTGGGGAATATAGCCATTCTCAAAACACTGGGTTATCACGGGAGCCCTTACCACCACCTGAAAAGGTGGTGGTAAGTGCTCTCCCCCTCCCCCCAAAATGCCATGTGGTAAGAATAATCTTTTTCAGGGGTCTTTTTCAGGAGCTTTTATCCACTGTGGTAAAAACAGCCCCTGCAGAGCCCTTTTTGCCACAGCTTGGTAAAAGGACCCCTAAGTGCAATATTCAGCATTTAATCAGTTATGGGTTACCGCATAAAGATAAGACTGGCTTTTACACAGTCCTGTTTATGCAGTTAACCTGGCCAGTGAACTGCTGAATATTGGTTCTTAACCGGCCAAGTGCCGACACCACTCCTAGAACATCTCCAACAGGGCTGGCCTGAGACAAGATGCCACCTGAGGCGGAGCTAGGATACCCCCCCCCCCCCGGCTGAGATGCTGCCCCCTTCCTACCTCCAGCCCATTCGCAGCGTTGGCCTGCTGCCGGCACCCGCCTCTTCCCTTTACTGCAGCTGCCTGAGCCTCTGACGAAACAGGAAGTTACATCAGAGAGGCAACCGCAGTAAAGGGAAGAGGCGGGTGCTGGCTGCCACTGCCGGGTAACGCTGCGAAGAGGAGATGCCAGGTGCTGGCGGCAGGGCAGCACGTACATGGGAATCGCTGCTGCTGCTGGGTGACACAGCAAAGGGGAGATCAGATGCCACTCCAGAGGCCCCCCTCCTCAGGTGGCCGAATGATCAGGCCGCACCTTACCCCCAAAGTAGCCGGCTTCCAGTTCAGAGCTAACCGGTTATTTTTAGCTGCACTAACCGGTTAAATTCTACTGATGATTAGCAGTTATCCTCAAACAGGTGTTTTAACTGGCCAGGAGCCGTTTCTGGTGCATTAAATGGCTTTGATTATCTTTTTGTCTCTGTGTGAACATTAAAGTCCATCACACACATATAGACAAACTGAAATCCCATTTCAGAGTCACAACGTATTTCAGAATTCCTCTCCTCTTTACTTGGTGAACATCCAAACCTATGGAGATGAACCAGTGACCTACGGTTTTATGAGCATATCTGAACAGATACATGACAAGTGATGCTAGTTTGCTGGCTGGTGTAATTGCATTTAATTAGATAAGATTTATGACCTGCCTAGTTAATTTACAATGTCAAGGCTGAACACTTGAAGCAGCCTGATTTGTAGTTAATTTCAAATTATTACAATTTCTTTATGTGCTATTATCAAAGTCATTCTAGAGGGATGAACCGCACGCTTCTGACTTATGATCCCAATGTGTCTTCAGCACATCAGCGACTTGCTCTCTCAGCAAAGAGTGGCACAAAAAAGTACCATATAGTTGCATTTTAAATATAATAGCCCTTGGGCTGCCTAGGATTTCATACATACAGCCAGTTTGGGGTTGAAGACAGCTACCGAAGCATTGTTCACAGCTGTGGAGAGGAAAGAATTTCAGCCAGTGCTCAATGTTGACACCTACTGGTTGGAACTCAGGTGCAAGAATGCTAGCTATTGTGAAGGGAGTTGCAATCTCCGGTTCCCACTTCAAGACTATTACTGCATTGGTGAGGCACAACAAGGCTATGAAAACAGAGTGGAGGAGTAGCCTAGTGGTTAGAGCATTACAGCCCCATTCAAATTCTGCTGCTGCTCCTTGTGACCCTGGGCAAGTCACTTAATCCTCCACTGCTCTGGTACATAAGTACATAAGTACATAAGTAGTGCCATACTGGGAAAGACCAAAGGTCCATCTAGCCCAGCATCCTGTCACCGACAGTGGCCAATCCAGGTCAAGGGCACCTGGCACGCTCCCCAAACGTAAAAACATTCCAGACAAGTTATACCTAAAAATGCGGAATTTTTCCAAGTCCATTTAATAGCGGTCTATGGACTTGTCCTTTAGGAATCTATCTAACCCCTTTTTAAACTCCGTCAAGCTAACCGCCCGTACCACGTTCTCCGGCAACGAATTCCAGAGTCTAATTACACGTTGGGTGAAGAAAAATTTTCTCCGATTCGTTTTAAATTTACCACACTGTAGCTTCAACTCATGCCCTCTAGTCCTAGTATTTTTGGATAGCGTGAACAGTCGCTTCACATCCACCCGATCCATTCCACTCATTATTTTATACACTTCTATCATATCTCCCCTCAGCCGTCTCTTCTCCAAGCTGAAAAGCCCTAGCCTTCTCAGCCTCTCTTCATAGGAAAGTCGTCCCATCCCCACTATCATTTTCGTCGCCCTTCGCTGTACCTTTTCCAATTCTACTATATCTTTTTTGAGATACGGAGACCAGTACTGAACACAATACTCCAGGTGCGGTCGCACCATGGAGCGATACAACAGCATTATAACATCCGCACACCTGGACTCCATACCCTTCCTAATAACACCCAACATTCTATTCGCTTTCCTAGCCGCAGCAGCACACTGAGCAGAAGGTTTCAGCGTATCATCGACGACGACACCCAGATCCCTTTCTTGATCCGTAACTCCTAACGCGGAACCTTGCAAGACGTAGCTATAATTCGGGTTCCTCTTACCCACATGCATCACTTTGCACTTTGCCTTTTAGTAAACTGCATTAAGCATTAATGCACACTTAGGGCCTTAATTTATGCTCCTAAAATTTATGCTCCTAAATTTGGACTCCTAAATTTACGCTCCTAAAATTTATGCTCCTAAATTTATGCTCTTAAATTACAAGCATAATCTATGCTCCAAAATGCACTTACCACCGCTAAAAATGCCATATCACAGGCATAAACTTTATAGAATAAGGCCCTTAGGGCTCCTTTTACAAAGCCGTGGTACTGATGTCCGGTGGCGCTACCACTAAGAATGAGTTGATTTCATAGAAGCCTGTTTCAGCTTGTTAAAGGAGCCCTAAATGCGATGAAGCTCATTCAGTTCCTGTGGGCTTCGTCGCATTTGCTGAGTGGGAATCGGTACCGTGGTTTTATAAAAGGAGCCCTTAATGTGGCGAAAAAAGGGCTCACCATAAAACGTGTTAAAGCATTTTGCGATAATTTGTCAGCATGTGCTAATCGCACATTATTTATTTATTTTGTCATATTTTGGGGACGGTATGTGTCATGGGCAGGGAACAGGTGTGGGAATGTTATCAAGCTAGCGTGTTCACATTAACGCACACTAACTGGATAATGCAGGCTTAACAGGGGAGCACTTAGGGCTCCTTTTACTAAACGGTGGTAAGCCCAATGGGGGCTTACCGCTATCTAAACAGGAAATACCGCCAGGCTACTGCAGCAACCAGGCGGTACTTCCCACCCCTAGCGAGCCGTCATTTCCGACACTCCAAATATTTATTTATTTTTGTAGCATCTGAGTGTACCCGGTGGTAATGGGATTGCCCCCCCCCCCAAAAAAAAATGGCTGCATAGGAAATGCTTTACTTGCCACCTGGCCATTTCCTGTAGGAAACCGAGACTTCCCTTTTACCAGCTACGGTAAAAAGGGGTCTCAGCACCCCGACATCAATTAACCCCGGAAACGCCACACATGGTAGGAAATAAAAAAAATAATTTTTCCTGGCAGTGTGGGCACCCTCCAAATCTGAAGTTACCTCCAGAGGGTGCGCTAGCCTGGCAGTAGTCTCATTTTGGCACACGCTGCGCGCATGAAGTGCCTACCATGCCTTTGTAAAAGGGCCCCACACTTAATAATACAATCATACTAGTAACATACTATACATCTGCCCTTCTTTTTAAAAAATGTTCCCCCTGTTTACTAAGCTGCAGAGCAGCAGAGTGGAGGAGTGGCCTAGTGGTTAGAGCACTGGTCTTGCAATCCAGAGGTGGCCGGTTCAAATCCCACTGCTGCCCCGCGTGATCTTGGGCAAATCACTTAACCCTCCATTGCCTCAGGTACAAACTTAGATTGTGAGCCCTCCTGGGACAGAGACATATCTAGTCTACCTGAATGCAACTCACCTTGAGCTACTACTGAAAAAGCTGTGAGCAAAATCCAAATAAATTATTTGAGATTCTGTTGCTACTATCTGAGATTTTACATGGAATGTTACTACTATTTGAGATTCTATATGGAATGTTGATATTATCTGAGATTCTACATGGAATGGTGCTACTATTTGAAATTCTGTTGCTTCTATTTGAGATTCTACATGGAATGTTGCTATAGTGGAGGAGTGGCCTAGTGGTTAGAGCACCGGTCTTGCAATCCAGAGGTGGCCGGTTCAAATCCCACTACTGCCCCTTGTGATCTTGGGAAGTCACTTAACCCTCCATTGCCTCAGGTACAAACTTAGATTGTGAGCCCTCCTGGGACAAAGAAATATCCAGTGTACCTGAATGTAACTCACCTTGAGCTACTACTGAAAAAGGTGTGAGCAAAATCCAAATAAATAAATGCCAACACAGCCCATTCAAAGTGAATGGGCTGTGTTGGCACTAGCATGGCTTATTAAATGTGGGGGAGGGGGGGTTGATGTTTCATCCACAACTCAAAATAATTTACATCTTCACAAGCCAATTTAAGTTTATAGAATATGCTCAGTGCCGTTCTTACGACTAAAATTTAAGTGCACCCATTTAGGCCACCTAAAACCAGGCAGCCTTAATATCTGCACCTAAGATTTGGCACAGATCGAGTGTTTTCCATAACAGTGCGCATAGTTTTTTGAAACGTCCACAACCTACCCATTCCACGCCCATGGCCATGCCCCCTTTTCAACTGCGTGCATTAGAATTTACACGCACCGCATTGTAGAATACGCCTAGAAAGTTGTGTACGTAAATTCTAATTAAAGCCAATTAGTTCCACTAATTGTATTTTCAGTACCAATTATCGGCACTGATTGTCTTGCTGATCGGTTAAGTTGCGCGCACAATTTGGCCATGCGGCCATATTAGCGTGCACAACTTAAGGTGCCATATATAGAATTTGGAGGTTTACAGCTTCAAATTATTGTATCCGCTACATCATTTGCTAATTTGTACTGGTACCATAAGCCTTTGCAAATAGATGACTTTTAAAAAGTCTTTTAAATTGCCTTGCACCAGTAATTGTTTGTATGCATAAATATAAGTACATAAGTATTGCCATACCGGGAAAGACCAAAGGTCCATCGAGCCCAGCATCCTAGTCACGACAGCGGCCAATCCAGGCCAAGGGCACCTGGCAAGCTTCCCAAACATGTAAACATTCTATACATGTTATTCCTGGAGTTGTGGATTTTTCCCAAGTCCATTTAGTAGCGGTTTATGAACTTGTCCTTTAGGAAACCGTCTAACCCTTTTTTAAACTCTGCCAAGCTAACCGCCTTCACCACATTCTCCGGCAACGAATTCCAGAGTTTAATTATGCGTTGGGTGAAGAAAAATTTTCTCTGATTTGTTTTAAATTTATTACACTGTAGTTTCATCGCATGCCCCCTAGTCCTAGTATTTTTGGAAAGCGTGAACAGACGCTTCACATCCACCTGTTCCACTCCACTCATTATTTTATATACCTCTATTATGTCTCCCCTCAGCCATCTCTTCTCCAAGCTGAAAAGCCCTAGCCTCCTTAGTCTTTCTTCATAGGGAAGTCGTCCCATCCCTGCTATCATTTTAGTCGCCCTTCGCTGCCTCATGCTAACCGACAAACACTGGCTTAGCGTGTGAGCCCTTCCCGCCTACATAATGGGTGGCAGTAAGGGCTCATGGGCTCATCCAGTGGTTCCCAAACCTTGTCCTGGAGGCACCCCAGCCAGTCAGGTTTTCAGGATATCCACAATGAATATTCAGGAGAGAGATTTGTATGCGGTGGAGGCAGCGCATGCAAATTCCCTTCATGAATATTCATTGTGGATATCCTGAAAACCTGACTGGCTGGGGTGCTTCCAGGGCCAGGTTTGGGAACCACTGGGCTAATTAGTTTTAATAGCCACAAGCTAACGCCAAAATTAACATGTGGCCATTAATACCCAAAATAAGAATTTTGGCCATTTACCCCAGCAGTAAAGATGGCAAAAGCGCACAGTAATGAGCAGCTTAAGGGCACACATGGAGAGACATAATCGAACGCGAATGCCCATCTCCATGGGCGTCTATCTCCGAGAACGGGTATGTGAAGGGGCAGGACAAACCGTATTTTTGAAAAAAATGGGCGTCCATCTTTTTTCCGATAATACGGTTTGCGCCCGGCAAATGCATCGGATTTCTGCGGATTTGAGCTGGGCGGTTTCGTTTTTCAGCGAAAATGGAAACCGAAGGCGACCAGTTCAAAAATGACCAAATCCAAGGCATTGGTTCGTGGGAGGGGCCAGCATTTGTAGTGCACTGGTCCCCCTCACATGCCAGGACACCAACCGGGCACCCTAGGGGACACTTGTAATCCCCCCCAAAACCCACTGCCCACAACTCTACACCATTACCATAGCCCTTATGGCTGAAGGGGAGCACCTAGATGTGGGTACAGTAGGTTTGGGGGGCGATTTGGAGCGCTCCCATTTACCACCACGTGTAATAGGTAGGGGGGGATGGGCCTGGGTCCGCCTGCCTGAAGTGCACTGCACCCACTAAAACTGCTCCAGGGACCTGCATACTGCTGTCATGGATCTGGGTATGACACTTAAGGCTGGCATAGAGGCTGGCAAAAAAAAATTATAGTTTTTTTTGGGTGGGAGGGGGTTGGTGACCACTGGGGTAGTAAGGGGAGGTCATCCCCCATTCCCTCCGGTGGTCATCTGGTCAGTTGGGACACCTTTTTGAGGCTTGGTCATAAAGAAAAAGGGGCCAGGTCGGCCAAATGCTCATCAGGGCCGGCTTTCTTTTATCCATTATCGGCCGAAGCTGGCCAGCTCTTAACCACGCCCCGCCTTCGGTACACTGCGAACACGCCCCCTTGAACTTTCGCTGGCTCTGAGACAGAAAGGAGTTGAAGCCAGCCAAAATCGACTTTCAATGATACCGATTTGGCTGGCTTTAGGAGAAGGCCGGCCATCTCCCGATTTGTGTCGGACGATGGCCGGCCTTCTCATTCAAAAATAAGCAGGTTAGTCTTCTATAATGGAACCCAGGCACCCAGATTCTGTTCTAGAATAAAGCCTCACCTCATAGCATCATGGAGCCTAAAGGGGAAGGTATCTGCTTATAGAATCATCCCACAATGATCCCGGGATCATTCAGCTTGAGATTAACACGGGGACTTTTGCTGATCTGTAAACTCGGTTTAAGATGACATACAGGACAGAGTAAAAAGATGATAACCATGAACAACTTGAAAAAGGCTATAGGGTTTTCCTGAACAGTTGTAGCATCCGTGCTTTGGAACCAGAAGGGTGCAGAGTCAGACCCCAGCATCATTCATTGAAAACTCAGGCTTAGCATGACAGGCATGGGACCTTTATTATGGGTTTGCAACATAGAAATTTCAGTGGTTTATATTTTTTTCCTTAAATATTCATGTCTCTGGTAACCTAGCCACTGTTTCTCCTTGTACTCTGAAAATCTTTATTTAGTTTCTTATGCTTGTACAGTGATTATTTTTTTTAAATAGATACGGCAATTACAAAGTCTTTTAAAGATTTCTCATTTCTCATTTTCACTTTGAATTGACTTTGCTCTAAGACTGAATGAACTGATTGATTAGAGGGGCTACATTTAATTTGGTCTAGACACGGTGAAGTTTATTACCCTTGCATAGCAAAGCAGTTTAATTCCTAGTGAAGAAAGAAATATGAAAATAGATCTCAACACACAGGGCAAGATTCAGATGCTCAGGATTAGGTGTCTGCCCCTTAAACAGAAGGGGGTACAAAGGTTACAGGAAAGGCTGGATCTGTCCATCACTCATAGGAGCCGACTCTGTGAGTGCTTCAGC
Source organism: Microcaecilia unicolor (assembly GCF_901765095.1). Lineage (NCBI taxonomy): Eukaryota > Metazoa > Chordata > Amphibia > Gymnophiona > Siphonopidae > Microcaecilia > Microcaecilia unicolor. The sequence continues at coordinate 353,037,875 of NC_044034.1, forward strand.
ACCCCCAATATTGAGAAAATTCCTTGTATGTGTCCAAGGAAGGGTTATTTCCACTGGGCTTAGCACCCCCCAATAATTTTGAAAAGTTGGCTCCTATGCCATCACTTATGATTTGAGACAAACGTTTGGTCTTGATGCAGGCATTTCCTTCTGTTTCTATGGGGCTTCTAGCTCAATAGGAACCAGCCTCTACTAGGCTATGGCTCCCTGAGCTTTTATTTCCAATTGCCTGGGGTTCCTTGCCTCTATCTCTAATATTGCAGTGACAGTTCTTGACCAGAGTACATAAACTACAGCCTGTTTCCAGAATCAGGTAACTGTAGATCCTTAGCTTGGCCACTAGAGGGCAATTATATAACAGGTGCCTATTTACCTGTATTTTTTTTTTTTTTTGTTACATTTGTACCCTGCTCTTTCCCACTCATGGCAGGCTCAATGCAGCTTACATGGGGCAATGGAGGGTTAAGTGACTTGCCCAGAGTCACAAGGAGCTGCCTGTGCCTGAAGTGGGAATCGAACTCAGTTCCTCAGGACCAAAGTCCACCACCCTAACCACTAGGCCACTCCCCACTCCTCCACTGTTCCTACTATTTGAGATTCTACATGGAATGTTGCTATTCCACTAGAAGTCGGCCCTTGCAGATCACCAATGTGGCCGCGCAGGCTTCTGTGAGTCTGACATGTCACAGAAACAGAAGCCTGCCACAGCCTTCTACATGGAATGTTGCTAGTGGAATAGCAACATTCCATGTAGAATCTCCAATAGTATCTATTTTATTTTTGTTACATTTGTACCCCACGCTTTCCCACTCATGGCAGGCTCAATGCGGCTTACATGGGGCAACGGAGGGTTAAGTGACTTGCCCAGAGTCACAAGGAGCTGCCTGTGCCTGAAGTGGGAATCGAACTCAGTTCCTCAGGACCAAAGTCCACCACCCTAACCACTAGGCCACTCCTCCACAGATTTAGCCAAGGGAAGTCTTGGCTTCCAAGGATACTAGCTTGACAGGTAAAACATGTACCTGTAATTAAGTCAAGAGCTGGTTGTAAAGACATATGTCTAAATGTTGGAGATACATGAGAGTGAAACAATAGCAAATCAGATTCACTATGCACCTGTAATACACACCAAAACCACTCATGTTTTTGTATCTGGAGCAATTGAGGGTTAAGTGACTTTGCCCAAGGTCACAAGGAGCTACAGTGGGAATTGAACCCAGGTCACCAGGATCAAAGCCCACTGCACTAACTATTAGGTTATTCCTCCTCCTATGTGTAAGGGCTGCCCTGACTCCACTTAAGTATATGCAGGGCTTTTTTGAGGGGGTACTCGGGGGTACTGAGTACCGGCACCTTTTCCAGTGTCTGCTAAAATTGACCCATGGACCACAAGTTTTAATGAAAGAGCTCAGGCTCAAGACACCAGTTCTGCCTTGTCATAGATTCTGTGACTGGTTGCAGGGGGCCTGGCTATTGTGGGGTGGGTCCCTCAGTGATCACCCCTCCCCTGAAGGGTGGCCTGGCATCTGAGTACCGGCACCTTTTTTGCTAGAAAAATTGCACTGAGTATATGCCAACCTGTAACTATGATTTGGATTATTCTTTTCCCAATGTGCATCACTTTGCATTTGTCCACATTAAATTTCATCTGCTATTTGGAGGCCCAGTCTTCCAATGTCCTAAGGTCTTCCTGCAATTTTTCTCAGTCCGTATGTGTTTTAGGAACATTGAATAGTTTTTGGTCATCTGCAAGTTTAATCACCTCACTTGTCATTCTGATTTCCAGATCATTTATAAACATGATAAATAGCCCCAGTCCCAGTACAGATCCCTGAGACACTCCACAATTCACCCTCCTCCACTGAGAAAAATGGCCATTTAACCCTGCCTTCTGCTTTCTGTCCAATAACCAATTTCTAATCCACAACAGAGCATTGCCTCCCATCCCATGACTCTTACCAACGATTGTCATATATTGATCATGTTTTTCATAATCCTCATTGCTATCCCTAATCTTTTCCTCTCCATATGTTCCTCTTCATCTTCCTATGCCTACCTCCCTACGCCCATTCCCTTTTACACCTTATTCCTCCTATATTCAATTTAATTCTACACCCAATTCCTCCTTTGTTCAATTTACTTATCTGCTAACCCATTATTATTACGCTTACTACAAATTGTATATTACGTTTACTACAAATTGTATATTCCTCATACGACTTGTAATTCTTTTATTGTTACTTTGTAAGCCGCATTGAGCCTGCCATGTGTGGGAAAGCGTGGGTACAAATGTAATAAATAAATAAATAAATAATTTTCTCAGGAGTCTCTCATGAGAAACTTTGTCAAAAGCTTTCTGAAAATCTAGACACACTAGAGAAAAGGGGAAAATGAATGGGACTTGATATACCGCCTTTCTGTGGTTTTTGCAATTACATTTAAAGCAGTTTACATAGTATATACAGGTGCTTATTTGCACTACATCAGCCGGCTCACCTTTATCCACATGTTTATTTATGCCTTCAAAGAAATGAAGCAGATTGGTAAGACAAGACTTCCCTTGGCTAAATCTGTGCTGACTCTGTTCCATTAAACCATGTTTGTCTATGTGTTCCATAATTTTATTCTTTATAATAGTTTCCACTATTTTGCCTGGCACTGACATCAGACTTAATGGTCTGTAATGTTCCGGATCACCCCGGAACCTTTTTTTAAAAATCTACATTATATTGGCCACCCTCTAATCTTCAGGCACTATGGATTATTTTAACAACGGGTTGCAGATCACTAACAGATCAGCAATTTCATGTTTGAGTTCTTTCAGTATGTTAGGGTGCATGCCATCTGGTCCAGGTGATTTACTACAATTTGGCTCAGTACACCTTCCAGGTGATATCACATCTTATTGAATTAGGGTGGAATAATTTATGTCATGGTCCACTTAAGGCAGGGAGCATACAAAAAAATGCATTTAGGAAAATCAGTAGTTTAATGACAAGTATAGATTTGAAATTCCCCAATTTAGATGTTATGATTATATGGTATGGGAAGAAGTACAAGTTAAACTTCAGATGTTAAAATGTTTATTGCTCAAGTATGAATAAAATACTATAAACAGAATTTGCTAAAATGTGTGTTTCAAACATTATATTTTAAAAAACAATGTTCGGTCGTTTTGTGTCTTTTAAAACCACTTCCAATAAGTTGCTTGCAAAAGTACAATTTTTATATTGCTGGTTAGGTCAAGTGAGTCTGTCTTCTCTTTTGAAACAAGCTGCAGCATGAACTACTAAACTTCTACATCAGAGTGATCAGTAAGTGTAACCAATAACTTTTTTTTTTTAAATTTCTTTATTTATACACTAGTAAAAAAGCCCCGTTTGTGATGCAAATGAAACGGGGGCTAGCAATGTTTTCTTCTGTGTGCATGTGGGAGTGTGTGTGTCCCTGCCCTCTGGCCTCTCTCCCCTCCCCCCTCTGAGTCCTTCACTGTTACAGAGCCAGGGATTTGATTTCGTGCTCTGCTGTTTTCCTTCACTGACTGTGTTACAGAGAGGGCGGGGCAGACACTCATAGGGAAACCGGATATCTCGCCCCCTTTACACTTCCGGCTGGAGGCTTCATAGAACGTTGGTGTTGCTTTTTATATAGAGAGATTTCACATATACAGTACCAAGAACACCTCTTGTACAACTTAGGAGAACAGTAAGTACATCTTTACACAGGAAACCACTACCCCCAACTTACACTCCCACCTCCTATATTAGTCCACAACGGAAGCTAGAGACCAAGCCACTATTCTGGGGAAAAAAAAGTAAACTATAATACATTCCAACACAAAAGAGACTCTGAAGGGAGATGTGGAAGACAATCATATCTGAGGTGTAGATGCAATCTCCACTCCAGGTGACAGAGAAGGAGCACCCCCGCCCCCCCCCCCCCCCTGGAGTCCAGGAACGCTTTCAGCTGCAAAGGTTCAAAAAACACATACTTTACAGCAGGGGCGTAGCCAGCCTTCCGTGGGGGAGGGGTCCAGAGCCCGGGGGGAGCGGCCACATTTTAGCCCGCCCCCCGGCGCCGCCCCCCCCCCCACCGCCGACATTGCCGCCCCCCCTCCCGCCGCGAACCCACCGCCGCTGCAGCCTACCTTTACTTTTGCTAGTGGGGGATCCCACTCCCCGCCAGCCGACGTCTTCTTCTCAGTCGCTTCCTGCTCTTCAATTTGTTTGCTGACGTCCTACGTGCAGGACGTCAGACTCAGAGAACAGAACTATTCTCTGAGTCTGACGTCCTGCACGTACAATTACGTGCAGGACGTCAGCAAACAAGTTGAAGAGCAGGAAGGACTGAGAAGACATCGGCTGGCGGGGAGTGGGATCCCCCGCCAGCAAAAGTAAAGGTAGGCGGCGGCGGGGGCGGGTTCGCCGGGAGGGGGGGTCCTGGGGTGAATCTGCGGGGGCCCCGGCCCCGGCCCCCTCAGGCCTCACGTAGCTACGCCACTGCTTTACAGCATTCAACTTCACCACACATTTACAGGGATAATTTAGCCAAAAAAGGCCCCCCCCAATTGAAACACAGTGGGGCGCAGCTTAAAAAAAGCTTGTCGCCTCCTCTGCGTTACCTTGGTCACATCAGGATACATCCGTACTTGAACATTCAAAAACTTTTCTTTCCGATACTTGAAAAATAACTTCAGTATCCAATCTCTATCTAACTGGGAAACAAATGTCACTATAAGAGTGGCTCGCTCCCGCCGCTCCTCTTCACCCTCCAACTCCCGAATAAAGTCCAAGGTGTCAAACCGCACAGCAGACTCCACAATATCAGCCTGCTCGCCGTGAGCCACTCGCTTAAAAGGTTGCAAATAGTAAATCTGCGAGATAGGCGGGCATGCCGGTTCAGACACCTTCAACACTTCAAAGAGCTATTTTTTAAAAGTCAGAATCGGTGCAGTCAGCTGTTGTTTAGGAAAATTGATCACTCGCAGAGTGTTTGCCCTCTGCCGATTTTCAAGAGCCTCAATCTTCCTATGCAACCATTTATTTTCTTTAATAATGGTTGTTTGTACCGATTGTACTGACTTAATGGCCAAATCATGTGCCATTTTTAATTGCTGTCCCAATTGTGAAACAGTCTCTGTTGGAAGCTGTGAGGCCTGCGACAGTAATAACATTTTCATGGATAACCAATAACTTTTATATGCATATAACTTTCTGCTTTCTGGATTTGTTTCTTGTTTAAAATTTCCAATTATTTTCTCAGGACCCGAGGCAACCTGGCTTTTACCAAAGGAAAATCCTGCCAAACAAACATTATTATGTTAATTTCTCAGGTATCCAGCCAGATTCAAAGAAATCAGCGCTTTGATGAAAGTACGCCATTCAATGACTTTTTTTGTATAGTTTTAATTGACCTTAGCGATGTTCATTGCCAACAAACATTATTTTTTATGACAATGTAAGCAACATCTGTTTCTTCATTGGTCAACTCTAATGCCTTACTTAACTTTTACAAAGAGCTTTAAATATATATGATAGAACTTATCTTTTTAAATCCTTTTTATGGGATGTCCAGGTTGGCATGTCTCAAATTGCATTAGTATTTTAGAACGGAATCTGATGATGTAGAGGTTGTCCTCAAATGCATTTCGGAAATGGACGTTTATCTGCGGAGTTGCACGCTGCATAAACATTTATTTTAGGGAAGAAACTAGAAAATTTCAATGGGTCAAAAGCAAGCATATTAAATATACATGCACGGTTATCTTGGCCAGTTTAAAAATATAAACTTGTATGCTCCCGACAAATGTCACGTAGGGCTCTGTTTACTAAGGTGCGCTAGCGTTTTTAGCGCGCGCACAAAATTAGCACATGCTAACTGTGTGGGCGCCCAAAAGGAATATTGTGGGCGCTACACAGCACACACTAAAAGCACTAACGCACCTGTAGCGCGGCTTAGTAAACAGGGCCCATAGAGTTGTATCCGTTGCCAGTTTCTCTTTTTTGGGGGGGAGGGGGGCAAAAACAATTGGGGGATAAAGGGGGCATCCTCCTCTAATCCCTCCAGTGGAGTGTTGCTCCACTGGAGGAATTTGTCAAACTCTAAGCATGCTTGGCGGCACGTGTAAATCTTGACATCAATCTGTTGGCACATCAACATTTGTTCCCTTTCTGAAATGAGGAATAAACATGTATCTTCTAGGAACGTTCTAGTCCCACCCAAAACTCATCAAGACCATGCCCCCTTGACGTTTGCGTGCATTTGGATTTTTGACGTGCGTATTCCAGCTTTGTAAAATGAAAATGCAGACATTTGTGCAAGGCATTTGTGCATTCACTCTGCAGCCCCTCACTACCTCTCCACCCTCATCTCTCCTTACACTCCCTCCCAGGAACTTCGTTCACTAGGCAAATCTCTCCTAATTGCACCCTTCTCCTCCATCGCTAACTCCAGACTCCGTTCCTTTTGGCTCACCGCACCTTATGCCTGGAATGGACTTCCTGAGCCCGTTACGACTAGCTCCATCCCTGGCCACCTTCAAATCCCAGCTTAAGGCCTACCTGTTTGATGCTGCTTTGACTCCTAACTTGTCACTTACTCGTAACCTTTATCTTGTCCTCCTCTCTTCAATAGCCCCTTTTCCCTATGTGTCCTTCTGTCTTTCTTACCCTTATCCTTATTGGTCCTGTCTGTCTGTCCTAATTTAGATTGTAAGCTCTGTTGAGCAGGGACTGTCTTTTTTTCATGTTCATTTGTGAAGCGCTGCGTACGACTTGTATCGCTATAGAAATGATTTATAGTAGTAGTAGCAAATATTTAAGTACTGGTTTATGCAGGTCTAAAATGTGAATGGCCATTCTAAAATAAGTGCCGATAGTGTGATGAAATATGTACTAACCTGTGTACACAATCTCAGTTACTTACCTCTTTTTCTTTGTCTCTCCCCAGAGGCGTTCGTGCATTGGGCACCTTGCCTCAGGACCTCAGGATCTCAAGAACAGGTAAGCACCTTGTTTTGTCTTTCAGCCTATCTTTAATAAATAAATACGAGAAATAACTCCTTATAAATGTTTGTGAGAAGCTTGTTGTGTTCCTTCTTTAGGAGCAACCTCTGTTTAACATAACTGACCACATAAAATAACAGATAATTTTGAGTCCCTATCTAACTCCAGTCTTTTCATGCTCTCTCACCATTCATCGTTCTTAATAACTGGACTATTCAGTAGTGCTGGAAGAAGCCACTGTAAAATAAATTTTAGCCTCAAAATCTATTACGCCACTACCTTCTCCTACAGAAGTACACAGATATGGAATGGGTTACCCCCAGCCCTAAAAACTATGGACAATCTAAGCAACTTTCGCAAATCTCTGAAGACACCTCTCTTCAATAGAGCCTACAAAAAGAACCCTTAAAGACACAAATCACCTCCTAAACTATCCTTTCTAACACCATCTTCTCTAATTCCTCATCCATCTTCTGCATACTATTGATTGTATCCAATATCCTGTCATGACTTTGTCATAACAACACTCTGTAAGCCACATTGAACCTGCAAATAGGTGGGAAAATGTGGGGTACAAATGCAATAAATAATACTAATACTACTACTAATAATAATAATATTACCACTTTGCTCAGTTTCTATTATGGAGTGTATTAAACTTGCCATTGTTGTTGATATATTTTCTTTGTTGGAGAGTGTCTCATTTTGATGAGTTAATCCTATTGTTAGGGTCAAACATTTTTATTACACAAAATTGGAATATTTTTCTAGCCCAATGTAATATAGGCCCGGCTGTGTATGCTTCCTGAAACTTGAGGTATTTAAAATAATCAGCTCTAAGATAAACGAACAAATAATTCAATGTTGGGCATCTGATTCTCTTATTTTAACTATTTGACTTCATAAATTAGTCTTTCAGTTTGGTAGTCACTCAGATCTATAGAGTTATATGTATTTTTAGTGCTCCTTTAAACCAAAATATTAAATTTACCTCAGTCACTTTTTTTTTTTTTTTTTTTTTTAGTTTTAAACAATTTTATTGATGACCTATCACAGACAATACAATATTCATACGCTATGTTCAAGATACATCAGGAAACAAATGAACAACTTGTAATCATAACATAGAGGTAGCCATCACTTTTCTCTTTAGCTTCCTCCCTCCCTACTCCCAGCTATTTTAACAGAATTCTGGGTTATCAGTTTCTATTTCAACATAGCCTGTCATAGAAATTCACAATTTTCTTTAAAATCCTTTTATAGACTACTACTACTATTTAGCATTTCTATAGCGCTACAAGGCGCTATACTGATTCACAAATAATATAGATGGCATTTAGCATCAATTATTGCTTCACTATCAGATTCTTTCAGGCATTCAAAAATAACTACATATTTCTAAGACATTTTGCTATTAATTTTAAACAAATCTTTAGCTTCCTATTTTATATACTTTCCTTGTAGACTAAAAAAAACCACCTCATTGTTGACATTCCAGAAAGTCACTCAGTCACAATCAATCTGTTTTCATTACACATTAAACACTTCCTTATTTAATATTCCTTTCTCATTGCTGCTATATTGCTTCATTTTGATCAAATAAAACCACTTTTGCAGCCTTGAATTGCTTCTTATACAAGCAAACCCCCAGCTCGCCCTTACTTTTTCTACAGTATCACAGCTTCCTGCCTTGCAGAGCACAAGATTGCAGCAGCATGAGACCCCTTGAGATTCTTCTGAAACAATACAGTTCCCAAGCACTGCTCTAATTCCTATTGTAATTTCTTCCAGCTCCATGCATCAAACATACTCACTCACCCACTCAAACTAACACAATCATACCACTTTGTTTTTAATGTGTTGGCTTCCTAGTCACCTGTGTGTGTGGATCAGTGCATGCACAACACAGAGGGGCATAATCGAACGGCGGCGCCCATCTAGATGGCCAGCGCCGCAAAAAGCGGTCCCGAACCGTGTTATCGAAAAAGATGGCCGGCCATCTTTCGTTTCGATAATACGGTTGGGGCCGCCCAAATGTCAAAGATGGCCGGGTTTGAGATGCCCGGCATCGGTTTTCGCCCATGATGGAAACTAATGCCGGCGATCTCAAACCCGGCCATATCCAAGGCATTTGGTCGTGGGAGGAGCCAGCATTTGTAGTGCATTGGTCCCCCTCACATACCAGGGGCGTATCTGCGTGGGGCCTCAGGGGCCTGGGCCCCCGCAGATTTCGCCCTGGACCCCCCTACCGCTGCCAACCCTCCCCCTCCGTTGCTCGCCTACCTTCGCTGGCGGGGGACCCCAACCCCCGCCAGCCGAGGTCCGCGTCCTCCTGCCGCTGCCGGCTGCCTTTGGTGCTTTCATTTGTCCATTGAAGCTGGCGCCGATGAAAGTTTCTTTTGAGTCTGACGTCGCTGCACGTTGTACATGCAGGACGTCAGACTCAGAAAATGTTTCTGAGTCTGACGTCCTGCACGTACAACGTGCAGCGACGTCAGAGTCAAAAGAAACTTTAGTTGGCGCCAGCTTCAATGGACAAATGAAAGCACCAAAGGCAGCCGGCAGCGGCAGGAGGACGCGGACCTCGGCTGGCGGGGGTTGGGGTCCCCCGCCAGCGAAGGTAAGCGAGCAACGGAGGGGGAGGGTTGGCAATGGTAGCGGCTGGGGGGAGGGGGATCGGCAATGGCGGCGGCGGCGGCGGCGGCGGGGGGGGGGCTATAATGTGCCCCCCCACTCTGGCCCTGGCCCCCCCTACCGCCGCAGTTCAGATACGCCCCTGTCACATACTAGGACATCAACCGGGCACCCTAGGGGGCACTTCTAAAAATTAAAAAATAAAAATAGCTCCCAGGTGCATAGCTCCCTTACCTCGGGTGCTGAGCCCCCCCAAATCCCCCCAAAACCCACTCCCCACAACTGTACACCATTACCATAGCCCTTATGGGTGAAGGGGGGCACCTACATGTGGGCACAGTGGGTTTTGGGGGGGGGTTGGAGGGCTCCCATTTAACACCACAAGTGTAACAGGTAGGGGGAGGGATGGGCCTGGGTCCACCTGCCTGAAGTGCTCTGCACCCACTAAAAACTGCTCCAGGGACCTGCATAGCTGTCAGGGAGCTGGGTATGACATTTCAAGCTGGCATAAAGGCTGGCAAAAAAGTGTTTTTCTTTAGGTGAAAGGGGGTTGGTGACCACTGGGGGAGTAAGGGGAGGTCATCCCTGATTCCCTCCAGTGGTCATCTGGTCAATTAGGCACTTTTTTGAGACTTGGTCCTAAAAAAAATGGACCAAGTGAAGCCGGTGAAATGCTCCTCAGATCCGGCCTTCTTTTTTATATTATCAGCTGAAGTCGGCCATGTCTTACAATGCCCCCGTCCCGCCTCCCATACCCTTCTGAAACACCCCCTTTAACTTTGGCCGGCTCTGCGAAGGAAAGCAGTTGGATTTGTGTCAGAAGATGGCTGGCGATCTCTTTCGAAAATAAGCTGGATAGTAGCATAGGGGTCCTTTTACAAAGGCGCACTGAAAAATGGCTTGCGGTAGCGTAGGTGCGGGTTTTGGGCAGGCGCCGATCCATTTTTTAGCGCGCCTGTAAAAAAAAGTCCTTTTAAAAAAATATTGCCAAAAAAAGGACATACGGCAAAATGAAAATTGCCGCACGCCGATTTTGGGTCTAAGATCTTACCGCCAGTCATTGGCCCAGCGGTAAAGACTCACGCGGTAACCAGGTGGTAATGACGTACACGCGTCAAATGCCACTTGGCGCGCATCCATTCCGCAGGACCGAAAATATTCAGATGCGCGTGTCAGACGTGCGCCAAAAATGAAATTACCGCAAGAGTCATGCGGTAGTCAGGCAGTTACTCCGTTTTGGTGCACGCTGGGCACATGTAGATGGTTACGCAGCTTAGTAAAAGGTCCCCATCTTAAGTGATGGCAGATGAAGACCTGAATAGTCCATCCAGTCTGCCCCACAAATTTAAATCAACAATGAACGTGATATTATATACTTGATCATTATTATTATTTATTATTATTAGCATTTGTATAGCGCTACCAGACACACGCAGCGCTGAACACCTGACACAAAGAGAGACAGTCCCTGCTCAAAAGAGCTTACAATCTAAATAATACAGACAGACAAGACAGTTACAGGTGAGGGAAGTAATGGGTGAGAAGGGAGGAAGGGACAAGGGGAGGGCAATTGTGGCTAGGAGCTAAAAGCAGCAGTGAACAGGTGGGTTTTCAGCATAGATTTGAAAACAGGTAGAGATGGAGCTGGACGTATAGGTCCAGGAAGTCTAGTCCAGGCATAAGGTGCCGCGAGAGAAAAGGAGTGAAGCCTGGAGTTAGCAGTGGAGGAGAAGGGGGACGACAAGAGAGATTTGTCCAGTGAGCGGAGCTCACGGGGAGGAATGTAGGGAGAGATGAGAGTGGAGAGGTAATGGGGGGCTGCAGAGTGGATGCATTTAAAGGTCAGTAAGAGAAGTTTGAACTGTATGCGGAAGCGGACAGGGAGCCAGTGAAGTGACTTGAGGAGTGGGCTAGTGTGGGTATAACGATTCTGGCAGAAAATAAATCCTATACCTTCTATTACATACATTGCCAGGATCCCCAGATCCTGCTGTCCACTTTCCACCGCAGTTTCCTCAAAGTCCCAGCACCTCCCAAATACCATGCCAGGGTCCAAGGTTTTGCATAAGCTGCTTTGCTCTGCTACTAAGCTTGCTAGGCCCTGCTCTCCCATGCGTGGATGCTGACCACACATGTTCTTATGGAACTAACAAGTGCTGATCTCCAACTTCAGACCATTTCTCCTTAGGTGCTCTGAGTATTTTTATTTATTTATTTATTGTATTTGTATCCCACATTTTCCCACCTTTTTGCGGGTTCAGTGTGGCTTACAATATGAGTTAAATCTTGGAAATACAATTTGTTACAGATTGGTTATGGATTACATTTTGTATAATTATGCGAAACAATTGGCGTGTCCTTGGGAGTGTAACAATGGAGCACAAACATTGAAACATTGGGAGGAGACAATGGGAGCTTAGAGGGCGATAAGAAGGCATAAAGACATATGATATATATCTTTCTGTGATTGAAGTTATGAATGATGTGATATTCCGGGAATGAGAGTTCCGAGGTGAATGTGTGATGCATTCGTGAATAGTATGTGTGGACTTTATGTTTTTTGTTTTTTTTTCGTAAATCTTTTCGAAAAGATGGGTCTTCAATGATCTGCGGAAGGAAGCTTGCTCGTTGATTGTTCTTAAGTTGCGTGGCAGTGTATTCCAATACTGCGTGCTCATGTGAGAAAAGGTTGATGCATGTAGCGTTTTGTATTTCACGCTTTTGCAATTGGGGAAGTGGAGGTTTAAGAAGGTTCGGGATGATCTTTTGGCGTTTCTGGGTGGTAGGTCTATTAACTCAGACATGTAGGCTGGGGCTTCGCCGTGAATGATTTTGTGGACTAATGTGCATACTTTGAAAGTGATGCGTTCCTTTAGTGGAAGCCAGTGTAGTTTCTCTCGTAATGGTTTTGCACTCTCATATTTTGGTTTTCCAAAGATGAGTCTGGCTGCCGTATTCTGGGCTGTTTGAAGTTTTCTCAGTGTTTGTTCTTTGCAACCTGCGTATAGTGAGTTGCAGTAATCCAGATGGCTGAGCACGAGGGATTGTACTAGGCTGCGAAAGACGGATCTTGGGAAGTATGGTCTTATCCTTTTAAGTAGGCTTAATCCTGTGCCAGACCTGAAGTGCAGCTTTTCAAAGCTGCTGCCACTCTCACTTACCTCTTCCGAAGCCATTTTAAAAGTGCTCTGTGCCAGTGTAGGGCATTCCAATAGAGGCCCATGCTCAAACGCTATCAGGTCCCGCCCTTCCATCAACAGGAAATATGTCAGGGGAGGCTGGAATATAGCAGTGCTTGACCATAGGCCTCTACCTGAAGACCTCACCCCCTTGCAGAGTACCTTTGGAGTGGCTGGCAGTTGCAGTATGGGGAAGGGAGAGGGGAGAAGATGTTGGACCCAAGACTGGGGAAGAATTGGAAAATGAAACGCTGGACCTCAGTGGGGTGGGGGTGGGGATAGGGAGGGAAAAGGGAGATGTTAGACCCAGGGTGGGAGGGTAGAGAAAAGAAGGAGAGATGCTGACTACCTGGAGTGGGGTAGGAAGGGAAAGGGGTGATGATGATCACCTTGGGCTGGGAGAGGATGAAGGGGGTTGCTGGCTATCTGGACAGTTGGGTAGGGAGGGGAAGAGGCAGGGGCGTAGCCAGACATCCAATTTTTGGGTGGGCCTGGGCCCAAGATGGGTGGGCGGAACTCCGCCCTGTCCCACAAGTGATCCCTCTCTTGCCTGCAAGCCATGTGGTCTTTCAAACATCCCCTCATACCTTTTTAAATAGCAGATTTTCATTGGCAGTGAGCAGCAACTAATACACACTGCTCATTCTGGCCCCACAGCCTTCCCTCTGATGCAACTTCCTGTAAATGCATAGGTGGGAATACATCAGAGGAAAGGCTGTGGGGCCAGTGTGAATAGTATGTATCAGTCACTGCTCGCTGCAGGCAAAGATCTGCTCTTTACAAGGTATGCAGGAGAGACAGTTGTGAGGTTTTGGCTGGTGGGGCTTGGGGAGCCCTGCCAGCCACACCATAGGTATGCTGCTACTGGGTGGGCCTGAGCCCAAAGTGGGTGGGCCTGGGCCCACCCGGGCCCACCCTTGGCTACGCCACTGGGAAGAGGATATACTGGACACCAAGGGGGTATGATCTTGAGCCACAGGGGGCATGTGACTGAAGATTCACCTAGGGCATTAGATAACCTTGGGACAGTCCTGCTTCAATACACAGGTTGGCAATTGTGGTGCTCCAGTTCTTTCTCTGCACAGCTTTCATCTTTACATTGCCCGTTTCCAGATCTTAACTCTGTTTTACGAAAGAAGAGCAACGTTGATAGCAGTAGTAGTAGTAGGTTTCATTCCTACCAACTTACTCTCAGCCCCAGAATTTCAGCCCTAACTAAGCAGGCTCTCTACGCCCTTAAACGTTTTCATTCCAAGAGAGCCTTTATTGATGCTGAATCAATTGTCCCTCGTGGTTTTGAAATAATTAAATAAACAATCGAAGAACTAGATAACTTTCGGAAATCTCTGAAGACATACCTCTTCAACAAGGCCTACAAAGAGAATCCATAGCTTGACTACACCACTTCACCAACACAACCAACACTGAAAATATTCTTTCTATATCTATCTGCCTAGATCTTTCCTTTCTTCCCGTCCTAATCTTTCTCCATCACCAATTGGATCTGACATCCTGGAATGGCCTGCAAAGAGGTGGGAAAATGTGGGATACAAATGCAATAAATAAATAAACTATTGCAATTCCTTATATGCAGATTTGACAAGTTCAAACGTCGAATACCTACAGCTACAGAACACAGCTGGAACTTTTTTATACGGAGACAAAATATTTGCTCATATAACCCCACTACTTAGAGAGCAGCATTTCTTTCCTCTCGTGGTGCAAATCAAATTTATATTTCTCATAGTTACCTTTCATATCGTCTCTAATGGTTTTTCTTTCCCTTTCACTGCTATTCTCACTCCCCTATGCACCATCATGCCCACTAAAGGTTTTCACAGGGTCAACTCCTTCATTTATCAGAATAAGGCTGGATTTAACAAGATGCTCTGCCTCTGCATATTTGGCTGATGTCCTCTGGAATGTTTTACTCCATAAGTATTGCCATATTGGGACAGGCCAAAGGTCAATCAAGCCCAGCATCCTGTTTCCAACAGTGGCCAATCCAGGTCACAAATACCTGGCAAGATCCCCAAAAAAGTACAAACATTTATGCTGCTTATCCCAGAAATAGTGGATTTTCCCCAAGTCCATTTAATAATGGTCTATGGACTTTTCCTTTAGGACGCTGTCCAAACCTTTTTTAAACTCTGCCAAGTTAACTGCCTTTACCACATTTTCTGGCAACGAATTCCAGAGTTTAATTACACGTTGAGTGAAGAAAACTTTTCTCCGATTCGTTTTAAATTCACTACATTGTAGCTTCATCGCATGCCCCCTAGTCCTAGTATTTTTGGAAAGCGTGAACAGACAGCTAATTCCAGCTGACGTTATAAATTCAAAGCTGGTATTAAAACCTGGCTATTTACTCTAAGCTTTGGTGAAGCATCAGGACTAGGGAAATGGAGCCTGTCCTCTTCTGTGACCCTCCAGGCTATGTACAGGATTGTAGCTTCTACTCCTTCTTGTAAGGGTAGTGGATTTAATATATCGACTCTCTGTGGCACATCCAAAGCGGTTTACATTTATTTTGACGTATTTGTGTGTTCTGCCAAATTTGTTGTTCTTCTGGATGAATGCCATATTTGACAAATTAAGGGGTTCTTTTACTAAGGTGCGCTGAAAAAGCTTGTGGTAGTGTAGGTGCAGGTTTTGGGCGCATGCCAATCCATTTTTCAGCGCGCCTGTAAAAAAAGGCCTTTTTAAAATTTTTGTTGAAAATGGACAAGCAGCAAAAAAATCAAAATTGACGCGCATCCATTTCAGATCTGTGACCTTACCGCTTAGCCAGTGACCTAGCGGTAAAGACTCACGCAGTAACCAGGTGGTAATGATCTATGCGTGTCAAAGGCCACTTGGCACGTGTCCGATATGCGCATCCGAAAATAACAATTATTTTCGGTGTAGACATTGGCCGCGCACCAAAAATGAAATTACCGCAAGAGCCACACAGTAGCCGGGTGGTAACTCCATTTTGGTGCGCGTAGATGCTTACGTGGCCAGGGCCGCTGAGAGGGGGGGACAGGGGGGGACAAAATCCCCCGGGCCTCTGGGGGGGCCCGGCGCCGCCGCCGCAGTTCAGCCCACCCACCCTCCATTGCTCCCTGGCATTGAATTTAAGCACCTCACCTTCGAAGGCACAGCAAGCAGTGGCAGACCACTCCTTCCTTGCGTGTCCCGCCCTCGCCTGATGTAACTTCTGCGAGGGCGGGACATAAGGAAAGAGTGGTCTGCCTCTGCTTGCTGTGCTTTCGAAGGTGAGGCGCTTAAGGTCAGTGCAGAGGGCCCGAGGGTGGAGAGAGGGCCCGGTGGTGGGTGGAGGGGGGCCCCGGGGGCAGCCTTGTCCCGGGCCTGGCCCAGTCTCTTGGCGGGCCTGTACACGGCTTAGTAAAAGGGTCCCTAAAATTTTTTCTCTTGTAACCTGCCCTGATATCAAGTCCATGATGGGCAGTGCATCAAATACAATAATTAAAAATAAATATTTATGATTATGTAACAAGATCATTCCTACATAAGCCCCAGAAACTGCTCTGACCTTTTTTTCTACTGAATGAAGCTTTAAGGAAAACTCTGTATTAGGCTGCTAATCCCTCCTGAAATGATGGGTCCCTGTTCAATTACAGCTTTTCAGCCCAGCTGGCAAAACCATTACACTAATGACAATCAGAATTCTGCAGCTCAGAGACCTACAACAGCGTTTCGGAGCCTCTGAGTAAATGATACACTAGGCAAACATTAAAATTACTTCTCTGTCTGCAGGACTTCATGGTTGATTTTTTAATTAGAAAGCACTACTGTGATATTCTCATTTGCAAAATCAAAAAGAAAGGAAGCACATAATTTTTAAAAAAAATAGAAAAAAGAAAGCATTTTCCTTCTTTCTCTCTTTGAGTCATCATTGCTGTTCCGAAAAAGAATCACTCTCAGGGGCATTTTCGAAAGAGAAGGACGGCCATCTTCCGACACAAATGGGTAGATGGGCGTCCTTCTCTCAGGGTCGCCCAAATCGGCATAATCGAAAGCCGATTTTAGGCGTCCTCAACTGCTTTCCGTCGCAGGGATGACCAAAGTTCACGGGGGTGTGTCGGCAGTGTACTAAAGGCGGGATGGGGGCGTGCTTAACAGGTGGGCTTCCTCGGCCGATAATGGAAAAAAGAAGGGCGTCCCTGATGAGCATTTGGCCGACTTTACTTGGTCCCTTTTTTTTCAGGACCAAGTCTCGAAAAGGTGTCCGAACTGACCAGATGACCACCGGATGGAATTGGGGATCACCTCCCCTGACTCCCTCAGTGGTCACCAACCCCCTCCTACCCAAAAAACTAATTAAAAAACATTTTTTACCAGCCTCTATGCCAGCCTCAATGTCATATCCAGCTCTATCACAGCAGTATGCAGGTCCCTGAAGCAGTTTTTAGTGGGTGCAGTGCACTTCAGGCAGGTGGACCCAGGCCCATCCCCCCCCCCCCCCCACCTGTTACACTTGTGGTGGTAAATGTGAGCCCTCCAAAACCCACACGAAACCCACTGTATCAACATGTAGGTGCCCCCCTTCATCTCTAAGGGCTATGGCAGTGGTGTGCAGTTGTGGGGAGTGGGTTTTGGGGGGCTCAGCACTAAAAAATTCTCTGGCTCTTCTATCCCGTTCTGTCCCTTATTCTTCTTCCCCACTGGGAGCAGCATCTGGCACCCTGGACCAACTTTTGGTTCTGTGCCCCCTCCCTCCCCCCCATCAGCGCATACCTTCCTCTTTCTCTCAGGCCATCCTCCTCCCCCCTCCCCCAAGTCTACCATTAAATGCAGTTGTTTCCTCCCGAGCACCGGCAGTGTTTTCTGTTTCCGCAGAGGTGCGGTAGAGGTAAGACGCCGGAGCTGGTGCAAGTAGCGTTAGGTGAAACGCTTCCAGTGCTCAGGAGGAAACAACTGCATTTAAAGACAGAACGGGGGGGGGGGGGGGGGGAGGCTGACCTGAGAGATCAGGGGATTGCCAGACCCAGTTGCTGTGCCTTCTGGGCACCCAGTTATAGAATTACTCCAGAGATGTACAGCTGGCAGTGCTGCCACCTATAGGTGTCTTCTGGTCACTCAGTTATAGAGTTACTCCAGAGATGTATAGCTGGCAGTGCTGCCACCTATAGGTGTCTTCTGGTCACTCGGTTATAGAGTTACTCCAGAGATGTATAGCTGGCAGTGCTGCCACCTTTAGGTGTCTTCTGGCCACTCGGT